>NC_141534.1:147642500-148242500 GCF_021556685.1 Rattus norvegicus
CTGGCCACAGTCTTGGCTCCGTGAAGTGAAAGCTGCAAGTTACACTCTCTGGGGCTTTGGCGCATCGGATAGACTTCATTCTGATTATTTCTACAGACCTCCAATTATGTTGTTTGTCTAAATAACAGTAAGACTGGAACGGTCTGCCATATAAAGTGTCTGTCACGAGCTGCTGCACATGGTCCCTGGCTCGCTCACCCAGAAGCAGCACTAAGCCTGGGCAGGTGTTGGGTGCTGGGATTTGCTTTTTATGTTGCCAGTTGTGAGGATGTTTGGGGAGAAGTTGTTACTCTTGAAATTATAACATTTTTCACAGTGTTACCTCTGCGGACTGCAGCCCAGGGGATCCAGAAGCTAACATTACGGTTCAGTTTCTGCCCTGACGTGGTTGAACGCTGGACAGAATCTTTGCTGTAATATAATTTCAAAGCTACTGGTTCTTAAGGAGCTAGCAGGGACTTTGACTTTTCCTTCCTGACAATTCAGCTACTTCTTGCCTGTTTATCTATGAAGCACACACAGTTCACTCAAAGACAAAATGATGAACGTAATGTCCAAAGAGAAAGAGGAAGTTAAGTCCTAGGAAACATTGCGTAAGCCTAACCCCCTAGGAGACCTAGTATTCAGCCAGTATAGCTGGTAGCAGTTGCGTATAGGACCTGCTGCTCTAGGGACATCTCTTGGGGCCACTTCAGGAGGGAACCTACGAGACCCAGGGGTGTTACATCATGCCCCAAAGGACTGTTCTTTCTAACAAAGCTGTTCCTGGAAATACTGGCTGCAGGTGCACCTGGGAAACTCACGAGTTCTTGGGTTTGTGGATGAGTGTGTATGTATCTAGGGGGAGGGGGAGAGAAGGCTGCTGACCCTGGGAATGAGTACTCGAGTCAGGGGTGTGTGCTGAACGGAGATTGAGATTTAGGGAGCACTTCCTATTGGCCCTGCTGTCACATAGCAGAAGGTCCAAAGAGCTCTGAACTTGAGGAACGTATCAGAGTAGAGGCACCCAGAGCAACTAGCATAGACCAGGGAGAAGTGTGCCCTCTTTCTCCCTCCCTCCCTCTCTCTACTCCACCTCCCTCTCTTCCTCTTTCTCACCTCCCTCTACCTCTGGATATGGTCTCATGTATCCCAGGCTAGCCTCAAATGTGAACTCATGATTCTCCTGATTCCACCTTCTAAGGGCTGGGATTACACATTGCTGTCTGGTCCCGGGGATCCGTGTTACAGTCCAGCTTAATAAAGGGATTTCTGAAGTGCATGGGGACATGCACAGCTTAGCTGTCCCTGACCCCACCCCAATCTTTGAAGAGAGGGCTTTGCTGTCATCCATCCCTGCACTTTTTATGCCTCAGTTTCCTCTTCTGCAGCACAGAGTAACCACTAATAACTAATAAAGCCCCCTCAATGGATGTTTTAAGGGCAGCGTGCAAAACCTCGGTTTACTCCTCAGCTAGGTGCAGCCAGGAGTCTCTCACAGAGCTTCAGAGAAGCCCTCAGCAGACCTGTGTAAGCCTTAGGGACTTCAGCGGCAAATCCTGCTTCACTTGCAGATCTTGAGAGGAAGCTTCCGTTTCTGCATCCATATCTTTGTGTCTTCATGATGGGGTGGCTGCTTCCTCAGAGTGTGGGAGAGGGAGAGGACGGGTGAAAGCCACAGGTCTTCTATGGCCTCAATCTGCCTCAATCATGGCCATGGCTGCTGCTGAACATGTGGGGCAGAAGTCCTCACTTGACTCTCAAGTGTCCTCTGAAGTGCTTGTGCAGTATCACATGTAGTCCTGCTGTTCATTCTGGAAAGTTCCTTTTCTTGCTAAAGTAGCCAGATGTGGGGTGGGTTTGACACAGAATCAAAGCCCCTGAGATCAGTGAGGAACCCCAGACTGTCTGCCTTAACAGACTAAGGAAAGGGACCTCCTGGCCTGAACCTCACACATATGACCTTGCCTTCTATGTTCAAGCGTGTGAACACGGTGAGGAAAAGGGCCATGATTATACATGTGCTTACATATGTAAACAGTCATAGTTAGAAGGGCGCCTAACTCATGATCTAACTGACCCTGCCTGGAACTCAGGCTGGTTCTGTGGCTGAGGCTCAGCGGGGCACAGGATCTTTTCTTTTCTTTTCTCTTTCTTTTTTTTTTTTTTTTTTTTTTTGGTCCTTTTTTTGGGAGCTGGGGACCGAACCCAGGGCCTTGCACTTTGCACTTCCTAGGCAAGCGCTCTACCACTGAGCTAAATCCCCAACCCCACAGGATCTTTTCTTACCCTGCCTCTCCCTTCCTAGGCACCTCCCACCCCCACTTAATTGGGAAAATTTCAACAGAGTCCCCCTGACCCTGCTGTTGCTTGGATGGCTGGCCACAAGGAAACTCTGCAAGGTTGAGAGCATGAGCCAGAAGAAAATTGAATGTACACAGGTTTGGTCTCCTACCAAAAGTAGGCCAGGAAATCAGAATTCACAGAGCCTCTGTTGCCTGCATGTGGGTGCTGGCGACCGTCCACATTTCCAAAGGGAGAGGCGCCTTTTGAACTCATCCCTTTCTGGTCTTCCACATCAGCTGCAGCTGGGAGCACAGTTGCTGGGTGGCCAAGAACAGCTGGCAGCACTGCGGCTGGCAAGCACGGTAATTATGTGCTGGGAAGGCAGTGCCCTGCCCCCTTTCCAGGCTGGGTCCTGAGGGCACACATGTGCAGGGCAGGCTACAGTATGAAAATGATGGAGGGTCTCAGTAGCTCCATCTCATCTTAGCCTGCGGCTCTGGGAAGGAATAGGTGGATGGGGAAATGAACATTTCTTAGAAATAAGGTTTAGCAGTTCTCTCCATATAAAGGGACTTGAGCAGAGGGCTGGGGCAGGAGCCGCAGCAGAATGGAGGTTCTGGCCCTGCCATCTTCTCTCCCTGCTGAACCTTGTTCTCCTTCTTGGAAAAGAGAACAAATTGAATCACAAGGTGGCATGTGTAAGAAGGACACAGGGATCTGTGGCCTTATGAGTAAAGGAGAACATTTCCCGGAACAGGTAGCTCCAGCTACAATTAGTCTGAACCACAAACGTGTGCTTTACCCCACAACAAGGAGCTCAGAGGCTGGCGGCGTCACAGTTTGTTGATTTCACAGCTCTGTGGTTACATTTGGGGCAGGATGGCATAGGCTCATCCCAGCTTTTCACTGGCTTTCTTCCAGCGTTGACAGACCCCTATCATGGAGGTCAGATTTTTGAAATAGCTCCAGGTTGTTGAGAAAATGGCTTTTTTCCTTCCTTCCTTCCTTCCTTCCTCCCTTCCTTCCTTCCTTCCTTCCTTTCTTCATATTAGAAAAATATTATAGGTTGTGGTGGTGCAAACCTTTATCCTAGTACTCGGAGGAAGAGGCAGGTAAATTTCCTAGTGTGAGGCAAACCTGGTCTACAGAGCAAATTCAGAGCAAACCCTATCCTGAAAAAAAAAAAAACCCAAAAACAAACTAAACCAAACCAAACAACCAATTGAAGGAGGAGGAGGAAGAGGAGGAGGAGGAGGAAGAGGAGGGGGGAAAGAGGAGGAGGATATTCTAAAAAAGAACAAAACCCTCTTTATATCACTCCTAGGCAAACCCACACATCTCCTTGACCAGAGTTGCATGCATATGATTAAACCAACCCCTGGGGCTGGGGATTTAGCTCAGTGGTAGAGTGCTTACCTAGGAGGCACAAGGCCCTGGGTTCGGTCCCCAGCTCCGAAAAAAAGAACCAAAAAAAAAAAAAAAACAAAAAAAACAAAAAACAAAAAACCAACCCCTGACATGGGGACAAGAGTGATGTTATTTAGCTGAAAGCAAGCAACCCTCATACCAGCAAGCAACCCTCATACCAGCAAGCAACCCTCATACCTTGGGTGTGGGAAGAGTCCACAAAGCCCAGGAGGAACATGGGAAGACAGTGAGGGGTGGAAGCCAATGCCACAGCTCGCTTCCTCTTATACACTGGACTGGGGTTGAGAGGCCTTTCTTGGAGCCAAGTCCCACAAGATTAGGTGGCACCTGTGAACACAGTCCTGCCTTTCAGACAAGCAGTTTCACTGCAACTTGTTTCTTTTAGTTTTGATGATCTCCAGCCTGGAACTAAATGTTTGATTTTCTATGAAAATAGTTGCCCTTCCATAATCACCCTAAGTCACCGATAGCTAGCCTGTGAAGTTTGTACGTCCCAGCTTGGATCATTAGTGAGGTGCCCAGCGGCTCTGTGGCAGCTCTTCCAGCACATAGTGGTTTCCAGTACCCCTGTGGTCTCCTTCACTCTCAGAACTCACAGTGGCAGACGATGGTAGGGATGCCCTTGGCTGGTGATGAATCTCTCTCATTACTGGACAGCCGGGAAAATAGAAAGCACAGGAGACCTTTCAAACAGAGCCATTGAAAGAGAGAGATTGCTCACAAAAGTCTGGGAAGGTCAGGAGGAGAAGGCATGAAAAGGATGCTGCCCTAAGATCGGGAAGCCTATGTCCCAGCAGACTACATACCTCAGTGCTAAGGAGTTAGCAGTGTGCGCATCACCAGAAGTCTGGCCGCACACTTCCCTTGCTCTCCTACCGTTATGAAAGAAGGGCCATGACACGTGTATCTCACAGGAGCGTTATGAAGGCTCAAGAAGACTGTCACCATGAAGGATGTTAGCATATTCTCTTGGTATAGGAGGGGTGCCTCACCATGGTCACCACTGACATCATCATCACCATGCTCACCACTGACATCATCATCACCATGCTCACCACTGACATCATCATCACCATGCTCACCACTGACATCATATCACCATGGTCACCACTGACATCATCATCACCATGCTCACCACTGACATCATATCACCATGCTCACCACTGACATCATCATCACCATGCTCACCACTGACATCATCATCACCATGCTCACCACTGACATCATCATCACCATGCTCACCACTGACATCATCATCACCATGCTCACCACTGACATCATATCACCACTCCCAGCAACAGCAGTCATCCCAATACCACAGCTCTTGCAACAACTTCCTAGGCCCCTTCACACCAGGACAAATAAGGAGTCCACGGGTCTCTTACTAGGACCCCTTTGACTTTCTCCAAAGGTCTCACATGAGACCAGCCATGATTCCTGTCTTATGACTGAGAAAACGTGATGTGACAAAAGCTCCCATGAACTGAAGTGCACCTTTGAATGACCTCATTCATTGTGCTTCCTACAGACTAACAGAGTCCTCAAAGCACCATCCCCCAGTCCGGGGCCACTTCCTTCACATGGGGAAAGCATCCTTACTTGGGAGTAGATCCTCACAGCTCTGAGGCCAGAGAGCTTGCCAGGCTGACGAGGCCTCACACTGTCTGACCATATCACTGTCTGCCACTGTCATCTCCAGGTTCTCACTTACTACCAGCCATCATTCCTCCCTTCCCTCCTCCTCCCTCCCTCCCTCCCTCCCTCCCTCCTTCCCTCCCTCCCTCCTTCCCTCTCTCCCTCCCCTCCTCTAGTGAGGGTTCACTATGTTTCCCAGACTGCCCTGGAATCCTTGGATCCAGTGATGCTTCTGTCTCAGCCTCTGAAGTACCTGTGACTACAGACGTGTGCCATCCCACACAGCCATGTTTCCCTTTGGTAGACACACACCCGGCACCTCCTTCACCCTTCCTCCCATTTCCCTGTCTTTATAATTTTGCTTACCTCTTCCTGGAATGGGCTGCAATGTTCTTTCATTCATATATTCGCACATATATCATTATATGACTCACTCTTCTAGCACAGATATTTTGGGTTGTAGTCAATCAAAGCCTGGACCCAAAGGAGTGTTAGCCATCCAGAAGTGACTGGTTAGTGAAGAGCTGAAAAGCCTGACTTCAGGTATGGCTTGATCAGGAACTCAAACAGTCACATGAATACTTGTTCACTCTGGATTGGTTCACGTGCCCATCTTAACCAACCGCTGTGGCCAGGGAAGCGACAAACACTAAAGATTCCACCAAAATAACTCGGGCTGATACTAGAGGTAACTTCGGCTTCTCAGAGGAAAACCAGATACAGTTTTAAGAAGGGTGAGGGGGTGTGAATAAAAATGCAGGTCAGGGCAGGCCTTGTGGATGTCAAGTCTTTCCTGGTCCAACATGAAGCCCTTTCCTCTTGGGACACACAAGTAGAGCTTGTCCCACACCATGGCATTGATTGCTGTCTTGATGTTAGCATACCTGCATCCCCCACTATATTCTGCAGTCCCCAGAGGAAGGAGTTCTTTAGTTGTCCCGTGTTTCTCATGTGGGGTCTGGGGACAGCATGTAACGGTCTCTCTGTGAGGTGTGTGTGAGGGGAAGAATCTAGAATCTTCCTAACGAGGCCCTTCCGGGTCTCACTTTATAGCTGTACCGTCATTTGAAGATCAACTTTCTGTGCCTTATAAAGCAGCTCGGAGATCATACACAGGTACATGCTCCCAAAGATGTGACAGAATTCCCATGAGACCTGTCAGGCCTGGGTCCTGGACCTGGAGAGGGGAGAACTGAATAGTTAGGGAAAGGAGGCTGCTTTAGAGTAAGGGCTTTAGAAAGAGTGATTCATGATCGTTGTGGCTGACATTTCAAAAGCACCACATACTTTTGGTAACCAGCACACTGCCTTGCATTTATCCGGGGAGCAGAGCAGCCCACAGTCGCTCTGAGGTCTATCATATTGCACTCTTTGCTTCTCAAGCCTCAGTGATGTTTGCCTCCTTGGCTGCCCATATTCAGCTTATTATTCTAGGGTTTGTTTGTTTTTTTTTCTTTTTTTTACAGAAGTTCTTTTACATTGGTAGATACATTAGGCTTTGGCATCAGAAAGGTTAGAGCTGGTAGCTTGCTTTTGCCATCTGCTGTGTGACTAAGGATAGGTTACTTAAGTTCTCTGAGGCCCTGTTTCCTGTTCAATGAGGGGGAGCATAGCTTGCCATCTCAAGGAGCAAGCACTAGAAGGGACTTACCAGACTCTACGTTTCGGCTCTAACTGTGATGCAGTCACGGATACCCCTCTCCCCATGCTGTGGGCATAGATCTGGGTCCTTAGGAGAAGGTGGGTGGACAGAGCAGGGAGGGTTGGCTGCCCAGATGTAAAACACAAGGCTTCCTGTCCAAGGTAACAATGTGCAGTGTGTGTGTGCATGTGTGTGTGCGTGTGTGTGTGTGTGTGTGTGTGTGTGTGTGTGTGTGTGTGTGTTGTGGGAGGGGAGTGACTGTGAAGTAGGTACCAGGTGGCCAACCGGCTTGCGTTGTCTGATACTATGGGACATCCCTGACACATGTAAGACTTCCAGGGTTAAAACCTGAGTGTTGGTTGTGACTGTGTCTTTCCCCTGCTTGTGTCTGGAACCCTGAGGAGCTTCAGTACCAACCTTCAGGATGGCAACTTACCTGGTACTGGGAGTCACTGCTTGGGGCCTCCCCACCAGCCTGTTGCACACCAACAGCCTGGTGTAGGCCGCCAGGGACTGAGGGGGCCATGGATGGTATCACCATCTCTCATATGCCTCAAAGTAAGTAGCTTTGCAGAGGACAGAGGCCTGGTCAATGAGCAGGGAAGGAGCCAGGAAAAAGGGTGCTGCCTCATCAGGGCCCACACAGTACCTGGAACTCACTGCTTTTTTATTCTTTCTTTCATCCTTTCTCTCACCATCCCTCCCTCCCTCCCTCCCTTCCTTCCTTCCTTCCTTCCTTCCTTCCTTCCTTCCTCCCTTCCTTCCTTCCTTCCTTCCTTCCTTCTCTTCCTTCCTTCCTTCTCTTCCTTCCTTCCTTCCTTCTCCTTCTTCCTTCCTTCCTTCCTTCTCCTTCTTCCTTCCTTCCTTCTCCTTCTTCCTTCCTTCTCCTTCTTCCTTCCTTCCTTCTCCTTCTTCCTTCCTTCCTTCTCCTTCCTTCCTTCCTTCCTTCTCCTTCTTCCTTCCTTCCTTCTCCTCCTTCCTTCCTTCCTTCCTTCTCCTCCTTCCTTCCTTCTCTTCTTTCCTTCCTTCCTTCCTTCTCCTTCTTCCTTCCTTCCTTCTCCTTCTTCCTTCCTTCCTTCCTTCCTTCTCTTCCTTCCTTCCTTCCTCTTCCTTCCTTCCTTCTCCTTCTTCCTTCCTTCCTTCCTTCTCTTCTTTCCTTCCTTCCTTCCTTCCTCTTCCTTCCTTCCTTCTCCTTCTTCCTTCCTTCCTTCCTTCTCTTCTTTCCTTCCTTCCTTCCTTCCTTCTCCTTCTTCCTTCCTTCCTTCCTTCTCCTTCTTCCTTCCTTCCTTCCTTCTCCTTCTTCCTTCCTTCCTTCCTTCCTTCTCTCTCTCTCTTTCTTTCTTTCTTCCTTCCTTCCTTTCTTTCTTTCTTTCTTTCTTTCTTTCTTCTTTCCTTCTTTTTTTCTTTCAACAGGCTCTTGATCGACAGCCCAGGTTGGTCCTGCCTTAGCTTCCAGTGCTGAGGTCACACAGATGTATCACCAGGCCCCACGCTTACCGTGATGCTCATCATTGCATTTTAAAATTGCTTTTCTGATACACAGCAATATAATTTCACTTTGAATCTGGAGAAATGTTTCTTTTTAGTAACAACTGAGTTGATTATTTTGGAATCTTGGATATAAGGCTGTGTCATCTGCTAGGATGATAAGTTATCCACAAATACACCCTAGTGGCCCAGCCGTGTCTCCCTGCATTTCTCAGAACATGAAGACAGCGTGGGATGGTGACAGGGATGCCTGTCGTGTTATTTTTGCTCTGAGAGGTTTTGGTGTTGCCACCCTTCAGAAGTACACCTGGTGAGCCTCGGCCCTGAGGACTGTGTTTATACTTCTGTATTAAAAACCTTGAAGCTCTTAGATAGCCTTACTATGTTCCGGAAGCATCCTTTTATTGTAAAGCATGTAGCTGGCTCTGGTGGGGCAGGCCTGCAATCCTAGCTACCTGGGAGGATGAGGGAAGAACATCACAAGTTCAAGTCCAGGCTTGGCAACTTAATGTGACTTTTAAAATCAAAATAAAAGGGTGTGAAAAGAGGATAGATGTCTCAGTGTTAGTGTGCTTGCCTAGCATGCAGTAAGCCGTGGGTTCAAGCTCTACTTCAAGGTAAGCAGGGGAGGCCCTTGGAAAGGGTGGGTTGTGGTAGATCTTACTAAAGACCTGAATCCTATATTCTAAAAATCTGCAGTGTGCTTATCTGTGTAAATGGAGGATGGGACTGGGAGTGGAGAGGTAACAGTAACTATGTCACAGGGCAGCTTTGTGAACAAAATGAGCTAACACACGGGCACGGTATGAACTTGGCAAGGAGGCTGGTGCCATCAGAGAGCAGGTGACAGGCGAGAAGGATGGCTCAGTGGGTAAAGGCACTTGTGGTCAAGCCAGACTGCCTGAGTTTGATCCCCAGCTCCCATGTGGTAGAGGGAGGAAACCAATTCCTATAAGGTGTCCTCTGATCTTCACACATGTGTTGTGGTATGTCCATGCACTCCACCCCCCACTCTCACACACACAGACACACACGCACACATACGCACACATATGCACACACACACACACACACTCAGACACAGAAACAGACATGCACACATGCGCGCACACAGAGAGAGAGAGAGAGAGAGAGAGAGAGAGAGAGAGAGAAAGAGACAGAGAGACAAAGAGAGAGAGAGAGAGAGAGAGAGAGAGAGAGAGAGATGTAATTAAGAAAAGAAAGGTAGTAGGTGTCATTCCTTTTCTTCCTTTCCTCACAGACATCTCTGGTCAGCAGAAATTCCACCCAGGTCGGGTACAGGTGACATGTGGCAGAAGGCCATGGTCTGTGCATTTGGAAAGCTGGAAGGGTGAGTGGAGACACCAGGAAAGAGTGGGCGTTCTGCCTTTATCTCTCTGATTATGCCATCCTTGTGTCCCACACTGCTTCTAGTGCCAGTTTCCTGAGGTCATGGTTCTGAAGTCTCTCCCTCTGAGGGCAGCTGAGGGAGGCACAGGACTAAGCTAAGGCAGGGGCTGGGTTCAGACAGTGAGGGGAGGACTCTCATTACTGACCACAATATGAGCAGGCTGAGCAGACCTGGGAACGTTCCCTGAGTGGATAGAGGACTCCTATTCTCCCCGCCTCTTTTACACCCAAGGAGAGTACTGAGAGGTGCACATTGGACTAGTTACATAATTGTGGGGACCAAGGTGGGCCAGAGTTACCTCTAGTATCAGCCCGAGTTATTTTGGTGGAATCTTTAGTGTTTGTCGCTTCCCTGGCCACAGCGGTTGGTTAAGATGGGCACGTGAACCAATCCAGAGTGAACAAGTATTCATGTGACTGTTTGAGTTCCTGATCAAGCCATACCTGAAGTCAGGCTTTTCAGCTCTTCACTAACCAGTCACTTCTGGATGGCTAACACTCCTTTGGGTCCAGGCTTTGATTGACTACAACCCAAAATATCTGTGCTAGAAGAGTGAGTCATATAATGATATATGTGCGAATATATGAATGAAAGAACATTGCAGCCCATTCCAGGAAGAGGTAAGCAAAATTATAAAGACAGGGAAATGGGAGGAAGGGTGAAGGAGGTGCCGGGTGTGTGTCTACCAAAGGGAAACATGGCTGTGTGGGATGGCACACGTCTGTAGTCACAGGTACTTCAGAGGCTGAGACAGAAGCATCACTGGATCCAAGGATTCCAGGGCAGTCTGGGAAACATAGTGAACCCTCACTAGAGGAGGGGAGGGAGAGAGGGAAGGAGGGAGGGAGGGAAGGAGGGAGGGAGGGAGGGAGGGAGGGAGGAGGAGGGAAGGGAGGAATGATGGCTGGTAGTAAGTGAGAACCTGGAGATGACAGTGGCAGACAGTGATATGGTCAGACAGTGTGAGGCCTCGTCAGCCTGGCAAGCTCTCTGGCCTCAGAGCTGTGAGGATCTACTCCCAAGTAAGGATGCTTTCCCCATGTGAAGGAAGTGGCCCCGGACTGGGGGATGGTGCTTTGAGGACTCTGTTAGTCTGTAGGAAGCACAATGAATGAGGTCATTCAAAGGTGCACTTCAGTTCATGGGAGCTTTTGTCACATCACGTTTTCTCAGTCATAAGACAGGAATCATGGCTGGTCTCATGTGAGACCTTTGGAGAAAGTCAAAGGGGTCCTAGTAAGAGACCCGTGGACTCCTTATTTGTCCTGGTGTGAAGGGGCCTAGGAAGTTGTTGCAAGAGCTGTGGTATTGGGATGACTGCTGTTGCTGGGAGTGGTGATATGATGTCAGTGGTGAGCATGGTGATGATGATGTCAGTGGTGAGCATGGTGATGATGATGTCAGTGGTGAGCATGGTGATGATGATGTCAGTGGTGAGCATGGTGATGATGATGTCAGTGGTGAGCATGGTGATATGATGTCAGTGGTGACCATGGTGATGATGATGATGTCAGTGGTGACCATGGTGATGATGTGTGACTGCTGCTGCTGAGATGTGAGGATGCTGGGTAGCAGTGGTGGTGATGATGATGATGGTACTGTGGTGCTGACGATTATGTTCCTAGTAGTGGGGTGGTGATGGTGGTCATGACAATCATGCCAATGATGTTGGTGGTAGTGGTCAACATAATCCTGAAGCCTTTGCTCCATAACCATTAAGAATTTTCAGTGGTGGTAAGGGGATGCACACCTGTAACCTCAGGGCTCAGGAGACTGAGGCAGGAATATGGAAAGTTCCAACCTTGCTTGGGCTGCACAGTCAGATCTCAGAAAAGGGTCAAGGAGATGGCTCAGTTGGTAAAGTGCTTGCCATGTAATCATGAGACCTGAGTTCTCATTCCCTGCACTCTCTGTAGTTCTCGTGCTGAGGAGGTTGGGACAGAAGATCCCTGGGGTTTGCTGCCTAGCTAGTCTAGCTAATCGACTAGCTCCAGGCTCAGCGAGAGAGCTCCACCTCACGAAATATCATGGAGAATGACTGAGGAAGATACCCAACGTTGACCTCTGACCTCTACAAACACAGTCATCTGTACATGTAGCTGCATTCACACGTTTTGTTTTGCCTTTTAGAGGGGGAAAAGAGAAAAGTCTAAAGTAGAAATTGTGGTGGTTGGTTTGGTCAACTAGGAGGAGTTAGAATCAACCTAGGAGAAACAACTCCTGGGCCTGTCTGTGGAAATGTTTCCAGAATGTTAAGTGAGATGGAAAGACTGAATGGGGTAGCTTCATACCCTGGGTTGGAGTTCTGGGTGGAATGAAGAGGAGAAAGTTAGCTTCTGTTCTTTTGTGTCCTGACTGTAGGTAACAGTGTGGCCTGCCTCACAGTCTTGAAGTCAGCCCCTCTCCACCTGTCTCTCTCAAACTATGAGTCAAAGAAATTCCTCTTACATTAATTTTATCAGGCTGCCCTAGTTTGCTTCCCTATTACTGTGATGAACACCATGACTAGAAGCAGGTTGGGAAGGAAAGGGTTTTGTCCTTATAACTTTAAGGTCACACTCTCATGGGATTGGGGACAGGGACTGAAGTAGATATCATGCAGGAATGTTGCTCCCTCCCAGGCTCCTATGCAACTACTTCTGTTTTTGAGTTATTTATTTTTAAAAGATTTCTTTCATGTTTGAGTGTTTCACATGCATGTATTTACATGTCCTATGTGCACGCCTGATGTGCCAGAAGTCAGAAGAGGGCATCAGATTCCCTGAAATTGGAGTTACAGATGGTTGTGAGTTGCCACATGTGGGCTGGGAATTAAGTCTGGGTCCTTTGTAAGAACAAGCACTCTTACCTGAGCCGCCTCTCTAGCCCTCAGACCCAGACCCACTTGCTTAAGGATAGAATTCCCCACAGTGATTTGGGCCCTCCTTGATCAACTAGCAATCAGAAAAATACTCTAGAAACATACCCATAGAACCTTGAAAAGTACCCTACCCTGGTCTAGGTATAGGACAGACACCCCCATAACACCACAAGTTAAGAATTTGGGGCAAGGAAGACAGGCATGGTGGTTTAGGCTTGGAATCTCAGCATGTGGGAGGTACAAGCAGGAGGATCAGAATTGTAAGTCAATATTCTTGATTACACATCTAGTTTGAGGCCAGCCTGGACTACAAGAGACCTTGTCGCAAACAACCACAATAACAACAACAACAACAACAACAACAACAACAACAACAACGAGAACTCGGGTCAAGGGCTTCCGAGCTGGGGTGGAATTCTTTAGGTCCTAGGGCTAGACAGATGGAGGCTGGGGATTCCTGAGGCCTAACAAAAACTGTCTTCTGTGCGGTCAAGAGGGTGAGCAGGTTTTGGTGGTTTCTGGTCCTTGGTAATGTGCTCCTCTTTCTGTGTTTAGTGTGAGCCCTTGGTTGTCTTAAGAATGTTGCTTTTTATCCAGTAGTTGAAAGGGGTGAGTTCCTGGCCTTGTAGGAAGGGGTGGATGGGATCACAGAGTAAAGATTGAAGGTGAGCTCTGGGAACCTGAGACTTATGAGACTACCTCTGTTCTGAGACTCAGTAAGTCCATTTTGATGAATTGAGTTCACATTCAGTTGTCTCCAGGGTCTCTGGTGAATTAAAGAACCAAGCCAAACTGAAAAGGGAACCTCAGGCACATAGGAGAGATACGGAGGACCAGAACTACTGGGGTCTTAGTCCTCCTCTATTCTGGCCTCCAGAGGGCGCTCCTCCCTCCTTGTGGTTCCTGTTTGAAGGTGATCACCTGGTCTTATCTGAGAAATGCTGGCATAGTCAGGGAATAAAAGACCAATGAAACAATGACGAATCTGAGGGGATGACTCAGAAAGGCTTTGATTTTTGGTGCTGGCAAAGAAGGTGGTTGGTATGGTTCCTAGTCCCCTCAGTGGCAGCCAAGGCTGAATGTGTCTGATTCCATTTCTCTTCATCCCTATTGGAGCAGAGGAGTAGGGCACAGACTTTTAGATAAATTAATCTCACAAGAATTTTTGGTGATGTCCACTGTAGCCTTCTTTGCCATACTATAATAGGTGTGTGCTACATAAACTTATCTAGAAACAGTCAAAACCCTTAACAATAGTTATCCTTAGAGAAGGGAAAAGCGGAGCCTCTCCCCCCCCCCCCTTTTTTTTCTGTAAGACAAATTCTCACTACATAGCATTGAATGGTCTGAAGCTTACTATGTAGCTCAGGCTGGCTTCGAACTCACAGAGATCTGTCTGCTTCTGTCTGCATACGGAATACTAGGATTAAAAGGCGTGTGCTGGACGACTTCTTCTTCTTCTTCTTCTTCTTCTTCTTCTTCTTCTTCTTCTTCTTCTTCTTCTTCTTCTTTTCTCCTTCTCCTCCCCCTCCTCCTCCTCCCCCTCCTCCTTCTCCTCCTCCTCCTTCTCCTCCCCCTCCTTCTTCTCCCCCTCCTCCTCCTTCTCCTCCCCCTCCTTCTTCTCCCCCTCCTCCTCCCCCTCCTCCTCCTTCTCCTCCCTCTCCTCTTCCTTCTCCTCCTCTTCCTCTTCCTCCTCCTTTCCCCTGTGTACACTATATGCCTTTCCTTAGTTCAAATGTTTTACTATTGTTTTAGACTATATTTGTGTATAAATGTATAGGATATACAATCTGAAAACAATTTGAGATACACTGTCTCAACAACAAAAACTATGTAATTAAAATCATATTGCACAAGACCTTGAAAGTTGTGGGTGGGAACTTGATAAAGTAGGAGCTATGGGTTTGTTTGGGTAAGCCATTCCTTCCTATAGTCTTATTGTTAGCAGTTGGTAGCTAGGACTGAATGAAGGAAGGAGTGCTGAATGAACCCAGACGAAGGTGGGGGCTGAGATTATAGGACACAGTGGTTATTACAGGTGTTTGCCATTGGTCAGCCCATCTAATCTCTGAGAGGTAGATATCATTAATCCTAGATTTGCAGCAGAGAAAATCAGCTCACAGAGGTAAAGTTGGCAGCCAAGGTCTAGGAAAGGGCAAGGCTGGGAGTCAGTTCTCAGGCCCAGAATGCCCCATCCTCATCAGCCAGGTTCCCTGAGGGAGGAAAGGGAGGAGGAGCCGTAGGGAAACCTCTGTGGCACGAGTCTTTGGAAATGGCTGGTTCCTGGGTGGAGAAGGAAGGCAGGCTCCAGAACTGGGTAGTGGGATCAGCTTTAGGGGAAACAGGAAAACAAAAAAGGGTTGGGTTTAGACAGCAAAGCAGCTCTTGCCTCTCAAGAACTGAAGATTCTCCCAGCCCCTAGGACTGAAGTCTCCTGAGAATGGCTGTAAACTGCAGCCACCAGGAAGGAGATTGGAAGTAACTGAAGTTATCCTCTGCTGAACCCCACTGAACCTCATGCTTGAGTCCTGAGAATAAGAATTGAAATGGATGTTCAACTACAAGTTTGAGCCACTCTGGTCAGAATTCGATACCCACCGAATGGGTGGGGATGCCAGTAGATTCTATTGTGCTAGTGAGGCTCCTGCTGGCCAGCACTGTTGGGGACAGGGTATCTACTCTGTACAGGACTTAGATGAGTTACCTGAGACTCTTGGTGGAATTTTTTTTTTTAGCTTTTTAAAAATGTGTAAGAATGTTCTGCCTGGAGATAGAGACTTGTTATACAGACTGGGCTGGCCCCAAATGCATAGCAACCCAAATGCCTCAGTCTGGGATAATGAGCAAAAGCTACCATTCCCAGAACTGGTGGGATTCTTTTAAATTTATTTTGCATGTAGGTCTGTGTGTACTGTGTGTACGTGTGCAGGACAGGAACTGAAGTTATAGGTGGTTGTAAGACACCTGACGTGGGTGTTGGGAATCAAACTTAAGTTCTCTGCAAGTACTATACTGGCTCAAAACCACTGAGCCATCTCTCCAGCCCATGGTGGGATTCTTTACCTGCCTGGAAAGTCCTGGGGGACTTACTAGGTGGCATTCATAGGTTGCTTCTGTCAGTGTGATTCCCCCTTTTATAGTCGCAGGTTTCATAGGCTATGTTAAAGACTTACAGGTACAGACTCCAGCTAGAGGATAGGTGGGATGAATTACTGTCCTCAGCTCCAACACTGTGACCCTGGCTAAGGTCCCAGAGAATAAGGAAAGTGGGCTTCTTCTACAAGATCCAGGAGTAAACAGATGGCTCCAATTGCTGGAGTGTCTTTCTTAGCCTCAGGTTCCAAATCTGTGGGTTCCTAAATTGCAGGCCAAGAAATCAGTTTCGAAATGAGCGAGAAAGGTGTGTGTGTGGTTGGTGGTGGTGGTGGTGAGACAGAGACAGACTCCATCTCAGGATCACAGAGAGATTGGGGAAGGTATCCAGCTAGCCTCCTTTCCTCAGCCCCACCCTGCTACTGACTTCAAGCTCAAGGATCCCTAAAACAAAGCAGGGCCGCTAAGAGCCAGCCAGCAGCCTGCGAGGGGAGGGCCAGGAGGCCGGGGCTTCCTGGAGCTTCACCAACAAGGTCAGTGTGGAGTCCTCAAGGCCAGACTTTAGGTGGGCGGAGAGAAGAGCCTTAGACTTGTATGCGCATCTGTGACTAAAGGCAATTTCTCCAGGGATCCAGCGGCCGGCTGAAAAAAAAAAAAAAAAACTACCCTCTAAGATTGCACAGTCTGGGTGGAATAACGGGTGGCATTACAAAAACTTTTCCTGTTTTTCAAGACACCTTGGAAGAGCCAGTGATACTTTTATAAGACAGAGCTGTGTGCCAATTGCCAGAAAAGAAGACCAGAAAGCTGCTCCAGCCTTATCCGCTCCGGAAGCCGCCCTGCATCCTCCTTTGGTGCCGAAGATCGATGCTCAAGGACGTTGCAGCTGCCACAGGGACCAAGCACCTGAGTCCGACTCAGCAGGGACTTCAGCCCGGAGTACATCTCCGGGTCTTCACAGTAGCCAGTCCGCGGGCGGGAGTCTCAGACTCTCAGGGTCGCACCCGGGTGCGTGTAGGAAAGGTGTGGACTGAGGAAAGGAAGCTACGGTCCCGCCAGGGTCCCGGTGGACCTGGAGAGCAAAGAAGGGCGGGAAGGCCCCTGAAGTGGCTGGCTCTGGGTATCAGATGCACACCCAGGGGCGTCGCCCTGCAGTTTCAGCCACATAGGGGTTAAGAGATTCATCTGGAGTCACAGCTAGCTAGCTGGCAGCACTTGGGGGCTGCAGTTCTGGTTCCTGCTGGACCGGCGCACACCCCTTCCCATGGTTCTGATCCTTCGGACTGTCGAACCTGGAATTGTCCTTTGGTTAAGAGGCAGTCCTCCCACAAACTAGCTTTCAAGCATTGCAGTCGCACCGGTCCGAGTGCAACCAGAGGCGTGATTGCCAGGTCTTGGAGCAAAGGCTATCCCTGGTAATAACGCCTGGGACCTGAGGTGTGGTGTCCCCATGGACTTCTGAACGCTTCGGAGTGAGTTCCTTCCAACTGCTTTCTTAACGGACGATAGCTCCAAATCTCAAACACAGCGATCTGATAGCTCCAAATCTCAAACACAGTGATCTGACAGTGAACGAACTCGGTGGCCCCTGAAGCAGAATGGCTACGTATCCTTGAACAAGTCCCTTCCTTTCCCTGGACGGGCTGGCTGGGTGCCCCTGCGGTCGCGGCCGCGCATGCTCTTGGACGGGCGGTACTCGGAGCGGGCGGCGGGCGGCGGGCGCCCCAGCTGCTTTGCATTGACGCCAGCAGCCGCTGGAGGTCACCGCTGGGGGCTGGGCGCGGCGAGTTGCCCGCAAAACGCGGTCCGGAACTCGGAGCGGGAGCCTCGGACGCTCAACTCCCGGCTCGCGCAGCCGCTTCGGCGTTTCTCGACGGCGCGGCCCGACCGGAGCCGAGGCGCTCTCTCCTTCAGCGCGCCGGGCCCCAGCGTCCTCCCCGTAGTAGCTCCGAGTGCGGGCGCCAAGGGTTGGGCTCCCCTACGGTAGCCCGACTAGGGGTGCTCAACCAGCCGCCCGCCGGGCTGAAAAGCGGGCACCGCCAGGCGAGCGCCCGTTTCCTCGAGAGTCAGACGAGGCGAGGGCGGCGGTGCAAACGCGGCGCGGGCCCGCGGCTCCCGGTGGCGAGAGCGCAAATCTCCTCCCCCGACATTCCCCGGAAGCTCGGCGGCCGCGGCGCGCGCGGCGATGTGAGGGAGACGGCGGCGGCTCCCGCCTCAGGAAGGGCATGTTCGGAGGGGCGTCCGCGGCGCGCCTCCCGCCCCAGCGCCCCCTCCCCACGGCCGCTGCCGCCGCGCCCGCAGCGCGATAAAAGGGGCGGCCGCGCTTCCTGACGCGAGACCCGCGCTCGCCGCCGCCGCCCGCCAGCTCAGGCCGCGATGACACGGCGCCCGCGGCGGCCCCGAGGCGCCGGGCGGGCCGTTTGCTGACCGGATCGCGGCTGCCAGCCAGCGTGTCCGCGGTGCCGCCGCCGCCAGGATGGGCTGCGCCCCGAGCATCCACATTTCCGACAACCGAGTGTCGAACCCCAGCGACAGCGACGGCGAGGACGAGGACGTCCGGGTCCCCGCGCTGAGGTCTAGACAGCGATGGTCGACCCCGCCCGGGCTCGTGGAGCCTCAGCCTCGCGACAGCGGTGCCTCGAAGGTGAGCAGTACCGGGAGGGCAGGGAAATGCGGGGCCCGTGGGGCCCTCTAGGCGGCCGCCGTGGCGTTGACCGACGCTAGCCGCCCGCGTTTGCGGACTGTCGCGGACCGAGGCATAACGGGGCTCTGACGCAGCTCCGCCCGATCCGCGGCGTCCGTTCGTTCCCGAGCTGGGTCGGACGCCGCGAGTCAGTTTTCTCCCAGAGGGTGGGTGGGAGACCCCGGTGGGTGGGGGGACCCGGGATATTCTGGCACGCCCCTGACGTGGTAAACCAGGGTGCACTTTGCTCTTGCGGTTCCCAGAGTAGAGAGGCAAGGGTTGTCGGCTCTGGCAAGGGTCTTGGATGCCACCAGTTTCCTCCCACCTCGCCCCTGCCTAGCTTATCCCAACCTCCGTCCCCTCTTTGCGCAAGCAGTTTCACTTTTCCACTTCTTTGGGGCCATTGAATTGTAACCTGGAACATAGCTTTGGCTTCACTGCGCGCGTTATCTGAAATTCAGATTTATTAGCATACGTGCGGTATTTAAAGCCTGTGTAGTTAGAAAATACTACTGGAGCCGTGATCTTTGAAGGATTCAGCAGGGCAAAGTTAATCTTTTATGGAGGCAGTCTGACTGGGACTTGCAGGGTTTTATTTTGTGTTTTGTTGTTCGCTGTGTGACTTCTTCGGCGCCTTTTGCCTCAGCTTTTATCAAAAGTTTCCAGGGCTAAGGTTTTCTGAAGGAAAGATAAAAAGTTCACAGAGGCACCCGCAGCAGCTTTCCACTAACATCTGGGATTTTGGAGTGACATCTCATGCGTTGTAAAACAAACTGGTATGCTTAGCTGCAGTGTTTGAACATGAATCTCTCGTTACTAGGAAGGTTTAAGTATTTTGCAATTTTTAAAACTACTGTTGTTTTCTGAGTACAGCAGACCCTCCCAAATTTGAGCTATGTAGTTGATTTACTTAACTGTCTTAAATTACTAGCAATCATAACAGTACCTTTTCTGTATGAAAGTGAAGATCTTGTTCAACTTTCCACACTGAAGTACTTGCTCTGCCATACCACTACTCTAAGTGAAAATTCAACCTTGTTCTGATTATCCAGAGTTGATCCTTCTGGGATTTCTTTAAAGAAACCTGTGATGGCTAGAGTTCAGACAGTCAGGCCAAACTGCTTTGAATGGCTACAAGAAGCTTATATATTAAGTCTAGCAGGCTTAAAAGCAAACAAGACTCTACAGATGAGGGTGAACGTGGGAGCCTTAACAACTGTCACATTTCTTACCCAATCTAGCATTGTTTTCTTTTTCATTAGCCAATATTAAATCCCGAAGCCATCCTTTCAGTGAGACACCTTTCTTCTTACAGGCGTTTTTGTGGCGGCCTGGATGTCTTGAACTTCCTATCAGGCATCCTGGAAACCTCTCTTGTGCATGCACAGAGTTCCCATCCCGAGTACTGCTGTGCCGACAGACCTTTTCCTGTGTCGGGACTTAGACAGTGCATTCATCCTGACAGCGGCTAGCCTCGTGGCATAGAATAGGCGCTAAAGAACTGTTGCCTTTATTTTTTCCTGTTTACTCATTCGTACTTGTGTCCATAGAACATTTAAGATACACTTAAAAATGCTATTTTAACATCTATCTACAAGAGTTGAATTACAAATTACAGCAGCACAACCAATAGAAATGGAAGGCCCTCCCATACTTTTTTTTTTTTCCTTTTCTTTTTTTCCGGAGCTGGGGACCGAACCCAGGGCCTTGCGCTTGCTAGGCAAGCGCTCTACCACCGAGCTAAATCCCCAACTCCCCTCCCATACTTTTATCCGAGAGTTGTCCATACTGATACTATATCTCAGTTACAGATAGGTGAATTTAGGCATATCTCGGAAATAGAGCAGAGCTAATTACAGCTTTTCTTTAGTTCAATTTTTAAAAATTAAGATATGCATGTACTCTGGAAACTGAAAATACCTATTAGAGAAGAAAAGTTTAGCAAGATCAAATTACAAGTTACTTGTTTCTTTATTAGTACATACCTTATGAGCCTATTCTAGTTCATTAAAAATTCTTGGAGCTGGGAGCTTGGTGATAGCTTGGGTGGTAGCATGCCTGTCATGCAGGAATGAGGACCTAGTTTGGATTCTCAAGACCCACATCGAAGTTGGCATGTTCCATAGCCCCTAGTGTTGGGGCTAGGTTTGCATTGGAGACAGGCAGATCTTCCGAATTGCTGCCCAGATGGCCTGTGCTGTCAGTGAGCTTTGATTCTGTGAGAGATCCATCTCAGAAACTAAAGTAGACGTGTGTGTGTGTGTGTGTGTGTGTGTGTGTGTTCATACTTTTAAAATGCAGTGATTCAGAGTATCCCTGAGAATTCAATGGAGGAAGTTTTATATCCCTATAACATACAATAAAGAGTTCCTCAATGTTGCTGAAAGACTGGTGATTGAATACATTTCAGATTGAACAGTGTATGGCCAATCAGCAGAGTCCCTCCCTCCCTCTTGTCCTCCCCTTTCCTCCAGCCTTTTCTCTTTTTTACACTGTTTTGCTCTGTTACCCACAGTGGTCTGGAACTTGAGGTCCTGCTGACATAGCTTCCCACCTTTCTGTAATCACCAGGTGGTGTCCCACGTGTTTAATCCCAGCCCTTGGGAGGCAGAGGCAGGTGGATCTGGGAGTTTGGGGCCAGCTTGGTCTTGAGTTCCAGGACAGCCAAAGCACCCAGAAAAACAGTCTTGAAAACAGCACTATACCTATATCTGTAGATATCTCTCGTGCTCTTCCAAAGGGTGTTTAGAGCTGTATTTCCTAGACCTCTTTGGCTATCCACCCCTTCCTCTGGGTTCTGTTGTAGGCCAACCATGCTAGGCTCTGAATCCTTCCATGGGATAACAGTATTTAAGGTACAAGAAATACGCTTAACAGTAGGACTCAATGAATATGATTTAGTTTTCAATTCCAAAGGCATTTTAAGATCTGGTAATACACTAGGGAGGTGAGTGTATGAACCTATTTAAGTATTACTGAAAATACTCCGGCTGTTTGTTTATCCGGGAGTTATATAGCGTATGTGGTCACAGATAATGAATGCTGTGTTCAGCGTGAACACTTAGGCTTTTATTTTTAATCCGTGTGAGTTTCGACTAAGATTTCAATATTGTCTTGCCAGTTTTTAGACTGACTCTGTTTCCCCTTTGCTTAGCTGGGACTTGAGGTACCCTCAAAACATTTGTGCACAGGGAAAGGAGTGCTAGAGATCTATTCATAGACACCCAATGGGCTGCTGCTGCTTGGCGCCTCTACTCTCAGCCCTCCTCACCAGTGCTGCTCAGTCTGCTTGCTGTCTCTTAGGCCTTCTATAAACAGTTGTTGAATTATAGGATTGAGTGAAACAGGCTGTGGAAGTGCAAAGTCTTCCCTGTTCATGGAACCAGTTTTAACCAGATTGGAGGCTGTGAAGTTCAGACTGCTTTTGTGGGAGTCTCTGTTATTGTTCCCCAGAGAATTTTTCCCAGGGGATAAAATATATCCATGCTGATGAGCATTGTCGGCCTTTGGGGTTTTTATTTTTTGTTTTGTTTTGTTTGTTTGTTTTAAGATAGGGTCTTAGTATGTAGCTCTGGCTGTCCTAGAACTCACCATGTAGACCAGGCTGTCCTTAAACTCACAGAGATCCACTTGCTCCTGACTCCTGAGTGCTGGAATCAAGGGTGTGCCTCACCGCCCTTGGCTGCATGTTGGCTTTTACAGTTGTGAGGATAGAGAAGCCGGTGGGCAGTATGTGGCTGCATTCTCACTGGGACCAAACGTTAGTGTCATGGTGTCATCATCAGAGCACACAGGAGTGGAAAGGTGCTCCTCTGATTCCTCTTTTCTCCTCTTACTTTCCTCTGACCTCCCACTATCTTCTTTTCCCTCTTCCAGTCTTTCTTGTTTCTTGCACCAACTCCCTTCCTCCATAGACTGACTAAACTAGCCGTTTTTGTCAACCAAGGTAAACTGGTCTCTTAGCTATAGAATAATTAATATCATCTGTACTAGAATAAAATGGGTTGCCTGATGTTAATTTATAAAAAAATTAATTACATCTCATGTTTGTTAAACGAAAGCTGTGTTTTCCTGGTGTGTTGCCTGATTTTTTTTTCTTCACTAGAATCACCAACAGTTTCCCTCTGCAGGTTTGTTGAGAAAGTGAGGTTTAACTCCGTGCGCTCCTGTGGTGTGATGAAGCCCTCACTGGAGAGCAGGGGCCGAGTTGCTCAGGTTGTGTTCCGTGGCTTTCCATGTGCAGTCTTTTGCCAGGCTTATCTATGAGGAAGTAAAAATAAAGTTTTCTTGAACTCTTGTTACATACATAAAGTGCTTTGCACCTCTGTCACCTATATCATAATATTTCAAAAACTTTTCCCACTCTCAGAGGGAAACAGTAACTTAGCAGAGTAACAAAATCAGATAATTTAGGCAAATATAAACACATATAAATTAAGGTCAGGCAACAAGCTTTACTCTAAAATGTGTATATCAAGTGACTGTAACGTGTGTGTGTGTGTGTGTGTGTGTGTGTAAATATAATACTTATTACCATAAATTTGCCTGTAATTCTTAAAGAGATAATACGTCAGAATCCCACAAACTTCCCTGAGTTAACCTTGACCTTTTCCATACTGTAGTAAAAGTTATGATGGGGCCTGTTGCTCTTTTTTTTTTTTTTTTGGGGGGGGGGTTCTTTTTTTCCGGAGCTGGGGACTGAACCCAGGGCCTTGCACTTCCTAGGTAAGGACTCTACCACTGAGCTAAATCCCCAGCCCCGGGACCTGTTGCTCTTGAAGTGGTCTGGGGACACTGGTTCTCCCTTACATGATTTATTCATTTGGATTGAATACTGAACCAGGGAGCGGTTCGTGATGCGAGGATGACATCTCAGAATGAAGACGTCTAAAGGACAGAGTATTTCAGAAAGTTAAAACAACAAATAAAATTAACGAGCAGAAGTTAGGATAGGAGTAAGCCCTCAGCCTGGCCCAAGGTCAGTGGTTTCTCAGTGGAGTGAGATGACATAAGTCGAGCGACTCAGTTCTTTTTTTTTTGTTTTTTTTTTTTTTTTGTTTTTTTTTTTTTTTTTTTTTTTTGTTTTTTTCGGAGCTGGGAACCGAACCCAGGGCCTTGCGCTTGCTAGGCAAGCATTCTACCACTGAGCTAAATCCCCAACCCCGAGCGACTCAGTTCTTAGAGTGCCAACCGACTGTTTCTGTTAGTAACCCCTGTCGTTTCTGGATGCCTTGTACTTGTACTAGATGTGTTAAAGATGGTATCTCCTGGAATCCTTGCAACCTTGTGAGTGGCTCATGCCATTTTCTCTTTTGTCGATAAGGCACCAGAGCTTTGAGACTCACCCGGGGCCATGTAATCAAGCTGGGATCAGAACACACTATTCTTGGCTCTCAACTTCTAGACTGTTGCTCTCCTAACTGCCTATTTCATCCTCACCCCATGAACTGGCCTTTCATTAGGCCAGTGGTTCTTAACCTTCTGGGGGTCAAACAACCCTTTTACAGGGGCCACCTGAGACCATTGGGAAACACAGATATTTACATTACAACTCCTAACAGTAGCAAAATTACACCTACGAAGTAGCAATGAAAATAATTTTGTTGGTGGGTCACCACAAGGTGAGGAACTGTATTAAAGGGTTGTGAATTAGGAAGGTTTCGAACCATTGCATTAGGCTATAAATGAATTAAGTCACTTGTTGTTGTTGTTGTTGTTTGTTTGTTTTTTTAAGATCATTTATTTATTTAATGTGTTGTAAGCCACTGATATGGATGGCTAGGAACTGAGCCTAGATCCTTTGAAAGGTCCTGTGTTCTTAACCACTGAGCCCTTTCTGTGGCTCCAGTCACTTGAGTTTTAATCAGGTGTCCTTAATGTCTATTATCATGATGTTCTTAGGCCTTCACTTACTGAGGAAGGTGGTTCTGGCCCTACTAACTTCCTGTGTTTGTGGAAGTTGTTCAGTGCTGTCCCAGCTACTTACAGAGTCAGCCATCCTTTCTGCAGTCGTCCTCTTTGCCATCTGACAGCAGTGGACAAAACCCCTAGGGACTCTTTCCCTTCCCCCTCCTCAGGCTACGGAAGTCTTCCTTCCCTGGCTCCCCAGGAGCTGTGCTCCCTTTGACCTTTGCCCTGCCCTGCGTACTCCTTCTCCAGGCTTGCACGCAGGTATCCTTCCAGAGTTGCTCCAGGGCCAACCCAAAGGTTTCCAGGCCTTTAGCAGGGCTGCACTTAAAGGCCTAGAGGTGTTGCTGCCTGGGGCCTTCACCTGACATATAGGCAGCTTGAGGACAAGGGTGGTGTCCTATTTTCATGTCACATCCTGTGTACTTTAACGTTTTGGATAAATATGCTGTCTTTGAGGCTGCTAGGGCTTTTTCTTCACATTCCCCAGATCTATCTCATCTTATTGAAAGTTTACAAAAATTCTTAGGGTGTGTTGCACATGTTTTAATAATAATTAAAAAAAAAAGCCAAAATAGCCTTGAGCCGGTGATTAATCTGTCAGGTTATTAGTAAAACTTTTTCTCCAGTTTTGGCCATGCTCAAGTTGAGCAGTGGTTCTGGGTCTCCTCCTTCTGTTTGCCTTTTGTTCTGCTCTGTTTGGTAGGAAGTGGTGGGATATCATGGTAGAGCATTGTTTTGACAAGTTTGATGTTGCTGTTTCTCAGCTACAGGCATGAAGTGTAGCCTGCGCATCCACCCATACAGGAAGGATGTTGCAAGTTTCCCTGAATTTTGGTGTGACTTCAGAGGACTCGGGTGGGGGGCTCAACAACAGTACTCTTACTGTTTGGGCTGGGAACATAACTTCATGTTCCTTGAGCTCCTCTGTTTTCACTCTATTTCATCTCCTACATGGCTGCTTCAGCTCTTTCCCATTGCTAGTGGGATAGCCCGAAGCCTCTCCCATGCTGTCCTTAAGGTGTTTGAAATTGACAAGTCCTGATCAACTGTTAGAAGAACAGGGAGGGATAAGGCCATGGCTCCGTGGCTCAGCGGTAAGGCAGTTAGTTGTCTAGCGAGTGGCAGGATCTGGGTTCGCTCTCCACCAACTCTTCTCACACAGAGGAAGGATTGAAAGAGTTGAAGGAGCTTGGAACCCCATAAGAACAACATTGCCGGGGGCTGGAGAGATGATTTGGGGGCTGGAGAGATGGCTTAGCAGTTAAGAGCACTGACTGCTCTTCCAGAGGTCCTGAGTTCAATCCCCAGCAACCACATGGTGGCTCACAACCATCTGTAATGGGATCCGATGCCCTCTTCTGATGTGTGTCTGAAGACAGCTACAGTGTACTTATATATGATAAATAAATAAATAAATCTTTAAAAAAAAAAAAACAATGCCAACCAACCAGAGCTTCCAGGGACTAAACCACTACTGAAAGACTATACCTGGACTGACTTAGGGCTCCAACTGCATGTGTAGCAGAGAATAGTCTTGTTGGGGCACCAGTGGAGCCCCAGTGCAGGGGAATATGGGGGGCAGTAAGGGGGATGAATGGGGGGAATACTCATATGGGGGAGGAGGAGGGGGAGGGTTTGGGGGGGGGAGGGTAATGGATAGGAACCCGGGAAAGGGAATAACATTTGAAATGTAAGTAAAGAAATATATCTAATAAAAAAATTAAAAAAATAAAGAATACTTGCTGTCTTGGTTAGGGCTTCCATTGCTGTGAATAGACACCATGACCAAGGCAACTCTTATAAAGGACAACATTTATATGGGGCTGGCTTACAGTGTCAAGAGGTTCAGTCCATTATCAAGTCAGGAGGCATGGCAGCATCCAGGCAGGCATGGCATAGAGAAGCTGAGAGTTCTACATCTTCATCTAAAGGAGGCCAGCATCAGACTGTCTTTCAGGCAGCTAAGATGAGGGTCTCAAGGCCAACTCCCACAGTGACACACTTCTTCCAACAAGGCCACACCTCCTAATAGTGCCACTCTCTGGGCCAAACATATTCACCCAACACACCTGCCTTGTAGTGAGATTACTTAACATCTTTGAAAGAGTTTTATTATAACATGTAAGGACTATTTTCATTTCTTTCCCCTCTGTCAGTGCAGGTGATCAAACCTAGAACATTGTACATGCTAAGACAGACTCCTTCCTCCCACCCTCCCTTTTTTAAATGATAATAAGCAGCTAAGTAGCTACATTATATATATAATGTATATACATATATAAATTATTTTATTTACATTCCAGTTGTTGCCCCTCTCTCTGTCTCCTCTCCCAGAGTTTCTCATCCCATTCCTCCTACCTCTTGCCTTTGAGAGGGTGCTTCCCCCCCTCCCTCCCCCTCCAACCTCTCTCTTCTTTGGGGCCTCAAGTCTCTCAAGGATTAAGTGTAAAGTCTTCCATTGAGGCCAGACCAGGAAGACCTCTGCTGTATATGTGGTGGGGACCTGGCCTGTGTATGCTGCCTGGGTGGTGGTTCTGTCTCTGGGAGC
Organism: Rattus norvegicus; assembly: GCF_021556685.1. Taxonomy (NCBI): domain Eukaryota; kingdom Metazoa; phylum Chordata; class Mammalia; order Rodentia; family Muridae; genus Rattus; species Rattus norvegicus. Next base: position 147,669,464 of record NC_141534.1, read on the forward strand.
TCCCTGGTGTCTGGGTTAGTTAAGACTGCTGGCCTTCTTTTTTATTTTTTCTTTTTTATTTTTTTTTTAATTTAGAGAATACTTTATTAGTTTTTGTAATCAAACCCACGTATATAAGACCTTACATATTTAATACAGTGTGTTACCCCTGTACAAATGGAAAAAACTTAAGTTCAACATTTCTAGACCAATATGGCTGTTAATTTCTGTACAGTGCCAACTCAACACAGTAAACGGGGATACTTTTTTCGAAAGTTGACAGCACAGGTAAAGTTTCAAAAAATTCAAATTATATATCTGTATATATATATTTATATTTATATAAAAAGACCAATAATAGCAGTGTGTTATGCATCAACAGCAGCAACAGCTTTTCCAGGTTCTGCAGTCATCTGAACAAAACTGTAGAGACATCCAGCACACTCCATTAAAAAAAAAAAAAGTAAAAAAACAAAACCCGAGAAAACAGCACAGTTCTGTTACTCTTGTGGTACCTGGCACCATTTTTTTTTTAAATTAGCTTCTCAATCATCATCTGGAAAGAAAACATTCTGAGCAACATCATTAAAAACAGCTCTGATAAAGCACGGTCACTACTACGTATCATAAAGCAGGTACAAGCTATTTTACATCCACAGAGGTATGATACAGTACTGTCCTACATCTATAATACTAGAGGATACAATTTAAAAGGCATTATTTGAGACTTGATTCTACTTTTCCAGCAGAGGGCCCAAAGGATGGTGTGACACAGCTTTGTAAAGAAACATACTCTAGACAGGATTTCCTTTCACTAGTGGCACACTTCTAAGGATTCATTCTCTCCATGAATGTCACTGCTGGCCTTCTTATGGGGCCGCCCTCCCTTTCAACTTCTTCAGTCCTTCCCCTAATTCAAAGATAGGGGTCCCTGACCTTAATCCAATGGTTGGGTGTAAGTAAGTATCTGTGTCTGTCTCAGTCAGTTGCTGGTAGAGTAGCAATTTTTTTTTTTGATTTCGTGTGTGTGTGTGTGTGTGTGTGTGTGTGTGTGTGTGTGTGTGTGTGTGCGTGTGTGTTTCTGCACACCATGCAATGCATGGGAAGGTCAGAGGACAACTTATGGGTACTGATGTTCTCCACCATGTCAATCCCAGCAACTAAACTTAGGTATTCAGGCTTGGCAGCAAGTGCCTTTACCCACCGAGACACAGAGACAGATGAATTGCTCTCTGTCTGTCTTTTTTAAAGATTTATTTAGGCTGGAAGTGGTGATGCACACCTTTAATGTTGACATTTTAGAGGCAGAGGTAGGCCTATCTCTGTGAGTTCAAGGAAGGTCTCAGTAAGCAAGTTACATAATGCATCTATGATGAAGGAAAAGTTGCTAAAATTCAACTAAATTAAAAATACAGATCTAACCAAAGGAGAATGAATAGCAATGCCACTAACTCAAAGATATTTGCAATGCATAATATCAATAAAGGATTGGTATTCAAAATATGTATGGAATTTCTCCAAGTCAATAAGAAAAAGACAGCTATTTTGAAATGGAAACTTCCTGTTTCTTTGGACAGTCGGCTGTGTTTTGCTGGGGCTATAAGGATGTTTTGCTAAATCAAACACATAGAAGACTGTTTTCCTGAAGCAGACACAGGTGAAGGGATGTTTTGCTGTAGCAGACATGTGAGAGGCCGTGTGATGAAGGAGTGTAAATACGACCCCACAGACAGTGGGAGCTCGAGCTTCGAGCTGGCTCTTCACAACTGCATGCGTGTGTTGGTTTGCTTAACATTTCGACTGCTAGCTCCAGAGAGAGACTCCCCTAAGAACTTCTTGTGAGATTCCTGCGGCTCCTTGCCAGTTCCTTGGCCCCGGGCCAGTTGGTGAGCCTTGCAGCTCCTTCAGGATTGACCTACTGTTGATGGTTGGTGCGCGGTGTCTGCCTGCAGAGAACAGGACTACAGCTGATGATTAGAGTTTGCTGTTTGCTGCAGGACTGAACTGCTAGTCTCCTGACAATGAAGATTGAGTTCTCCCCCAATAAAGATTGAGTTTGCCCCCAAAGAACTATATACCCATAAGTTTCCATATGCTGGGCCATACGGTAACTCTCCTTAATTTTTAAAGGTACCACCTTTATTTAAGTAAATGCATATTGCTTTGTATTATATTTTTCACTGAATCTGCATGTTTCTATTTTGTTAATTTATAAGAACACATTTACTGTCTATACATACCTCACTAATATCCTCTATAATTTCATAAATGTCCAGCATTGCATCTGCTTACAGTTCTTTACTTCTTTAATCTGGAACATACACCTATTCCTAAGGAGACCCTATCCGTTATGCCTTGCGTTATTACTTTTATTCTACCTTCTGTAATTCTTTTTCTTTCTTTCTTTTTTTTTTTAGAAACTACCTTCTAATTCTTTGTATGTGCAGTATAGGCATGTGTGTGTGTGCTGGTGTGCAAGGCTTTGTGTGAGCAGACTCACTCTGAACACTTTGTGAGTCATTCCATCGAAGAAGGAAGAAAGGCCTCTCCCTGAACTTGGAACTTTTTTAGCAACCAGCAAGTTCCAGCAATCCTCCTGTCCCTGCCCTACATGGTGCAGGTTTACAGCATGTGTGAGACATCCCTAGCTTATGTGGGCACTGGGATCTGGATTTGGATCCTCATAGCTGGCACAGCAAGTTCGAGCTCTCTTTAGCCCCATACCTCTCTAGTCTTATAAATTGGAAGTTGTATCTAAAATAGGTTCAAGTTAAATATTTTGTTTAGACCGTATTGTAGGTGATCCATGAATTATATAAGAAGGCAAAGTCTGATTGAGCCATTAGTATAGATGCCCAGGTCGAACAGCTTAGTGTGGCAGCTGTGTATCCTTTACTGTTGAGTCCTGTTCCTGGTCCGATTTGTATAACTGCCCCTAAAGACACACTTATTAAAGATGTGGTCGGTGGTGTCTGGTGCTCTCGAGAAGTGACAGAACCTGTAGGAGGGAAGGATTTAGGAGGAAAGTAGACAGTGAGGGGTGCCCTTGAAGGAGATATTGGACCTCAGCCTTCCTTTTCTTATCAGTTTTTGCCTCTCAGTGGTGAACAGTGTGCTCTTCCTCTGCCCCATCAACGTACAGCCTTACCCCTAGCCTACAAGTGGTAGTGCCAACCGGCCATGAATGGAAACCTTTCAAACCATAAGCCAAAGTAATCCTTCCACCATAAGAGTTCTTTATTTCAAGTATTTTGTCACAGTGGCACTTGGCACTATGTGAATGTTCTCACCAACTCTTCACCTATGGCCTCTGCCTTTTCTTTAAGAAGGAATTGATAAATTCTTATCTAAAGTAAATCTGATTAGAGTTCATGAATGTTTCTTTAATTCGATTGCTTTTCTATGTATGTTCTCTTTTATATTTTATATTTGTGTATGCATATTATTCACATTAGTAATACATTTTATTTTTCCCAGGAGTGCACAGACATTGTAAATTGAAATAATGTTGCTGTCTTGGTGCTGGGAAGGTTGTAAGTACTCTACCATTGACCTATATCCCCAGACCTACATGCAGAGTTTGAGTAAAGACTTATGCATGGCTTTGTGTCTTGGCTTTAAAACTTAGCAATAAATTGCAGCTATTTCCTGTGGCATTGTTTCTTTGTAAGCATAGCTTATGATCTGATACTGCCATGGACGGCTCTTCATACCTGTGGTCCTTTTCTTGGGTTTATTCTTAGATGTTTCAATCTATCTTCATTTCTTTTCTTTCTTTCTTTTTTTTTTTAAGAGCTGGGGACCGAACCCAGGGCCTTGTGCTTGCTAGGGTCTACCACTGAGTGAAATCCCCAACCCTCTATCTTCATTTCACAATGAATTTTGTTAGGTCAAATTTTATAACATTTTGGTGCAGCCTGATGAAAAACTTTACATTTTATTTAAAAATTGTATTTGTCAACTGAGATGAGTTATATTTTATTGGATTATTTCATTTTTATAAGAAATTTATTCCTTAATAGAACCTTTGGCTTGAGAGGAAACTGAAACTGTACAGTGTTTAGAATCACACATGTCCAGAATCACATTGCATGTAATGAGGAGCTGGGGTTTACATGACACTCTGCCTGGTGCCCCCTGGTGCTTTGTGTGTTTGTGGGAAATGGACCAAGACAGTTATCCCCTCTCTCATTTCTTTAAAAACATTAGGGATTGAGGATAGGATGTCAGGCACATGAGACAGACACTCTGCACTAGCACCCCTAATAGGCCAGGTACTGTTCTAGGTCTTTTTTGAAACAGGGTTTCTCCTTGTAGCTCTGGCTGTCCTGGAACTCACGCTGTAGACTAGGCTGGCCCTGAACTCATAGAGATCCACCTTCCTCTGCCTCCAAGTGCTGGGATTAAAGGCCTGGGATTAAAACACCATCCTGCACGTTTTTTTTTTTTAAAGCAATGTGAAGATGAATAGCATAATAAAGTCAGAAGAAGACGGGTTTGCCTCCCTACCCCTGATTCTGCACTGTTTGAGTTCTAGCTCTGGCTTATTTAACTGTAGGGTGGACAAAAGCATGCAATTCTTCTGTGAGCCATAGTTTCCTGTATTAAAATGCAGTGTGAGAGAGGGTGTGGGGACATAGCTCTGATCCGCTACACTCCGTAAAGCAGCAGACGTTTATCTGTGTGCATAACCCACTGTTGTCAGCCAGTGAGTCAGTGGAGAAGGATGCTCGACTGCAGCCCTAGTGCTGCCCAATATTCTGATAATGGGAATGTAAACGAAGATGTGCTGGGGTCTGGCTTGTAAGGCAAAAGTCATTTCCAGCAACAATAACCGTGCTAGCCTTGAGATGCCAGGACTGCTTCTGCAGCGTAGGCTGACTTCATGTCTCACAGCCAGTCCCTGGGGATCACATGGGCCTGTTTCTGTGGAATGAGCTTGGTTATGACTTCCTGACGTGGAGGTGGCCTTTGGTCAGGGCAAGTGTTAACTGAATGGGTTCTATCAGTGCACGGACCCTCGGAAATCAGGATAATGTACCTGTCCTGCTGCCAGGTCCCAAGCAGGCCTCCAAGTGTGTCATGGGGGTTGTGCCTGACATTTCCCTGCCAGGCTGATTTGGAGTCAGCAGTTTCTAAGTGGTAGCAAAGGAGGCTATTCTGCTTCTCAGCCACCATGGAATGAGCAGTTTTAGTAGGATGTTCCTATCATCAGCTGACGTGGACTCAATCCTGGAACTGTGAACCAACTTCAACACTTCCTTCGTTAAGGTGTTTTTTATGTGTTTTGATACAATGACAGGAAAACCAACATGGACGTAGCAGCTTTTGCCCCAGTGATGTAGGTTTATCACCTTCTGGGCACATGGGTGTGTTGTGTTTGAAGAACTTGGAAGCATGCTCCAAGAATTGGCAGCACTCAGACCCGTGCTGAAGCAGCTAAGAGGTCTACATCTGGATCCTTGGGCAGCAAAAATAACCAGACATCGGGCCTGGCTTCAGCTTTTGAAACCTCAAAACCCATCCCCAGTGGCCCCACCCTTCAACAGGGTCCCGCCTAATCTTCAAGTAGTGCCACTCCCTGGTGACTAAGCCTTCAAATATATTAGCCTATGGGGGCCATTCTTACTCAAACCATCTTCCCTCCCCTCCTTTCTCCTCCCCTCTTCTCTCAGAGAGGAGCTTGAAACCCTTTAGTCACAGGTTGGCTCCCCTGGCAATGAGCTCCTTGTCTAAGGACTTTTCAGCTCACATAAAATTCAGGTGTAATTGTAAGAGGCTCATTATGAATAACACAAAACATTTCTTATAGCTTTATTTTTATTTTTAATTTGTATCAAATTGGGACACACACTCATATCCCAGCTGGTCTTTAATTTAGGTCTTCTCACCTCAGGTTCCTAAGTGCTGGGATGAAAGGTCTTTGTTGCCACATCTAACTCTTTGCCTTTGCTTTTATTTTCCTGGAGCTCCTCCAGAGCTGTTACAGGACAAAAGGCCAACCCAGTGTAACAGAGCCGTAAGGCAGCGGCTGCGCTCATCTCACTGTATTGCTGCTGTGCTTTGCTATGTCTGTAGTTTTCACTTGGCTGTTTTTGAGCTCTGGGAGATATACCACAAATATTGTTTGTCTTGCTCTGAGACTGTTTCCAGATCACAGTCCTCTCTTATGAAAGGGCATTGGTGCCAACACCGTAGACAGCAGGTCTGTCAATGTTCAAGGCCCTCGTGCATGTGTTCTCTCATACACTTTACATCTAATACTGTGTAAGTGCTGTGCAAATAGTTATTATTTGTCTAGGGAGTAACAACAAGAAAGAAGTCTGCATATGTTGAGTACAGGTACATTTTTTTCATGTGTTTCCTACCCATGGTTGTTTAAATTTGCAAGTTTAGAGCCTACAGGTATAGGGAGCACCAACTGTAAGTTGATCAGGATTTTTCTGAATGCTGGTGAGGCCAAAGGAGGAGCTTGTGTGCCACTGTAGCCTGGCTTAGGTAACTGAACGAAGGCAAAGCTGTGGGTGTGCTGGCCTCTGACAAGTAATATCTTCTGCCTTCTACACTTGCCTTATGTTATTCAACAGGCAGCAATGCCAGCTCTCTTGTTGTCCAGTTTGAGAATCCCTAGGTCGGAAACAAGATGAGCCTGCCTTGCACAACTATGTGCAGTGGCCCGGAGTTAGCCTCCATGATTGGCAGCAGTATTCTTGGAGAGTAGGCAGTTGCAATGGGAGCACACCTTACAGGAAGAAGGAATGCGGCCAGAGAGGCCAGTGTTGCCCTGTATTGGGGTTTATGCCTCCCAGTGCTTTCAGTTTAAGAATTAATTCCCCTTCCATAAGTAATGGTCATCACTCCTTATAATGACTCTGAAGCAGTTTGCATGTTGGGTTGCTAGAGGAACTTTCCATTTAGTCTGCTTGCTAAGAGAAGACTGGATAATAACAAGGGAAAATTTCATCTGCGTTTCACATAAAAGGAGTGTGTATCCCAGTTTGACCTTTCTTCTTTCTGAGGAGTACCTTAACCCTCCTAAAACCTACCCAGTTGTTCTCTTTCCCTCCCCTTCACTTCTCTCTCCCCACCTCTTCCTCTCTCTCCCCTGGTGAGCGCTATATCCCCAGTCCTCCTTTTCATTTTGAGAAGAGCCTCACAAGTTGCCCAGGCTGGCCTTGAATCTACTGTGTAGCCCAGGCAAGTCTTGAACTTGTGATCTTCCTCTCTTAGTTCTAAGGGTATCTAGGATTGCAGGTCATTACCTCTTATTTTAAAAGAACTTTCATAGCTATTGTCTGAGGCTTTTGCATCCCAGTGGCAATGTCACTGCATGCTGTGTTCTAGTTGAATCTGCAAACTGTCACTTAGAACAAATTATCTAATCTCATGCATCTTGTTCTTTACCTGGTAGGCTAGGCAGACTGTCTTGGTAGATCAAACAAAACACCAAGGAGTCAGCCTTGATAGACGCACCCTAAAATTTAAAATAGATGTTCTTCATTCATGGGTCCCTCTTTTAAAAGTAGATTCCGGAACCAAGGCTCCTTCTATCAGTGGTTCAATCAACTTCAATACATGGGTCTCAAGGTCACTCATGTCTCTCTTCATGGGCAAACTCCACAGGGAAAGCATGGAGGTCATGGGAGAGAGGTTTTCCAATGGTGGGGAAAGGTCTGTGTTGTCCATGTTTGTTGGTCACAGCCATACTTCACATAACCAAAAGCTAGAAAGTGCAGTTTTGCCTAGTACCCAGGAAAAGGAGAAACAGGGTTTGAAGGGGTAGCATGTATCATTAAATTTACTTCATTGCTTAATAATTTGAGGTTATTTATTTTTTAACTTGCAACTACAAGTTTCCTGACTGGAACATTATAGGGAAAAGATCAGGGAGAGGGAGAGGATAGAGCCTGGTTGTTCCACTAACATCACTTCCTGTGATGGTCTTAGAGCTTGCCCAACTAGGGTTTGGTTGATGCTATCTTACACTTCTTCAAACTCTGGAATTCCAGGTAGGATGATGGCACCTTTTCCTCCTCCTCCTCTCCCTCCTCTTCCTCTTCTTCCTCTTCCTCCCCCTCCCCCTCTTACAAGTTTATACAACGATTTCTTTCTGAATTGAATGATATGAATTTCTTTTTTCCTTTTTTTTTCTTTCTGTTTTCGGAGCTGGGGACCGTACCCAGGACCTTGCGCTTGCTAGGCAAGCGCTCTACCACTGAGCTAAACCCCCAATCCCTCTTTTTTCCTTTTAAAAGGTCTCAGGCTAGCCGTTTGGGTTGCCTGTTCTAAACTGTTTGGAATGGCTTCTGGTGTTTGTTGATTTTCTAGCACATCCAACTTGAGAAAAATGGTACATGACTTTTCTGAAAGGACACTGACAGAATTATGTGGTGTTCATTAAGTTCATTGGAAATAACCTGGTAAGTATTTAGGGAACTGTTGCTCAAGAAGCTTCTTGCACAACTGAAAGCTGTTGGCATAGCACACGGACACCTCCTCCACCTTTGGTGACAAATGTAAACTGTGGAAGTTGAGCGTGACTCACGTCTATCAGAATGTGGAGAACAGCAGAGGGGTGAGATCCTCAGTACAGAACTGCTCTAGAGCTCTTACAGTCTGTGGAGAGCGCGGTTGGGGGATCAGGGCCAAGAGAGCACAAAGGTGGACTGATCAGTTAAGTCAGGAGCCAGGGCAGTGTGTGGAAATGCATGCCACACATGCATGGTTGCCTGGGGCTGGTCACATACCTGTCTGCTTCCCACAGCCTTACCAAATAAGAAAACCAGGAGTACTTAGGAGAGAAGCTTCTGGGCTAAGGACTAGAGGAATTACTCGAGCTCTTTTGAAGGGACAGGACTCTTTTTTCTCCCTTAATATTTTTTTATTGGATAGTCTTCATTTACATTTCAAATGTTATCCCCTTTCCCAGTTTCCCATTCATAACCCCCCTATCCTATACCCCTCCCCTTCTTCTATAAGGGTGCTCTCCCACCCATCTACCTACCCCTTCCCACCTCCCCGCCCTGACATTCCCCTACACTGGAGTCCAGCCTTGGCAGGACCAAGGGGCTTCTCCTCCCATTGGTGCCCAACAAGGCCATCCTCTGCTACATATGCAGCTGGAGCCATGGGTTTCTCCATGTATACTTTTGGGCTGTCGTTTAGTTCCTGGGAGCTCTGGTTCGTTGGTACTGTTGTTCTTATGGGGTTGCAAGCCCCTTCAGCTCCCTCAATCCTTTCTCTAACTCCTCCATTGGGGGACCCAGTTCTCAGTTCAGTGGTTGGCTGCAAGCATCTGGCGGAGCCTTTCAGGAGAGAGCTCTATCAGGCTAAAGGACAGGATTCTTAATAATGCTTCCTAATTAGTGTGCTGATGAGTGTATGAGGGGCTGAGGAAGCAGTGCCAGGGACATAGAGGAAGTTAGAGTTCTGCTGTTGTGGGAAGTTTGCATTGAGGTGCCATCCCACAAACTTGTGCTAAGCGTTATTTAAAGGGAACAGATAGTGATGTGCTTAAGAAGTACAATGCCCGAGAAGGTGGAACTGCGCAGTACTGTTAGCTGCACAGTGGCAGTGAAGACTGCCGAGGTCAGCTAGGCAGCCACAGAGGCCCAGCATCAGGCAAACCGACCTGTGCCCTAGACACCAGCACAGTGTGCTGTGGGTAGGGGAATGCACAGGCTTGAATTGCTTCTCCACCTGGGTGCTGGCTCCACAGAGGTGTTCCGTTTAGAAGATGCACCTATTAGTACACCACACCGAGGCTCCATGCACACTGTGTCTACTGAGTGGAGTGTAACAAAATGGATTGGGGTATGTTTTGATTACACACCACTTGTTTATATCTCAGTTTACCACTTTATACTTGTGGGATCTTTGCAAATTACTTAACCTTTCTGTGCCCTAGATTTTAGTTCAGGCAAAAAAAAAAAAAAAAAGTCACCTACATCAGAGGAGTGCTATAAGGATTGAATAAAATTGATATTCTTCAAGCACACGAGTGATGCCTAGTACCTATGGAATATTCCTTGAGTATTACATATTGGTAGTTACATTTATTCATAGTGGTTCTTATCAATAAGAATATATATTTATAGACACACTCAAATATATATATATATATATATATATATATATATATATATATATACATATATACATACGTATGGGAGTGCTGTTGTCCTGTGAATCTTGAAGTTGCCTGGGAAGAACCTAGGGTAAAGAAGGCTAAACACGAGGCACTGGGATCTTTAACAGAACAGGTGGCCCAGAGGTCAAGTGACATGGTGACACTGTTGTGTGATATGGTCCCAGAAGGCTGGGATGGCAGGGCTGTCTGAAAACTAGAGTGGGGCAACAAGGAACACCATCTTCAGAGTAGGCGTCTGGAAGAGATGGCTTTGGAGTCCTGTTGTAGAACTTAATTGGAAGCCTATGTGTGTAGTAGCCTAGTCACTGTGTCATGACATTGTAATACTGGTTAATTCCTGTTCCAATGTTTTTAGAATTCTAGTCTCAGTCTGCCAGGACCTGCTGTGGTCAGCCAGCTTCTTTGATTCCTTCTTTCTTGTTGAACCTTGGCTAGTCTGCTCTCTTCCAGACACTTTTTCCAAGTCGTCCTCTCCCTCCTCTCCCAGTGCAGCTGGTGCAAGTCAGAGTCCTAGCTCTACACACCGGGTCTTAGCCCCACTCCTAATAAAATTCCCGTGGGAACATCTCCAGCCTTACCATTCCTATGCCCTGTCATCTCTGGTCTCCACACATTTGAGGTCGTCTCATCTCTGTGTTTGCTAACTACTGTTCTGACCTTAGACCTGAAGACTGAGGGGACTTGAGTTCGTCCCTTTTCCTGACTTGTGCTTGAGTCCTTCACGTCTGTATTCATCCCACCCCACCCTATCTCATCCTGCCCCTGCCTGCTAGGACACTGGTCTTTGCTGACTCTCCCTGAGGCCTGTCAGCCCCACTGTCTCCTAGGATCTGGCCTCCCTTTCCTTGCTGGAGTAATTAAGTACCTGCCCACTTCAGTGAGCCTGTAAGACTACACGAGCATGTCTTCCTCCTGTCTAGCCTGCCCTTCCTCTTCAGAACCTTCTGTCCTAGCCGTGAACACACTCAAGGGACATAGTTTCAGTTCTGCAAGAGAAGAGAGGCCAGAAAGATGGCTCAGCAGACAAGGATGCTTCCTGCCATTCTTGATGACCTGAGTTTGATCCCTAGAACTCACTGGAAGGAGAAGACCAACTCCCACAAGCTGTCCTAAGAACTCCACATATGCTGTGGTAGGCACACACAGATGTGTCCCACCCGTGAGTATATATTAAATGTTTGTTTTTGTAGGAAATGTTTTTCACACAGCTTGTTCTTTCTCCTCGTTCTTCCTGTTAGTTGCCTTTTGGTTTTGTTTTTTGAGTTGCATGATGTTTAGTTAGTATGAGAATATTCAAAGTGAAGAACGGTTGGAGAGTTGAATGCTAATTTTTATTTCATTAGTAAGGCAAAGGAAATCTACTCTAGTTCTCTTTTACCTGCTAATGTAAAATAGGTGGCATAAAAGCGGCTGTCAGAAAGTCCTTGGGCTTGTAGGTGATATAAAGTGACTTATAATCAGATACCACCCTTCTGTGTTTTCCTGTGACATAGAAATGACAGTTAAGTCTTTCTCTGTGATGACAGTTGTTGTTTAATAGCTTACGAATTGTAAAGTTTAGGAGGTGTGGGCGGTAAACACGGGATTTGTGTTGGCCAGTTTTCATCAAAGGTTTAGTTGTTCTCCAGACCAGGAGAGATTATCTTGTCTATTATAATAATAATCCTCAATAACCACAGAACAGATGTTGTCTGCTATTAGTAGGAATGTATGTGAGTGAAATTACTTGGGAAAACTGTTGGCATTATTTAATGAACTTCAGCACAGTTGTTTCCTCTCACCTACCAATTCTCTTTGTAGGCATGTGGGTAACAGAAATGTATAAATATGCTCACTAGAGAAATCACAGAGTAGAGTGTTAGTACACTGTCACTCATGCTAGTTAACAAGCAGAAAGAAGCACGTGATGAAGTGCCTTGTAACAATGGGAATGAAAGAACCTTAGTTACACAAAGGCATAGATGATTCCCTAAGCAGTGTGGAGTGAAGGAGGCCAGACAACACCTCGTGTCTTCTGTGATTTGGTTTATACACAGCTCAAAAGCTGGTGGGTGGTTTTGGGAAATCAAGAGGCTGCTGACTCTGGGGAGGAAGAGAGGGAGTGGTTTAAGAAGGCACAAGGGCTTTTGGGTTCTGGCAATGTTCCATTTCTTGACATGGCAGTAGTTATACACATGAGCCTAAGCCATAGTTTAGGACATATTTTTTAACTGTATATTAACCTCCAGTACAAATTTCTGTTGAAATCGTGCAGTACACACTACAGCTGAGCTGATTTCATACATATGTCCCTTCTGCTCTCAAACTCAGCTGGTCTGTCCTGATCATTTTTGTCCTGCTCCCACTCTTCCCTTGGGAAACATTCTCTGGTAAGCTGCCGCTTCCCATTTACTGCGATCTGTTTCCCTGCTCTATGTTTTATTGACACTGGAGCCCCAAAGGTACGTGTGTGTGTGTGTGTGTGTGTGTGTGTGTGTGTGTGTGTGTGTGTGTGAGATTTCTGGCTTCCTGATCTGTGAGCTCCAGGAAAGCAGAGAGGCTGCCTGCATGGGTTGTGCCAGTCACTGTGTCTCCAGGTGCTGTCAAGGTGCCTTGCTCAGATACTTGTCCAGGGAGCACTGTTTTTCCTCCACCTTTCAACCTTTAGTGTGGGGGACACAAGCTGGAAGGAGCATAAGCTGGAAGCCATATGACGCTGCCTAAAGTGTTTTTGAGAATATAGTCATTTTCATGCCTTAAACTGTGAGCTAGAGGGAGACTGAGTGAACAGCAGAGGGGCTGCACCATGAGTGTTCCATAACTTGGTTCTGTGTCCACTAGCATGTTCCTATCCTACGAAAGAATAATTTATATACGATGACTTCATTTGTTCTGCTTTTGCTCATGGCCATTCTAAGGTCAAGACTATTTTAAGCCTGAGAAATATGTCCTGAAAGTCAGCTCTAGAGTCCTTATTTTCTTTTTATTTAGTCTTGGCCACCCTTCCCAACTCCTCCCCTGAAAAAGTTTGTATCATAACTATTCTCTAGTTTGATTTTTCTTTGCACTTCTGTTTTCTTTTTCAATTAGATCTAGGAAAATGGCACATTCTCATTTACTGTCCTCACTTAAGAGAATTAGGCCAGGAGACTGTTCCAGCTAGCGCAGTAGGAAAAAGATCTTTGGTATTTAGATTGCTTTCTTGGGTGGTTTTGTGGGGTTTTTTTCCTTGTGTGTGTGGTTAGTCAGGTCTGGGACCAGGTGGTACTAGTCCATCTCAGCCTTACCACTCCCTACTTTCTGACTTTTGGCAAGTCATATAACCCTAACTTTCTTTTTGTAAAATCAGGTAGTTACTAAGATAATGAATTAACTTTAATGGTCTGCTGAATGTATAAAAATTGTAAAAACTTAAGAAAGTTCAAACTTTATTGTTTTCTAAGCAGATGATTCAAATATATAATATTGGGACTAGAGGTAAGTCTCAGTGGTTAACAGCACTGCCTGTTCTTGTGGAGAACCTGAGTGTGGTTTCTAGCACCCACACAATTGCTTATAATAGTTTACAACTCTAGTTCCAGGGGATCTGGTGTCCTCTTATGCAATACCCATTTTATAATGCACACTTTACCAGTGGAGGATGAAGACAGAAGTTACAGCATATTTATCTATAATTATCTGTATTGGTTCACTGCATCTTCATTTTGCTTTGGGAACAAAGGATGGGGAAGTAGAGAGATAACTTTAGAGGACCTGATCTTCCTAATAAACAATTCCCAAAGAAGAGCCCGTCCTGAGCTGCAGCCAGAGCTGAGGATATTCAGTGGAGCCTTGAATTCTTACCAGTTCTCCAATTCTTCAGCAGTTTCTTTTCTTTTCTTTTCTTTCCTTTTCTTCTCTTTTCTTTTCTTTTTCTTTTTCTTTTTTTTTTTTTCGGAGCTGGGGACCGAACACAGGGCCTTGCGCTTGCTAGGCAAGCGCTCTACCACTGAGCTAAATCCCTAACCCTCTTCAGCAGTTTCTTACAGACCTGCTTCATAGTAAAGACCACACTAAATAACCTTGTGTTTCTTCAGTAGGAAAGGGGTAAGTGACATTGTTTTTCAAGGATAGGAAATTATATTTACATTCAGCTCTGGCCGTAGAGGCCTTGATGGATAGGTAAGATCTGGAGGGCAGTAAGATGCATTGAAGAGAACCGGGTTCCCTTTTCTGTCCCCACAACTGCACTTGAACCAAGACTCTGACTCCTTTGAGTCAGCATACCAATCTCCTCCTTGGACTTGAACTCAGAACACCATGCCCAGCCTGGGTGGGTTGGCATTCTTTCCTTCCCCTTCCTCTCTCCCCGTACCTTTTGGAAAGCACAACATTTATTGAGAGGGAGCAGGGAGAAGTCTTAAATGAATTGTGAACTTTGTTTTCTTTATAAAATGGAGACAAGTTGAGAAGTTCTAGTTTATATAGTTTTTTTGTTTGTTTTTGTGTTTTAGTTATTGAGACAGGGTTTTTCCATGTAGCTCTGGCTGTCTTGGAGCTTACTCTGTAGACCAGGCTGGCCTTGAACTCAGAGATCCTGCCTCTGCCTCACTAGTGCTAGGATTAAAGGCCTGGGTCTCCACACCCAGCTTTTATAGTTTTGAGGTAATGTGATGAATTATACTTTTCCTAAGAGATATGAGATTGACAAATATTAAAGAGTGAGTTTTTATTAGCTCCTCCATCTATTCCTTTAACAACCTAGTATATGCTTTGGCAAGAATAAAGATATTTAAAGATTGTTATTTATTATTTTGAAATATTTTATTGTATAGAATTTATAATAGTCAATATTTGTAATATAAAAATTATTCCCAAATATATTGGCAAAGCAGTAGTAACCACTACCTTTCAGTGTTTGTAGGTCAGGAATTTGAGAGTTGGCTAGCCTTGGATTCTAGCTCTCAGTCTCATAATGTTGCTATCAGTTGTTGCCTAGAATATAGTTAGCCTTGGTTTGGTGAAAGGATTTTACTTCTAAGGTAGTTCACTTGCATGCCTGGCCAATTCGTACAGGACTCTGGGGGTGTGGTGTGGGTCCAGTTTCTGTTCCTGTGGACCAGATTCTTAGACTGCTGCATAAGTGTCCACATAGCACAAGCTTGCCCAGGGGGAAGACCGAGACAGCTGAGAAGTTTGACATCAATTTTAATGTATTCTATGTTCACATAGATTCGGGGATAGGATCTACCTCACAGTGTCTTGTAATAGGGGCTGGAGAGATGGCTCTGTAGTTAGCGGTCACTGGTTGCTCTTCCAGAGGACCTGGGTGTCTGCTCTAGCACCCACATGACAGCTCACAACCACCTGTAGTCCCAGCTGTAGGCATGCAGGTGGTGCGCAGACACACGTGGTGCACGGATACACGTGGTGCGCAGACACACGTGCAGACAAAACACCCATACACAGAGCATTTCAATTAAAACACGTTTTAAAAAGAGAACTTCTGCTCTTTTAGAAGACTCCAGTTCATTACCCACGCATGACCAGTGGTAACTCTGGCTCAGGAGGATCTGAGGTCTCTGGCCTGTCGGGCATTTTCTTTATTGATGATGAATGTGGTCGAGCCACACTTGGTCAGGTACAACTGGGCAGTAGAAGAAAACAGAGTAAGCTATGAGGAGCAAGCCAGTAAGCAGCACTCCGCTGCGACCTCTGCCTCCAGCCTCCTGCCTTGCGGCCCTGTCCTCACTTCCCTGAATGATAAACTACAGACTGTAAGATGAATTAAACGTTTTTATATCATTTATTTTATGTAGATGGGTGTTTGCCTACACGTGTGTCTGTGTACCTTGTGTGTCTGTTGCATAAGGAGGCCACAGTGGGGCACTGAATTACCTGGAACTGCAGATAAATGGCGTGACCTGTCGTATTGGTACAGGGAGTCAAACTTGGGTTCTCTGCAAGACCAGCTCTTAACTGAGCCAGCTCCCTAGCCCCTTACAAGTTAACTTTTTGACGATGATTTGTTTTCATTTTGATTGTGTTTATGTGTTTGTGAGTTTGTGTGTGCGCATGTGTGTGGTCAGTGTTCGTGTTGTCAGTAGAGGTACACAATAGAAGCAAGCTTGTTTCTATTCTGCAGGCAGAGTCTAGCAGTGCCATTCAGGAGTCATGTGGACAACTCATTTCTTCATAGTTTTAGAGAAAGGAAGGAGTCTGTGCTGGATAAAAGTCAGCACACGGATTTCCTCATCAGAATGTCTTGCTGGTGAAACTTTACTATGGTTGATTCCTATTCTGGCTTAAAGGCTTTATTTCATTGTGGACTACTAACATTTGGTCTGTGGGCCAAATAAGCAATACCAACTTAGTACTCCACTTCAGGGCCAAGCCTCGATTTATTTAACCCCAGCCTCTTTTGCAAATTTAGGTGGTTAGCTTTCATATCATTGTTTGATATTAGAAATATTGATATGAAATCCATATATTTAGTTACATATTTCTTTGATTTCTTTAGGATAATTCCTGGGAATAGAGTAAGGATTTTTGGAACAATTTTTTTCTCTTGGAAGGTTGCATCTTCTACAGAACCATATTTTAGCCAATACTGATTTTTTTTTTTGACAAAAACTTTGATGGTTTTGATGACAGATAGTATGTTCTTATTTCAATATGTACTTATCTGATTACTAGTTAGGATTATTTTAATGTATTTTAATTGGTATTTCTGCCTTTGCTAACTGCTGTGTTCTTTACTTATTTTTATTTTGAGGTATAAATGCCCTTCACATTAAGGGCATTTGGTTTTTGATCCTGAATAAAATACTTTCTCTTTTGTTTTAAATATATAGAATTTTGCGTATTACCGTCTGTAGAAAGTTGTTCTGCTTGGCAGATCCTGGTTGTTGGAGTGTGAGGAACTGCTGCCTCTTTTTCCAGCACTGAAGGGGCGGGAACTTAGAGTTGGTGCACGGTGCTCAGGTAATGGCTTTTGGTGTGAAGAATTTAGGACTTGACTTAAAACTTCCTGTGTCAGAAAATCTGTACAGGTGATAGGTAATACAAACATCATTTTAAATTGTGTTAGGTATAGTTATGGGATTGTGGTTGGGTTGGGGAAAGTATGTACACAAGCAGGGACATTTAGAAGTGAAAGATATCAGAGAGACTCTTGAAAATAATACAGAAAAAGGTGGATGGATAAATATGGCAATTACTGAATTTGTGTGACTGGGGAGAGTTTACATTCTCTACTTTGGTGTGTTTGCAGACTCTCATCTTGAACAGCATCCGGGACTTTTGTGGGCTTTGGATGCAGTTGCTTTCCTTTGCCTTCCCTGCTGGCAGGATCTCTGCTGTGCCCGTTTGCCTGGCACTCGAAGGGTGGGACAGTAGTCCGTATCACAGAAGCCCACATTTAAATGCCCACATTTAATATTACTGCCCACAATTAACATTGTGAATATGTTATCAGGTGCAAAGTTTTAAGTAGATCAGTTAAAAAAAATCTACTTACTAATTTTCTGTATCTTGTATCCATATTTATTTTGTATGAACTTTTCTCTGCCATAATGAATGAAACTTATGAAACTGTGAGCTAAGATAAATGTTTTTCTTGGGTAGTGAGATAGCTCATTAGGTAAAGACACTTGTCATTAAGTCTGACAAGTTGAATTCAATCCTGGTAACCATACAATGGAAGGAAAGACCCAACTCCCGTATGTTGTCCCCTCCTGCTAAATGTACACTGTGGCATTTGTGTGCCCGTTCACATGCACATGTGTAGGCTTAGATTTTTTCAAAACCTACTTTAATATGGGTTCTCAAATGCTTTGATCCCCCCTTCTCGCCCACCATCCAAAGGCAGGGGAGAAAGATGGTAAATAGGAAAGGGGATGTGGACCTGTTTAGAAGGAGTTCTTTGGGGGCGATTCCAATCTCTGTTTGCCAGGACACCAGCAGTCCAGTTCAAAAGTGTCACCAAACACAAATCAGCAATAGGGGCACAATCCAGCAGAAACTGCTAGGCCTCCACTCTATCAACAGGAGTCTGCAAGAGGGACCAGGACCAGCAGGAATGCCAGGAGTTCTCTGCCATGCTTCTGAATGAAGTGAAGATCAGCAAAGACAGGAGACCAATGAAGAGCTACACAGCTAGCTAGTCAAGCACCCTGTCACTGTCTGTTGAATCCTGTTTATACTTTCTCCAAACATCACGTGTTCTCTCATGGGTCTTGCCTCAGCAAAACATCATATGAGTCTGCCTCAGCAAAATACCAGGAGTCTTCATCACACAACAGGACGAGAAACTTCCACTTCACACATATAGCAAATAAATGTAAACAGTTAAATAGTCCCTCCATTCAGTTACTTTTCTCTGGCATTTTCTCACAGTGATGAATAGCTAACAGTTGCAATGGTGAGTTTCAGCTCACAGACAACCCATTTTGTCATTCAGCCACCTGTGTCTGTCTCTAAGTCTTTTGGTTGAGACCTAGAGCAGTTTTGTGGAAATGAGCAGCAAGGTCTCAAGAGCGCTTCTAGGTACCTGGGTGCTTCACAGTCCTGTTGCACATCCTCAGAGGACCTTGGCTCTCAGTGCTTAGTGGATGTTTCAAGCAACTGCTCCTGCCTCCCTGCTGTCCTCTAGACAGTAAGTAGGTAGGTCAGGACATTAGAAGTGGTGTGTATGTGTTACCTGTGACATAGATCCTATCAGCTAGACTAGGAGCCAAGATGGCTCTTTAAAGAGTGGGTGATGGTATGGTAGCACGTCCAAGATTTATGAATAATAAGGTGAAGAAAAGATTTATTGTTCCGAATGGGAGATTTATTAGTCACTTTTCTCATCAATTGCCGATAGATGTAAAAAACTTCTCCTGGAAGATACAAGAGAGGAAGAATTTTTGTGTGTGAATCATTGTTTGAGAGGTCACAGTTCATCAAGGGGGCAGAGGCATGGCAGTAAGAGCTCGTTCACATACGTGTGGGTCATCAGACTAGCCAAGGGAATGCTTCTGCTATCTGTTTTTCTGATTGTCTAAAATCTTTTTATTCAGTCTTCCAGCTTATGGGATGATATCAGTCAATTTAATGGTGGCCATTCCCTCTTTAGTTAACCTTTCTAGGAAGCACATTCACAGACTTCATAGATACAACCAGAACTATGTCTCCTAAGTGACCCTAAATCCAGTCAGTTGACACTGAGGATTATATGATTATAAATATGTTCATATTATGTGATGTTTAAAGAGTCATAGGGGGAGAAAGAAATTAGTGAAACATGTAGGATTAGGTGTAAGAGGAAGGCTTTTTAAGACCTTGGAAGTGAATACTATTATTTTAATAGGTTACATATAAGCACAAATGTAGAGAAGTTGCCTCATTTTAATTTTCTTTGTCAAGTAGGGGTGAGATTGTGTCTTCAGAGTTGAAGAACTGGGGCTGGAGAGATGGCTCAGTGGTTAAGAGCACTGACTGCTCTTCCAGAGGTCCTGAGTTCAATTCCCAGCAACCACATGGTGGCTCACAACCATCTGTAATGAGATCTGATGCCCTCTTCTGGTATGTCTGAAGACAGCGACAGTGTACTCCTAAAATAAATAAACAAATCTTTTTTTTTTTTTAATTTGAAAAGTCTTTATTGAACCAATTGCATGTTAGGTTACAAAGGTATTTCACTTTTCCAAATGCTGTTTCTCTTTGTAGACCAATCTGGCCACAAAAGGCTACCTGGCTAAGTATTAGCCAGAAACTTCTAAATCCCAGTGTGATCTTCTTGTGGCATTTTTCCAACAAATAATGCAGACCAAATTACATGATGGCCACCTCACTGGTCACATGGTCCTTAGCTTAATGAGCAGAGGCTGACAGGCTGTCTCCTCACTCTTCCAAGAACCGCCCAAGTGCACACTGCAGAAGGAAAGTTTGTTGTGAATACCACAGGACAGAAGGACAGACAGCTCATAACTCCAGTGGAAAAACATAGGAGAGCTGAGTGGCAACAGCAGGCACTGTGATGACCTGGGCTGTCAAAGTCTCTCCGTTACTCTGGCATGCAGTTGGAGACAAATCTTTAAAAGAAAAAAAAGAGTTGAAGAAACTCGGTCTTTGAGGCCACCATTGGTTAGGGAAAGAGTTGTGAGAAATAATTTGTTTGGGGCTCATTGAAAGATTTTCAGGAATCTGATGATAGGCCATGGATTTTTGGTGCTCCACCCCCTTTAAGACTATGTGAATTTGTCCAGCAGCCCAGGTATAGATACAGGAAATGCAGGTAATCGGGTGAAGGGTGAATGGCGTGTGGCTTTGGCACTTACTGGTTAGTTTCTTGTCAGCGTGATAATAAGCTAGGGCCATCTGATAAGGAGTCTTGAGAAAATGACTATCAGGTTGGTCTGTAGGTGAGTTTGTGGGGAATGTTTTCTTGATTAATGATTGGTATGGGAGGCTCAACCCACTGTGGGCAGAGCCATCCCTGAGCATGTGGTCCTAGGTTCTATAAAAGCAGGCTGTGTAAGCCATGGAGAGGAAGCACAGAAGCAGCACTCCTCCATGGCCTCTGCTTCAGTTCCTGCCCTCTGGCTTGATGTCAGAGCATTGGCAGAGGAGCTGACTATATTTCAGAAGTATTCAGGGGGAGTGAGAAAGAATGAAATACAGACAAATGGCATGAACAACCTTCAGAAGAAGTGGGCTTCCAGGGGATCAAGTGTGGTTGGATATTGAGGTTTGCTTAGACCATCTGTCCACAGCCTCTACTAATGGAGGGTGGGACAAGAGATTATATGATTTCTTCTTGTGTCTTGACTCGACTTGGCTCAGCTCTCTCTTCCCTTCTCCCCTCCCCTCTCCTCCCTTCCTTTCCCCTCTTCTCCCTCTCCTCTCCTTTCCTCTCGCCTCTCCACTCTTCCCCTCTCCTCTCCTCTTCTTTTCTCTTCTCTCTTCCTCCCCTCCCTGCACTGCACAGCTCCTCTGCTTGGCTCACAATGCCAAGCCTATAAGAATGAGCTATTTCTAGAAGTCCTTTCTTTTGAACCTTGTGGTTTGTATTTTATCCCCATTACTCTGAGATTTCCTGCTTATTTAGAAGGAAGCATAGTCTATTGCCACTATCTACTGTCCTTCTCAAGAGACCTGATGTATGTATTCCTGTACTATGTTGGCTTAGTCATGTGAGATGTCCGTGTAGTGAGTGACTTTGGTCTCATTTGTTACTAATCCCCCTTGATGGCTGACCCGCCTTTGTCAACTCCTCCTTAGTTTTCTGCTAAGTCTTTTGTGAGTTCGGCCTTTGTCCTAAGTTCCATATAGATGAATGAAACTGTTTCTTAGTTGCCCACACGGTAACGTGGACCCCTGTTATTCTGCTTAGGTTTTGTTGGGCTAATGTCCCTTCTACTTTTCTCAGTAATTGGTAGACAAGTTCAAAAGAAGCTACCTTGTACTCAGCCATCAAAAGTTATTCAATTAATTTTTAATTAAAACATTTTGGAGAATTTTATATATGAGTCTTGTATTTACATCGCTACCCCTCCCTCATGTTAATACAGACATATAAATGCTACTGAGTCCATTTAGTATTGCTCATACATGTGTGTGTTTAGTGATAACCATTTGGGACTGGATAACTGGGGCTTGTCTCCAGAGCCTGTCTCCCTTTCTCAGCAGTCACTAGTCGCCCGGAACTCTTCATCTCTGAGTTGTCGTGTCAGCTGGCACTGTCATTATGCAGGTATTGTTGACGTAACTGTATTGGGATTTCATGGGTGCAGTTTTCATGAATAGAAGACATTATCTCACAGCAGATTTCCTTGTCCTCTGACTCATAAAAGCTTTCTGTCCCTTTCCTCCATAATTTTCTCTGAGCCTTAGGTAAAGCTAAATAGACTGTGTGTGTATGTGTGTGTGTGTTTGTGTGTGTAAGAGTGTGTGTGAGTGTATGTGAGTGTGTGTGAGTGTATGTGTGTGTGAGTGTGCCTGAGTGTGAGTATGAGCGTGTGTGAGTGTGCGTGAGTGTGAGTGTGTGTGTGTGTGTGTGCACTCATAGCATTAGGTTGTTTCTGTTCCTAGTTATTATAAGTGGATCAGCATCGCCCGTGGCTGAGCAAGTGTCTGTGGAGCAGGATGTTGGGTCCTTTGGGCACACATAAGGAGTGCTTGGTATAGTTGGGTCATATGGCAGACCTATTTTTGGCTTTTTGAGAATTCTCTATGCTGATTTTCCTAGTGACTCCACCACTTTACAGTTCTGTCAACAGTGAACGAGGCTTCCCTGTCCTTGAATCCTCACCAGTTTTGGTTTTTTGTTTCTCAGTCATTTGCCTGTCATTTTATCTTTCTTTCGATCCCGCCTTCTCACTTTAGGTTCTTTCCTTTCCTTTTCTTTTTTCTTTTTTTTGAGTACTGGGTCTTACTGAAGCGGAGGCTGGCCTGGAGTGTACCTTTTCCTCTTCTCTCTCCAGGATCTCATGTGACCTAGGTTGACCTTGAACCCCTGTGCTGCTGAGGGTCTTGAGCTTCTGACGCTCCTGTCTTCACTTCCTAAGCATTTGGAGTTTATGTGATGCTGTAAATCAAACCCAGGCTTTCATACATACGTGTCAAGCACTGCATTACTTGAACTTCATCTTCTGACCTAGTTTCTTACCTTCTGATGTGTCTCAGAGTGGAATCTGTTGGTTTAACTATAGCAATGAGGATATTCTTGCTATTGGTGTCAATAACTCTTTTAAATGATGGTTATAGTTTATCAGTTACACTAGAAAGTTTCTGTAAACCCAATGATCCACATGTGCTATCCACTGAGAAGGACCTTGAGCAACAGCATGGCCTGACTAAAATCACACATCAGGTTTGGTTATGTATTCATAGTTAACATTTTTTTCATGGTTGGGATTAACATGCCTTGATAAAATCAAGTATGTTCGTGTCAGTTTAGGCTTTTGGAGTGGATTCCCACTCAGCCTTCCTCATCAGCCATGCCATGTTGCCCATCGTGTGTGTGTGTGTGTGTGTGTGTCTGTCTGTCTGTCTGTCTGTCTGCGTGTCTGCCTGCCTGCCTGCCTATCTGTCTTTCTTTTTGTCCCTGTCTGTCTATCTCTGCCATTGTTCTTGCCTTTGTGTTTACTAAGAATGTAACCCGGATATGTTTTTCACATCCCAAGTCCACTGTCTCCTGGATGACATCTCCTCCCATTGAAGTCACTTGAACTCTGGCGAAGGCTTTTTAGCCCTCATTTGCTAAAGCCTTCCATTTCCTTTAGCTCAGTTCCCTGAGGAACCTTCTTTCAGAGGACCTTTAAAGAACATCCTCTTCCTTGGAGAGTTTCCCTCAGTGCCTCCACTCCCAGGCTGCCCTTCAGGGAGTCTTACCTGTGGATTTTCCTTGTCCTCAGTGCTGGTTCTTTATCACTTAGCTTGACTAGTGACATTTAAAGAAAGAACCCCCAGTGAATCCACTGCACTTACGTTCTCTGGTTGGAGGGCGGCTGGACACTCTGCATCTAGCAGACATGCTTGCTTACCCTTCCCATTTTCTTTAGAGGCTGCTAATCCCTAACGGGTTCATCTGAGCTTATATTTAGATGAAAGTTATCAATTAACAGAAAAGCCTGCTGCTGGTAGACAGGGCTGACTGCCTTTCAGTAGCTAGATGCCAGCCTTCAGACCACAAGAGTTTCAGCAGGAAGCTGTACAGGGACATGGGCCGGCCCTAGGAAGCCAGAGGTTCCTTGAAATGCAGGAGTGTCAGCCACTTTAGTGCTAACATATACACGTATACACGTGACAGATCACCTTCCAGCCCACTTAACCTCACAGCACCTGCTCCGTTATTCCCACGGAAGACTTTGGACTGTCTGAAAATACGGAGACTATGGCAGCTGTGGCTGTTGAGTACCAGGCTCCAAATATGAATTAATGTCTTTTAACCAATGTTTGTCAAACATCAGTTTACCAGGTTACATCTAACATTTGTTTCGGTTTCTCCTGCTGTAAATAAACTACATTACACAGTTGCCATTTAATCTCACAGACCCTGTGGGTCTGAGGTATGGGCAGGTCCCGAGATGGGATGGCTGGTCTTTGTTCATGACAGCTGATAGACCTGGGCTGTCTACTTCAAGGCTGGCTTTTCAGTGACTATTGATGACTAGACCGTATGTAGTCCTTCCAGGTGGTTGAAACCTCTCACTGTGGGGCTGAGTTCCAGGAGAGGTTCCTAGAGGAACCATTGAGAGAGCCAGTGTTGTAAGAACAGAAGGCAGGCATTGGCACTGCACTAAACAGCTGTGGCGTCCCTTCTGCTGCTCCTGACAGAATGGTGGTAGAGGAAGGCACACATGTCTTCTGCTTTCATTGTAGGGATCAAAACATTTCAGCTCTTTTAAAAACTACTCAGACTTTGTTTTAGAAGAATGTAGAATAGAAAAAAGTCCTCAGTGTGAGGGAGGACTAAGTATTATAAAGTATGTTTTAGCTGTAATGTACAAATTCTGCTGTTTTTCTTCTGTAGAGTACAAGAAACTTGAAAACATTATTTAACTATAGCTAGTTTGGTTTATTAATACCAAACTTTTTATATTAATACTTAATTAGTAGATTTCTACTGTGTGACCCAGTTGTAAAGATGAGAACTTAAGGAATTGATTATCATTGCCTATAGAGAGACACAAGGAAACCTTTCCCACCCTTTTTCCCACCAACCAGGAGGCCCTCAAGCCCCTTTAACTGGAGGATAGACGTAGGTAGCCCCTGTATTGCAAGGGGCTGTGGTTCAGACCAGCAGTCAGAAGTTCACTAGAAATCAAGTCTAATCTTTGGCAGTTTCCTGAAAGAATAAACGTGTGAAATAAAGATGGGTGTGTACTGCTGTTGCTTTGTTTTGTTCTGTGTTTTTGAGATGGGGCACCACTATGCAGGCCTGGAACTTGCTCTGTAGACCAGGCTGGCTTCCAACTCAAGAGACCTGCCTGCTTCTGCTACTCAAGCGCTAGTATGAAAGGTGTTTTGTTGTCATACCCGGCCCTAATTGCATTCTTTATGGCTGAAAAAATCCCATTGCATAAGTATATACTAGCTTGTGTCTCTGTTCTCCGCTGAAGGACACAGGCTGGTCTAATGCTTTAGCTGTTGTGAGCAGTGCTCGAATCAGTGCTGATGTGCAGGTTATCCTGTGGTCTACTGACTGAGGAATGATCAATCTGAGTCATGTTGCAGGCTTATTTTTAGTGTTTCTGAGGCCACTGAGGTGGCTGGATTAGCTTACGTCCCTGCTAGCGAGTAATATACAAGGGTTCTTTTTCTTTTTTCTTTTTTCTTTTCTTTTTTTTTTTTTTTTTTTGGTCTTTTTCGGAGCTGGGGACCGAACCCAGGGCCTTGCGCTTCCTAAGTAAGCGCTCTACCACTGAGCTAAATCCCCAGCCCCGGGTTCTTTTTATTTTATTTTTAATCTTTATTTTTTGTCCACTATTATTGCTTTCTGAATGGCTGCCATTCTGACTGGGATGAGATGGAATCTCAGTGTACTTGAATTTAATTTCCCTGCTAGCTACTAAGGTTGAACATTTTCTCATGTTTATTGGCCATTTGACTGAAGGCCACTTTTATCATACAGATTAGTATTCTACTATTATTATTATAAGTACTTTGTAGTCTTTACATCCTATAGAAATAGACAGCATTGCTGACATTTAACCATTATTACAAACGGTGATGCTGGGAACATCCACATAACTCTTTAGTCCACACCACAATTATTCCTAAATATTTTAGCTTTTAAATATATAGTATTTACATGGCACAGAAATTGAAACTTTTTGGATGCTTGTGTAAGTTGAACTGCTAAACCAGAGAGTGGACATTCACAAAGGTTTGTGCGTACAATGCAAAATCATCCTTTACAACCGTCCCTCCTCACACTGCTGCCTGAAGTGTTATTTGTTCCTAGCATGTTCCAACTGAATAGAGAAAAGCCAAACAATACTCATCCTTTGCTTGCTAACCTGTGTCATCTGTGTGTACTGTATCCTTCCCTTTGACACCTTTCCCTTTCATGTCCTGCCTGCCCTTTAGGCCCTGCCTGCACATGGCCTCCTGCCCCTCCCAGTTTCACAGTGACGCTGTCCCGTTCCTTCTGCTCAGTGTGTTTTTCTCTCATCCTCCACACGTTGACTGTAGTTTACTTAGCAGCATAAGCAAACCTTAGCCAGCAAGGGAGGCTCAAAGCTGAAGTCCCAGCAGAGGGAGACTGAGGCTGAGGACCCTTTTAGTTCAAAGCCAGCTTACCTGGACTACTGCACAGGAATAACCTGTCTTAAGCAAACGAACTAAACATTGTGTCTTGCAGATTTCGTCTTTTGTCTTCTTGGAATGTAGCAACTTTGATAGGTTTAAACTCAGTAAATACTGAGGTAAATTGATGAAGGCAGAAATAACTTACTGAGAGGAATGTAAAGAATAAAAATGTGCAGCAGATTGAGTGCTCTGGAAAAGACAATTCTGGAAGTTCATTTAGGTGTCCTAGCCCAGAGTTCTACATAAAAGATGGCTGACATTTTATCAATGTTGTTTTTAAAGCTAAACTTTCTCTCTCTCTCTCTCTCTCTCTCTCTCTCTCTCTCTCTCTCTGTTGTTTAGTGAAATTGAGAGTACATCAGTAGCACAAGTTCATTAAACCTGAGACCATCTCTGGCACCTGACTGTACTGTGCAGCTCCTTTGCTCGGCTTTGCCAGGGCCTTTGAAACTGCCCACCTTGTCATTGCCCAGCCCTGAGGGCTAGACACTGCGGGCTCCAGGTGTAAGAATGTCCACTATTAGAAAGCTGCTTAGTTCCTTTACCTAATAAGCAATCTTGAGGAGAGATTAAGGACAGTGAGTTCCACAGCCCTAGAACAGCCTCTCTTTCCTTCGCCATGAGGCAGAAGCTCACGTGCTCACATGAGGTTGTCTAACAGGCAGGGCAGGGCTCCACACTCATCTTAATAGGAAAGAAGGAGTTGTCTGTTAAACCCTGCCCCCTCCCCTGCCTCCTGCTCCCTGCAGCTCTCACTGCCTTTGCTGCTCCAGAGAAGGAGTGAGCATGTGCATCTGCTAGCGTCCTGCCATCACAGGAGGCCCAGGGCAAGAAAGTCTGCTGATAATGGGGAAACATTAGAAAACAGTCTGACTCTCCCTGAGTTTGTAATGTCTTCAGCTTCTTGAATCTATAGTGCAGTTTTATCTTGTCTCCATTGACTTAGCCTGCCTGCCTCCCTGACCCCAGCCAGTCTGTTTCCTTTTGTGGGGGATGACAGTTGTGACTCTACCTTAAGACCCAGCTGCACTGGGGCTGGGGATTTAGCTCAGTGGTAGAGCGCTTACCTAGGAAGCACGGCCCCTGGGTTCGGTCCCCAGCTCCGAAAAAAAAAGAACCAAAAAAAAAAAAAAAAAAAAAAAAAAAAGACCCAGCTGCACTACTCCTGAGCATATACCCAAAAGATGCTCTACCGGGCCACAGGGACACTTGCTCCACTATGTTCATAGCAGCTTTATTTGAAATAGCTAGAAACTGGAAACAACCTAAATGTCCCTTAACTGAAGACTGGATAAAGAAAATGTTCATTTATACAATGGAATACTACTATTCAGCTATTAAAAATAAGGACATCAGGCTGGAGAGAAGGTTTAGTGATTAAGAGCACTGACTGCTGCTCTTCCAGAGGTCCTGAGTTCAAATCCCAGCAACCACATGGTGGTTCACAACCATCTATAATGAAATATGATGCCCTCTTCTGGTGTGTCTGAAGACAGCTACAGTGTACTTGTATATAATAAATAAAATAAATCTTTAAAAAACAACAAAAAACCAACCAACCGACCAAACAAACAAACAAACAAACAAACCAAGGACATCATGAAATTTGCAGGCAAATGGAGAGAACTAGAAAATATCATCCTGAGTGAGGTAATGCAGATGTGGAAAAACACATATGGTGTGTACTCACTTAAGAGTGACATTAGACATCAACTACAGGATGGCTGTGCCACAATCCATAGGCTCAAATAAGCTAAGTAGCAAGGAAGGCCCAAGGGAGGATGCTTGATTCTCACTCAGAAGGAAAATAGAATAGACATGAGAGGTGAATGGAGGGAGGGAACTGGGCAGGAGAGGGAGTAGGGAGGGGAACAGGAGTAGGGAACAGGTATCGGGAGGAGTGGGGTGAGAGGGCTGGAAGAGAGAAGGAAAATTGGTGTAGGAGGCACTCTGGGATGAACCAGAGACCTAGACAAGGGAGTGCAGAAGTTAGGTCTAGTTCTTCCTTCCAACTCCATATTCCCAAAAATAAGAATCAGACTTAAAATATATTTGCAAATACCTTGGCCATATAGCTAGCTAGGTTCCTCTCTGACTAAATCATAGCTAAAGTAACCCATTTCTTTTAACCTACATTCTGCCACACGGCTGGTTATCTATGCTCAGGTACTGTGAGTCGATTTCCTCCCATCTTCCCAAGCAGATCTCCTACACCTGGCTCTTCCAGAATTCTTCCTGCCTCTAGATATCCCACCTTCTATTCTACCCTTTCCTATAGGCCATGGGTTTTTAAATTAACATCCATATAATGCCTATGATATTCTCTCTACAGGGGAGGTTCCCGAGAGTCTATTGGGGTGGCCCTAGCTAAAACTCCTAGTGGTGGCAGGGGTGGTGGTGGTGATATGGAGCCTGAAAGGGCCACCTCCTGTAGACAGACAGGACTTCTAGTGGAGAGATGGAGACACCATGCATCTACAGAACCAACCCAAAATTTGTCCTGCCTACAGGATGCACAGGGCTAAAGATGGAGCAGAGACTGAGGGGACCACCAACTAGCGATCGGCTCAACTTGATACCCATTCCATGGGAGAGAGCCAACCCCTAACGCTATTAATGATACTCTGCTATGCTTCAAGACAGGAGCCTAGCATACTTGTCCTCTCAGAGGCTTCATCCAGCAGCTGATGGATGCAGAGACCTACAGCCGAACATCAGGCAGAACTGGGGAATCTGGTGGAAGAGTATAGGATTGGGAGTGGGGTATAGGATTGGAGAGGTCAAATATACCACAAGAAGACCTACAGAGTCAACTAACCTGGGTCCATGGGGGCACACAGAGACTGAACCACCAACCAAAGAGCATGCAGGGGCTGGACCTAGGGCCCGTATACATTTGCAGCAGATGTGAAGCATGGTTTCCATGTGGATCCTCTAAACGTGGAGGGGGGGGGGTGTCTCTGACTCTGCTGCCTGCTTTTGGATCTCTTTCCTCTATCCTGGGTGCCTTCTATCAGTAGGAGAGGATGTGCCTAGCCCTACTGGGACTTGATGTGTCAGAGTGGGTTGTACCCATGGTAGGGGCTTTCCTTTTCAGAGGAGAAGGGAGAGGGAGCGTGAGGGCGGGACTGGGAGGAGGGGGGCTGCAATCAGGATGTTAAACAAACAAACAAATGTGACTCCACACTCTGTTTGGTCAGAGTGACAGTGATAGCACAGCCACTCTTGTGAGCCACTGGGTCTGTAACTGTTGTTTTAGCTTGGTGTTTGCATCCTGGTGCTTGAATGCTTACCTGGCTGAGGCATTGTCAACAGGAGACTCATGGTGCCACAGGCCCTCTGTCATCTGGCCCTCTGCGCCTCATCTCAGCCACCCTTTCCCATTTACTGTTCTTGAACATGCCTGGTAAATTTGTCCTCCCATATGTTTGTACATGTTTTCTCTTTCCAGAATGCTCTTCCTGCTTGGCAGAGCCATACTTTTTCTTCAAGGTGTAGCTCTGCAGGCATGCCCTGAAAACTTCCCACCCCCACATCTTAGGCAGAGTTAATCAGTCACTTTTTAGTCACACTCTGTACAAGTTCTCGTGGTTAAACATTTACAAAAGGTTGTAATTGTCTGTTTGTATTTGTCTAGCCTTCTGGGTTTAGCTTCTGGAAGATAGATCCATATTCTTAATTCCATATTAGTACCCAAGGTTTAACGCATAAAAGGTGCTCTATGAAGGTTAGAGGAAGTGAATGAATGAGTGGTGATTTCACAGGTGCTAATAACAACTATCTTTATGATAGCAAGTCTGTGTATCAAAGGATTAGAAATGGTGAAACATATAAGATACTATGTTATCTAAAGCTGAGCTTGACAGTACGTACTTTTCTTAGTTGCTAGGTTAGGTACCACCCAGGCTGCCTGGCCTTCACTCTTCTAGATTTTTGCCTCTTAAGACTTGTCTCTCATTTTCTGTAACAGTTTGCAGTTAGCTTCACGATAAGACTGCCAGAGACTTTCCTTTGCTCTCCTCTGCTGTATGCGTTTGCACGTGTGAACCTTTCTCCACTTTTATACGTGACAGAGTCTTGCCTGCCGTTGTACTCAACTTGATTGTTGCCTTTCCTGACTGCTCCTTTGACTTTCTCTCTTTGCTATAGCATCCATAGTAATACAGTATAATAAATAACTGAGCTTCTGTCTTGCAAGGCACACAGGCTTAGGTCCAGGTTCCACACTCCAATTAGGAGCCATGATTGGTGAGCAGGTGAACCTCTCTGAGTCTCTTTCCAAATCCTTAGCTGGGAGTGGTAACTCTAGTCCTGTTCAGGGTTGGTTATGGAGTTCTTAGAGACAATAAATGCTCAGGTGTTACAGACTGTAATGTTGGTGGTGGCAGCTGGGTAAGTCCTGGCGCCTCGTTCCTGGCCTAGCTGGAGTTCTTTGCTGAATTAGGGCTGTATTGTTTTGTATGGGGCGTGTTCTAAACCTACAGGCCACCCTCAAAAGCTTGTTTGGATATTTTTGCATTCATCAGTCCTTTTGCTCTTTTGTGTATGAGATGTCTCTTTGAAAAAGCGTTCCTGGGGGCTGGAGAAATGGCTCAGTGGTTAAGAGCATTGACTGCTCTCCCAGAGGTCCTGAGTTCAATTCCCAGCAACCACATGGTGGCTCACAACTATCTGGAATGGGATCCAATGCCCTCTTCTGGTGTGTCTGAAGACAGCTACAGTGTACTCATATAAATAAAAATAAATAATTCTTAAAAAGAAAAGAAAAAAAAAGCATTCCTGGTGTCTGTCTGCTTCGAACAAGGACAGGCCGCTTCCTCCCTCTGCTTCATAGATACAACCAGCTGTGAGCTTTGAGCTCACAGTCTACTAATTAAAGAAATGGGTTAGATGAGACAATTTGATGAAAACCCATGGGCTGTCAGTGGTTTGCACATATTCTCTTGTTTGACATTATCCTACTAGTTCGTCTGTTTATGCACTCTTCCTTATCAATAGTACATGGAGATTATCCATCCATGACAGAAGACTTGGGCCATTTTGGTGCTTGAATTCTATTCATTTTGTAAATGAGAAACCAAGATAGTGCAGTGTGTTTATTATACAAGGAACAAAGGTCTTAGAAACGAACTTTTTAAAAAAGAACCCATCATTAGCTAGCTTTTAAAGATGTGTGCCTGTTTTATTTCTAACTACTTCTGGAATAAATCCCTTATTTTGTCTGTTTTACAAATAACTAAATGGTGGCAAATTTGATCTTTAAGAGGCATGGTTTATGGTAGTTTTAAGTTTAAACATTTTAGTGTCTCATGATACACTTGGTTAAAGGTAATTCTCTTGAAAAGTCATGTAGCTACTAAAATATATAATTTAGATCTATGTTTGCCAACTTAAAAGATTTTATTTTTATTGTGTGTATATGTGTATGGCACATATGTGTACATGAGTGCAGGTGCCCACTGAGACCTGAAGATGTGTGATCTCCTGCAGCTGAAGTTACAAGAGGCTCTTAGCTGCCTGACGTACATGCTAAGAACCAGACTTGGGTCTCCTCTGTTAGAGCAGCCAGTGCCTTAACTGTTGAGCCTTCTCTCCAGGCCAATGGGTCTCTTTGTAAAGGGTTAAAGGTTGACTTCTATGTATTAGAAGAAAAAGGTACAGGCCTTAACACTAAACACATCCAGGTCTTTCAGTGAGTGTGTAATGATTTATAGTTAAAAACATTTAAGGCCATTTCGGTTTTGGAGTTGAAAAAAAGTAGAAAAATAATTGAAAATGGTAAAGCCATACTTTCTTCACCTCACAGGGAAATAGCCCTAAGTACTGGGAAGACAATGAGAACAAAAGAAAATTCTGTCTTTGAAGGAATGAGGAATGTCTGAAACTCCGGCCAGAAAATAGGCTGTTTTTAAAGGGTTGAATCAGGTGTAGGAAAAAGAAAACAGACAAAGCACTCGAAGGCACAGGATTCAGGAAGAGAGAAACAATAAAGCAAAGTTCCATCTGGCTAAAGGCATTTTCCACAGGGAAAGGTGTGCCCTGACCTGAGAACCGAAGCTCTTTGCTGGTAATAGTGGAGACAAGGCACGGGCCAGCGGCTTGGGCTTCTCAGAATCCAGCTTCATTCCAAAATGCAGAGGGGGCTGCGTGGATTGGCTCCTAGACAAGCCACACTTAGAAGTCGCACTGTGCAGTGGCTGGAAGACTGTACACAGCCCAGTGCCGCAGGAGCTTCATCTTGGGAGGGAGAACAGCTCAAGAACACCTCCGACCTGTGTGCCCACGATGCCTGGACTGTGGCTGCAGCTCGCCAGGAGAGGCACCCGCCACCAAACCTGATGACCTGATCTGAATCCCTGCGACCATATGGTAAAAGGAAAGAGTCGTCATCTGACTTCCACACATGCACTAAGCCAATGTTTAGTAATTGATAGAACCAAGGGCAGGATCTGTCGTAACCACACAGATAAATGAGACGGGTGGGGGTCACAAAATGGCACCAATATGTTGGTTTTCATTGTTGTGACAAGATACCTGACAAGTACCTTAAAGGAGGAAAGGCTTCTTTAGACTAATGACTTGGAGGGTCAGTTCATGGTTGCTTAGTCACACATGCCTGGGCTGGACATAGCAGGATCATGAGGAGAGGACAGAGTTTGATTCATGGCTGAGACAGGGAGCAGCCAGGGATACATCAGCTTCCAGGACACCGCACACCTCTCCACAGTGACATACTTCCTCTAGCTCAGTCCCATCTCTTGTTTCTCCAGTCTCTCAAAAGTGCCTTTCCTGGGAACCAGGCATTCAAATCGTGAGATTATGGAGGACGATACATACTTAAACCGTAACAACCATTGATCACCAAGTTGTCACATCATCCATGACACTAATTCAGGTGACGCCCTCTCCCAACCCACACACACACACCATCCACAGTAGTCAGATGAGAACTGAAGGAGTAAATTCTCTCCTTTCACAATGTGGGGCCTGGGGATCAAACTTAGTTTGTCAGCCTTGGTAGCAAGTGACGTTACCCACTGTGCCGCCTGCTGGCCTATAGATCTTGGAATATAAACAGGCCATCTTATTGAAGTGTCAAGGAATATTTGGACTGGAATTATATATATTTTAAAACATTCTCTGTTTTATCCTTAGAACCTTATTTAATCTTTAGTTTCATAGAAATGACACACACAGGTGCCCTAAGGATTCCGGTTAAATCACATGCACCAATTGCTAAAGCCACCTTGTTGGCTAAAAAGCCAAATTGTTGACTTGATTGAAATTTAAAACTCAAAATAATAAGACATAGGCCTATGAGATATTCATTTATTGCTGTTGAAACTAGATTGAAAAATATACTTTACAGCCAGGCAGTAATGGCAGATCCCTAATTCCCAGCACTGAGGAGGCAGAGGCAGCAAATCTCTGAGTTTGAGGCTGGCCTCATCAACAGAGTTCCCAGATAGCCAGGGCTACACAGAGAAACACTGTTTCAAAACTAACAAACAACATTGATGTGGGATTGGGAGGAGAGGGAAACAAAAGAGAAAAAGAAAAAGAAAAGAAAAGCATGTTTTAAAGCAGGACGATCACCTGACCACACAAAAGGAAACAGGGAGATTTGTCTTATTCCCTCCTTCAAGTTCATTTGCTTGTGTGAGTGGTGCTTTGAACAGCAGTCAGATAGATAACTGCATTCCATTTCATCTTCCATTGAATCCTATTGCTTTGTCATGCATTGCCATTCAAAGACTCTGGCTCTCAGTATATACTGAAGCAGTGAGTGGAGTTGCTTTCTTAGCTGTCTTCCCTAAAAATGGAGGAGACACTGGAAGCATCCCAGTTAGTTGTCTATGTCAGAGACATTGAAGAACAAAGTACTCAAGCCAGGCAGGCACAGCCACTTTGCCCTAAAGCTAGCGGACTCAAACCTGTATGGGTCAACATCTAGCGAGCACACACACCAAACCAGTTCTCAGTGCAAGGCTGTGAGCTCACACACCTGGCTCTGAGCATGTGCTGAGTCTAGACAGGCTGTTAGGCAGGGGCTGTCCTGAAAGAGCTCTGCCCAGGGTTTTAGCTTACACAGTTGAGCAGACCCCAGAACCATAGGCGATGTGGTCTGTATACTTTGGTAGGAAATGGAGAGTAAATTGGGAAATGCCCAATAAAAGAGAGACATTGCTCATCTGAAGGGAGTTGTAGAAGAAGGTCAGGAGAATCTCCAGAGAAACCACAAAAACATACCCTCTAAGACAAAGTTTTAAAAACCTGTCAGGCTCCAAGAATGCAGTTCTTCCTGGACTGGTCAAGAACTTCCCTGGTCCCTTCCTGTCCTTCCTGCCCCAGAAACCACAGCCAGTAGTGAGGAGGGAGGGACTCTAGCTCTACCCTTTTTCCCTGAGGGCCAGCGACCTACCCCTGGGCGCTGCCTGCAGGGAGAGAAGTTTTTTCTACTAGTGAGAACTGAAATGCTGGCAAAATTGAACTGATTGTTTTTGCTTAAAGGTGAACTTTTTTAAAAAAAAGTTTAACTTGTAGCAGCTGCCATATAACTCATTAAATAGTACAAATTAAAAGGTAGCAATTGCCCAGGTCAAGAAATAGAGTATTCTTGGTCTTCCTATTCTCACAGAATCTTATTTTATTAGCTCTTCTTCATTTGAACCTAATTTAAACGAACTGGTCCCTTTTAGCTATTGAATTGGGCTGGATCTGTAAACTGAGGCCTATGTGAACTATATAGTGAACTGAGGCCTATAGTGAGCTGATGCCTATAGTGAATTATATAGTGAGCTGACGCCTATAGTGAACTATATAATGAGTTGGTGCCTAGAGTGAGGCATCTGAAGTGAGGTGAAGTGATGCCTAGAGTGAGGCATCTTCAAGCCACTGAAACTCGAGTACACTCGTATTTGGAAGTTGGGCCTTTACTAATAGTTGAGATGAAGTCATATGGATTAGGGTGGGTCCTCAGTGGAATAACTAGTGGAAGACAGTGTGATCGCAGAGGCAGAGGCTACAAGCCAAGGAAACTGAAGCTAGGACAGGGGCCTGACGTAGGTCCATCTCAGAGCCTCCAGAAGACACTAACAACCCTGCCCATGCTTTGATTTGATTTTTTTTTTGAGTCAAAATGCAGTAGGCGTTTATCTGTTTCACATGTAGAAACACCACGACTGTAGCAAAGTCCATCTGAGTCGCATCGCCATAACAAACCTCTGTGCTTGCTGTCCTAGGAGCTTTTGGACAAGGTTTTAGGTAGTCCTGGCTGGCCTGAAACTCAACTGATTTGTAAAGTAGGCTGGCCTTGAACTCACAGAGATCTGTCTGCCTCTGCTTCCCAGGTACTGGAATTAAAGGCGTATACCACCCACCCCCAGTTATACTTTTGAGTCTTGGATATTTGGGTCTCTTGAGCTGCAAGAGAGTACCGATCTCCCTTTTTTAAAGCCACATAGCTCATACTGACTTATTATGTCAGTCCTAGGGGATGACTGCCACACAATTCTAGGAGACTGGATTGGAGAGAGTGGTGACATGTGAGGTTTGGTGGCTCATACCTGTAATATCAGCATTCAAGCTCTGGGCTAGCCTGGGCTACATAGCCAAACCCTTCTTTTTAAGCAAGAAATGAGGGGATAGCCCAGTGGCAGAGCTCTTGCTTAGAGTGTGCATACCTAGCACAGAAAAGTTCTGAGACTTCTTCAGATTTTGAAAGTAGAGGAATCACTAATACTACTGAACAGTTTTTTAAAAAGATTTATTATTTTTATTTTATGTCAATGGCTGTTTTGTCTACACATGTCTGTGTGCCACATGCTTTTGAAATACCAAAGAAGGCCAGGAGAAATTATAGGATATCCCAGAACTGGAGTTACAGACAGTTGTGAGCCACTGTATAGGTGCTGGGAATCAAACACAGATCTTCTGGAAGAGCAGACACTGCTATTAACTGCTGAGCCATCTCCCCAGCCCTCCAAATTTGTTGAAGTAGTGAGAGCACTTAAAATTAATTTTTAAACCCTTCAAGGACTTTTGTTAATTCAGTCCACTAATTACAGAGGCAAATGTGGGGTCCCTTGAATGGGGGATCCTGAATGTTCACTCTGCAGAGGGGCAGTGGGTGCAAAGCCTTCTCCAGATTTATTCTGTCCATTGCTATTTACTGCTTAGCTCTTTTTTCCTCTCAGTAAGTCAAAGTCCATTCGCTTCCTAAGGATGGAAGTTCTCTGCCCTTACATCCACTGGCGCTCAACTCTACCAAGTGATTGCTCTGCCTTGGAGCAATAGGGCAAGTCAAAGTTAAAAGGTCATAGAAAAACGAACGCACACATCCAAGCTCTTCCCCTCAGTTGACAGTCTCTCTTCAGGTCTCCTCCGATAAGGGGAATAATTCAGCCTAGTGTGCTTACCTTGTTTCAGAGTCCTTCTGTGGAGGGAAGGAGGGACCCAAAGACCACTTCCCTCAGCCACCATTTACAGAAAACTGCTTAGCATGGAGAAAACTAGCATGGAGTAAGTAGAAACAGTTTCGGCACAGGTGGTCACCTCGTTTCACTTTCTGAGAACAATTATAATTTTCTTTTAGGTTCATCACACATTTCTACTATCTATGCTCAATTCTTTCTTTTTAAAAAATTTTTATTCAATCTTTTTTTTAAACATTCCTGATTTTATCTCCTTCCTGGTCCACCCTCTGCCTGTTCCACATCTCATACTTCCTTCCCTACTTTGTCTCCACTAGGATGTCTTCATCTCCCACCTCCCACCTCACCAGACCTCTCCACTGGAATCCTTTATTTCTTTTTTTTTTTTTTTTTTTTTTGGTTCTTTTTTTCGGAGCTGGGGACCGAACCCAGGGCCTTGCGCTTCCTAGGTAAGCGCTCTACCACTGAGCTAAATCCCCAGCCCCAAATCCTTTATTTCTAAAAAGTCCCTGAGTGGGAATATTTCTGATGGCTATTAAATCAGCATCATGGAATTAAAATTATACTTTAGCTTGATGTATTGTAGAAATAATTCTAAAGAAAGTATGTGTGTGAGTGTGAATTTGAATGTGAATCTTGGTATATTTGTGCCATGGTGTGTATTTGGAGGTCAGAGGACAACTTCAGGAGTTTGTTCTTGCCTTCTTGTTGAAGCAGTTATCTCTCTTGTTGTTTCTCCTGCTGCACTGTGTTTCAAACTGGCTAGCCTGGGAGCGTCTAGGTAGTCTTGCCTCTACCTTCTGTGTGACCACAGGAGTGCTGGCATTACAGACGCACACCACTACATCTGGCTTTCTACATAGGTCCCAGGGATTGACCTCTGGCAGGCAGCCTTGTGCTCCTAGTACTTTTCCAGCTTCAGGCCTGTCTTTTAAAGATATCTTAAGTATGTCTGATGTGCATTCATACTTTATGGTTAA
This sequence comes from Rattus norvegicus, assembly GCF_021556685.1. Lineage (NCBI taxonomy): Eukaryota > Metazoa > Chordata > Mammalia > Rodentia > Muridae > Rattus > Rattus norvegicus. The sequence continues at coordinate 147,707,263 of NC_141534.1, forward strand.
TCCCAAAAACATTTGTTCTTTGCTTCTGTCTTGGTTTTAAACATTTTTCTATAAAATAGTGATATTAACCTAACATTTTGATGTGAAAATTGTGCCTTTTATCAGACTGGAGGGCTGAGTTTCTATATTTTGTTTTTAATCTTTCCAATCATGTATGTTCAAAACCAACACTTTCACTTATAGGTTATAATTTGGAAATGGAAAACAGTCTTCAAAAAGGAACCCAAACACTTCTGCCCTCTGCCTACAGCTCAGTTGAAAATAACAGTTGACGTGGAAAGCTAAAGTTGCAACTAAGTAACACTAATCAAGGATACCTTGACTATTAAGGGAAGTCCAGGTTAAGTCAAGGGAGTACTCAACTGAAACAAAATGAAGAGGTTGTATCATTTCCTTATAGATTTTTAAGAATGAGATAGAGTATCCATTCAGATAGTAGTTCATAGTGAAGTTAGATAGTGAGTGGAGTGATTTATAACAGCATACTAGGATTGCTTGTCTTAGAATATATTGTTGTATGTGAGTGTTGGCACAAGCACCTGCACACCACACCATGCCTGCTGGCTAGAGGATGACTCATGGGTCGGTTCTGTGACCCACTGGGGGATCCGGGCCTCAAGCAGGTCTTCCGGTTTGCATAGCTACCAGCTTTGTCGATGGATCCACCTCACTGGCCCTGTGTTTCCCCTTAGATACTCACTTTAAAGGGCAGGTGAGATGGTGCAGAAGTAAAGGCACTCGATGCCAAGTGATGACCGAGTAATCTGATCCCAGGACCCACAATGTGGAAGGAGAGGATTGACTTCACCTTGTCTTGTCGAGTGTGCGCACATGCACACACACACACACACACACACACACACACACACACACACACACACTAAATGAATAAATGTAATTTAAAATAAATTGGAAACATTTTCAAAGCATGGGAAAATGTTAGGGACCTCATTTATTCAAGAATTGATTGATTCTGTCAATAGCGTCGAGTCTAGGACACAGCTGGAAGCTGGTGGTGGTCGTCCTCTGTCTGAGAAGGTTGTCTCAGGGTATTTACTCAGGAGAGCCAGGAAAGAATTTCAGGGTATGAGCCACAGTGGAATTTATTAGGAAGACATTTTAACATAGATTAATGTGGGAAGTAACAGAAAAGGAAAAAGATGGTGTACCTGTTTTTGTGGTAGCATTATGATTTTTTTTATTTTCTATGAACTGAAGTTTATTACAGTTTTCTTTCTTTCATTCATTCATTCATTCATTCATTCACTTTACATCCTAATCACATCCCCCTCTCCTCTATTCTGAGTCCCACCCTTACAACCCCCTCCCCCATTGTAAGTGAGACCATACATTCGTGTCTGTCTGGGTTTGTTTACCTCCCTCAGGATGTTTGGTATTTCCGTCCATGTCTGCAGGCTTCATGATGCTCTTGTTTTGAATAGCTGTATAGACGTACTATGTTTTCTTTATCCGGTCTTCAGTTGAGAGACATCTGGGTCGTTTCCAGTTTCTGGCTATTGTGAATAAAGCTTCTGTGAGCATAGTTGAGCAAGTGCTCTTGTGGTGTGGTGGGGCATCTTTTGGTTCTATACCTAGGAGTGGTATAGCTAGGTCTCGAGGTAGAACTATTCCCAACTTTCTGAGAGTCTGACAAATTGATTTCCAAAATGGCTGTAGAAGTTTGCACTCCCACCAGCAATGGAGGAAAAAGAAAGCAACTTAATAAATGGTGCTGGTCTAACCAGAGGTCTGCATGTAGAAGAGGGCAGGTAGATCCATGTTTATCACTCTGCAAAACTCAAGTCCAAATGGATCAAGGACCTCAATATAAAAACTGATAGACTAAATCTAATAGGAGGGAAAGTGGGGAATAGTCTTGAATGCATTGGTACAGGAGACAACTTCCTGAACAGAACACCAAAAGCCCAGGCTCCAAGAAAGCAGTTGATAAATAGGACCTCATGAAACTGAAGAGCTTCTATAAGGCAAAGGGACACCAGCAATGGGACAGAACAGCAGCCTTCAGAGTGAGCAAAGATCTTCAACAGCCCTACATCTCACAGAGGACTAATATCCAAAATATACTCCAAGAGCTCAAGAAATTAGACACAAACAAATCAAATACCCCAATTTTTAAAAAAAAAGGGATACAGAGCTTAACAGAATTCTCATGAGAAGAATCTCTAATGACTGAGAAACACTTAAAACAAATGTTCGCCATCCTTAGTCACCAGGGAAATGCAATGAAAACTCTGAGACCCCATCTTACAGCCTTCAGAATGGCTATGATAAAACAAAACAAACTCCAGAAAGCACTCACTGACTGGCAAGGCGTGGAGCATGTATGATCTTATTGGCTACTGAAGTTACATCTCAAAGGATTGCTAAGGAACTTTTTCAGTAAATGAGATCATAGGGTGTTTTCTGATGGACGCTGGATAGGATTACAGCTGGTAAGGTAAAACCATCGCTTGAAAGGTTATGGGAATATAAGATGTTTTTACTGTAAACAAAAGTTTACTTTGAAGGTGTCGTCATGCAGTATCAAATAGTCAACCAAGATCTAATTCTTCATCTAAAAATAAACAGGCACGCGTATCTCAGAAAAACAAACAAAAGGCATGTTTATCTTCTTGTTGGTTGGATTCCCAGACAGTTTCAGGTTTCCTATAGGCAAGGAGCGAGGCCAGACAGCTTAACTGTAAGAAAGGGTCACTGCTATTCAACATTCTTATCAGAAACACCTCCATAGCACTTCTAGAATTTTTGACTCCAGAGCCTCCTTTTCTTTCCCATGTCCCCTTAGTTTCTCCTGATTTTCTATCCTGCTTCAATTCAGCAGATAGCTAGTGAGCACAGGCCTTTGAGTTCTGGTTTTGGACAAGAGAATAAGACAGAAGCTTGGTTTGGTAGGAGAAAAAGGCAATCTGTGATCAGAATCCCACAGAAATGAAGACTAATATGAGAAACACAAAGGTGGGGACCATTACACATAAGGACACCTAGGAGGTCTCCCTTACACATGAGACCCGAGAGTTGAGGAATAATTGGGGGGCGGGAGGAGTTTGCCAGGCCTGTGGTATAGTAGTAGTAAGACCACAGGCCCTTCAAGGGATTTTCTAAGTGATTTGGGGAAGGTGAAATTCAAGCTTCAAGGAGTCCTGAACTTTAAATGCCACATCCAGTCATCTGGGCTTTAGTTAGGGCAGTATGGAGTCCGTGAGGGATTTACCCATGTTCACTCATGGATCGTAACATTTGTGCTACATGCGTTCTCCCTGTCTTCTGTTGGATCCAGGTGCAATGACAAGGAAAGAACTGGGCTTGGCTTGGCTTGTTTCAGAGTCTAAGAGAATGCTTGCACGTGAGAGGTGAAGTGCACTGGAGGAGAGCTATCTCACTGCCTCGCCTGCTGGCTTGGTCAGTGTTCTTGTACATCCTGTAGACATTCGCTGTGTCTTCAGGCACTCGGGAGACTGAGGGTCTAAATTTCCTTCTAGAGCTTGTGTAGATGTATTATTTCTAACTGTTACTGAAGTAAAGAGGAAATGATGTCACCAGATGTACGGAGCGTTTATTCACACTGAACACACTCACTGTTCATTTAAACAAAAAGATCATTTCTCAATTCAAATCGGAATATTCTAATTTAAGGCCTAAATCAGTTGTGTCATAATCTCTATGGAAACAAAGCGTTCTACTGTGTAGTACTTGCATAAGTAATTCATTTCCCTTTGTCGGTGACAAATTGTGGATGTGAATACTTTCCCCATTTTTCTCTTAAGAACTCTCTTTAAAATAGAGACTTTAGTCAGTGACACTTGCTTAATATGTCTCATGAAATGTAAGACTGGTCTTTGCCCAGGTTAGCTCAGGAGAAGGAGAATGCATTATCTGGCTCAGTTCATATAGAACTGCTGACTCTGAGGCACTATCTAGCGGATTGTTTCTTCTGAGCAGTCATTTCTCAAGAGATACTGAATAACAGGCATGTTAAAACAAACAGTGCAGGCTGTAGTAGCACATGCCTTTAGTCCCAGCACTCAGGAGCCAGAGGCGGGCAGAGGATGAGTTTGAGGCCAACGTTGTTTAACTAGTAAGTTCCTAGGACAGTCAGGGCTACACAGAGAAAACCTGCTTTAAAAAAAAATCAAAATAAATAAAAACAAACAAAGAAACCTTTACACATTGAATTGTCAGAGAAATGTAACCATAGTGAGCTATTATTAGACTGGCTGTAACCCAAGGATAATGGTAGCAAGTGTTAGTTGAGATGTGGGGGCAAAGATTATACACTGTTGAAGATGTAAATTAGTCTAACACTTTGGGAACACATGGAGCATCCTCAGAAACTAGAGATCCAGCTGCCTCACTCACTTCTGGATATACTCAAAGGAACTGGAACTAGTGATTGCCAGAGGTAGCTGCCCAACCATTTCACTGCAGAATTGTTCACAATAGCTAAGGTGTGGGAACAGTGAAGGACCCACTAATGGATGGGTGGATGGATGGATGGGTGGATGGATGGGTGGATGAATGGATGGATGGGTGGATGGGTGGATGGATGGGTGGATGGGTGGATGGATGGGTGGATGGGTGGATGGATGGATGGATGGGTGGATGGATGGATGGATGGATTAAAGAATGCACTCTGTGGACACAATGAGATATCATCCAGTCCTTAAAAAGCAGGAAATCCTGCCATTTGTGATAATATAGATGAGCCTGGGAGATATTATGCTGAGCAAAACGAGGCAGACAAATACCATAAAAAGTCTCACTTTCATCTAAAAAAGCAGAACTCAGAAGCACAGACTAGAATGATGCATGCTGGCCTCTGTGAGGAATAGGCAGGGAAAGGGACACTTAGGAGTAAGTTCTAGTGAGTAGGTTCTGGCGAACTGATAGGCAGCATGATAGCAACAGCTAATGCAACATGTTAGTCCTGTGCATTTGAGAGGGACTGAAAGAGAGGACGTGCTACCACAACCGAGAAGTGTGTGAGGGGATGGCTGTTGTAAGTCTTGCATAAGGCCGCTCTGTTTCATTTGCGATTCTTGACTCCCTTCCTTTGGTGTTTCCCATGGACACCCATTTTGATGTGCTTGATATAGTACTTGGTTTTCATGGGTTCTTATAAAGCATATATTAAGTGTGTGTGTGTGTGTGTGTGTGTGTGTGTGTGTGTATGAGAGAGAGAGAGTACATGTGAAGAGGAGAGAGACTGATAAATGATGTCACCCATTGTTCACCTCATTCTCTCTCTCTCCCCCCCTCTCCCCTCCCTTCTCCTTCCCTCCCCTCCTTTCCTGTCCCCTCCCCTCCCTTCTCCTCCCCTCCCCTCCCTCCTCCTCCCCTCCCCTCTCTCCTCCCTCCCCTCCCTTCTCCTTCCCTCCCCTCCTTTCCTGTCCCCTCCCCTCCTTTCCTGTCCCCTCCCCTCCCTTCTCCTCCCCTCCCCTCCCTCCTCCTCCCCTCCCCTCTCTCCTCCCCTCCCTTCTCCTCCCCTCCCCTCCCCTCTTCCCCCCTCCCATTCCGTCCCCTCCCCTCCTCTCTTAATAGGGTATTGCTGTTTAGCTCTGTGGGCCTGGAACTTTCTGTGTAGACCAGGTTAGCTTGGAACTCACAGAGATCCACTTCCTTTACCTCTCTAGTGCTGAGATTAAAGACATGGTCCACCATACCTGGTTTGACCTGATCTTTTGAGGTAGGGTCTCTCACTGAACTTGGAGTTTGCCAATTTAGAGAGAATGTCCAGCAAGGCCCTGGGATCCTCCTGGATCATCTTCCCAGCCCTAGGTGTGTGCACCACACACACATCTTTTATCGGGCTGCTGAGGATCCAGACTTGGTCCCTCATGCTTGCACAGCATTTCACTGACTCGGCCTTTCCCCCAGGCAATGCCTACGTACGCTTAATTTATCAGATGATATTGTATCACTAATCTTATTGTTTTTCCTAATTTCACATGGCAGTTGTTTTTAAGATCCACGTGTCCCCTCTGGCTAACTAGACTTCAAATGGCACAGCTTGTTGCTGTCACCCATACCCCTGGACAGACATTTTGGCATGTTCCCTTCTGTGAATAGGCATAGACTTACTACTTCTGGGTTGTAGTTTGGCAGTACAGCTACAAGCAGTGTGTGTGTGTGTGTGTGTGTGTGTGTGTGTGTGTGTGTGTGTATGTATGTGTGTGTGTGTGTGTGTATGTATGTGTGTGTGTGTATGTGTGTGTGTGTGCCTTTGTAATTGGTCTTAAACATTTTCTTACTGAAAATTTCAACCAAGAATCATTTATCTTTAAAAAAAAAACTTTTTATTGGTTCTTTGTGAATTTTACATCACATATCCCAATCCCATTTATATCCCATTATACCTGCTCTCCACCCTTGCAACCTCTCCCCACAACAGAGGAAAAAAAATCTCGTAGTGTATGCTGTGGTATATGTCACAGTGTGTCTCACAGTACACCCTTTTGTCCACACTTCTTTGCGTGCAGATGTTCATTGCAATGACTTGTTGGTCTGGTAGGAAGGAGGCTTCTGCTACTCTCTTAAGACTGGAACCTCACCACAGATCCTGTGGTTTTGGATCTGTAGGACCGGCCCCTTCATGTACTTCAGCAGTTCATCTATGGGGTAAATCCTGGGGTGGGCCAATTCAGAGCCCTGGATTTGGGCCTGAGAGGAATCTGAACTGGTCACCCTAACGGCTCTCACGCCCTTGGGGCAGTTCACTGGCAACCCCAGCCCCTGCAATCAGGGCCAAATCTACCCTGCTGGTGCAGGGTCCACTTCTACCAAGTGTTGCAGCTTGTGAGGTACATGGCAGTTCTCCCACTCTTTTTTTTTTTTTTTCTATTCTTTTTTTTCGGAGCTGGGGATCAAACCCAGGGCCTTGCGCTTCCTAGGCAAGCGCTCTACCACTGAGCCAAATCCCCAACCCCAGTTCTCCCACTCTTATGACCTCGGAGCCAACCCTCCCAGCTGCCGAAGGTGGCAGTGGAGGAGGTTAGGAGAGAAAAGCATCTCTCCCTCATCCGTGCCACTGCCACAGCACCGCAGACATGAAAGCCAGGGCCTACCCACCTACAACCTCCACATCCAGGGCCAGCTCTGCTGTGATGCCCAGGTGAGGTGCAGGGCTCGCTCTCCTGAGGACTGTAGCCAGTAAGGGGTAGGGCCAGCTCTTACGACAGCAAGGCCAGCTCTTCTGCCTGCCTATTTTACTCTATTTTCTACAGCAGAATAAAACTTCATGAATAGCATGTTAGAATGTAAAATGCTATTTACAACATGGCCATTAACAAGTGTTTTCTTTGAATATATGAGGGAAGTTTGCCTACTGCCTCAGGACCTGCCCCGAGGTGGGGAGTGCCCTAGAGAATGGTTGTGGTGCCCCTGTGGTAATGCCATATGAGATGAGGTGCTCCCCTCTTTGTAGTTCGTGCTTTTCAGACTCCTCATCTGGTTGTGACTACTGTGCTCTGCTAGTGAGGATATTTGAGATGATAGTTGAGACTTCCTGTCTGTTCTGTTAAATATGTATTGAGCTTTAGATGCTATAAATATTCATTTTCCCATATCTGAACTCTAGAAAATATTTGACCAAGGGGAAAAATGGCCCTTGGAAGACATATCTCCCATAAGGCAATGTTTTAGGTTCCTTATACATCGCCCTAGGCTATGCTGTTCTTTGTCTGAGGAGCTGCAGACAGTGTTAATGCAAGGCTGGGCCTCGTACCCACTCCTGCGCCCACCACTCCCTCTGACCATAAGGTCTGCCTTGTTCCAGGGCTCCTCCCAGTCTCCACCGATGTTGGGTTTTGTATACATTCCCTTTTTGTTGTAGTTTTTTTCTTCTTCGAAACTCAGAGATCCAGCCTAACATAAGCAAATAGTTTCTTCTTTGATATTTCTATGAAAAATTGAAATTTAGGACTAGACAAAATGGTAGTTAAAAACAGTATAAAATAAACTTTAAAAAGAAGCCAGTCTTGTTCTTTAGAAGCAGCATAGGCCAGTTGTTGAGAGACTTTGTGTCGCTCTCCTGAAAGAAGACTAAGGGATGAACAGAGCCTCAGGTGGGGGCTGCAGTCAGGTTGACCAGTTAAAGGGGAAGGAATCATACTGAGCATTTGCAACAGACTTTCAAATAGCACTCAGTCTGAAACTGACTTGAACTTTTGTTATTACAAGGATTTGTGTGTGTTTGTGGGGTTGGGGGTGCATATGCCATGACGCATTGTGGAGCTCAGAGGACAACATCTAGGGGTCTGTTCTCTCCATCCATCACGTGGGTCCTGGGGATTGAGCTCAGGTAGGCAGACCTGGCAACGAGTACTGTTACCCACTGAGCCACCTTGAAGGCTTTTACCAGAAGGTATAATTATGTAAAGTGTTCCCCTTGTTACAGCGGGTAACTGCAATGGTCAGCTTAGGATCTAGATCACTAGTTAGACCACACTGTGTTAGTTGAGGAGGGAGCACCATTTCCTGTTGGCACCTTTGTACTGCTTCCAGATGTGGACATGCTGCACCCTGCTTGTTTGTCAGCTAAGCACGGGCTAGGGTCCTCTGGCAGAATGCCTCCGTAAGGCATTGTCTTGATCAATGATTGATGTGGCAGGGCCCAGCCCACTGTGGGCTGCTGTTCCTCAGTGGGTGGTTCTGAGATTTATAAGAGAGCAAGTTGAGCAAGGAACAAACCAGTAAGCAGCAACAAGGGGGAAACCAACAAAACAAGACTAAGACAGCTCCATTGCTCAAGGATTTCGTCTCTCTTCTAGAGCCAAAGTGGGATGTGAAATGACAATTTGCATCCCCTGCCACTAATAGTGGCTGCCCATGACAGAGACCTGGACTGTGTCTGTTGACCAGACAGTGAGCTGCATGTCTGGGGGAAGGACCTGATGGCTTTACTCTAGCATGGAGTTCTTTGAATTTGAATGAAATGACATAAAAGGCTTGCAGTAAATATTTGCTATTTAAGTTGACTGAGGGAAAAGTGGCAGCAGGTAAATGGAGAAAAAAGGAGTTAGGGGTATGGGTATGGCTATCAAGTAAGGCAGAGGGTCCTGGGAAAGCCTCTAGGATTTGCCTAAGGATAGTTCTTGTGACTAAGGAAACTCATACCATCTGCTAGGATTCCCAGCAGAGTGGCAGATCTCCACACTTTGGTATCAGAACTTTGGTCTAGGAACCAATGGTTTCAGATCTCTGTTTCCATCAGCAAGTCCTGATAACATCGTCTCCATACCCCAGATCCATGCCATCTCCATGGCAGCTGCTGGGCCAGCCCTCCACTCCCTTGCTGATGGATGGCCTTGCTATTCTTACCTTCCCTCGGCCTGCTCTCCATAGACAACCAAGGGGACGTTTATTTTATTTTGTTTAAGTCAGACTATACCATGGAAGGACAAAGGATATGAACAACATATTGCATAAAAAGTTAATAACAAGTAGATCAGGCTGTACTGCTTTATAATATATCCCGTAGCTTTTCATGAAATTTAGAATAAAATGCAGCTTTCTTGGCTTACAAAGCTCTGTTTGATATGGCCTCTGCTTACCTAGGGCCTCATCTCATGATCTTCCCTTGTTTCTTCTAGTGCCTCTCCTGGTTCCCATAAAGTCCTCCCCTGCTAGTCTCCATTGGCTGGCCCTTGGTCATTCTGACCCCACTTCCACAGTACTGTCCCAGGGAGGCCCTCCTCAACCCCTCAGTCATTTTAGCAGCCAAGGTCCCCTGAGTCACACTCTCCCTGTTGTTAAGTAGGGGTATCCGGCATGTTCTTTGTTGGTCTCCAAAGCCTAGGAAAACCCCTTGGCCCAATATGGGTGCTCAGTTACAGTTTGTCAGATAGGTAAGGACTGTTAGCCTGTTTCTTGATCTTATCGCATCTGGATATAGATGAGAGCAAGTGATTTAGACCTTGCCCCATAGAACACGAAGGAGCTGCAGAGATTAAATGCAGACAGAATGAAGTTTGCTCCTGCACTCGATGCTTACCAGTTTCTTTCTTGTTCTGCTCTAAACTTTAGTTTCTTCACCGCTGAAGTGGAGTTAGTGGACGTAACTCACAGAGTAAGAGTTTGGGGGTGGGTTGTCCTTGCCTGACGTGCACAAAAGCCTCTGTTCTGTCTCTAACATTGGTAACCCGCACTTGGGATGTTGAGCCTGGGAATCCTGACGAAGCTCAGGGTTACCCTTGACTATGTACTGTGTTCAAAGCATAGTAAATGCATGCTGTCTCAGTGGTGGTTGAGAGCTAAGAAGCAAAAATAAAAGCAGGCAAGGAGAGAAAGTTGCAGCAGTGGACATTTCTGATACATTAGAATTTCTTATATCCTTTGTCTTCCCTCCCTTCCTCTCTCTTCCCCTCCTCTCCCCCTTTCCCTCTCCCTCCCCTCCCCCCTTTCCCTCTCCTCCCTCCCCCCTTCCTTCTCCCTATCCTCTCCCTCTCCAGGATCTTGTTATGTAGTCCACCTGGCCTCAGACTTTAGTCAATCTTCCCAAAGCCTCCCAAGTGCTGGGATTACCAGTGTGTGCCACACCCTATCCAGTAGCTTTCCCTTTTTACTTCAGCTCATAACAGAGTAGCTTGCCTTATAGTGTCTCTGTAACCAATATTACGTCAGTCAAATAGTCCAAAAATCTGATGTGGTTCAACAGAACAAATAATAATTTTTGTTATTTAAAAAAGTTGTATATATATGTATATGAGCGCTCTATCTGCGTTTATGATTGAGTGACAGAAAAGAGGATCAGACAGAAAAGGGCATTGGATCCTATTATAGATGGTTGTGAGCCACATGTGGTTGCTGGGAATTGAACTTAGGACCTCTGGACAAGCAACCAGGGCTCTTAACTGCTAAGCTATCTCTCTAGCCCAATCTTTGTCATTCTAATTAGTCATATTTGTCAAAAAATTTTTCACGTTAGGATATAAATATGTGTCTTTGTTTTCTGACACTCTAGTGTTACAATATACATGTATATGTATGTGTGTGTTTATGTATGTGTGTATTTAGAAACGGCCTCATTATGAAGCCCTGGCTGTCTTGGAACACACAGAGATCTGCTTGGTGCCTCCCAAGTGCTGGGGTTAAAGGCTGTGCCACCACATATTCTTTTTTTTTTTTTAGATTTATTTATTTTATGTATGTGAGTACACTGTCGCTGTCTTCATGCACACCAGAAGAGGACATCAGATCCCATTACAGATGGTTTGAGCCACCGTGTGGTTGCTGGGAATTGAACTCAGGACTTTTGAAAGAATAGTGAGTGTTCTTAAACACTGATCTATCTCTCCAGCACGTCACCACATATTCTTAAATTTTAATGTGTTGTGGCATCCATGTAGAGGTCAAAGGACAAATTTGTAGATTGAGTTCTCTCTTTCTACCTTTCCCTGGTCCTGAGGATTAGGCTCAGGTCACCAGCCCTTTGGGGTATACACTGACCTATGCAGCCATCTTGCTGCCCTGAATTTTACAATCTTTAAAAACAAATATTTTTAACTAATTAATTTGCATCCTGATCATAGCTTCCCCTCCCTCCCTCCGCTGAGACCCTTCCTGTCCCCTCCTCACCTTTCTCCTTAGAAGGGGAGGCCTTCTATGAATATCAATCTGGATATATCAAGTTGCAGTAGGACCAGGTATATCTTTTCCTATTGAGGCTAGACAAGGCAGCCCAGTTAGGGGAAAGAGATCCAAAGACAGGGAGCAGAATCAGAGACAGCCCCTGCTCCTGCTGAAAACAATAAATATTAATAATTAAAAAAAATTAAATCTAAGACTGAACTAAAAAAAATCTGATTTTTGTTTTGTTTTCAGACAAGGGCTCATGTAGTCCATGTTGGCCTCGAACTCACTGTGTTATCAAGGCTGGCTTTGAACTCTTCATCCTTCTACCTCCTGAATGCTTCAGGTTACAGGTGTGTATCACCACACTTCAGTAACTGTTAATTTGTGACAAATATTTTGTCAACTTGACACAAACTAGGAAGTTTGTGTCTGGGAAGAGGAAAATGCCTCTATAACAGTGACCTGTAGGCAAATCTGTTAGCCATTTTCTTGACTGATGGTTGATGTGGGAGGGCCAAGCCCACTGGGTGGTTCTACCCCTGAGCACAGGTAGTCCTGGGCTGTATGATAAGGTAAGCTGAGCAAGCCGAGGAGAGCAAGCCAGTGAATAGCATCCCTCTGTAGTCTCCGCTTTAGTTCCTGCCCAACTGCAAACTGCAAGGTGAACTAAACCTTTCCCCCACAAGACACTTTGGTCATGGTTTGGTTTTTCGAGACAGGGTTTCTCTGTAGTCCTGGCTGTCCTAGAACTCACTCTGAAGACCAGACTGGCCTCGAACTTACAGGAGATCCACCTGCCTCTGCCTCCCAAGTGCTGTTGGGGACAAAGGGGTGTGCTGCCCTATTATACCCACCTGGCTTGTTTACATCAGGGTAATAAAATACAGATGAGGACTCAACTCTTTATTGTTGTTAGTAGTGGGTTTCAGAGACGATTTCTCAGTGTAGCCCAGGCTGTCCTCAAACTTGCTCTGTAGACAGGCTGGCCTTGAACTCAGAGATCTGCAGCTCTCTGCCTCTCTGCTACTGTGATTAAAGACATACACTACCATGCCCAACAGGACACAACTCTAGAACATACTGTTGTTTCTTTATTATATAAAAAACAATCTAAACATGTCAGCTACATTTGAAGCTGAAAGAGAAAATGAAAGCTATGTTATTAAAATTGATTTGAAAAATGATGATTTTATTATAAATAGCAATGTAAAACCTAGATTAAAGGGGCTGTGACCTGAAGTGCTAGGTCAGTTTGTTTGATTTTGCTTTTGAGGCATGAGAAAAGGATGGGTACAGAAAGTCCAGTTTACTGGGAAGGCGTTTACTCTGAGGACCTGTTGCTTACATCTGCTCACTGAGTGATGTCATCCTGGTGGGCGTTATTTCTTTTTGCTGGGTGGTAATGGTGGGGAAGGAGGTGGGCGCAGGGGTGAGTGGTTGTCTGATTGTTCTGCTGGACTGATACTCTGCTCCCTAGAGTCCCCAAGACCCAGATAGTCCCTGTCGACAGGATGTAGGGCTAAATGCAGTCTAGTTATAAGTAAATAGATTTGCTGAAACATGGCTCTTTTACAGTGATACTGATAAAACTTTACAGTGTCTGAAATTTTGTCTTAAATCTTTTAAAGAATGAACATATAATTTTCTTTATTTTTCAAAATTACTCTAGTAGATGAGTTAGTTTTATAAGTTGAGACCATATAGTTATGGCTTCTTTCCTAAAAGTTATCTCACCAACTCTTTCAAAGGTTTTTTAAAGAAAAAATGTATGTTTATGTGTGTGTGCCTCTGTGAGCCTGTGTATACTTTTATGTTTATGTGTGTGTGCCTCTGTGAGCCTGTGTATACTTTTATGTTTATGTGCGTGTGCCTCTGTGAGCCTGTGTATACTTTTATGTTTATGTGCGTGTGCCTCTGTGAGCCTGTGTATGCTTTTATGTAGGAGGCAGCATGATAGTATCAGATCCTGTCAAATTGGAATTAAAGGCAGTTGTGAGCTGGGAACCAAATCTAGGTCCTCCAGAAGAGCAGTAAGCAGTGCAAACCACGGAGCCATCTTCTCCAGCCTTTCTCACCAACTTTCATTTGTTTGCTCCCACTCCCCCCTTGAGACAGGTTTTCCTGAATGGGCCTCGAACTCAGAGGCCTGTCTGTCTGCCTCCCTGTTGCTACTCACAGACTACTCACTGAGTAGGCCATGTACTCAGTGTCATTTGCCTCCGTGCTTCTGTCTGACCCTCAGCTTGACTTAACAGTGTAAAGACAGGATCTCACTAAATAGGCTGAGCTGGCTTGAACTCTGAAACCTACCTCAGCTTCCTAGGTCCCTAGGGTGGCAGGTGTGTGTGTCATCAGGTCCAGCTGTGTGTTTTACTTATGCATTCTCTCTAATCATTAGCACTTAAACACATTTAACTGATAACTTTGATTTTCTTCTTATAATCTTCTTAACCAATCTGTCTACCATCCCTCTCCCCTCCTTTCCCCTCCCCTCCTTTTTTCTCCCCGCCCCTCTCCTCTCTCTTTGGAATTCTGAGGATTGAACCCAGAGCCTAAAGTACCAAGGAAGTTAAACCCTTTAACTTTTTACTTTTTGTTTTTAATTTTTGAGACAAGATTTTACTATAGAGCTCCGGCTGACCTGGAACTAGCGATGAAGACCAAACTACACCCAGCAGCTTTTTCTTAAAAAAACAAAACAAACCATTTAGTCATTTACCGGGTAAGCACATGCGCTGCACAGCAGACAGGTGGCAGTCAGAGAAGAGCTTCAGGAGTTGGCGCTCTCCTTCCACCATGAGGGTCCCAGGATTGAACTCAGGTTCTCAGGCTTTACGTTTACATAACATAAGCATTACTGACCACCAGTGTTAGGTGCTTTACCCTGACCATCCTGCTAGCCCTGATGATCTAACAGATCCATATGCTTACGTATTTAATTCTGTTTTCACCACACACACACACACACACACACAAACACACACACACACACACACTTATATGTGACTGAGTTTCTCTGTGTAGACCAAGTTGGCCTCACGCTCAACCCTCCTATCTCAGCCTCCCAAGTAGTAGGATTGTAAGTGTGCTCCAGCTCTACCACGCCAGCTCTGTTTATAAGTGCGATTATGCTCTGACTGTAATACAGCAGTCTCCTATAAACCTTATCACGTGAGTTTTCAAGTAATCTCTATTTACATATTTCCTACTTCCTTCCAATTTAGGAATAGTGCAAATTGGTGTTTTAAATGTCTATGGTATGGGCGTTGGAGTGATGGCTCAGAAGTTAAGTACTTACTACGGAAGACCCACATTTGGTTTCCAGCACCCAGACCACATGTCATACAGCTTACAGCCACCTGTAATTCAGCTCTAGAGTATCTGATGTCCTCTTCCGACCTCCATTGTCACCTGTATGCCTGCACACAGACATACATAAATATCTATATGTAAATATATAGTAAAAGAAATGTTTTTAATTTAAAATGTCTATCTTCTGTATATAGGTGTTTCTGCCTGTGTGTGTCTGTGTGCCATGTGCTTGCTGTGCCCATGGCGGTCAGAAGTGGGCATAGATCCCTAGGACATGAAAGCCACGTGGCTGCTGGGACCCACACCAGTGGCCCAGTAAGAGCAGTAAGTGCTTTTAACTCCAGAGCCACCTCTCTAGCTCCAGTAAAAGAAATGTTAAAAGAAATAATAACAATAAAAAAAACCAGGAATAAGAAAGCTTTGGCACACATCTGGGATTCCAACATTGTAGAGTCTGAAATAAGCAGGTCGTGAGTTTGAAGCTACTTTGGGCTACGTGGAGAGTTCCAGACTGGCAGGAACAGTCTAACAAGACCCCTATTTCAAAAACAAAGCCAAGGCCTGCTGCCACCATGGTGAGCAGAGTTGCCCTCTAAAGCCGCCCTAGGGACGAAAGCACAGCTTTTCCTTAGGCTGGTGTCTGTGTACTCCTTTTGGAATGAGTATTGAACCCAGGCCTATGTTCTCTCACTGAGTGGCATCCCTAAGTCCTGAACCTTCCTCCTTAGTTTCTGGTTCAGGCCACAGTGGTTGGAGAAGAACAGAGTTTGTACTTGATGACTGTCTTTAAGCTTTTAAGTCATCTGCTACAATCATCAGGTTGTGGGGTTTTTTTTCCTTTCTGCTTGAACTGCTTTTCTCTACTAGACCCTCACAGCAGAGCTCACTAGCCTTGCCTGTGGGGCTGAAGCTGAAGGACAGGACACAGCCTTGGAAAGCGCTCTGCCTGGCGCAGGAGAGGCATCTTTGCTATTGGTGCTTTTGTTAGGAAGCTGTGGCTGCTGTCCTGTAGTGAAGGTGACCTCCACCTTTACTCCCGCTGAGCAGGTCCACTACTGTTGTCAGTGTCAGCTCTGCTGTTTGTTTGTTTATTGGCCTTTCACTCATTTCTTGCTTTAAATTTCACTCATAAAAAGCAACAAACAGAAGCTCATCATTCACACTGGTCTCTGGCCCTTTGCTCCCCTTCTTACTGTGTAAAGGGAGGGCAACTGCATAAAACAGCCCCCCTATCCTCTGGTTTGTAAAAGTCATAAAACATAATAGCTTATTTTTAAATGTGCAGTTCAATTGAATTAAACAAGATTTATAATATGCACTCATCACCACCACCCATCTTTAGAACTTACAAACCCGAGAATGTCTGTCCATCCAATATCAATGTCTCAATCCCCGCCCGCCAGGAACCACTCCCCCCTTGCTTTCTCTGTGGTTTTGACGGCTCCTAAAAATCTTGTAACCATGAAGAATGGTCCTTTCATGACTGTGTTTCACTTCCTGTAATATCCCCAAGGTTCTTCCGTGTTAAAGCGTGTCAGGATTTCTTTCCCTGGTAACTTGGATATTCTGTTGTATTTATGTGCTTTTCTTTGCTTGTCCTTTTATGGATATTTAGGCCACTTCCATGTTTCTGCTATGCTGACTGGTGCTGCTATAAACATGAGTGTATAATTCTCTGTCTGAATTACTGCTTTCTTTCCATTCTTTGGAGCATAAACCAGAAGTGGATTAGATGGATCACATGAGAGTCCTATTTTTAACGTTTGTGGAATTGCCATACTCTTCCCCACTGTAGCTGGCCATTTTGTATTCCTACCAACAATGCTCAAGTTTTCCATATTCTCTGCACCCTCATGGACACTTATTCTTTGCTTTAAAAAAGAGTCACCATATTAATAGGAGTGAGGTGATAGCTTGTACTTTTAATTTCCATATTTAAGTCAATTTTAAGATTTATTTCTTTGTTATGTATGTGTTTGCTTTCACATATGTATGTGCACCACATGTGTCTGCAGAGGCCCAGAGAGGGTGTTAGATTCCTCAGAACTGGAGTTACAGATGGAGCCACCATGTGGATTCTGAGTATCCGACCTAGGTCTTCAGGAAGAGCAGTAAGTGCTCTTAACCACTAAGACGTCTCTCTTTTAGAAATTTACATTTAAAAAGATTGGTAATGTTGAACATCTTTGCATGCGTTTCTTATTTTTATATCTTCTTTGAGAAATGTCTATGAGAGTCCTTTACCCTTTTTTAAAGAAAGCTTTTATTAGAGTTATTGACTGTATCTTACATGTGAGTGTTTTGGTCACATGTGTACATGTTTGGTGCCCACTTAGGTCAGAAGGCATTTTAATCAGGGTCGGCTGAATTGTTGTTTCTTATGTTTCGAGTCTCACTATTTTCTCTCCCCGTGTGAGTTGCCCTTTTACTCTGTTAATATTGTTTTTGGTTGCACAGCGTCTTTCTTGCTGCTGCCTGTTTCACTAACGTCATATCTAAGAAATTGTTGCCAAATCCAATATCAGGTGCTTTCGTTGTGTTTCCTTCTATGAGTTTTACATTTTATATCTTACACTTAGGTCTTTAGCTGTCAGTGCTGGGCCATGGCATTAGGCAAGCACCGACTTGGACATTTATGTCTGAGTGTCCAGTTCTCCCGTCATCATTTGCTGAAAAGACTGTCTTTTCCCCCGTCGAGTTGTCTTGGCACCTTTGTTAAAAATTATTCGAGGATATGTGCCAGGTTTCTCTCTAGCCTCTCTGTTCATTTCAGTGTCTGTCTAAACTGCTCCACGTGACTTTGAATGCTGTAGTTTTGTAATAAGCTTTGAAATTAAGAAATGTCAGTCTTGCAGGTCATTCATTCACTAGCAAGATTGTTTTGGCTATTAGTGATCCCGAATTTCCATATGAGTTCTAGATGTACATTTTTCTTTCTGCCAAAAAGAAAAGAAAGAAAAATCACTGGTATTTTAATAAAGACCCTGATGACTGTGTAGATTGCTTTAGGTAGCATTAACATCTTAGTAATGTTGTCTTTTAATCTATAAACATAGGATGTGTTTCCATTTAGTGAGAAGTTTCTGGTGTATATGTGGCATGTGTGCATGGTGTGTGTGTGTGCATGATGTGTGTGTGTGTGTGTGTGTGTGTGTGTGTGTGTGTGTGTTTATCTGTTAACACTGGAGGCCTCAGTTGGTACTGCCTCCTCCCCTCCCTCTCCCCTTCTTCCCCCCTCATTATACTGCATAGCCCTGCATAGCTCTGGCTGGCCTTGAACTCACTGTGTGGAGGGGGATTGATTAGAGGTGTGTCCATCACACCCAGCCTTTCTTCGTTTTTTTAAGACGCTGTCTCCCCGAGCCTGGAGCTTATAGTTTCAGTTAAACTGGTTGGCAGTCGAGCCCCTAGGATCCACTTGTCTCTCTGTCCCCACCCAGTACTTGGGTTATCAACACACACTACTTGCCGGACAGTCTGTGCCTACAGATCCAAGCTGAGGCCCTCATTCATGGCACAGAAAGCCTTTGCTAACCGAGCCGTCTCCCCAGATGATTAGTTTTTTCATTACTCTATCAAGTGCGTCCTTCCCACATTCCTTTCAGGTTACTAAGTGCAGTAATGTATTTGATTTTTGTAACTTGTATGCTGCTGAGTTTATTTACTAGTCCTAGCAGTTTTCTTGTGGGATCCTCAGGATTTCTTTATTTAAGATTTATTTCTTTATTTATCTTTCATGAGTTAAGATAATGTTACTCCTTTTCTATGTTGAGTGGCTCATTCATTTTCCCTGCCTAATTGTTTTGTAAGAGTGGAGAAGCAGGCTTCTCTCCTCATTCCTAACTTTAGAGGAGCTGCTTCCTTTCTTTTCCTGCTGGGTGTGCTTGCTGTGGGTTTCTTGTAACTAGGTGTTCTCTTCTACTCCTAGCTAACCATTTTTGTGAGGAAGAGGTCAATGTCATTGTTTTTCTTCAGGAGCTGCCCAACTTGGGGTTTGGTTCGGTTGGTTTGTTTTTGTCATACTTTTATTTGCTATGTATGCGTGGGCATGAGCACATGGGTGGGGGCGAGCATGTAGCTATCTAAGAACGACATAGAGCAGTCCAGCAGACCTCACTTCTCCTTCTACCTTTATGTGGGCTCTGAGGCTCAAACTCAGGTCCCTGACTTGTGTGGTAACCTCTCACCATGAGACAGTACCTGTCACCAGCCTAGAGCTCATCACTCGTCTAGACCAGTGAGCACCAGGGGTTCACCTGGCTTTGCCTCTGCAACGTTGGCTTTTCGTTTTTGTTTTTTAAGGAGGATGCTTGGTATAAAACTCAGGTTCTCATGCCTGTGCAGGTACCACTTTACCCACTGACCCCCAGCCCAGGCATAACCATGTAACTGAACTTTGGGCTACTCTGTGGGTTCCTTTTCTACCACCTTTCTCCACCCCCTATTCCACATTTCCAACACGCCAACACTAGGTAGGGGAGAAAGAAGGCTAGAGGGGAAAGCGAGTGTGCATATCATTAGACTACTTTGCTAATTAGGGGCATTGAGTTCTTTGGGGTGAGTTTGATCTTTGCTGTCAGGATATCCATTTTTTTCTTCTCATCTCTTTGCACATGACTACTTGATAATCCAGATGAACAGCAACCAGCAGTCATCATCATCATTATCACCACCACCACCATCATCACTATCACCATCACCATCATCAGTAGCAGTGGCGGCCACCACTGAACCCTTCTTGGGGCTCTAGCATTTGTATAACCCTCTCCAGAGTCCCCAGAATTTCAGATGTCATACACTTGCAGAAACTATCTGCAGCTGGTGAGATCACACCCCTGCTAGAGCATGAGGCAAATTATAGTCAGCTGCTGTGGACAGTTTAAAGCAGCCCCACATCCCACACCTGGGATTAACATGAAATCGCATTGCTGTAACACTTCTGTGTTTTTGAAGAAACCTGATTCTCACTACACAATCATTTGCCTGAGGGTTTATTGGCCTGTAGCTTTCTTGTATCCCTGTCTAGTTTGGGTGTCAGGGTAATGCTAATTTATAGAATGACTTGGGAGGTATTTCCATCTCTTCAGTTGTTTGGAAAACTTTGAAGAAGATTGGTATTAGTTCTTTAAAAGGTAGAATTTATCCATGAGGCCATCAATCCTAGGTTTTCATCTATTCAGATTTTCTGTATTGATGTGATTTAATCTCAGTAGGTTTTGTGTTTTTAGACATGAGTCTGTTAGAGCCAGGTTATCCATAATTAAATAAAGGTGCATAATTGTTCATTGTATTTCTATGATTCTGTTATTGTCAGGTAATTTGAAGTGTTACCTCCACTGTCATTTGTGATTTAGTAATTTGAGTCTTCTCTCTTTCTTCTTTGTCTGTCTAACTAAAGGTTCATTAATGTGTTTTTTCCTAGTAATCATATTTTGGCTTTATTGGTTTCTTCTATCATCTATTCTTTATTTCACTTTATCCCTACACCAATCTTTATTATTTCCTTTTTTCCTGAAAACTTTGGGTGATGTATTATCTTTTTAGTTCCTTAAAATATAAAGTTAGTTTGATAATTTGAGATCTACTGTGACAATTTTTTAAACACTGTGTGCCTGCATGCTTATGTAAGTGCAGGTGCCCATGGAGGTCAGGGGCACAGATGCCTGGAGCTCCAGTCACGGGCAGCTGTGAGCTGCCTGATGGGGGTGCTGGGAACCAAACTCCAGTCTTCTACAAGAGCACTATGTACTCTTAATGGCTGAGCCATGTCTCCAGCCCCCTGTGACTCTTTTTTTTTTTTTAAATCTATTTATTTATCATATATGAGTACACTTTAGCTGTCTCCAGACACACCAGTAGAGGGCCTCAGATCTCATTACAGATGGTCATGAGCCATCATGTGGTTGCTGGGATTTGAACTCAGGACCTTTGGAAGAACAGTCAGTGCTCTTAACCACTGAGCCATCTCTCCAGCCCTCCCTGTGACTCTTAATGTAAATGTGTGTAGATAAAAATTTGCCCATAACACCGTTTTTACTGCTACCTGGTTGGTCAGAAGTCAGTGATCATAAGCAACAGTTGTGATTGGAACAGCATTGCTGTGATTTGGAGGGAAAAGGCCCGCATGGCCTGACATTTATTGGTCCAGACAGCTGTGCACATGGCCTGCTGTGGAGCTAGGTCTGGTAGACTGGCTGTCTTAGTTTCTATTCCTACACAAACATCATGCTCTGTAGACCAGGCTGGCCTTCAACCCAGAGATCTGCCTGCCTCTGTCTCCAAGTGCTGAGATTAAAGGCGTGTGCCACCAATGCCCCATAATTAAGCCTCTTAAAATTGTAGCAAAAGACAGATATCAGATTTAATTTCTTTCTCCTTTCCTATTTTTTTCACACTCTACAACTTAGAAAATATCCTGTGTGTTTGTGGGGGGCGGATACTGTCACATGTCAATCTGTAGAAATGACAGGACAACCCTGTGATGCTAGAGCTGTCTCCACATGTACATGGGGTCAGGGATCAAATTCAGTTGGTCAGGCTTACATGGCAAGTGCCACTGTCCGCTGATCTGTCTCACAGTCCTCCACCTTCCTTTTTGGAAGCAATAGTTCTCACTGAACCTAGAGCACATTGACTCAGCTAAGCTGACTTGCCAGTGAGCACAGCATTTGCCTGTCTCCATCTCCCTGTGCTGGTATTACAGACACATCTGGATTTTTATGTAGTTGCTGAAGCTCTCAGGTCCTCACTCTCTTCCGGCAAGCATTTTGCTAACTGAGCTCTCGTCCCAGGCCTGATGCTGTATATATTAGTGTCTGGAGTTTAATGTCAGCATCTCCTAAAGTTAAGAATGGATTAGCCAAGGCCGTTATGCTCCTCTGTAAAAGAAGAGTCAACTGTTTCTCAGAGAAGCTTCTTTGACTGACATCCATTGTTCTGACTACTAGATTGCATTATTCATGTGCCATTTTGGGTGTAAGACTTCATTATCCTCCAGGAAAAGGTGGGGATGGGTTATAGGGACTATCTGTGTTTATTTAGTATCTACTCTTGTATTATAATCTCGATCTTTGTAACAAATGAGAAACTGGCTGAGGAAGGATGAGTAATTGTCTTGAAGTTCAACTGGGACAGCTACCCTGAGGTCAAATACATTTTCATTCTGCTTTCTGTTTTCATTTCTCCTGGGAGTTTTAATGTCTTACTTATCTAATATTGGTGTAAATTTTAGAGTAGATATTTTACTTTTGTCTGTGACACTGAATAGCGAGGGAATAATATAAGCAAATCTCTTTCTTACAGGTATCAGTTGCTGATGTGCAATTTGGCCCGATGAGATTTCATCAAGACCAGCTTCAGGTATTATGCTGCAACCATCACATTTCAATTTTCTTTAATTAGGAGGGTATTTAAAATGATACATTTAAGATACTTTGTTTTTCTACTTAGATCCTAGCACCAGGATAGTTAAATTTCTTAGACTCGGAAACAATATTACAATCCTTTCCTTAGGAGAGGAGCACACACTGAGGTTAGAATTTAAGGTGGCAATAAAGGGGAAGTGTAGAACTGTGCATGCACTCACATGTGTGCATACATTGAGAGGAAGGAAAACCGAAGTGGCAAAAAGCCAAGGGTGGATTCATCTAGAGGAAGAATATTTAAGGCATTGTCATTCATAACTTCTGTAAGTTTGAATTTTTCCAAAATGAAAAT
This sequence comes from Rattus norvegicus, assembly GCF_021556685.1. Taxonomy (NCBI): domain Eukaryota; kingdom Metazoa; phylum Chordata; class Mammalia; order Rodentia; family Muridae; genus Rattus; species Rattus norvegicus. The sequence continues at coordinate 147,729,880 of NC_141534.1, forward strand.
TTAAAACAGCCCCTTCCATTACACCAAGTTGTTGTTCAGGGGACAAGGTCTTATATGCCATGTTGGCCTCAGGGGTTGGAGAGATGGCTCGGTGGTTAAGAGCACTGAGTGCTCTTGCTTACAACTGTCTGCAACTCCAGGGCTAAGGGATCTGATTTCCTTCTGGGACTCTGGGCCTTTTACACACATGGTGCACATATGTACAGGCAGACAAAACACCTGTACCCATTATCAAAAATAAACGAGTCTTTAAAAAGGGATGAAGCGGGGCTGGGGATTTAGCTCAGTGGTAGAGCGCTTACCTAGGAAGCGCAAGGCCCTGGGTTTGGTCCCCAGCTCCGGAAAAAAAAGAACCAAAAAAAAAAAAAAGGGATGAAGCGCAGCCAGGTTAGTTGAAGCGGCCTGCACATGAACTGTGTTTGCTGTTGTATTTTAACCATGTGAAGGAGGCTGACAGAGGCGCGTGTCCTTGGTTCCTTGCATCAGTGGTATTTGAACAGTTGGGCAAACTTTCAAGGAGGTAAAGAGTTTCTTTCAGTTTTGTAGTCAACCTCTGTCTGCAAGGTGCTCCATCATCACACAACCTCTGTTGTCCATGGAGTTCAGCCCTGAAGGGGATAAAGCAGAGATGCTTTGAACCTGGTTTGGCTGGGGGGTGCTGGTTGAACAGAGGAGAGGCAACAGCTCCAGGCCAGGATGAGCAGTTACCGGCCTAGCATGGACATAGATGATACCCAGGTTGCCTGGGTTCTTGTGTCAGTGTGACTACCCAGCAGCCCTAACCTTGACAAATCTTCTCTCCTATTCAGAATGGCTTTCAACATGGAGGCATTGCATAACATTTGAGTTAAAACATGTTAAGTAGATCGTTTAAGGACTGTGAGTCCCAACAGCTTTACTAAAATACTTGTGTTTACCGTCTGAAGCACTTCACTAGAATGCCAGCCTGTCATACTTAGTTGATGTTCTGTTTGCTAACATAAATATTTGTGTTTGATTAACTTTAAAATAAAATGTTCTGACAAGTCTTTATTGAGTCCTATCGATGGTACTATCAGCAAAAAAGTAAGCATATGTCCCAAGCGCTTGGACTTCCAGCCTAGACATTTTAGCATTGGCTCACCAATGAAGGCTAATGTCCCTGAGTTATATGTAAGAAAAGAATGTATATTTACAGATGTTATGTTCATATCTTGTGTCCTAAACATTTAAGAATTTTCTCTGGCTTCTTTAAAAATGACGGTTATAACAAGATTTTTTTTAAATGTGTTCGCACTCTTCTGATCCAGGTACTTTTAGTGTTTACCAAAGAAGATAGCCAGTGTAATGGATTCTACAGGGCATGTGAAAAAGCCGGGTTTAAGTGCACAGTCACCAAGGAGGTGCAGACTGTCCTTGCCTGTTTCCAGGACAAACTCCATGACATCATCATCATAGACCACAGAAATCCCCGACAGATGGATGCGGAGGCAATGTGCAGGTAAGCAGGCAGTCCAGCGACAGAGTGCCATGGGTCCTTATGACAGCAGATGCGGCCCCGGCCCATAAACACTCTAAGTCAGAGTCAATCTCCCTTCCTTGTATGCAAAATAAGCAAGGTAAATTGTCTTTCTTGCTTTATTTAAAACAGTAAGAGGTTGTCTTGCATGCACAAAGCTCTGGGCTTGCTCCCCAACTTTACAAAAAAAATCAAAACAACAATAAAAATTAGTAAGAAAATATAAATGACAACCATTAGGGGTAAGATGAAACCAACATTTATTTAATCCAAACTACCACTTGAATATTACTTAAAAAGGGAATTATTATAATTTTCTAGATTATGTTAAAAGTATCTTTTTCTGTTGTTTATACATGTGTGTCTTGTGGGTGTGCCCATGTGAAAGTATCACGTAGAAGCTCGGGGCCAACTTGGCGTCTTCTTGCATTTGCCACTCATTTTTATTGAGATGGGATCTCTCACTGGCTCTGAGTCTCATCTCTCCAGCCCGGTTGACCGGCCAGCAACTCCTCAGGGATCTGCCTCTTCCCACCTTCCGCATGTCCTGGGCTTAAATGCATGCTGCCATGCCAGGCTTTCATACTCCGATAGCAGAGATTCAGTCTGGGGTCCTCGTGATTATAGGTCAAGCCCTCTAAAAACGGATCCTCTTCCTAACTGGTAGCTCTTGGGTGACTCCAGAACTGAACTGCACACAGTGGGCTTGGCTGGCCAGTGAAGACCTTTAAAAATACAGTCCCTGATCTTATTCTCTTCCTGATAGGCCTGGCCAAGAATCTGGGTTTTTCTTGTTAGCTTTCTGCCATTTCATTCTGTGGGGTAAGAGGGGGATTTGTGTCATCCCTAGTGAGTTTCCTAGAGGCTGGAGCAGGTCCTGACAGCTTTTCACACCAGCTTCATCTCGGTTTCAACCGTTGTCTGGTTTGTCTCTCTTAAGAGCATCTTTGCAAAGCCACCTGCCTAGAATGAACTGTTTCATCAAGAAATTTCTCTAGAATCTCATCCCTCAACTGGCCTTCCTTGCTTTCAGCAGACCTTCGAAGCCCATGAGACCTTAGCCTGACAGAGCTCTGTTCTTCCTTTATCCTCCGTTTGGGGTACTTACGCAGTACCAGCTTGTGAAAAGTATTTTGTCAGTGGCTGACCTGTCCAAATTATCATTGACCTGTAGCTCTTTACTGGGTGTTTGGAACTCCTTGCTCTCCTGTACAATACCTTTGTCGGTTGCATATTCAAGTCCTGTTTCAGAGCCTCACTTGGCAAGTCTTGGCTTGGGCACTACATACTATACATACTATAGCCGTATGGATGAACAGAGCATGCATCCTGCCTCCAAGGGACGGATGCTCTAGTTGTAGAGTGTGATGTCGGATTTCGGACTGACCTGATTAAGGCATGCTGAAGGCATACCTCTGTGAATCCCTCTGGGCATTTCCAAAGAGGATCAATTGAGAGGGGTAAGGCACACTCTGAGTGTGAGTGGTCCCATGCCATGATTGGAGTCCTGGAGTAAGTAAAAGGGGAAAGGAAGAGCCACTGAGCTCCAGAATTTCTCCTCTCTGTTTCCTGATTTGCAAGGTGTAAGCTCCCTTTGTCATAGCTGTGCGTGCTCCTGCCACGAGCCTTCCCTACCATGATGGACTGCATCTTCTGAACGAACTATCAATGTAAATGAACCAACCACTTTCCCTGAAGTTGTTTTTATCAGGTAATTGGTCATAGCACAAGGAAAGTAATTCATACATAGAATATCTTTGTTTCCTGTAACTATAACATAAAGCTTGAGACTAGATAATTGATAAAGAACAGAAATTAGGCAGCTGGAAAGATGGCTCAGTGGCTAATAGCACCTGTTGCTCTTCCAAAAGACCTGAATCCAAGTCTCCAAACCCAAGCCAGCCCACTGCCACCCCAGTCAACAACTGCCCACAAAGCTCCCTCATCCCCACCCCACCAGAGACAGGGTCTCACTATGTAGCCCTATCTGTCCTGGAACTCACTCTGCAGACCAGGTTGGCCTCAAACTCACAGGGATCTGCCTGCTTCTGCCTCCTAAGTGCTGGGATTAAAGGTGTGTGTAACTTTAGCTGGGGGATGGGGTTGGGAATCCCAATCTTTCTCCTGGCTCCTCTGTCACCTATACATGCATGGCACATACTCACAAGACACACACACACACACACACACACACACACACACACACAGAACAAAAATGTTTTTTCATAGTTGTCAAGACTAAGAAAACCAGGGTAAAGGTACTAATAGGTTCAGTTGTCTGGCCGCTTCCTCTGGCTATGTGAAATCTCCTTTAAAATGACCTTAATCTCATTCACTGGAGAGCAGCCTGAATGGCCGAAGTTCTTAAGGCCCTACTTCTTGACACTGTCACATTGGCAACTCATAGATTTTGGAGGACACATAGTCAAGCCATACAGAGACAGGCAGGTGAGTTCACAAGAAGAGATTTAGGAGGGAAAGGGGGCTTGAGAGAGCACGTTTGAGTTGAATAGTGAGGGTGGGCAGAAGTTTTGAAAAGAATGGTGTGGAGGAAGGGCAGCATAAGGGAGGGCACCAGGGTGCCTAGGCCTCTGCCGGTGCTCACTGCTATTCAGACAGCTGTAGGGTGGCTCAAGGGAGCTCTGGGCCTCAGATGAGCCAGATGCAAAGGCCTAGTGTGCTGAGCCAGTCTTTGGACTCTACTCTGGGTAGTTAAGACACTGATACTCTGGGCATGATAGATAGTACATGCCTCTAATCCTCCATGTAGGTAGAGGAAGAGATTGAGAATTTTGAGCCTAGTCTAAGCTACATAGTGAGCCTCCATTACCACCTCTGCTGTGTTGTAGAGACTACTCAGGATCTGTGTCTACACGGTGCTCAGCACACACAAGTCTGCAGCTACAGTACTCAGGAAGGGAGGCAGTGAGAAGGAGCTTTCCCTCCCTCCCACTGCTTCTGCTATACTTGGGATGCTGGGTTTGCTCATCAAAGAAACGTGGTGCTGCCCTGGAGAATGGCAAGTCTTCTGGGAGCTTGTCAGAGGCATGTGCTCCAATCCTGATGCCCCCTCAAGACAGGCTGGTCAGTGTGGCTTCCCAACCATGTTGAAAGGAGGGACAGAGTGAAAACAGTGCTTCACACTGCGCAGTTGCAGTACAGCAAGCCATGATTCTATGTGTGGTTTGAGAACTAGAGAGAGCAAGCCAGGTGTCCTGCAGCAGACACAGTGCTGCTGACAGTTGCCAAGCCTGTTGACCTGAGAGGAAGGTGATTCTGACACCCAGGGTTCAGTGAAGCGAGCTAAGGAAGCTGATGGCTGTCTGTCAGCAACCTGGATAAAGTCACTTCCATTCAAGGGTGAGTGACAGGATGAAGAAGGGTGCAGGCTATAAAAGCTGCATCAACATAATGACACAGAAAGAATAGCACTAGTGTGTGTGTGTGTGTGTGTGTGTGTGTGTGTGTGTGTGTGTGTGTGTGTGTGTGTGTGTGTGTGTGTGTGTGTGTGTGTGTGTGTGTGTGTGTGTGTGTGTATAGGCCAGAGGCTGACACAGGGATTGATTGTACTTGAACACTGCTCACCGTATTTTTAAGGCAGGGTTTTAACTGGTCCGGAGCTTATCCATTAGACTAGTCTTGTTGGCCATCAAACTCCATACCCTCCTCCCAAGTGCTGGGGCTGTAGACATGCACTGCTGCTCCAGACTTTTGCATGGGTCCTGAGGATCTGAGCTTAGGTACTCATTTTTTTTTTTTTTTTGAGGCAAACGCTTTGCCAACCGTAGCTCTGAATAGTGTTTCTTTTATGAAAAGCTGCAGAACATTCTAGAAGACATAAGTTTAGAGTGCTCAGAAGAGGTGAGGAATGCTCCTTGGTGCCATAGGAGCATAGCTGCATAACGGAAGGGAGGAGCTCCTGAAGGGAGGAGGAGGCAGGAGAAATGCTCTGGTAGAAACCTGGCATGCTCTAGTACAGCAGTTCTCAGCTGTAGGTCAAGACCTCTTTGGGGTTGTGTGTGTCAAACAACTCATTCACAGGGGTCACTAAGCCATCATAAACCACAGATGTTTACATTATGATTCATAATGGTACATTGAAAATAATTTTATGTATGGTTCAGGGTCTCCACAGCATGAGGAACTGTACTAAAGGGTTGCAGCATTAGGAAGGTTGAGAACCACTGCTCTAGCAGAATTAAATCCACATGGGTCCAGAAGCAAAAGTGAACTCAGGATAGGGTAATGGCTCAGTGGGTACAGAGGTAACTGTGCAAGCATGAACACCAAGTTCAGATCCCCAGAGCCTGTGTCAATGCTGAGCATGTATGGCCCACCTTGATTCCAGTCTGTGAGGGCAGCAGCGACGGGATCCCTGGGACAAGCTGGTCATCTAGAGAAGCTGAAGCAGCGAGCTTCAGGTTCAAGAGAGGCCTTGCCTCAGTGGATAAAGTGGAGAGTGACTGAGAATGACCCCAACATCGGGGTGGGACTACACACAACCCACAAACAGAATCATGTTCCTCCCCTCACAAAAGAAAAAAAGGACAGTGTCAGACATTCAGACCATTCCTTGATTCACCTTGGTCTGAAGATCAAGATCACTGTGAACCTCTACCAGGTAATCTTCTCTTCAGTGTTAATGCTGAGACCAGCATCAGAATCATTTGGAGTTCTCAAGTGTGACTAGAGACTGGTAGTTTCCCCTGCACACATTCCTGGTTCTAATTCTCTGTTACTTCACAGGGCATGTAGCCACCTAAAAAGTATGTTGTCTGCCTTAGCTTTCCTTGTAGCTATCTATTGGAACTATCATGTGTTTTCTAGAAAGTATCCTTGTGGGAGGGTCATGCTGTTTTTCCTGATGTCTAGAATGTGGACACTATAGCTAACATTCAGATAATCTTAAACCACAAAGACTAAACCTTCTTTAGACAATAATAGAGAAGTACACATTGAAAATCCAGGTTCCTGGTTCTGCAGAGTACTACAGCAGCTCTGAGTGCTCTCTGCATGTCTTAGATTCCTGTGTGAGACAGTAATACATTTTATCTGAGTGTGTGCACGCATCTGTCTGTCTGTCTACCTACCTACTTTGAGGCAGGATCTTTCTACAAAGTCCTGGTGGTACTGGAACTTGCTCTGTACACCAGACTGGACTTGAACTCACAAAGATCCACCTGCCTCTGCCTCTGAAGTGCTGGGATTAAAGATGTGCACCACCAGGCCTGACAGGAGGGTTTCTATCATGTGTAGTCAAAAGTAGTTCTGAGAATGCCCCAGTTTTCTCAGTCTTTAAGAGTCTCCTGACTTTGAAATGTGTCTCCCTGGTGTCCATTTCGACTATGTCAAGTCATTTCTCTCCTGGTTCCATGGTTTTTGAAGCAATAATATTAGTTTTTAAGGCCATTGTTTTTCCTGCCAGGTTCTGTGCCTGTCATTCATTCTGATTTCTAGCAGTTGTTGGTTTTCCTAAAGGAAGTGTTTACTTCTATCCTCACATACAGTTTAGCACTGCTTTGATAGGCTTATGGCTAGATGGACACGTTCCCTCTCCTGCTTCTTCATTGATACAGAGCCCCTTGTTTGTTTCCTCCAGTGATGGGCAGGTTGTCCAGAACTCTCCCTTATATATTACTTGCATAGCTCCTACTTACTGTAACTATTACCCCCACTAAAATACTGAGAATGTCTTTGAAGTGGCTGGCTAGAAACTTAAGTCTCCCTTTCCCTCTCCACTGCTATTATGATGAAGGGCATGATGGGAACCTGTAAGAACAGGTGCAGTGTCCCTAGAGTCACAGGAACAGCATGCGTGAGTCTGTGCTCTTTCTCCACCCCTGAGATTAGAGTCAGCATGGATTTTGTTACCAGGAGTGCATTGGCTTCATACAAATGAGGGTCTGCTGCACCACTGACCCATCTGGACCTCGGTAACCCTCCCTTGGCCTTGCTCTCCAGAAACTGAGTCTGGTCTTCTCCAGACTGGAAGACCAAGGTTGGACACCTACCCTGCAAGCCCTACAGTGACCTATGTGGAAAGTCTTTCCAGTAGAGCTCTACAGTGTCCTTTAAGTTGGCTCCTGTGGGGAAGAAGGACAGGAAGAGCTGTGTGCCCATGAGAGAGATTAGCTGGGCCCTGGAGCTGCTTTTCATTTTGAGCATCTCACTGAGAACTGTGAGCCACAGCCTCAGTCTGCATGCCCCAAGGTAAGGGTGGCAAAGGATAAAGGTTCTACCTATTCTGTGATCACATTCCTGCCCCAAGGGTAGGGTATTGTTTTAGTTTCATTTCTGTTGCTGCGATAAAATATTCTGGCAATAGAAATTTAGTGGAGAAAGGGTTTATTTTATCTCACAATTCCATGTTATAATCCATCACTTGGTGAAGTCAAGGTGACAGGAACTCGAAACAACTAGATACATTACACCCACAGTCAGAAGCAGAGAAAAGTTAATGTATAACTTGTATGCTCACTTGCTTGCTTTGTGCTCAGCACTTAATTAAGACAATCCCCCACAGACAAGTCGAGGTCACCAGAGTGCAGACAACCTCTTATTGATAAATTCTCTTTCCGACATTGTGGGTGTGGTGAGATGGCAATTAAAGCTAACCATTAAGTAGTTAATTGGGACAGAAAGCACATGGATGCATAAAGCCTGCAAATCTTAAAATACTCTCTGGCTTTTTACAGGAAAGTTTGCGAGGATCAACACACCCACTGTAAATGGTAATTCCCTCATAGACATCCCGAGTAGTTGTGTTATGCTCTGTCTTTGAGAAATTGGGAAGTAGCCACTCAAATAATGTGTTGTGCTCTGTGAATCAGAAGTGGCTCGACATTTTTTTTTTAAATAGAGCTGAAGTCATGTAGTCAGCCTTGGCTGGTTCTGTCCCGTCCCGAACACATCATCCTCCAGGAGGCCAGTGTGATTCTCTTGTAGCTAGGACAGTCTGAATATGGCGTTCTTCACCATCCTCATCAAGACCTCTCTTCTTCCTCCAGTTGGTGGTGCTTCTTAGATGCCCCCCCTTCTTCTTCTCAGCGAAGGGCGAGTTCACAGCTGTGGTCTGCCTCCAGCGAGTGTTCCTTTCCTTCTGCTACTCCTCTGCTCTGCTCTCGTGGCTAGGCTGTCATCACGCATCACGCGTGGTCTATATAGCTGCTTCCCTAACGGGCTGTGTTCCAGGTTGGGCGGGGAGCCTCATACTCCTTGCATGACGTCAGTGAAGCAGCGTCTCACACTCTTCCTCACCAAGCCTCCACCGTAACCTTTAGTCACAAGTGGCGACTCTCGTCATTGTGACTGACAACAGTATCTTGTATTTCCTGGACTTAGTTTTGTGGTGTTGCGATTTTGCCTCCAGTTTACCTTAGAATTCTTCATTCTTGTTAGGGGACCCTCATGGAGACAGCTGTCACATATGTGTAGGGGCCTGTGTCCAGCCCATGCATGCTCTTTGGTTGGTGGTTCAATCGCTGTGAGCTCCCATGGGCCCAGGTTAGTTGACTCTGAAGGTCTTCTTGTGGTGTCCTTGACTCTTCCGACTCCTTCAATCCTTCCTCCCACTCTTCCACAAGACTCCCCTTGGAGTGGGGGCTCTGACTCTGTTACCTGCCTTTAGATCCCTTCCCCTCGCTGGGATGGCTTGTCTGACCTCAGCGGGAAAGGATGCATCTAGCTTGATGTGCCAAGACAGGTTGGTACCCATGGAGGACCCTTCCTTTCTTAGAGGAGAATAGGGGGAGTGGGGCGGGAGACTGGGGTCTGGGAAGAGAGGAGGAAGGGGGCTGAGATTGGGATATAAAGCAAATGAGTAAATAATTAAGGAAAAAAATTTTTAAAAAGAATTCTACATTCTTTGACAAGCCGACTCCTGGTCATCCTGACCCCTGGTCATCCTGACCCCCACAGTCTGCACAGGCAGGAGAAGCTTACAATTCCTTCCATGGGAGGAGACAAGTGATTGTGGCCCCTTTCTAGTAAGGACAGTGTAGAGGAGAGCATCCCTGGGTTAATGCATGAAGTGCCTCCTTAGCTGTTTGATTTGTGCACAATAGTTTCATGGTTATTACAGTCCACTGACCAGGAGTTTTCCCCTGAGATGATCAAGTAGCCAAGACAGTGAGTCCACAGTGTGAAGGGAGCCCTTCTTCTGTTTCCCTCCCCAACTCTAATTGTACGGTTAAAGCTATGAAAATATATTTATTTTTAATTATTTAATTTGTTTTTTATATTTATTTAAAACTTTGTCTTTTTAAGGTCTATCAGATCATCAAAATTATCAGAAAACACAGTTATTGTTGGCGTAGTACGCAGGTAAACATTTTTTTAATGTTGAAATTTATATATCAATGCAGTGTTATCAACAGATGGCAAAATAAGGGCTTGCCTGTGACCGGAGAGCCCGTGAAGTCTGACTTTCATTACTGCTTAGCACTTTATTTTTCTTCTTTGACCTCAGGGAGGGAGTTCAGCTCTCAGGTTTAGTTTTCTGACTTTGAACTGCTATTTGCAGACAAGCTATTAAGAAAATTCCATTCTCTTAAGGGTGAAGGTTGTGAAGAGGTGTCTTTGTAGGGCCTTTAGTTCAGGTAACTGTAAGGGTTTGAGTGACATATAAAATCTTCTCAACTTAGAGCAAGGAGAGGAGACTATAGACGCAAGAGAGCAAATCCTTAAATATGCATGATTTCTAGTCAGTATACATAGACAGCTTCCGTGCCCTTTAGCCTTTTTGGCGTGGAAGAGAGAATTTAATAGTTTCAATAAGAGAGAGTTATATATTAAATATATACCTGGACACTATTCAGTTGTTAACATAACTTTTGTATTTAAAGTATTAAGATACCTAGGCACAACACCAGGGACCTGCAGCCCAGTATTCAGGAGGCCCAGGAAAAGGACTGGTGGCTTGAGCCTAGGAGTTTGTGGCCAGCCTGAGTCACTAGCAAGCCCCTATCCCCACTAAACCAGTTATAAAAAATATCCTGCCAAAAGACCAAATGCTAAATTGAGAGAGGAAATAATTTTACACTTCGTAGGCATATGTCTAACTTATGTGAAAGTGCCTGTTCTGTGACTGTTGACTGTGGAGATTAGTGAACACTGCCTAACCCTTACCGTCTTCCTCTGAAGGGTGGACAAAGAAGAGGTGTCTTTAATGCCCTTCCTTGCCGCTGGCTTCACGCGGGTATGTACCTACTTCTTTGATGTACCAGTGTAATTCAGTGTGAGAAAGTTTTACCTCAGTTCAGTGTCCACCAAAACATTTGAATTATTTGAAGAAAAAAATTGCTTCTGTTCTGTGTCACACTTTGCTTTGACTTTGAAATCTGATAGTCTAATCTGTAACCTTCATTTCCTTAGCCTCAAAGCTGTGCCTGCCAGAGCAGTAAAACGGCCTGCACTGCCATGCTCCTTACAAATCACATTACAGTGCCTTTATGTCAACTTGAAGTTATGAAGTCAGTCCAGTGATTCTGGAGAGGCAGCCCACGTGCTGGGGCCTCCCCTCTACTTCCTCCATAAAGCCCAAGGCTTCTCAGGATTTCAGCCTGCTGACTGTGGATGGCTATGGGAGTTGGGTGTAGTGAGCGGGCAAACACTTGCTTAGGATGTAGAAGGCCTTGGGTTTGATCCCAGCACTGAAACACAAAATCAGAAGGCATGGGGAGACGATGGGGGCACGGCACACACCTGTAACCCCAGCACTGAATAAATAGTTGAGGGAAAGATGGCTTGGTAGCCATGTAACATTGCCACCCAGTGAAAAATCTGGCTCTGTGGTAGGCTATTTATTGCAGTGGATAAACAGACATGATTTCTGTCTCTGCCCCATATTGATCTGACTGGGATTGGTAGACAGTGGTCTGAGAGCTCAGTTTTCTCCTCAGTGAGAGTTGTTCCAAGGTCTCACTGGCAGAGCAGTTGGTGATCCTTGTTTGTCTCAAGGCCTCCACCCCATCTGGTGGAGCAGCATGAGCACTGTAACCAGAAATACCCTCTTGCTATCCCTGGCTAGTCACTTGTAGGCACCTGTATGTATGGGCAGCCATCTTGGGTGTTCCCTGAAGTCCTGGCTGCCATGGGCAGAAGGTCTATGCTCAGCATCTGCCAGGAGGTGAGAGCTAGGAGAGACATCCCTGATCTCTGGGTGAGAAGGGCTTGGCCTATAGGCATGCAGCCCTACTGTGTCCCTGACCTCAGTTGCCCCTTCCCCACTACGGTAGCACTAGCTTTCTTTTCTTTTTAAACAATTTCTATCTCTGTGTTATGCCCGCATACGTGTCTGTGCACCGTGTATGTACTTGGTGCCATCAGAGCAGAAAGGGGGTGTCAGATTCCCTGGAACTTACAGATGGGTGTTAGCCACCTTGTAGGTGTTAGCAATTGAAATTGGATCATCAGGAAGAGTAGCCAGTGCTCTTAACCATCAAGCCAACACTTTAGCCCCACTACCTGATGTTTTCATTCCTGTAGCAGTTTGGAGGCAGAATGCTTCTTCCTGTTCTTACGGAGGTCTGTGGTAGGTGGGAACAGCATTACTTTTCATGTATAAGTGAGGAGGCAAGCTCAGAAAGAGTCTCATTAGGACACTCTTAATGCACAGCTTTTAACTGGAGTTAACATGTCCTAGATTGCTTGTCACTCAGACAAGACACAGATCATGCACATCTGCCTTCACCTTGCCAGCAGAGAGACCTCCTCAAGCAGCCCATGCCCTATACTGAACTGACTGGGATTGGTACAGTGGTCTAAGAGCTCAGTTTTAGTCAGAGTTACTGTGCATTAACTGTGCAGGTAAAAGCAAAGAACTCTTTCAGAAACAGGAGTGAATCTGCTCATGAGTGTCTTCTGTCAGAATGAAACTATAGTTGGACTTCTAGCCATGAGTCCCCTGTTACCCAGTTCTATACCAGTAGACTGTATTGTGGACTCGAAGTAGTAAGGAAAACAAACATTCCGCACATGAATGTGTATAGACTTTTTCTTGTTACTGTTTCCAAAATAATACAGTATGGCAGCTGTTTGTATAGCATATACCTTGTGTTTGGTAGTGTAAGTATTCTAGAGGTCATTAATGTATACAGGAAGATAGCATCATTTATATGTAAATGCTGTGCCATTTTCTGTAAGGGAGTTGTGCAGGCTCTGTGGGTACCCTCAGACCTGTAGGTATGTGACAACATAGTGACTTCTAAGATACCGTAATGAGCTACATTATTTGATGGTAGAATGGATTCTATTTCTTGTAACTGTGCAGTCTGTTTTGTTGTGGGATGTTTCAATGACATAAAAGTTGCCATATAGAACACTTAATATCCACAGCAGTAAGAGACACTGGGCGAACACCATGCCTTCTCCTGGTACCTTGATGTGGAGAGAATGAGTACCGGTCAGCTCCTTCGGTTGTTAGTGCAAAATGTTACTCAAGTAGGAGTTCCCTCCTGGAGCCACAGATGTAAGCAGAAGTATAATGTGCTTCCGTGTACAGGGAGCTTGTCTTACTATCTGAGAAACTCCTTGAAAATCCTATCAGCAAGACTGGTTAATACACTTACTTTCTATATAGTGTAACCATGGAACCTTAATGTTTCTAATTTTCAAGCTAATTTGGTGCATTTAACTTTGATCTCTTATCCTCTGTTGTACGTTAATGACTACGAAGTAGTTTTAAATTTTCAGTAGCCAAATTGAAAGGCTTGTTTAGAATTTCTTTTGCGGCATACATCAAAGGTGCTTCTTTATCTACAAAGCTGCCCTTTCTGTTTATAGAGGTATATAGAAAACCCCAACGTCATGGCCTGTTATAATGAACTGCTCCAGTTGGCATTTGGAGAGGTGCGATCACAGCTGAAACTCAGGTAATGCTGTCCTGCTCAAAAGCCCACTAGACCCGGGCATACTTGCAAGCAAGGGTGTTTCGGCCATAGCTGATAGCAGTTAAAGTAGAAGTATAAGTCGGCTGCCATAGGGACCTGAATCAGAGCCCCAGTATCCACAGGAATACCCGGGGGCCTGCAGTCCCCGCACTGAAGAGCCTGAGGACCCCTGGGGCTTAGTGACCAGCAGGTCTAGCTGAGTCAGTGAGTTCAGGTTCAATGAGAGACTCCGACTCAAAAAGTAAAGTGGAGGCCAATTGCTGGCCTCTGCACATATGTCATCATCGTTGTTGTTTTTGTTTTGTTCTGTTTCATTTAAGATGTGATAGATAGTGGGCTGCCAGTCTTTCTCAGCAGACTTTCTGGAATCCGTCTCAATGTCTGATGAGCGACTCCCATTTAAACTTGAGACCTCAAAGCAGTAGTAAGTGAGAAAAAAGTAAGATACAAAACCACACATCCTGGATTTTCTGTTTCGTGTGCTAAGGGGAAAATACTTGAAATATACCACACCCACTAGAGTGCCATTTTTCTCTGGCAACTGATATTTTTTTTCTATTCTACATTACCAATTTTGTCATTAATTCTCTTTTTGTTTGTTGAGACAGGATCTCATGTAGCGTAGGTTGGCCTGGAACTTGCTGCGTAGCCAAGGTTGGCCTCGATCTTGAACTTGGAATAGTCATTTCGTTCTTTTTATTTTTTTAAAAATTTTTATTAGATATATATTTCAATAACATATTTCAAATGTTATTCCCCTTCCTGGGTTCCTGTCCATAATCCCCTATTCCCTACACTCCCCTTCCCCCATACAGGTATTCCCTGCATACATTCCCCTTACTGCTCCCTCTATATTCCCCTGCACTGGGGGGGTCCAACCTTGGCAGGACCAAGGGCTTCCCCTTCCACTGGTGCCCCAACAAGTCTATTCTCTGCTACATATGCAGTTGGAGCCCTGGGTCAGTCCATGTATAGTCTTTCTGTAGTGGTTTAGTCCCTGGAAGGTCTGGTTGGTTGGCATTGTTGTTCTTATGGGGTTGCAAGCTCCTTCAACTCTTTCAATCCTTCCACTAATTCCCCACAAGGGGTACTATTCTCAGTTTGGTGGTTTGCTGCTAGCATCGACCTCTGTATTGGACATGCTCTGGATGTGTCTCTCAGGAGAGATCTATATCCAGTCCCTTTCAGCATGCATTTTTTAGCTTCATCAATCTTATCTAGTTTTGGTGGAGATATATATATATATATATATATATATATATATATATATATATATATATATATAAATATGGGCCACATGTGGGGCAGGCTCTGAATGGCTCTGAATGGCCATTCCTTGAGTCTCTGCTCTAAACTTTGGTTCCATGTCCCCTCCTATGGATATTTTTCCCCCTTTTAAGAAGGAGTGAGAGCATCCGCATTTTGGCCATCCTTCTTCTTGAGCTTCCTTTGGTCTGTGGATTGCATCTTGGCTAATTCAAGCTTTTTGGCTAGTATCCACTTATCAATGAGTGCAGAATCCTCATTTCTTAGCTGTCTGAGTGCTTGACTCATAAGCCTTTGCCACCATGTGCAGCTGAAATTTTTTCTTTTTAAATAAGAAACAAGTAGATATTTGTAGATCAAGTAAGAAAAAAAGGTTTTAAATGCTCCCAGGTTCCCAGAAGAATAAAGGCAGCCATTCTCCTCATTCTGTATCTCTTCTGTGTCCAGCTATTTAGCATTTTTTTTAATTGGGGACCAAAGACAGATCCCTTGTTCTGTATGTATATGCCTAAGGCAGATAAAAAGCCATCGAAATTGAAGTGTTACAATTTGTAGGAAGCAGTATAAGGCCCCATATGTAGGAAAGACATGCACGTAGAATAAAATTAATTACTACAGTGTAGAAGCATTGTCACTGAGCAGTAACGTCAAAGGCTGGATGAGAAAAGTCATTCGACTCAGCTGAGAGCTCACAAGTGCTCACCGGTGCTTAGTTCACTTGCCTGTGACTCACACTTACTTGTGCACGTATCTATTTTGAGGCAGGGTCTCAATGTCTATCACAGGCTGATCTTGAACTCACAGAGGTCTGCCTGCCTCTGCCTCCTGAGTTGCTGGAATCAAACAGCACACCTGGCCTGTAATTTACACTTTTAATACTATAGTTGTTTTCTTTTCCCACCCCCTGAGGTTGGTAACTTCAAACTTTCTTCCTCAATACCTCAGTGTAGTGAACACAGTAGCACCAGCATATCGTCCTGCACTGAAACCCTTGGGCCTCCATTACCCACTCCTGAGTCTTCTTCTCACTGTGTCCCAGCTCTTCTCAGTTTTTCCAGACTATTCAATTATTTTTGTCTTCACTTACTCTTGGAGTAAGGTCACTATCTTTTGCCTGGATTATTGGATTCTCAGTCAGACTCCCTACCACTACCTCATACTTCCTCTTGTTTAGTCTTCACACAGCATTTGTGTTTCTGCCTTGAAATCCTCCACTGAGTTCAAGGCAAAGTCCAGATTCCCAGATGTGGCCCCCACGACTCTCCTGAATCTGTCTCTCCTGATTCCATGCTCGCTTTCTCATTTCCCATCATGCCTTGCTCTAGCTGACAGCCAACAGAGATGTACATTACAAAGGGAAGAGAAACGTGGGGCTGGAGATAGTGAGTAGAGAGACCTGTTCCAGGCACAGCCTTGTTCCTGCAGTGTCACCGACTAGAATGTAGAGACAGGCTGATGATCAGGGTGGCAGTCAAATCAACACAGAGAGGAGCTTTTCAGTGCACAGGATTCTGACAGCTGCCTAATTATTTAGAAAAGAAATTAACGTATCCCAGTTTCACTCCCTACCCCAAATAACCACCAGTAAACTAAAAGCTTAAATGTAGAGCCATGCTAAATTCTTAAAAAATATAAGCAAGATATTTGTTTGGATGATGAGTCATTTTAGAGTGGCTGTGGCATAAAGACTGAGTTCCACAAAGGAAGAGAAACCAATCAAGTAACAGAAAAACACTGGGCTTTTCTATACTTAAAAGGGAACAAACCCTGAAATAATGTTAAAGTTACAGGAAAATGAGTAGAAAGGTTATTTGTTGCGTTTCCAATGGGCATGAATTAGGTTAATATCCTAAATAAGGAGCTTTGATGACTCAAATAATGAAATACTCCAGTAAGAAAATATGGGAAGCCAGGCACAAGCAATTCACAAGTCAGAGCACCGGAGAAGAAGTCACCTGAACTAGCAGTCAAAGGAACAAGAATGGAGACTGTCGGGCTTGCCCCGCCCACCCCACTGGCCCACTCCACCCGCTCACCCTGTTCTGCTCTGGCTGAGAAAGAGTGAGGAGTGAAGAGTTTCGGGGCTTCCTACAGGCCCAGTCCTCTGAGCAGCTCACATCAGAGGTGGGACAGACAGAGATCTGTCTGTCCTCTGTTGTTGTTTGTTTCATTCTGAACTCACCATGTAGACCAGGCTGGCACCTGCTTCTGTCTCCCAAGTTCTTTTTATCAACTGAGCCACCTCACCAGCTGGTTTAGGGTTTTATTTTTAATTATGTGTATGGGGGTGGGGTTGTGTAAATGGGTACAGGTGCCTGCAGGAACCAGAGGCATCAGATTCCCTGGAGCTGGAGTAACTGACACTTATGAGCTGGCTGACCTGGGTGTTGGGAGTTGAACTGATGGCACTGATAGAGCAGCACGTGGATGGAATCCTGATCATTTTTTTAAAAAAAAATATTAATTTTATTATTCTTATTAGGTGTATATGTGTGTGCTGTGGCAGGGGTGGGGGGTATTGTGTGTATAACTGCAGGTGTCCTCAGCATCCAGAGCAAGGTGCTAGGTCCCATGGAGCTGCTCTTACAGGCTGTTGTGAGCTGTCTGATGTGGAACTGGGAAGGAAACTCAGGTCCCCTGGAAGAATAGTAAGTGCTCTTAGCCATTGGGCCGTCTCTCCAGCTCCTTGCTTCTAATTTTTCTTATTGGAAATTGATTTATTTACATTGTAGGTTTGTGGCTGTGGATGTGGGCACACACAGTGTATATGTGGAGGTCAGAGGACACCTGGGGAGTCTTCTCTCTTTCTGACCACGCGAGTCCTGGAGAGCACACTCAGGCTGTGGAGGTTAGCAGGAGACCTTTACTGTGTCGAGGCTTCCTCTTGTTTTCAGTAACAGCTTTTTTGAGCAAGAAGATGAAGGAACATTGTTGCTTCTAAAGTTCTTACTTGCCTACTCTCTGCACTCTGTGTATAAGCAGGCAGTTGCTCAGGGTTTGAGTCTTGTGAGGCAAGAGAGCCTTGTGGTCATGCTTTGGGGATTCCTATCTAAGAGGAGTCTGGAAGCAGCCCACGTGCCTCCTCATGGGGCTTTGATGAAAATACTTAGGTGTAACCTTATAGTAAAATATATGGTGATTGAACATGGTGATGGAGAGCCACGATTGTTGTTAGCTCAGTGAGAGAAAGAGACGATAAAGCTATGAGAATGATTACATTTTTACAAATGTACATGTTGACATACATGTTTGTAAAAGCAACTCCCCAGAGTGCTTGCTCGCTATGTCTAAGCGTGGGCTTCAGATGCTCTCCCCTGGTCTAGTGAACAGCCTTAGGAGACAGACGTCACGTGCCATACCATTTGCCAGTCATGGGTTACTCGGTGGTTTTCTTGTGTCCCAGAGCTGAGAACTCACCAGCACACTTCTAGAACAGACAGTTTTACTAACTCCAGGCCCACACCCCTATTTTACTCTCTGTGTTTGGATTTGCCTGTTTTAGACCTTTTATATAAATGGAGTCATACAGTGTGTGGTCCCTTGTAACTGAGTCCTTGCATTTAAATATCTTTTTATGGCACACCTGTACCATAGCATAGATAGCAGGACTTCACTGGGTTTTATTTCTGTATAGTATTCCATTTTATGCGTATATCACATTTAATTATTCATTCTTTGCTGGTGCACATCAGAGCTGTTAGTCCTGGCCGGCTGTTATGAACAAGGTTCAGTGCCAACATATACTCTCCTTTTGTTAAGATGTAACCCGGAGTGGATACACATGGTGATTTTGTGTCTAACCACTGAGGAGTTTCTCCACTGTTCCCAGTCTCATATCCCTGTGAGCTGTGCGTGATGGCATCGCTAATTCTGTCCCTTCTTACTCTTGTGGTGGGGTGAGCAGCCACTTTGTTATGTTTCTCATGTTCGTCAGTGAACAGTGCTGCCTGTGTAGCTAAGAGAGTGTTTAAAGCATGATGTGTGGATGTGCTCACAGGGGAAGACTCGGTGAAGGGAGCAGGCAGCAGAGCTGAGCCTCCCAGGTGCCCCCAAGTCTGTGAAAAGAATGACTTGAAATAATACTCCAATGGCTGCCTCCCCTGTGCCAGGCCAGGCAGCAAGCCTGACTCTCTTCTCTCACTTAGCCCTTATGAAGGTTCTTCGGTGCTGGAAAGGGACATTCTAGGTGCTCAGGGCCCCACGACTACAGTGGTGTGCCCCTACCATCAGGGCTGTACACAGTACCAGGGCTGCAGAAGGTCGTCTTCATGGTTTCAAACATTTCCTCGTTCACCTCAGAACCAGACACTAGCTCCTTAAGTAAGCTGCTGCAGTGGCTGCGACTGTGGAGGACTTAGTAGCTGTGATAACGTAATACGCTCACCAGACCTTTTGTTCTGTCCATCAAGGGCTTGTAACTCAGTGTTCACTGCGTTAGAGAAGAGTCAAGAAGCGATTGAGATCACAAGTGAGGACCACATCATCCAGGTTTGTTATTTGGGAAATGTCTGCTTCTGCTTTTATTTTGTTTGTTCTTGTTCTTAGGATTGTAGCCCCACAATTTGATTTTTTTTTTCTTCTGGAAGTCCAAGAACCCATTCTCCCTCTCCCCTTACCCCTCCCAGACGATTGTAAGAGCAAAATCAATAAAATATGTAATTTGAAGTAAATTCTCTAGATAAGAAAATTATTTCTTATGGAAGTAGAAATGTAGAAATGGTTGCTCTTGTCTCATTATTTCCCCTGGGGTGGCTGGGTGTTTTAACCAAGAGAGACTCACTCAGGAGGCTGTGCCAGGCTGACGGCAGGCAAGCTTTTTCACAGTTTTTGGAGGCAGTTTAAACCTGTAAAAACTTTCTAAAAACAGTTAACAATTCAGAAAATAGCAGACTACCATTATTAGCAAAGCTGGTTTCTGTCAGAGCAAAGTAGATATCTATGAAGATGACATGGCTCTTAACTGCTCCAGGGCAGCTGGTCCAGGGAAGGAGCCCTTTACAATGAAATCCATTTTGATTGTATCATCGGATCTCACCTTATGGCCCCTTTTGTTACTGGTGCGGACATTTGGGAGTCGGTGCTGAGAGGCAGCTCGGGCCGTGAGTTGAGGGCCGAGGCTTCTGTCTGCCCCAGACAGGGGTGTATCTTTGTGCAAGTCACTTAGTCTAGCCGAATCTGCTTTCTCTTAGTATACACAGGAGTGACAGTAGCAGCAGCCACCCACTGCCATGCTACGAAAGCAAAACCTGTCATAAGGTCTGGGGATTGCCCGAGTTCACGTGTCACGTGCTTGCTCAAGGCTCTCCTGAAGAAGGCAGGTCCTGATGGTGACCGTCAGCTCTGCTTCATCACCACCAACACATGCTCGGTGTGCTCGTGGGTTTCCCTCATCTTTTCATCCTGTTTGAAATTCAGCATCACCCTTTCCTGGATACCCACTTTCTGCCGTGTAGCTGCTCTCCACACATTGTTCATTTGATTCGTACCAGAGAGTCGTGTTTTTATTCTCACCACCCAGAAGGGCACGTGGATGAAGTTCCTGCAGAGACCAGAGGGCAGAGCCTGGGGTTTTACAGCCCAGCCTGTACATGGTTTCACTGTAGCTGGTCTGGGCAGCTCTGGTGTAGCAGCCTGGGTTTGTGCTGAGAACATGCCTTCCTTGGTCTTCACTGAAGTTGGAGAGCACCTGCTGCCACTCTGGAGTCAGAAGGACACAGCAGGAAGCTCAGCCATGTGTGACCTAAGCAGAAGCCTCCCATAATGCAATGTTCTAGTGGCCGTGGAACGCTCATAATGAAGTCCAAGCATCTGGGTTTTCACGAGATGGGCGGTACTTAGGGGGAAGACTTCAGTTTTTTCAGAACATCTGTAAATTCGCTTAATTTTTTCTTTTGTCTCTTTCCAGTATGCAAACCCTGCATTTGAAACAACAATGGGTTATCAGTCGGGAGAACTAATAGGGAAGGAGTTAGCACAAGTGCCCATCAATGAGAAGAAAGGTGACTTGCTGGATGCCATAAATTCCTGTGTCACAATCGACAAGGTAAGTAAGATGTTAGTGCTGTCATCACTTCCGGGTAAGGAGGAAGACTCAGCACCATGTGTGGCAGTGGCCTCGGCCTTACTCTGTTCCCAGAAGTCCTGTCGATCTCACTTTACAGATGCAGAGCTGAAGCCAAGGATGCATTGTGATTAGCCAGCAAGCACGATATCTGGGATTGACCTTAAAATGACTGTTTTTATCTGAGAGAGAGAGTGTGTGTGTGTGTGTGTGTGTGTGTGTGTGTGTGTGTGTGTGTAAGAAAGGGTTTCTCTGTGCAGCCCTGGCTGTCCTGGAAAGTTGGTATTCTTGATAACTGACCTTTTAAGTAGTAGATGTTGGTACATGGTCCGGGATAAGGGTTGCCAGTGAGGCAGGACACCCTTAGAGAATGTCTGAGCCTCAGTCATTCATGGAGCAATTTTCAAATACCAGTTGCGTGCCAAGACTGTGCTGAATTCTGCCACAGAAGGATGGTCAAAGCAAGACCATTGCCTGAGAGAACTCAGTTTCCAGAGTTGGGAACAGGAGGGATCGTTGCTGACTGGGAGAAGTAGTATATGAGAATGCTGAAGGAGGAGGAGGAGCAGTGCAGTCGGCCAGACCTTTCCTGTGGGCTCTCGGCACCTCCTGGTGCCAGGTGTGGGGTACCATGAGAGGAAAGAACCGTAGGTAGACACAGCTTGGTTCCAGGTTTGAAGTTCAGGGTGGTGTTTGTCTTACTGGGAGGAGCAGAGGGTCTTCTGACAAGAGACCAAAGACTGCGATGGGCATAGAGATCTCAGCGCCCTGGCAGGCTGGGTTAGAGGACATTGTCTTTGGGGCCTTCCCTTGGCATGCAGTTCTGTCACTTCTCCCCTTTGGTGGTACTTGGAGGCAGAGGTTTTGTTTTGAGACAGGATCTCTCTCTGTAGACCAAGTTGCCCTCAAACTTAAAAAGATCCACAAGCTTCTGCCTCCCCATTACTAGGATTAAAGGTATTTACCAGCATGCCTGGCTTATTTTTTTTTAAGCTGGTGATTCTGTTGTTGGGTATCAACTAGTCCAGACCTCTGCCAGGCAAGCTGGATCCCTCTCACTGAGGAGAGCCAACGGTGACAGGGCATGTGGTCACTGTATGAAATTTGTGTGCAGTGTCTCACTTCTGCGAGAGTAACACTGTTGGGGACCAGTGGCAAAAGCCTCAAGTCTGAATAGCAGAAACTCTCTAGAGACTTAAAACGATTATGAACAAAACCCAGGAAGACTTTTATGGTATTGGCCTATTTGCTACTCTATTTCTAAAAGGAGTCTGGCCATTTACTTAGTGTATTGAGTGTTTAGAGTGTGTGTAAAGATGATTCTGCCCATTCAGCAGCCTGCTGGTTCACTGAGGTGAGAGGGCAGACCTCTTTCTAGTTCAATCTCTGTAGGGGAAGGGCTAGCAGAGGGGTCAGTGGCCTTGTGGGACCGTGATGCTGTGGTCAGCAAGGAGAACTCAAATGTCCACTAGGGCCCCACATGGCCGAACAGAGGAGACTCAGCAAATGGTCAGCTGGCCAGAACTGTAGGCATCAGAATGTCAGTTTGGAAACCCTGGGCCAGAGGAGCGATTCCCCTGCAGTTGGGGCAGAGCTGTGCAGATGCTCATCACTCCACAGCCCTTTCTGACGGTTACTCTCTCCGGAGTAGATAGAAATGTTAACTGGATTTTTTAGGTTCACATTCGTGCCTTCTATCACTTCTTCCTCATAACTCCCCTGTTAGGGGACTTACAGTGCCCTATCTTCCAGGAAGCTAAGCCTTACTTACATGGCCTGTCCCTGTCTAGACATCTTGACTTTTCCTCTTTTGTTGCTCCACCCCTGAAACACACATACACGTACTCAGTGCAGAATAAATATTGGCGATTCCTAAGCCTGTCTGTGCTGATATGTGACCACAGGACTCTTTGACCTTCTTTATTTTCTGTGATCCTCTTCCTTCCTCACTGACAAGCTCCACTTCCCTACTCCACTTTCTTCTGTTTCCTCCACAAATTACCTGGACTCTGACCTTTGCCCTCTTGCTCTTGTCCCTCTGTAGGCTGCTGTCACTTAAAATTGTCAGAGAATGATTTTCCTCTTGCCTTTCATGAATAAAAATCCCATCTCTTAATCACTCTCTCTGTTCATAGGTCTTTATACTTTGTCTAAGATCCTTGGAATAAACTGAACCTTCTGCCTTTTGCCTCCTTCAAGGTCATCAATCCTGTTGGCTGCTAATTTCCTTGCTTTGAGTGTGCACGTTTGCCCCTGACCTGGTCCCCGCAGTGACATATGGTCTCCTCATCTCAAGATTGTCCAGTTGTTCCCTTAGTATCTGTTTAGATTGCTTAGCCTGGTGACCAAGACTCTGAGGTTGACCTCAGTCACTCTAAACAAAAGCCTCGTGTTGTTTGATTGTTTACCGTGGTAAGCACAGTACCAGCCTTGGGGACAGGACAGCTGCATGACAATGACTTAATTTTGTGACAGTGATTGCCAAAGGGGACTACATCAATATCTGTGGAAGCCCGGCCTGATGTGCTGCTTGGGCCAGAGCAGCAGGGAAGCAGGAGTCTGCCTGTGCAATGGGAACTCATGTGGGGACAGGACTGTGCAAAAGCCCGCATCCCAAACAGGCTGGCTCCTGGACTCACTGGGTTTCAGACTTACGAACTAGAAACCTCTCTGACCATGGTCTAAGGAAGTATTCTTCCTCTTTGGAGTTCAACCTCACAGTGATACATAACTGTTTTGTATATTTATAATTAGTAAATATGGTTTATGCTAGATACACTTTTTTTAACATTGGTGACTGGAAAACTTATATTTAACATTGTTCCCCAAGCCAGGACAGTGACTTGATCATTGCTCCTTTTGGGGAACTATGATGCTGGCATGGCCTGTTAGACCTTGGCTCGGGTCTCTCAGTTGTCTGAGTTTCTTCAGAAAGAGCTAAGAAGGACATTCTGAATCTATCATTCAATGTGCTGGTCACTTGAGCTGCTGTTTCTTTCTCCTCCACTCCCTCTTTTCTTTTTCATGTAATGTAACACTTCTATTGAGATGTAATTTTCACACCATACAGTCTACCATTGAAAGTATACAGTTCATAGCACTTGGGGAGCCGAGGCAAGAGGGTTGCTACAAGTGTGAGACCAGTCTAGTCTTTGTAGCAAGTTCCAGGCTAGCCCAGGCTGCACAGTGACAGCCTACCTCAAACAAGTGAACAGTGATTTTAAGTATATTCCTATAGTTGTAGCATGGCTGAGGAGGAACCAGGGCATACCTTCCTTTGCAGTGATGAGGGTAGCTAGGGACTTGTCACAGTTTCCCACATTGACGTAGATAGTCTTCTTAGAGCGCTCTTTCCAGGGTGGCTCCATGGCTGTGGAGGTGACGACTGCCTGCTCCTTCCTGTTTGGGGATCCCTGGTTAGCCCGTCCCTGGGCTGCCTGCACATAGGGCTAAGCTGTTATAACCTGCACTTTTTTATTTTATTTTTTCTGTTCAGTACTAACTGCAGACAGAGCTAGCTGTTTTTGACATGGTCTTCCTAAAAAATTACTGTTTTCAGAATTATATCATCTAGTAATCAGACTCAGTACCTACTGGGTATCTTCAGAGCCCTGGGTTCAGAGTTCTGAAGGGCCGAGAACATTGTGGGTACCTCTAGCTAAACGTCCAACTGGAAGTTTTGGGGATTTTCATAGCTTAGTCCCCAAGTGACTTGTCAGATGAACCCAGATCCTTGGCTGGCCATCTGATGAAGACAAGACCCTAGCTACCCTCATCACCCCAGGGGAAGGTGTGCCCTGGTTCTCCTCAGCCAAGGTTTTCTGTTGTAAGGGTCCGTGCCTCAGGTCATGTGAGCCCTTAAAATCACAGCCCTGGGCTTTTCAGCTTCAGGTCTGTGTTGTGGGGCTACCTGAGCCAGACTAGCTGCTGCAGCACCCCACCCTGCAGAAGGACTGAGCCCCCAGAGCTAGAAGGGCTGAAGCCATTCTCAGTAAGGAGGTACTGACCACACACTGCCCTCGGTGCCCTGGCTCTGAGTCCGAGTTCACCTGCACCAATACCAAGGCAGAGTGCGCAGTCATACAGTCCTTCATACAGCCATACAGTCCTTCATACAGCCATACAGTCCTTCATACAGCCATACAGTCCTTCATACAGCCATACAGTCCTTCATACAGTCAGTGAGAGCCGTGAGAGGCGGGATCAGTGAAGTGAGGGAGTTCTCTCCTGCCAACAGATGGCTGTGGGCCACTGCAGTGACTTGACTTTAGTCAGGTAACTTGACAGGGTGAGGAAGAATATCAGCTTACTCGAATTGCATTTGGCTTTGGGATCATTCTTTATCCTGTTCTTTCATGGTGATTAATGAATCAGAACCAATCCTGGATTTATATTTCAAACCCAAAGCATAATGATGCATGCATTCTATTCCTAGGAGTGGCAAGGAGTTTACCATACCCAAAAGAAAAATGGAGATAACATCCAACAAAATGTGAAGATAATACCTGTCATTGGGCAGGGAGGGTAAGTGGAAAAAAATGTACTTCAGTCAACAGTCTGTGTTTCGAACTGGCTCTGAATACTTGAGTAGACTCCACACTGCTCACAGAAGTGTAAACAGCTCAGAGCAAGGCCGGGGTCCCGCAGGAAGGCCTTCCAGGGCAGTAGTTCCCTGAGGACCTTCCACTTGCAGTCCAGAGCCACCAGACTTGAAATGCTCTTCTTTATGCCGTGTAGATTTGCAAGAGACTTCAATATTTATATTCAAATCAGGTGTACTTCTGTGTTTATAACCTTTTTATCTAATTGAAAGTAGCTATTTCTGCACAGGCCTATCACAGAGAAAAATATTTTGAATGCTAAAAGATGTTCTAGGGGCCAAGGAGCTGGCTCACTGAGGCATGATGTGCTCAGTGTGCAAGCCTGAGAATCTGAGCATATCTCCAGCACCCCACAAAAGCCAGGGTGCATCATGCCTGTAACCCTGTCATCGGTGGGGAGAGACCTAGGGTCTCACTGGCACCCAGCCTGGCTGTGTAATGGTGAGATCCACATTCAGTGAGGAACTCTGTAATGATAATGATAATGATAATGATAATGATAATGATAATGATAATGATAATGATAATGGTTAGTAATATAGAGAAACAATTGAGGAAGACGTTCCCATGTCAACCTCTGTCTGATTCCACACATGGCTTCATGGGCAAGAATGCATGTGCTTATATGCACATACTGTAAATTTATTAAGAGCCTAAAATTTTTAGAGGTTTGTCTCAGACCTGTTCAAAATAATAAGGTTTCCAGAAAACTGAGTGTGAATTATAGAATACCCAAAAGTAAAATACACACTTTAATAAGTGATGATCATAGAAAATTAATCTGTAAGGAAAGACCTCACTATGCAAAATGTAAAGTCAGACCTAGGTGTGACACAAAGAGAAGGAGGCCAGGGAGGAAGTGTGGGCTCATGGCATCAGGAACCGCCTCTGTTCTCTAAGCACTTCCCTCTAGCCAGGCCCTGCTAATGGGGGATGGCCTTCATTTCATTCTAAATGCAGCTCCGTTTGATCAGCACAGTGATGTCTCTCCTTTACACACGAGGAAACTGAGTCATAGAGAGGTCTGCTTTCTGGCCCCAGCTCTGACTGCCATGTATGATGGTGCCTGGTGCAGCCCTCAGTGCCGGCCGACTGCACAGCTCGAGTGCTGTGTCAGCCGGCTTTGCTGCCGGTTGGTGATCGCCTCAGGGAGGTGGATCTGTGTGGGCTCTCTGGTCTGAGTCTTTGCTCTTTTATGTCCTTTCCAAATCTTTCTTGTGATAAGTATATAGGGATTTGAGCATGGGCTGGGGTGAAAGAAACTGAAGGGACAGTAAATAAATGGAGAAGCCGGCAGTTTCTGTGTGCAGCCCTTGTTGCTTTGTCTTAGACATTGGCTTGCCAAGGCTCGTAGGATCCTCAGCCTGTGTGGCCTCTGCAGCCTGTGGCTCTCTCCGTGAGTGACTGTAAGCAGACTGCTGGCTGGAGAGCATCAGGATCTCTGGTCAGAAGGACGCATTAGGGACCTAGAGGCTAGCGTGTAGCACACTGTTAAAAGCATATGTGTGTTCATACTACCTGTTGTCAAAACTAGGGAAGTGACTGGTGAAGTCACGTCTTTTTTCCCCAGACAAAAAAGGGTGTTTATAAAGTTTGGTTCATTTATTGGTAGCCTTGACCTATATATAAAATATATATATTTTTAGAAGGAAAAATGAGCATTTTATATATTGGTAAAAGGAAGTATTCTTTTTATAATGAAAAATTACCAAATTAGAGTCAGGAGAAAAATAATGCATTGTTTTCTACTTACAGAAAAATCAGACACTATGTGTCCATTATCAGAGTGTGCAATGGCAGCAATAAGGTCGGTAAAGAGAGCCCAGATCCTGATCCTTCAAGCAAGCATGCCACGTGATCAAAACTAATGACTTATAAAATTCCGTTTTAGGTTGAGACCACAACTGAGTGTGTTCAGACTGATAGTCAAACAGGTATGAGGCCCTATTCATTCTCAAGGTTGAGCATTTGGGAGGAAACTCACAGGTCCCTTCTATGATCGGCCTGCTTTGTACAGTAGTGGGACCCTGTTTTCCCAGCCCAGCCCAACCCAGCACGGTTTGAGGACTTCAGTGCTGTGGGCATCTTGACCAGTGCCTGGGATGGGTTCTCGCCTGTGTGAGGAGACTGATGGGTCTAATGCGTGGCACGTGTGCACACAGACATGGATGAAGTAGGATTTTATAATCTGAGCTGCGCTTTAAGGGGCAGACAGGGTTGAGTGGACTACCAAAGTACATTAGCATGACATCTTCAACTGGGCTAGTGGTCACTACCATCCTATAGGTATCGTTGGGTTTGCTTTTCTCATGTCTTCTAATCAACCTCAGACACCATTTGTCCTACGACCCAGGTTTTGCTTGCTTCCCTCACACACAGGTCATGGCTGTTTGTTGCTCTTGGCCACAGATAAGGGGTGGCCTGTGACACTCTCCATTAGGTGCTGCGGGAGAGGGAAGAGTAAGTCAGAGGAGTCCGAATTAATCATGGTCCTTAAAGGCCACAGAGGAAATCAGGCTTTTTATCCATAGGCAATGGGAGTCTCTGAGGGTTTCAGAGCAGGGGGGAACTTGAGTTCTAAGAAGTTGTTACATGGTGTCTGTAGCTGTTCCCAGGGAAGGATGTGCTGCTGACATCACGACTGAGAGAGGAAACATTGGTCGGAAAGATGAGATGATGATAAAGAGGAGAAGGGAACAAATGAGGTGATACAGGGCTAGAGAGAAGAGTGAAGAAAGGGCAGAGATCTGAGCAGGGAGAGTAGGGGGTGGCCATAGGCCTGGGAGGATGACTGCAGACCAGAGTGGTCTTCACCTGTGTGGCCCTGTAATCAGTGATTTGCATTGAATATCTGCTGATCACTGGCTCCTAGGTCTTCAAAGAGGTAAGGACTAAAGATGCAGATGTTTTGGACCAGAAAAGCATCAGCTGAGGATGTGGAAGTGCAGAGGTGGAGCCCAGGTGTAAAGGGAGAAACATGAGGGTTCCTGTGGGAGAGAACGACAGGCAGAGTGAGGCAAGTCCCTGCCAGTGAGTGAAGCAGAGAAGGGCTGGGGCACACAGGGTCCAGGGTGAGGTGATACTGAGAGCTGTCAGTGTTCAGGCAGAAGCCGAGCCGCAGGGGACTGTGGGGCCAAGTGGAAGTGTCAGGCAGGGCTTGCTATGCAGCTCTGTGCTGCAAGCTCACGGGGCTCTTCACGGGGTTTTGTCATTAGTGGCATTTTGTTAGTTTTAGTTCTTCAGAGTAGTCCTGAGAAGTGGCATGACCGTTATCAACACTCCTTTATTACAGACAAAAAACAAGTGTCAAATGGCAGCTTAGAGCTAGACACAGGAAATGACAGAGCTGGGCTTTGGTGGGAGGCCATCAGCGGATGGCCAGGGCAAGTATAGGCAAGGTAGGAGTCTCCCAACTCACGCCCTGCGCCATTTGTGCTTGGACGTGATGCTCCCTTAGGAGCTGCTGCCACCACCCCCACGAGCCACCGCCTGGTTCATCTTCAGTCCTGGGCAGCAGAAGAGTCACATCCCTGAAGGTGTGGGGGCTGTTTTGCCACAGTGGGGCTTACTGGAAGGAGAGAGAGCACCTTACAGATTGGGTGAGAGTCCAGGGACAGTTTGGGACGGAGTCAGGGAGAAAGGGTGCTAGCAGCCCCTCCCTCTGAGCGGGGTGCCACAGGAGCACCACGGTTGGCACCCTGGCTCTGGCAAGAGCCTGGCTCAGGACCTTGCTTCTACTTTCACTTACCCCAGAGAAGACTCTGAACAGGTGCTCACTTGGCTAGGAAGCCTAGGCTACCTGCTCCATGTGTGGAGCCAGGCAGTCCTGGACTCCTCCCTTCTGTAAAGGGAGGTCCTAGAACTCCCCAGTCAAGAGAAAGGACACTGAGAGTCTGGGTGTCTAGAAAAATATTAAAGCCCCACACGTGTCACGTTTTTCTTAGCCTATGTGTAGGAGCTTGGGACTGGCAGGTTGGCGCTTCCCACAGGCCTGTTTTGCTGAGTGTCTGAGCGCATGTATTAGCAGTGTGCCAAGACCGCAGCACAGCAACCTATGGGTGTGTTGAGTAAGGTGCCTGGCCTCGGCTTCTCATATTCAGACTGGAATTCCTGCTTCCAGACCAAATGGTTCATGCCATTAGGGTGCTGATTGGAGATAGTGACTTCCATTGCCCAACACTGCTTCTCCAGCATTCCCTGGGCTGTCCTATCAGGCTGCAGAAACGTCAGAGTCTCTGAAAAGATGAGCAGAGTTTAAGGATCCTGTTTTATAGGACAGGAAACCAAGAACAGAGTGGCAGATGGTGTTAGGCCCATTTGGAGTCACTTCCATGTATAAGCGCATCACCATATCAGAGTGTGTGAGCCCCTGGACATGGTGTTTCCTCAGAGCTTGCAGTCCTTTAGGAGTGACCTCCATGCTTACTGCTTGGTCCCCGGCCTACATCTGAGAGCTGAGCCAGGGCAAGGCATACACAGCCCCCCTCCAGCCTGCTGGGTGAAAATTGCCCAAGAGTCATATACGAAGAGCCACAGGGACACACACAGTGGGACAGCATTCCTGACTGGGCTGTTGGGAGCAGAGGGTCTAGGATTTACAGAGAAATAAATAACTAAAGTGTCCCTGTGGGAATTGGATTTCCTTGCCCTCTCTCCTCCTCTTTGTCACAGCCCCATCCTGATCTCTTGGTGCTTTCTGCCATGCTGTGCTCCAGCTCCCTGTTCACTGCAAAGTCTTTACTATAACTGTGATCCTGCCTTGCTCCCCACTAGACCCCACCCCTTCTGAGGACATGACTGTCCTGTCCACTGTCATATCCCTAATACTGCAAGGGAATGTCTGAAACGACTAACTTACAAAGAGAAAAGGCTCATTTATTTTGGCTCACCATTTTGGAGGGTTTGGCCTATGATTATTTACCCTTGTTGGCTTTAGGCTTCCAGTGAGGCAGCACGTGGTGGGAGCATGTGGAGAGGGGAAACTACTGCTTCTTGGCCAGGGTGCAAAACAGAGGAAAAGGAAGTGGCCGGAGCAGATGACCCAACTCTCCTAAAGGCACAGTGCATGCCTCGACCCTGTGTCTCACTACCTGACACTCAGAGTCAGTCCTCAAGAGAGACATAGGGAGCAAATGAGATAGGTGTGCGGTTCTTAGATTCAAAAGCACCGTCCTGGTTGGGAGGGGCAGTCCTTAACACATAGTACTTGGAGGGATAGTTGAGATCTGAACTACAGCTCCAGTCCAGGGTAAGTGCTTGGTAACTATTTGCTGAGATGAAAGGGAACAGAAACAATCACAGCCCAGAAAGGAGAGACACTGATCACTGCACATGGCTGAGAGGAGGTGCTACTTGAAGGAATGAGCGTCTGGGGCCAGTATACAGTCACCTCACAGATGCCAAGGCTGCTCGTGAGTAGAGCAGTAGGGCTGAGCTAAAGCAGAGAGAAATGGAGGGCAGCCTGCACCTGCCTCTGAAGGCCAGGGAGTTGATACTCTGGAAGATGTTGAAGAGCTCGACAGTCCTTTCCCCCCGTGCACAGGACGGTGCAGGGCTCATGAGAAGGCATGTGTTGACTGAGTATCTGCTGTGTGCTAGGTAAGTTCTTGGCCATCCAGGGAAGACTGTTCTGCCCCCAGATTGTTCACAGTTGGCAAGATGGACAATAAAACCAGTTGTTACTATACCCTGATGGCATGGGATGAGGAGACGTACAGGGAAGTTTTCCCGAAGTTTATGGTACCTGTTCTGCATCTTCTAGAGGAGCAGAGTTAACGAGGGAAAGGAGGCAACAGGAGAAACGTGCATTCTAAAAGCAGCCTGTACCAAGGTGTAGATGTTTGGGGGATGGACAGACGCAACATAAAGATGTGATAGGGGTCTAGAGAGTCAGGGCTAGCTCTGTAGGGTTCTGAGTGCCGCCCTGGGGGAGTTGGAAGCTGACCCTGAGGATGATCAGGGAAGAGCTGATAAGGTTTATCTAGTTCTGCTGGTTGCAATAGAGAATTGATCCAGTGGGCAGATCCTGTCTTGTGCTTAGGTATAAAGAACAGAGTTTGCAAAGGATAAATTCACTTTGGAGAGGGAGTTAACTTGCAGATGTAAATTTGATACTTAGGAGAGGGTGGGGTAAAACCACACGTGGAAATTAGAACAGGAGGGCGGGCTTGTTTGTTTGTTTTGTTTTAATTTTTTTTTAACTTACTCACTTTACATCCTGCTCACTGCACCCCTCCCCTTCTCCTCTGAGTGGGTGGGGTCCCCCTGGGTATCCCCTCAACCCTAGCACTTCAGGTCTCTGAAGGAGGTTGTGTTTACCTAAAAGAGAAAGGAATGAGGCTAGAACGTTTGGAATCCAGCCTTTGGAAGTGCCTGGGCCTGAGGAAGAGGACAGCATGCAAAAGTAGAAGGAGTAGTAAGGTGGACAGAAGGCCAGGAGAGCGCAGCTTCTGCAGATGGAAATAGCCAGAGAGAGGGCTCACTAGGTTCAGTGAGATACCAGCAGCACAGAGGTACTCAGCAGTAGCCTTTGCAAGTCCACACCGACAGACTCTGGCTTATGTTGGGCAGGAAGCTAAGAGCAGAGTTGTGAATCTAACTATGTGGTAGCATGCTTGCCTAGAGTACTCAAGGCTGTGAGTTTCATGCCCAGCACCACAAAACAGAGACAGGCGATGAACCTTTTCCATGGTGTGGAGGTAGGAGCACTTGGGGCCTGCACTGAGATCATGCCTTGGGCAGAGGAACAAGAATGGGACAAGGGTGGCAAGCTAGGCAGAGAGCTCCACCACATCTTGGGAAGAGCAGACTCTGCCCTGCCACTCCCTACACTCAGCTGCTGGTTGCTCCCGGTTTCTTCTTCTGTGAGATGGGATGTAAGTTGTTCACTAAGCTCTCAGCCCCACACAAGGCATCATAGGTACACAGAGGGACAGACAGGAAGTGACCATTCAGGGCAAGGGCTAGAGTGTAGTTTACAGAAGTCCTATTTGGAGCCTAGAATAGCAGTGAAAACAGGAGTCAGGGAGAAAGGCAAATTATCCTAACACTGTACCCCACTCTGTGCTCCACATGTGACCCTAGGAAAGAGAAGCACATTCTCCCAGGATGTGACTGAGAAAATTTTAAAGGTTTTGTTCTCTTGGGACAAGGATAAATGAGGAGGGAAAAAATCCCTCTGGTGTTTTTTGTTTGTTTGTTTAACTACAATAGGAGAACCATCTGGTCTGATTATTTCCTCATGCCTTTGGACTCTGTAAAGTTTGGACTTTGAGAAAAGTGTAGCCTCTCAAAACCAAGGTGTGTGTGGTCCGTTTCTGACCACAGTGTTTCTGTGGTGTTGTCAATGCTGTTCAAGCTCTAACACCTGTGGACATTTAACATTTAGTTTGATGTCTTTTGCTAATTTGTCACTAACATCTCTGTAAGGATGTCACTTGCTTGTTTCCACAGATAGTCAGGCAGGCAAGCATAAAGACAGGAGGAAACATTCGATGGACGTCAAAGCGGTTTCCTCCAGAACAAGCGAAGGTGAGTGGTGGGCTGGGTTGTATAGGCCGGAGCACAGGGTGCCCATCCTTGTAGCTTCACTCCCTGGTCACCATGCACTGCCCATTCACAAGAACCCTCCACACAGATAGACTCCACTGTGAGCCTTTGAAATGAGCCAATAATAAGGAAAAATCAAAGAAATAGGCAGTGTATTCTATATGATTTTTAAACTCTTAGCAGTAGATTTGTCCGTCGTTCTGCTGTCCTGGCCTGAGTCACGTATCTGGTAATTTTGAAGGATAGATTCCATTTAGTTTGCAGTTTACTGAGGAAACTTACCTTTTGGAAGTTGTGGGCTTAAATTGGAGATTGTGTGGGGGTGGTGGTGGCGCACACCTTTAATACCAGCGCTTGAGAGGCAGAGGCAGGTGGATCTCTGAATTTGAGGTTAGCCTGGTCTACAGAGAGAGTTCTAGAATGGCCAGGGTTACACAGAGACCCTGTCTCAAACAAACAAACAGCCAATTGTATTAAATTAGAGATTGTAAAACTCTTACTAAGAAGACACTTAGCCTGGAGGTGCAGATGCATGCCTTTAACCCCAGTATCTGAGCCTTACGGCAGGCAGATCTCTTAAGTTTGAGGCCAGCCTGGTCTACATTAGAGTTCTAGGCTAGCCAGGACTAAATAGTGAGACCCTGTCTTGAAAAAAAAAAGTGGAAGGAGGGAGGGAGGGAGGAAAAGATAATAGTATTTACAAACACCCCATGTAGTCCAGGATGACCTTTGAACTCCTGACCCTCCTGCCTTACTCCACCAGGTGCTACAGGTGTGCGCCGCTCAGCGGAAACAGCATTTCTAAGACTACATAGGTTTTAGGTTTTGTTTTGTTTTTACATGCATTCACCATGCCCTTCTCCTACCATGCCCCCACTCGTGCCTTCATGCTCTTTTATTTTTTCTTTTAATGAACCCTGGCAGTCCGTTCTGTGCTGCCTGCGTCCCCACAATCTTAGGGCGGATCAGTGAAGCACAGGGAGCCTGCCAGCAGCTCCTCAGCTAGGGCTAGGCCTTGTGAGCTCCTCCTGCACAGAAAGCGACCGCCATTCTAATCACATGGCACTAGTATAGAGATGCAGTGGATCTGAGGACAGAACAGCGAGTGCACTCGCAGATCCTCAGAGTCCTCCCTATACATAGAACTTTTTGTATCTTTTATTTATTTATCTCTTATTTCATTGTATTTATGCTATTCGATTTTTCCAAATTATTTTTAAAATGAAATTTTAGTTGACAAATTTTAGAATCGTGTGTATTCATCATAGACAGCACGCTATCTTAGACTATGTATATATTGTGAGGTGACAAATTGAGCTAGTTAACATCCTTAAAAACCCCTCTGAGAAGTTTTCAAGGGTGCAATTCCTGCCGTCCACTGTCTATTCTGACCCTGCTAAGTGCTTTGATTGTATTCCTAAATAAGAGTGAATCCTTCTCTGATGGTGGGGTTTTGTTTAGTGACTTTATTGTGTAAAATGTAATGTTAGCAGCCATGTGCTAGTTACTAAAATTAGATGTAAGTTTTGTTGGTCCTCCAAACTGAGACAATTTGAGTCTTCCTGGCCAGTATCTGTCTTTGGGCCTGTTTAATTGAAGGCAAATTGAGGCTGAGGCACCATATTGTTGGGCCTTCTGGAACCCTAATGGTGGGGTGTTCATGGAGACACAGGGCTCTGGGAACGTTCTTTTCCTGCCTGTACATTGTCCAGGTTTCCCTCATCTCAGAGGAGCCATACCTGGACGTGACCAAAAGAACCTGGTTGTGGTGCTGTTGCCTGATTAACCTAGATTAAACACCAGAGGAGAGCACTAGAGAGAACCTTGGAAATTTGAACCAGAAATTAATTGATTTTAGTTAGGATAAGGCTTAATCCAGTGCTCCCACCTTACATGGTATGGAGCAGTCTTCCAGAACATCTTGACTTCTGGGGAACAGCAAGAGCATAACTGAGGCCTTGTTGTTGTAGACACAAAAGGGGTTGCTTGGCCTTGACCTGCCCACTGTTCTCTGTCGTTTCTGGCCTGTGGTATCAGAGGTTCAGTCCATGGGCTCGTATGTGCCTCCTAGCACCTAGAAGTGAAGGCTGCAGAGCCCGGGTTTGTTGTGGAAAGACAGGAGGGGAAGCTCAGCCAGTGTGCTGTGACTCCTATGCCTCTGTATGTAGCTGAGCTCACTGCCACCCAGGAAGGGAGAGAATGAAGCCCTCAGTGTCTAGACGTGTGCCCAAGGTTGGGCACACCCTGATTTCTCACCCCTTTCTCCACAGTTTCCAATCAGAGAAGACATTCCTCTCTGGCCCGGATACATTCTATGATGATTGAGGCACCAATCACCAAGGTCGGTCTTCCCTGAGTATGCAGGCCTCTGGTACTCCCATTCAACTGTCTGACAGGAAAGCAACAGTAAGAGTGCTCTTGGTTATATAATATTACCTCCTCTGAAGAAAGGACAGGTGACAGAGACACTGTGACTGGGATTACCACGATGGCACAGTGACAGACTATTATGCCTGACCCTTGATTGCTCTCTGTTTTTAAGGTTACAAAACTCAAGTCTTTTATTTCTGTGATGTAGGTAATCAATATTCTTAGTGCTGCCCAGGAAAACAGTCCTGTGTCTGTGACAGAAGCCTTGAACCATGTGCTGGATATCCTGAGAACCACTGAACTGTATTCACCCCAGTTTAATACTGAGGATGACCCTCACGCCACTGACCTCGTTGGGGGCTTAATGTCTGTAAGTTTAATTGCCCAGGCTCTGTAGCCTGTCTGCTCCTGTTTGTTTTCTCAGAGAGTATCTGGACAGGGCTTTACAAAGGCAATCAATCAAGTGCATCTTCTCCATGGTTTGTTTTCAGCTCTGCTTGGACTAAGGGGCTGCCTGCTGCTCTTCTCCCAGGGAACCCTCAACCTAGGGCAGCAGAAAGGAACAGTGTTCTAGACAGTCCATTGATTCCCTCCTCCAGTGTCTCTTAGGGTTTTACAAGTCACTTATTTAAATAAGACATTTCAATTGTATTAAAGCATTGTTTTGTTTGTTGTTGTTTGTTTTTGTTTGTTTGAGGCAAAGTTTGACTATGTAGGCTTTGCTGCCCTGGAACTTGCTAGGTAGACCAGGCTGCTGAACTCATGGGGATCCACCTGTCTCCGCCCCCTGAGTGCTAAGATAAAGTGTACACTGCCACATCTGACTTGTCTTGGAAAAAGAAAAACCATTAATGGGGTCACATGGTAGTCACATGGTGGTAGGGTGCAAACCCTTGAGTTCTATCTCCAGCACAACAAGGAGCCAACAAGGCAAAGGAACAGCACACAGCTTTGCCGGAGTGCGCCACAGTGACCTGCGGAGTGGAAGACTGTCTTTGTGTTTAAAAGGGCCGGGGGCATGGCATAGCTTCACCCCCAGAGCTCCCCTCTGTAGCTGTTTAGGGAAGGATGCATTGAGGATCCGTCCTCATGGGGACTCTTGAGGAGCCTGGACACCACCTCAGCCAGGGCAGAGTAGCACTCTCACGAGGGAATGCTATCGTCTGCCAGCCGTCTTAGTTAGAAATAAAACATGCTCCCTCCCAATTCGAACTATCTGATGTCACACGGGCAGTGAGTTCTAGAAGGCAGGGTGACTCCCAGTGCTCACCTCTAACTCTGGTCAGGGCTGATATGGGGATGGTGGGGTGGAGTGTCCTGGCGATTGGTGCGGGAGAGATGGTGCTACTAGAGCATACAGGGTACTGAGTGATGAGTCTGACGTCAGGGACAAGGGAGGAATCCACGTAGAGGATGAGAGAGAAGTGAGAGGGACAGCTGAGTTTGGAGGAGAAGATGGGGTGGACTGAGGGCAGAGGGTGGCTGTCACTAGGGCAGCAGTTGGTTCTGGCCTGAGGCAGGCATGTCAGTCAACTCCCTGGTCATCCTGCCTGAGCCTGGGTTCCAGCAGTAGAGCAGCACCAGGAAGGGACTAAGTCTGGAGTCAGCCACAGGGGTCAGCCTGCTGGACTGTGCAGCCTTGCACTGGGCTGTCCTGGACCATCCTCCGGGGCTGACTGTCTGGGTTATGCAATCAGGAAAGAAGACCGTGTGACCCCACTTCTTGTCTCCTTGATTTTTACCAGGATGGCTTACGGAGGTTTTCAGGAAATGAGTATACTCTTGCAACAAAAAGTAAGTCCTCTGTTCTCATCTCTCCGATCACTACAGTGCTGGAGTCTAGATTAAATGTTCTCAGCAGCTCTGGGTATGCTGTGCAGCCTCAGAAGCAAGGCAGCCATTTCTGACATAGCACAGCCTACCCCCAAACGCCAAACTCCACAAACCTGTCAGTGTTGTCTCCAAATTCTGTCACTTTGCAGGCCTTCGGCCATCTTCAAGCCAGTTGGCCGTCCCCATCTCCCTTCATGATATCCCACCACGGATTGCTCAGGTCATAGAAAATGAGGAGCAATGGGACTTTGACATTTTTGAGCTGGAAGCTGCAACCCAAAATAGGTACGTGGGACCTGTTTCCTAGGGCCTGTGCAGGGACCCACCGGAGCAGTGCTGCTGTGTGCAGCCATTCCTTGGGTGGGGACAGAGGCCAAGGAAGGAGGAGTGGGGCTTCAAGTTGAGTCAGCAGGCGCCAGGCAGAGTTTGCCCAGCTATAATGGCTTCTTCAAATAGCAGGTTTTCCTGTGACATACGTTCCTAATTTCTCCAGTATGTGGTACTATATACGGTAGCAACCAAGAGTCTCCTGCCCCAAGGCCTAGAACCAATATGGTAGTTACACATTTGATAAACTAGCCTCAAGTCTTGGTTGCCGTGTTGGCGGCCCACTCAGAGACTCCACCCTAGTCATGTTCATCAACTATGGTTGCAGACCTGGAGTTAGGGTTTAGCTGAGTAAAAGCTGGTAACCACAGGGTCTTGGCATGTAGGACCGGCATCCAGTGCTAGCCAGGAGTGTAGTCCAGTTTCAGGAGAGGTGGCTCTGCTAAGCTGTGGGATGACTCAGCAGATCTCATCCATCGGGTGAGCTGTCTCCACTGAGACTCCCACTTCACACAGCCATCACAAGTGAGCCCTGACCACCTGGTTTACATTCCAGAACCGTCCCATCTTCAAAAGCGTGTGAAGCAGGCCAGGTTCAGTACTGGTGATGGGTGATGACCTCGGCTTCTGTGAGGCCGATTTCTTAACCTTCTAAGCCAAGCCAGTAAATCTAAGTATCGGCTAAGGAGGGCCTTGCTTGCTGGCAGCGGGTCAGTTTCTCAGGATAAACTCCTTTGGACCAGAATACCTACCTCCTAATTGAGATGATCAGTCACCTGCCATGTGTCTACGTCCCTTGATAGTCACGTTGGTGTTGTTTTCTCTAGGTAGGACATCAGTAGAAACCTGTGAGGAGAGGATTGCAGGCGGCATGTTTAGTCCAGGAAAGGCATGGTTTTGGAGATCCCACTCATGGAAGCAGGGTGGGAACCTCACCCCAGCAAATCAAGATGCCTGAAGAAGGCTAAGGCAGAAAGAAACTGTCATGTGGCCTCTGGGCCACATGGAGTGCAGGCAGGCAGGCGGGTGCAGCCCAGCAGTGCAGATCAGTTGCCCTGGTGCTCTGCAGTGCGGCTTGTCTTGCCTGAGTCTTCAGAACTCAGGTGACTGGTTTCTGCTCTGTTTAATGTTGTGCATCTGTTCCTTTGTAGGCCTTTGATTTATCTAGGTCTCAAAACGTTTGCTCGTTTTGAAATCTGTGAGTTCTTACAGTGCTCTGAGGCAACGCTGAAATCATGGTTTCAAATTATTGAATCCAATTACCATTCCTCTAACCCCTACCACAATTCCACGCACGCCGCGGATGTGCTTCACGCCACTGCGTATTTCCTTTCCAGAAACAAGTTAAAGGTAAGCGAACGACTGTGGTCTTCATTTAACAGCAACGTAGGCAGAGGCAGGGGCTCCTGCTACAGTCGCCCCCACTGCACGGTAATATAACCACTTAGTCCTCACCTCTGCAGCGCGGCACACAAGGAAACCTGCCGGTGGGTTAATCTGCAGTCTCTGCCATTCTGCGTCCTTGGGGGAGAAAGCCAACAAAGACAGAACAAGGCTGTCCCTTTGGAGGAGAAGGGGTTTCAGTTTGAACCTAAGGGCACACTGAGGACCTTCACCTGTGCTGTGAGCCCTGACCATTCCTGCCCTGCTCCTCAGCCCCTCCCTGGCAGCCATCTGACTCCAACACAGCTTCTCATTTTCCTACCCGGGAGGTCACTCCTCTCTCCGGGTCCCTCTGCAGCACCATCCACACAGTGCCCCCATTGTGTTCTTTCCAGAGCAGCACATCTGACCATGACTGCATGACACCTTCCTTCTCCCGCAGGGACTCAGGCTTCAGACACTGTGACTGCTGACGCTCTGAGACACACGGCCGTGACGAACTCCCTTTTCTTCTCCCCTCCCTGTGCCTAGGTTCTGCGGGCACACCATTCAGGTCACACCAGACTATTCAGTGTCTGAAGCACTTGTCTGGGACCAAGTATGGCTACAGCCACACAGGACCAGGCGCATCCACTGTGATCCCACATACTCTTATCCCTCATGGAACTTACATGTGGAGAACAAAATAGAGGATGCCCTAGTACAGGACATGACCAGCAATGTTCATTTCTCCCCGTGACGGGTGGACGTCTTAGATCTGAGTCTTTTGGGTCCTTTTGTGATACTACCAATTTACTGTTGTTTTTAATATGCAGTTTGGCACTTGTACCAGTTAGTTCTTGTCAACTTGACATGAATCAGGGAGGGAGGAACTCAATAGAGAGATTGCCTCCATTAGATTGTCCAGTTAGCATGAGTGGGGGCATTTTCTTGATCAAAGATTGATATGGGAGTGCCCAGCCCACTGTGGGTGGTGCCACCCCTGTGCAAGCAGTCCTGAGCAAGCCAACAATCAGTGTTTCTCTGTGGTTTCTGCTTCAAGTTCCAGCCTTGGCTTCTCTCAATGATCTATCTGTAAGGTAAAATACACTCCCTTGCTCCCCAAGGTGTTTTTGGTCAGTGTTTTATCACAGCAAGGAGAGAGAACACTAGGACAGTGTCAAACCCCAGGCTGTGTGCTTGCTGGGTGACATCTAGCCCAGGTCCTTTGTATTTTAAAGATCAATACCAAGACCAAAGGGGTAAGAATGGAGAGAGAAAGCAGAGACAAGTGGCCAGGGAGAGTGTGTGTGTGTGTGTGTGTGTATGTGTTGGGGGTGAGTCTGTGTGTGTTGGGGGTGAGTCTGTGTGTGTTGGGGCTGAGTGTGTGTGTGTGTTGGGGGAGTGTGTGTGTTGGGGTGAGTGTGTTGTATGTGAGTGTGTGTGTTGTGTGTGTGTTGGGGGTGAGTGTGTGTGTTGGGGGTGAGTGTGTGTATGTGTTGTGTGTGTGAGTGTGTGTATTGGGGGTGTTGGGGGTGAGTGTGTGTAAGTGTGTGTGTGTTGGGGGTGAATGCATGTGTGTGAGTATGTATGAGTGTATGTGTGTTGGGGATGAGTTTCTGTGTGTGTGTGTTGGGGGTTAGTGTATGTGTTGTGTGTGTGTAAGCATGTGTGTGTGAATGTGTGTGAGTGTGTTTGGGTTGAGTCTGTGTGTGTTGGGGGTGAGTGTGTATGTGTTGTGTGTGTAAGTGTGTATGTGTTTGTGTGTAAGCGTGTGTGTGTTGTATTGTTGAGTGTGTGTGAGTGTGTGTTTGGGTTGAGTCTGTGTGTTGGGGGTGAGCGTGTGTATGTGTTGCGTGTGTGCATGTGTTGTGTGTGTAAGTATGTGTGTATGTGTTGTCTGTGTGTGTTGGGGGTGAGTGTGTGTGTGTTGGGTATGTGTGAGTGTGTGTATTGGGTGTGTGTGTGTGTTGTGGGTGTGTGAGTGTGTGTGTTGGGGTGAGTGTGTGTGTGTTGGGGTGAGTGTGTGTGTGTTGGGGTGAGTCTGTGTGTGTGTTGGGGGTGAGTGCGTGTGTGTGTTGTGTGTGTGTTGGGGGGTGAGTCTATGTGTGTGTGTTGGGGGTGAGTGTGTGTGTGTGTTGGGGGTGAGTGTGTGTGTGTTGGGGGTGAGTGTGCGTGTATGTTATGTGTGTGTGAATGTTGTGTATGTGTTGGGGGTGAGTGTGTGTGTGTGTTGGGGGTGAGTATGTGTGTGTGTTGGGGGTGTGTATGTGTGTGAGTGTATGTGTTAGAGGGTAAGTGTGTGTGTGTTGGGGGTGAGTGTGTGTGTGAGTATGTATGTGTGTGTTGTGTGTGTTGGGGTGTGTGTGTGAGTGTGTGTGTGTGAGTGTGTGTGTGTTGGGGGTGTGTGTGTTGAAGGTGAGTGTGTGTGAGTGTGTGTGTGAGTGTTTGTGTGTGTTGGGGTGAGTCTTTGTGAGTGTGTGTGTTGGGAGTGAGTGTGTGTGTTAGGGGTGAGTGTATGTGTTGTGTGTGTGTGTTAGGGGTGAGTGTGTGTGTGTAGGGGTGAGTGTGTGTGGGAGTATGGGAGTGTGTGTTTGGGGTGAGTCTGTGTATGTGTGTGTGTTGGGGGTGAGTGTGTGTATGTGTTGTGTGTAAGTGTGTATGTGTTGTTTGTGTGTGAGTGTGTATGTGTTGTTTATGTGTGAGTATGTGTGTGCGTGTGTTGGGGGTGAGTGTGTGTGTTTGTGTGAGTGTGTGTGTGTTGGGGGTGAGTCCGTGTGTGTTGGGGGTGAGTGTGTGTATGTGTTATATGTGTGTAAGTGTGTATGTGTTTTTTTGTGTGTGTGAGTGTGTGTGTATGTGTTGGGAATGTCTGTGTGTGAGTTTGTGTGAGTGTGTGTGTTGGGGTGAGTGTGTGTGTGTGAGTGTGTGTGTGTTGGGGTGAGTGTGTGTATGTGTTGTGTGTGTGAGTGTGTGTATGTGTTTTGTGTGTGTGTGTGTTGGGGGTGAGTGTCTGAAGAACAGTTTTTGCTATAGTTTGTTGCTTTTGAACAAAAACATTCTAAGCTGGCCTAAAGCAATAGATATTTTTGAGATAGGATCTTGATCTTGTGTAACTGAGGCTAGCCTCACATTGTGTCGTGGAGGCTGGTCTCAGCACCTCCTGCCTCTAGCTCCCAAAGACAAAAATGATATTTTTTTTTAAATCTTTTTTTGAGACACAGTCACACAGTTTCATTATGTGGACCAGGTTGGCTCAGATCCAGCTGTCTCTGTGTCCCAGATGCCGGGATTAAAGGTTCCTCACCTCAACCCCACAGCCTTCGCACCAGCTTTTGTTGCATACATACATGTATTCATATATGCATATATTCTTAAGTATGGCCTGTTGAGTCCATAGGATGTTACTTGTATGTATGTTTCCAGGACTGATCATTTACCCCTGGTAGGTGTGCTCTTCCCACGGGCAGACCCATCTCTCCCCTCCTCTCCCCTTCCCTCCCCTGGCTTTCCTCTGTTGCCTGTGGTTTTTATATAGGGTTGGGGTCTCATGGACTTTTCTCCACCCAGTTTTGCACATTCGTTGGGTCACCCTTGATCAACTCACATTTGAGTAGCTGAGTGCTTGGATACATTTTCAAATAAAATGAAAAGTGTCAAACCTATAGAATGATCCAGCTAGGGGGAGAGCTTAGCCAGTAAAGCACCACAAACAAAGCTGGGCTTGGTGATGAGCTCCATGCTTGTAATCACCGCTAAGGCCAACACAGGTAGATTCTTGGGGCTCACAAGCCACCCACCTCACCTAGCTTAGAGTCCCAGCGAGGGAAACGTGTCCTGAAGGAATAGGCAGATGCTCTTGGCAAACATCTGAGGTTGGCCTCTGGCCTCCACATGCATGAACACTCAAGTGCTTACACTCATTCACATACATGTACACACGCACACATGACAGCTGAGCATAGTATATGCCTGTAAGCCCAACACTTGAAAAGAGCTCCAGAAGTTCAAGGCTGCATATGGGACACTGTGAGGACTTGGCGAGCCAGCGATAACCCACAATGGCTTTTGGAATTAAGGCAACAGACCACCAAAACTAGAAATAAGGAAGACAGTAACATACATTTGCAAAAGTAAATGATACAAAAAAGAACCTCAGGTTGGGGATTTAGCTCAGTGGTAGAGCGCTTAAGGCCCTGGGTTCAGTCCTCAGCTCCAAAAAAAAAAAAAGAAAAAGAAAAAAAAAGGACCTCGTACATCTATATTATAACTCAAAATTATAAATGCTGATGGTTTATTTTTAAATGTATGTAAGTTTATAAAAGTAGAAGAAAACTAACTGCTCTCCCAGTGCATACCTGTGATCAGGACTGTACGGGATCTGCTCAGACAATATGATCCTCTCAGGAATCGGAGAAATTGTCAAAAAGATAGAAGTCTCTGCTGAAGGCTTGTTTCAGTGTTGCAGGCACGGGTTTTCAATGGAGTT
The DNA here is from genome assembly GCF_021556685.1 of Rattus norvegicus. Taxonomy (NCBI): domain Eukaryota; kingdom Metazoa; phylum Chordata; class Mammalia; order Rodentia; family Muridae; genus Rattus; species Rattus norvegicus. Next base: position 147,773,123 of record NC_141534.1, read on the forward strand.
CTTGTTTTCAGGACACTTTAGATCGCCTTGATGAGGTCGCTGCCCTCATCGCTGCCACCATCCACGATGTGGATCACCCCGGGAGAACCAACTCTTTCCTCTGCAATGCGGGAAAGGAGCTGGCCGTACTGTACAATGACACTGCTGTGCTAGAGAGCCACCACGCAGCGCTGGCCTTCCAGCTGACCCTTGAAAATGACAAATGCAATATCTTTAAAAACACAGACAGGTGAGAACAGAGACTGTTTGCTCTAAGTTCCCCAGGGAGCAGGCCATGAGCAGGTGTACATGGAGCACTGCTGCTGTCCCTACTGTCCCCACCCAGACACCTCCATCACCTCTGCGCAGGCGCTCCTCACCCCCCTGCACCCCGTACTAGAGATGAGAGGAAGGCCTAGAGCACGCTGAGCATGCACGTGCCTTACAACTGAGCTGCATCTGCGTCTTTTAAAATTGTGGTTTGAGGCAGGGTCTTGCCCAGGTTGACCTGCCTGCTTCCCCGGCTGCTCATGGTCTTCAGTGTACAACACAAGCTTGTCATAGTCGGTTTACAAGTGGCTCCTGAGGAGGCTTTCCCCGAGGCACAAGCTCTCCAGCACATGTCGCATGGCTCGGGTATGACATTCGCCTAGCACGTACAAGGCATCCGGTTCTAGCCCAAAACTAATGTTTAATGTGCAGTTAGATGTCTTGAGCTGGTGTCACTATGTGAGCTGGGCTGGCCTAAGTCTCCTGTGGAAGGTCCACAAGTGCTGGGACTACAATCACCACCTCCCCCAGCTCAGATTCCTAAAGTCTACGAAGTCTCAGTTTCCCCTTGGTGGTTAGCCCAGGGCCTGATACACAGCAGAGCGTGACTGAAGAGAGAAAGGGCATGGTGAGAAATACTGTAATTTGGATGTCAGAGGAAAGTTTTCTTGGGATTAGAGAACTTTGATTTCACAGAGCTCCTTTGTACCATGTCTTAGAATTTCAGAAGTCATCTTAACAAGCTTTACACGTATTTGCCTGTAAATACATAATTTACATATGGAAAATGCATAAGACCTGTCTTTGCTAGGGTTTCTATTACCCTAGCAAATGTTAAAAATAATGACCAAAAACAACTTGGAGAGGAAGGGGTGTATTTCACCTCACACATGCAGGTACTACGATCCCACCACCAAGGGAAATGAGGGCGGGAGCCTGAGCGGAGCCAGGAGGGAACCTGGCCCACGTTTTGCTTCCACTTTCTTATAGCACCCAGGACCAGCTGCCCAGGGGTGGCACTGCCCACAGCGAGCTGGGCACCATCCCCCCAAATAAAACACCAGTCAAGAAAATGCCCAGTAGGCTTGCCCACAGGCCAGTCGGTTAAAGTTCTCTTAGAAAATGCCTCTAGGAGCTGGAGAGATGGCTCAGCGGTTAAGAGCACTGACTGCTCTTCCAGAGGTTCTGACTTCGAATCCCAGCAACCACATGGTGGCTCACAACCATCTGTAAAGGGATCTGATGCCCTCTTCTGGTGTGTCTGAAGACAGCTACAAAGTACTTATGTATAATAAATAAATCTTTTTTTTAAAAGAAAGAAAGAAAATGCCTCTAGTGTGTATCAAGTTGACGTAGAACTAACCAGTACAAGACCCGGCTAACTTTGGGTGTGTCCAGGAAAGGCAGACCACAGAGAAGGGGTGGCTAGAGAGTCCATCTCTTAGTCTTTTGTACTTTCTAACTTTAAAGCACATGGGTCATCTTCTCAGAAAGTGAAGCCTTGAGAATATCAAAATAAAAACAAGGGTTAGTGGAACAGCTATGAGAAGGCCTGCCCTCACAGTCCTCTGAACCCCAAAGGGCCTCCACACAGGGTACACTGTTAGTGAATATGGAGACCGTGGGTATACAGAATAGCAGTGGCACACGCCCATAATCTCAGCCTGTAGAAGGCTCATACAAGAAGGTCATGAGTTTGAAGTTGTCCTGTGTGTTTAGTGAGGGAGGGAGAAAGACTGGGAAAGGTCTTTGTTCATCCCTGTCCCATCCTGAGAACCATGAATATACTGCTGTTATCCCTCTGATACAGAGTCATGGCACCCTGCCTGTTAGCTGCCATCTGCTGAGGAGGAAGTGTAACTTCCAGTGGTGGTAGACTGATAGCTACAGCAGACATACACATTGAGAAGCAGGCCATGTGAGGGAGAGCATCCCAGTCTGAATCAGTAACCTGAAGCAGCCTCTCTCTCGTCTGAAACAGGAATGACTACCGGACACTACGCCAGAGTATCATTGACATGGTCCTAGCCACAGAGATGACAAAGCACTTTGAACACGTCAACAAATTTATCAACAGCATCAACAAGCCTCTGAAAGCACAGAAAAACGAGGTGAGGGGAGCTGGGTTGGAGGCTATGTGTCTGGGCTTCACACCAACCGTGTGAGGATCTCAGATAGCAGGGTCCTTGGTGGGCATGCTGAACTGGGGTTTCCATTTCTTCCATCAGTCATGCATCCAATCTATCATTTATCTGTCGTCTCCACACCTACCTTCTCTTGATGTAGGCCAACACTCTAACCCAGGCTGGCTAAGAACTCAGTGATCTCTTCCCTCAGATTCTCAGGTGCTGGGGTAGAGGAGCAAGGATTAGGCCCGGTTGAATTTGTTTTTCATTGGTTTCTTAAAAATAAAACAAACACTAACATGCAAAACTCTATCAGGAAGAAAAATAAAAGCTGCAATTAGATGCGTAACAAGAGTTTTCACATTGGCCATTTTTGGGCCCTGTCTCAAAATGCCCCCTCCCTTTGAGTATTCTAAGGCCAGTTAGAGCCCAAGCGAACTCTTCTCCCCCACTCCCTTTCCTTCCTCTCTCCCTCCCTCCCTTCCTTTTTTCGGACAGTTTCTAACTGTGTAGCCCTGGCTGGCCTGGAATTCACTGTGTAGACCAGGCTGTCGTCATACTCACAGAGATCTGCCTGTCTCTGCCTCCCGACTGCTGGGGCTGGAGGTGTGTATCACCACACCTGACTCCTAGGGTGGCCCTAACAGCCACTCTCTAGAGGGTGTGACCACGGTGGCAGCGGCTGTCCTTGTAGAGGGGTTAGGCTGGGAAGGAGCTTCTGTTGGGATCACCAAAGTGACAGTATTGTTACTGCTCATTTCTGGATTTGGAGAATCCAGAATTGCCTAGCAAAGGTAACAACGACATCATGGCAGGCAGGAAACGCCCACCATGGAGCAGGTGTCAGTTCCTGTTATCCTCCTGTATCATTTCCTTGTCCATAGGACAGTAGACCTCAGGCACAGGACACTGTAGGAACAGGAAGAGTTGACACTCAAACAGCCCAGCTTCCATTTGACTCTGGTCCGCTGGGAGGCGCAGATGTCACCTTACTCTGACTCCTGCCCTTGTTTCTAAATGTAATAATACTTCCCTCCCACAGGCCTGCTGAGTCTTTCTGCCCTTCACATGTCATCAATATTGAGGCGGTGTGAGGGACTGTCACTTAACGTTGTCTGGATTCACTGAAGGCTAAGTCTTAAAATGCCTTTCACAAAGCCCAGTGAGGACTGGGCTGTGGGGACAGGTAGACCACAGACAGCTTTTACTGTGAGAGGAGAGAGTTCTATTTTTCCAATTTATTTTGTTTTTCAGTGAATATCCGAAAAACAAAACAAAAACCAGCCTTTAAGTTCTTACCAGTAGGGAGAGATAGAAAAGAAGGAAAAGACCAGAGCGACTGGGAAAGGAGTAAACACAGAGAAGGAGTAACAAGGAAGAGGTGGTTTGCCAGGCCGGTACCGCCTGCGTCCTGCTGAACTCTCCAGGACGTGCTTCCTCCTTTACACAGGAAGCACCCACCGCGCTCTGCTGATGACATCTTCAGCTTTTAGATCCTCACAGAGCCCCCTGGGGAGGTAGCTGGGCCTGAGAACCCATTCTGATTGCTTTGACTTCATTCAAGGTTCAGGAAACTGGCAGAAGTCTGGAAGATATAAGAGCCATGGTCAGGACTCCAGAGAGCCGGACTCTCATCAAAAGGATGATGATTAAGTGTGCCGACGTGTCCAACCCCTGCCGGCCCCTCGAGCACTGCATCGAGTGGGCTGCACGCATCTCAGAGGAGTATTTCTCCCAGGTAAGGTGCTGCATCTCAAGTCCACACACAGACACACACACACACAGACACACACAGACACACACAGACACACACACACACACAGACACAGACACACACACATACACACACACACAGACACACACACACACACAGACACAGACACACACACAGACACACACACACAGACACACACAGACACACACAGACACACACAGACACAGACACACACACTCACACACACACACAGACACAGACACACACACATACACACACACACACAGACACACACACACACACTGACTCACACACACACACACACACACACACTGGAGGGAACACCATGAGGCTACCAACTTAAAACTGGGAAAGAAAACTTTAAAAGAAATTTTGTCTTTGAAAAAGATTCATTATTTTGTACATTTGTTGATAATAAATTGTCATCAAATTGTCTTTCTTTTTAAGAAAGATTTATTTATTTTATGTATATGAGTACACTGTAGCTGTCATCCGCTACACGGGAAGAGGGCATCAGATCTCATTACAGATGGTTGTGAGCCACCATGTGGTTGCTGGGAATTGAACTCAGGACCTCTGAAGAGCAGTCAGTGCTCTTAACTGCTGAGCCATCCCTCCAGCCCCCAAAATTGTTTTTCATCATCTGTAAATGTGTTACATTTTTATGGTCCTCATTCTTGTAGGACATCTCTGCTGGGTTTGGAACCGTGGGTTGGCAGGTTTCTCCTAAAGCGCTGTCCCTCTCACATCTCCCTGAGACAGCAGGAACACAGACTGCAGGTGTTTGCAGGTGTGGGAGTGGGCAGTGAGGGCCAGGAGTCCAGCAGTGGCAGGGCTTCACCAGAACTGTGGGCTTGCATTTAATCCATACACTTACGAGGCAGAGGTGGGCAAACCTTGTGAGTTCAAGCCAGCCTGTCTGTCTACATTAGAGAGTTCTAGGCTAGCCAGGGTTATCTTGCCTCAAAAAAAAAGAAGGAAGAAGAGGACAAAGAAGAGGAAGAAGAGAAAGAGGAGGGGGAGGAGGAAGAAGAAGAGGAAGGGGAGGATGAGGAGGAGGAAGAGGAGAGGAAACACATGTTTATATGTCCCAATCTCCTGTGAAACTTTTATCATGTTTAAGCTGCCGTTAGAATAAAGCTGCCAGTCCAGAACTCTATCTGCAGTGAGACACCCTTCAAGGATCAGGGCAAGATAAACTCATTCTCAGACAAGGGAAAGTAGTCCGGTTCATCTCAGGAAGCCTGAAGTGTAAGAAATGCCAGAGGAAGCTCTTACGGTTGAAAGGAAGGGACCACAGACGCAAACTTGACTTTTCAAGATGCAAAAGAGGCATCCGTAACAGTCAGTTCCTGGGTGGCTCTACAGGACTCTTTAAATTCTCTAAATTCTCCATATTAAAACACAGAACAAGGTTCTCACATTGCACTATTAGGTCTATGCTCTAAGTAATAAGATAGAAAAAGGCAGCCAGGTGGTGCCACACCTTTAGTCCCAGCACTCAGGAGGCAGAGGCAGGCAGGTCTCTATGAATTTGAAACCAGCCTGGTCTGCAAAGTGAGTTTCAGGACAGCCAGGACTACACAGAGAAACACTACTAGAAACGATATTTTAAATATAAAGAACAGATGGATGGTGGACTCAGAGAGGTATAGCATGCAAATTATGAACAAGTAGAACACCATACAACTCAGATAAAGCCATCAAGACACAGGGCACTCTGGAAATAGGAGGGCAATTCCTACTGAGAAAAGGGCCCATAACCACAATGTGTATGCACTTAATATCAGCAGAATCAAAAGTCATCCCCAGCCAGCATTGGAGAGAACTTGTGGAAGACACACGATTTGAACATTAATGGCAGAAATAACACCAACCTTACAAATTATATGAAAAAGGAAGGAGGCAGATCACTCCTTAGCTGTCTTCAGTGCCCAGCAGGCAGTGCCATGGGCTTCACAGTCTGCTTCTCAAGAACATAGAAGTGGGGAAGCAGAGTGAGGCACGAGTTAGAGGACATTATGTCAGCACCAAGAAGTACAAGGTTGGTTGAATCCTCGGAACTTGCTATGGAGATCAGGCTGGCCTTTGCTCCTGCATGCTGGGATTAAAACCATGACTTAAGGTGCACCTAAGCCTGTGCTGTTGCCCAATGGTGGGAGCAAAGCTGGAGGCCTGCTCTTAGCTCTGCTCAGCACTCTGTAGGTATTCTTAGGCGCTGTCCTACAGCACAGTTCACCTGCAGGTAAGATGGTGGCTGTTTGTTTTGGGCTTTGCTTTGTGTGTGTGTGTGTGTGTGTGTGTGTGTGTGTGTGTGTGTGTGTGTGTGTAAAAATTTGCAAGATATATAACACTCCACTAATAATTAGATTTATTAGTAAGAGTGCACAGGCCAATAAGCTCAACATATAAAAAAGTCAGGTTGGAATTTATACAATAACAACCAGAAATAAAACTAACAGTACTCTTATTTTAAAACTTAAAGTAGCAATAAAAAGCAAAAATTGCTTAGAATAAATTTACTAATAATGGCCAGACCTCATAAAACATTGCTAGAAACTTAAAGAACACATGAATATAGACATCCCTTAGTCATGTATTAGAAGGAGCTCTCCCAAGATCTTCCAGTTGGCATTGGAGAGAGAGCACCCATCTGTTCGCAGGTCCCTTCCTGTGCACAGACCTGTCAGTTCACAGTAGTGTCGTTGGCTAACCCATGGCACTAGAGAAACCACAGCAGAGTCTCCCCAGTGGTTCTGAAATGGACAGACTCTGAGGTTCAGAAAGCAACAGCTATGGAAAAAATAGACATTATTGTGGGTTTGAATAGGCTTGGCCCAGGGAATGGCACTATTAGGAGGTGTGGTCTTGCTGGAGGAAGTGTGTCCCGGTGGGGGTGGACTTGAAGACCCTCCTCCTAGTTGCCTGGAAGCCTTTGGATCAAGATGTAGACCTCTCAGCTCTTTCTCCAGCGCCACGCCTACCTGCATGCTGCCATGCTCCCCACCATGATGATAATGGACTGAATCTCTGAAACTGTAAGCCAACTCCAAATTAAATGTCCCTTATAAGAGTTGCCTCGGTCTTGGTGTCTCTTCACAGCAGTGGAAACCCTAAGACAATTAGATATCATCAAAGCTTAAAAAAGCATGCTATAAATGAGTAAGCAGGACAGGTCGTGAGAAATACAAGTCATTTCTGACAAAGGGCTGTACTCAGTGCGTAATGAAACTCTAGTACAGTAGGAACCCAAGCCACCCAGTTAGAAATAAGCAAATATTTCAGTAGCTATTTCATACAACATAGTATGAATTGCAGATAATTACATGAAAAAGTACCTTACATCATCAGGGAAATTAAAAAACAATGAAATTCTAGCACATACCAGAAGAAAGGTTTAAATTAAAACTACTTAGGCCAGCTGTGAGCCTGTACACATGGAATCCCAGCACTTGGGAGCCGGCGGCAGGAGGATTGGGAGTTCAAGGTCATGTCAGCTACAAACTGAGTTTCATTCCAGTCTGGGCTAGAAATGAGATTCTGTGTTAAAACAACAGTGCACGCACACACAGAACACCTAATAACATGAACCGTTGGTGACAACATGGAACAGACATCAGAAGTTGCATTTACAACATAGATTTACCCTTTCGGATCATACAGTTTTCAATTTTGAGTATAACTATTAACATTGAAGGCTGGCATTAAATTCACTATCTTTCTGTTTTCTACATAATTAAATTACACATGTGCCACCACCCCAGCCTGATATTGACCCCCATTACCTGAGGCTGACCCTCCTGTCCTCTGTAGTGGGTTTAAAGGCACAGCCACTGTGCTCCATTTATTGGGTTCTGGGGCTTGAATCCACCTGAGCTGTAAATTCTAAGACCTGCCTTACTTGATACCCCGGGCTGTTCCGGAGCTCATGATGGCCTCGCCCTCCTGAACACTGGGGCACCACCACACCCTGCCTCTCCATTCTGCTACTAGTGTGTATCCCCTGTAGTGAGGCCTGCCCGTGCCCAGGAGACCCGCAGCCCTGCCAACCTCCCACCTGCTGGATTTGTACCAGTATCTCGTCTGGAACTTTCCCATCGCCCTCCACATGGGTAGACTCTGTAGAGTTGTTTTCAGTGTCTGCTGTTAGTAGGGCGCGTTGGCTTTCGAAGATGAACGAACAAGAAATGCTCTCTCTAGAATTTTTTTTTTTTTAAATTTTGAAGAGTTTGAGAAAGACTGTTGATTTTACAAACTTTTGTTAGACCTTAGAGGTAAGGCATTTCTCCTGCCTTTTCACCACTGGGAAGTTTTAGGACCAGTGCAGTCTCCTTACTAGTTAGTAGTCTAATTATAGTCTTTCCGACAAGACAGCACAGCCCTAGCTGAGAAATGGCCACTACGCCTGTCCAGGGATGGGACCGTGTTTCTGCACACATATGGCACCAGTGTGGGCATATTGGGCATTTGTGACTAGGAGGACAGTGGGTAGTGAGTGACAGGACCTGAGGTACGTGACCAGATACTGCTCTGACCTGAGGAACATTAGCAAAGAGGCTTCCAGCTACCAAAATGTTTGGGATGTCCTCGAGGGTTCTCACTCGGGGAACAGCTTGCTGGCTGGCAGATCGGGTTTGGTGCTGGTGCTACATTGGGTTTGCAAGGCAGCCTGTGGGTTGTCTCAGGTACTGTGGGTGGGGCTGCCCCATGGCAAACCAGGACTCGGGCCTGAGATCCCGGATGCTCTGCTTCACAGACCGATGAAGAGAAACAGCTGGACTTGCCTGTGGTGATGCCAGTGTTTGACAGAAACACCTGCAGCATCCCCAAGTCTCAGATCTCCTTCATCGACTACTTCATCACAGACATGTTTGATGCCTGGGATGGTAAGGAGTCTCGCACGTCCTCCTGCAGGGCACCCACTAGTTAGGAAGTAGTGTGCGGGGCTGACTTCCAAGATGAATGGAGAGAGAGTAGCCATTCCGGAGGGTTGGGACCCAGAAAAGGATCCTAAGGTTGTCCACAGCTCCTGTGCTCTGAGGGCTGTGCCCCTCCGGGGGAGGGGGAGGTGCTGCAGAGCTGAGGCCTGCAGATGGGGGTGGGGCTGAGAACAGGTTTCCCGCGTTCCAGTCACGCCCACTCCCTTCTGTCCCTCTTGAAACGCTGGGCCAGGGTGGTAGTACGCCCAAGTTCCATTCCCAGAGAGAGTGAGGAGGCCGAGCCTTTGATAAAGAAAGGCTGAGAAGACACTGCGTCCCCCGTTTCTCTCGGCAGCCTTTGTTTACCTGCCTAACCTTATGCGGCACCTGGAGGACAACTTCAAGTACTGGAAAGGACTGGATGAGAAGGAGCTGTGCACCCTCCGGCCCCCTCCAGAATAGTGGGAGGTACACACTAGGCCCCCTGGCTCTGTTCTTCCTTCTGGCTGCTGCAGTCTCTTAGCCCTTTCAATGTTAGGCAGCGGGCTCCCCTCATCTGCAGGGCCTGTGAAAGCACCGTCTGACGCCATAGCTTACTGCAAGGCTCTTCAGTGAGGCTCCCAAGTTCTGTAGTTTGTACGGACTGTATTACCACAGGACCAGGAGCCCTGCAGAGGTGACCCGTGGCTCTCCTGGCAGTGACAGCCACCATGTGTCCTAATTCCTTGAGCCTGCAGAGCAGCATCTCCAAGGTGCAGCTCTGGTTGTAGAACACTGCTGAAAGGGAGTTCTGTCACGTTGACGAGCAAATGGGACAAAGACATTTAGGGTTGATTATCCCAATTATTAAATGTTTTATTTATTTTATTAGACATTTAATGTTTTCTATGAATCTAAAAATACTTCAAAGCCAAAGCCGATTTCAGATGCCTTGACCAAATTCATGACGTGTGTGCATGATTTGGTCACAGATGTATTTTCATAATGCAGATTGAGAATTTTAAATGATGCTTTTTTCCATACTATGGAATATGCTAAACTCTTCTCTTTGTTGTTAGTGGGGCTCACTCTAGTATGTGCCAGAGAAGCCACCGTCTGTGCAGACCAGGTTCTGAGCAGCCGCTGTCGTGAGTTCTGCAGGTGCCTTCTCAGAGAAGAAATTGGATTTGACCATTTTCCCCCCTGAAATTTCATAATTGAATTTCTACAAGCCTGCCTCATTTTATACCATTTCTATAAAATGTGTCCTATAAAAGCAAAGCCACCCTGGGCACCAGAGGCTGATATTTTACAACTAACATGGGATATTGGAGTCTAGGAATTTAAGGGTTCTATCTTCTCACATTTCCAATAGCATAATACTGTAAAAGTGACATGACAAAATGCTAGTTTCATTTTAAACTTGTATTTTTTTCTGGATGAAATTAAACTATTTGTTTTTAAGAAGTCATTTGTTGTCTTCGTGTTGTCTAATACATAATCGTTCTGAATTAGGGATAGAATAAGTTAGCAACTAGACAACGTTGTGAGGTCCTTGGAGCCGGGATAGTGTGGCGGCTCTTCAGTGTGGCCACACCGCCGTGGAGGAGCGCGTGGGCTCTTCAGTCCTGCATGAAGACGCCTGACCTACAATAACTGCAGGCTGAGCGAGAGGAGGCCTCTTACCCCTCCCTGTGCCATGAAGAACGGGACTGCTCCTTCACAAGAGCGCCAGACAGGAGAGGGAGACTTGGAGAGGAGTATGCCTAACATTTTTGAGAGCTGAAAGAAGCTATAAGAATCACAAAGTGCGGGGTTGGGGATTTGGCGCAGTGGTAGAGCGCTTGCCTAGCAAGCGAAAGGCCCTGGGTTCGGTCCCCAGCTCCAAAAAAAAAAAAAAGAATAGAAAAAAAAAAAAGAATCACAAAGTACAAGATGGTTTTTAAAGGGAAAATCTAGAAAAGAATCACACCAGACATTCTAGAGCAGTGGTTCTCAACTTTTATAACACTGAGACCCTCTAATATACTTCCTCATGCTGTGGTGACCCCAACCATAAAACTTTTGTTACTACTTAACTGTTAATTTTGCTAATGTTATGAATCATGATGTAAATATCTGATATGCAGGGTATCTGATGTGACCTTTGTGAAAGGATCCCAAGGGTGTGGCAGCCCACAAGTTGAGAAGCGCTGCTCTGGCGTCTAGGGAACTAGTGAAAGCTGTGTGGGGCTGGCTCTCCTAGAAGTCGGACAGAACTGAAGAAGAATCCAAAGGCAGAGCATGTGAACAAAAGCCAGGGAGTTGCTGAGGGACAGCACAGTGCGCAGCCCCACACCCACCAAGCCCGAGATGGAGATGGTGCTCTCAGGTCACTAGGAGCTCTGGACAGAGCAAAGGGAAGAGGCACTCGGCGAGGCAACGTCTGAGCCTGGTCCAGTTTGACAGACCCAGCCCTTGGACAAAGGGCACTCTGAATCCCAATGAACCCGTGGTCAGCTTTCCCTTAGAGTAACAAATGCCTGCAACAAGGAAAGGGTCGTGGGCCCACTGTTGCGGAGGTTTCAGTCCAGGCTCTTCTCGAACATGCCCCTCCAAGCCAGACGACCCCCACTCTAAAGTTTTTGCCAGTTCCCAGCGGTCCCAACCTGGAAACTAAGCCTTTAGGATGTGGCACTTCAGGAGACCCCAAACTACAGCAATGCATAAAGCAAAAGACACATCCCTTGCAGTGGAACTAGACACTGCCACTGGAAGTTTCAGTGGCCAAAAGACAAAAGGTCCTAACATCAAAGGAAGCTCCCCACCCAGACCCACTTAGCTACACTGGCATTCAAAAGGAAAAGGCAGGAGTTCATTGCAGATGTTCTTTAGAGGTCAGATCTAGTAAGAGGGTAAACTTCTGGACCAAAGTAGCCATGGGGGTTGGGGGGGTGGGGGAGCTGGCGTAGAGGTAGAGAGGAGAAAGGGAGCAAGAAAGGCTCCCGCTTTCTTCAAAGTAGTAGCTGCTGGAAGAAGCGCTGGTGAGTCACAGGGAGGCCTTTTCCCTGGTGGCAGCAGAAACAATGGGCCGGGAGTGGAGCGCCGTCAGCTCACACAAGCCAGGAAGGGGCTGAATCAACCTAACAATTGTCTCATCCTGCTGTGCCCAGAGGAAACTTGAGGCCACTCACAACTGACACACCGGTGGAGGTGCAATCTTTTCGATGGTTTCCAATCAGAAAGGAAGACTCCAAGCCATCGCTGTCCAGAAAGGTCTGCACCCCACAGCCTTGGTGTCCCAGGGAAGGCGCGCGCATCCCTGCCTCTTCGTTCTTCCCGCCTGACTTCTCTGCGCCACCCTTCCTGTTTCCTCTAGCGCAGCTGCTCCACAGCCTCCAAAACCCCACCTGCAAGGCCGAGTTCCTGGCCGCCGGGGCTGGCCCTGTTTAATCTGGAAGGGAGGACGTAAACGCAGCCGCCAGGAAGCAATAGCTTTCAGTCGGGAGCCAAGAACAGCACTGTGGGTGGAACAATGTGGGAGGGTCGGACAGATCAAGGCTCTGTGCTATTGGCCAGGAGAGAGTGGAAATTACACAGCTAGAGGGTAGACCGAGCAGGCTTTCTAAAAATAGGGTTAAGGGTTGGAAAATGGCTTGGTGGTCAAGGGCACATTGCTCTTCCAGGGACCAGGAACTACCTGTTAGTTCGCGACACAGACAACTACCTGTAATTTCAGGGGCTCTGACGCCCTCTTCTGGACTCCAGGAACTCTTACACTCATGTGTGCCCTTCCACAAGCACACATAAATAAAGAGGTAACTGTTTAGTATATCTGAGGATAGGAAGACAAAAATAATTTTGGAGAGGGGAGCGGGGGTGGGGGTGTTGGGTTAGGAAGATGGTTCTTGTGAACGGAAACTCCTGAAAAGTTGTGTCTGTCCCAGGTAGTCCCAACCTCAGAACAGCTATTCCTTGTCTGCCTGCGTCAGAACTAACACAGGGCACTAATCCTGTGACTACGAAGAAACCTTCTAGAGTCCATTGACTTAGTGGGCCACTGCCTTCCACCCATCCAAAAGCTAAGATGTCATAGGACACACACTGGGCCTGGAGAGAAACTCCCCCAGCTCACCGTGCCTGTTCTTGGATGTATTAGCTCTGATTTCGGGTTTTATTCTGTAAAACCATAAAAATTTCATTAAACTGCTTCCACATTAAAACATGGAATTTGGGGTAACCTGCAATTGTGAGGCCATCGTCACTCAAAAGGTCTCTGGAATAAACTAACTTTTAGTCTATTAAGATGATGATGACTCTGTGTGTGTGTGTGGGGGGGGTCAGAGGTAGAAGTCAGATGTCTTTCTCAATTGCTTTCCTTTTTAAAACTGGAAGTTTTAAATGGCTGGCCTTGAGGCAGCCAGGGTTAAATATGTGCACTATAATCGTGTCACCATGCCAGTTTTATGTGGTGCCTCCTGCGTGCTCGGCAAGCACTCTGAACTGGGCCCAGTCCCAGAGCCTTTTGGCTAGCCTTTTAGTTATTTGGTTTTTGTTTTGTCTTTAAAGAGTCTAATACAGCTGAGGCTGTCCTTGAACTCCTGAACTCTACCCCACAAGGGCTGGGGTCCCAGACTTGTACCAACATACCCAGCTTTTGAGCCTGGTTTAGAGGTCTAGAGGTAGGAAGGACCTTCAACAGGGGAAAGCTTTAGAAAATGAGTTTTCCTTCCCCATGATTTTATGAGTACACATTTAAATGTTCTTAAAGAATATTAACATTGGAAACATTGTTTTTTAACATACATTTTCCCCGGTAACCCACAGGATCATACTCAGAATTGGAGTAATCAGGATGATGTAAGGATTAACCTTACGATGTACCACGGTTACAGGAAGAGAATGGAAACTTAAGCTTAGAGCTTCAGAGCTACCAAGTGAAAACTAAGTCGTTAAGGCCAGTCAGTTCTGTAGTGACATCAGCTGGTTGTCCCCTACTTTGATCTTAGAGGGGATTTGAGAAAATTTTCTCCTATGGGAAACTAATAAATTCTATTATGAACTGTCATGTGCTATTGGTTTTGCTGAGAGGGAGATGGGCCACCAGTCTCAGACTCAAGCCTGTTTAAACTTGGGAGTCCTCCAAGATACCCTCTCCTGGGCAGGCTGGCCACTGGCCCTGAAATATAGACAGAGGAAACCATAAGGGTGTTGAAAATACAGCAAGAAGTCAAATCTTTCCAACATCGGCCACTCCAGTATATCCCATGGTTCATCCCTATGGTGGGGATGGCCACCAGCAGCTCGTCTGCAGAGGGATCCAACATCTGTGTCGACATCCCTGCTGGGTGAATGCTGATTTAATGCTTTATCTATCAACCGCTTGTTCTGTGTGGAAGCCCCTCTAAGGGCAAACACTCTGGCCCGCCTGCTACAGATTCAGTTGGAAGCTTATGGAGCTTTTAGGCTCCTGACTTGAGGATGCCCTCCCCTGCTGCTTGCCAAGTGTCCCTTTTCTGCTGCTGCTTAATAAAATTGTTCAAGACTGAGAGTACAGCTACCCCAGATCGTTCTCTGGATAAAACAGACTCGAAGGTGGCCCTGAGACACTGCCACACTGTACTTGTAGAGAGAGGCTTCAGGTCCCATTGGACAGACTCAAGGCCAAGTCTAATGTTGACAGTCCCTGACTCACTGACCCTACAGAGCTACTCCTGTTCTCCACTGACTTTGCTGCTTACCGTTCTTGAGGAAAACAATTCCTGACAGAATCGAGAATTTTAAACTAGCTGTTTAAAAGAGGCTTGTGAGGTGGGTATGGTGGCATTTAATTATGTCACGTGGGAGGCAGATCTGAGTTCAAGGTCAGCCTGGTCTACACAGTGAGTTTCAGGATAGCCAGGGCTACATAGTGAGACCCTATGTCAACAAACAAAAAGAAGTTTGTGTTAATATAACTTGTATGATTTTAATTATATCAAAAATAATCATTATGGAAATAACTCAGCAGCTCGGCAGGTGAGAGCACTGGCTGTCCTTGCAGAAGGCCTGGGATAAGTTCTTGAATGCACTCGGCAGCTTAAAACCATCTGTAATTCCAGTCCCAGAGGACCTGGTGCCCTCTTCTGGCTTCTGTAAGCACTGCACCTACATGTGTAGCCAAAACCCATGCACATGTGTGTGTGTAAGAAAACAGGAAAATAGCATTGGAAGATGTACACTAGCTAGCACACTAACACCGCAGTAAACAGACAACAGTGTGTCAAGTGGGAGGCTAGCCTGGATTACAAAACAGGAACCACTGGGAGACATGCAGCTTAGCCATTTGGATCTGCCTTAGTCATATAAGCATAAGTGGATTGGAACTGGGGTAAGCATCCCCAGTGCAGGCAAAGATTGTCAGAATGCATCCCCCCCCCCTTTTTAAAGATTTATTTTATGTATGAGTACCCTGTAGCTGTTTTCAAACACACTATAAGAGGGAACCAGATCCAATTACAGATGGCTGTGAACCACCGTGTGGTTGCTGGGAATTGAACTCAGGACCTCTGAAGAGCAGTCAGTGCTCTAACCCCTGAGCCGTCTCTCCAGCCCCAGAATGCATTTCCAATGTAAAGCAATGCTCTAACAAGAGATCTTATTCAAGACGCAGTAGTTGAAATTAAAAGGACTGAGGAAAACACCATTCCGGCAGTTGCACAGGGAACAGATATAAAGGTGTGAACCAGAGGGAAACACCTTAAAAATTGAGGGTAGGGTGTGCAGGCTGCAAGCCCAGTGCTCAGGAGGTGGCTACTCAAGGTCAGGAGTGCAGAGCTCCTTGGCTCCACACAGGTTCCACACCAGGGTAGGACAAGGCCCTGTCTCAAGAAACTGACAAAAATTGAACAAGAAAAGTATACACGGGGCTGGAGAGATGGCTTAGTGGTTAAGAGCACCGACTGCTCTTCCCGAGGTCCTGAGTTCAATTCCCAGCAACCACATGGTGGCTCACAACCATCTGTAATGAAATCTGATGCCCTCTTCTGGTGTGTCTGAAGACAGCTACAGTGTACTCATAGATAATAAAATATTTTTTTAAAAAAAAGTATACACAATCCTCTCTGGTGTGCACTGGGTACACTCTTCTAAGACAGAAACTTAGTAGCATCAAGATTAAGGCAGAGAGATTCGTGGTGATATGAAAACCAAACCCAACTAATAACAGCTAAACAGGGAAAGCCTCGCTTCGGGATGAATGTGCAGGGATTGCACACTGAGAAGTAAAACTCAGATCACTGAGGCTCCACTGGGGTAAACAAAGCCCACAGCCCTCGAGGTAAAGGCAACAGTGAAGGCTTCAGGGCTGGGCTGGGCTGACTTAGGGTGTACTCGCCCACTAGACCAGACCAGGGCCTGGGTTCCGTCCCTGGCATCAGGAAAAGAAAATAGCAGAAATAACTAAAAAGAGTAAAAACAAATTTTAAAAGATTTTTGACTAAATTAGCAAACCTTGATCTGAATTTCTAAAGTCATCAGTGAGACTGGAACCACACTAGTCTCCCAGATACACCAAGAGTCCTCACGGGGACCTGCTGTGAGGCAACAAATCAGAGGGAAACACAGGAAGTCCTAGAAAGCCAGAAATGAGTGAAACTGAGTAAATGAAAAACTCTTCTAGAAGAGAACATCTCTCAGCTCATTACCCTTACCACTTCGTCTGTATCATAAAGGGTGGGTAAGGTGGCTCAATGGGTAAAGACGCCTGCTGCCAAGCCTGACCAGAGCTGGATTTCTGGGACACACTGCTGAGCCCACCGTGGCCACAAGGCGGGTTTGTGTAATAAATGTACACGCTTTCACATTCCTCCAAGTCCTGTCCTCCCTGGTAACATTAATGACTCCATGGTGATCAGACAGCTGAAGTCCCAGAGCAAAATGGTAAATGCTAGGACCTTCAGGACAGCCCTTAAGGCTCTGGGAAAGAGCTCTAAATACATGAGTTCAAAACATATATAACTTCTCAACTGCAAAAAAAGAGGATGCATAAATCTAAAGGACCTTAGGCAGCTGCATTAATCCATCATTACAAAGGGGAGTTGTCAATTCTAGGCTCAGAGTAAACATTAAAAACCTATCAGACTGAGATGGCCCAATAGCACCGTGTGGTGGGTTGTTCATGCAGAAAATGTCAAAGTCCCACCCAAGAAACCCTACAATACAAACCATGCACACCCACCTTACCCTGGTTGACACCACTGCCCTTAACTAGGCATGCTGACCCCAACTTTGCTTATCCAAGAGACTGAAGAGATCTGATAGCAAAATAGCTTCCCGCCTTGTCCTGAGTGTGTATTAGGATCTCCACAAATCCTAGACCAGGTAGGTCAGAAAGTGTTCAGACCCCCACCCTGACCCTAACAGCAACAATACAGCCAAACTTGTTTTCAGGTTTATTGAAAATATGGCATAATGGATTAAACAGCTCCACGTGGTGTTTTGAAATTCATCCCAACCGTAGGCTGAGTGACCTGGAGGTTGGAGAGACTGCCAAAGTCCTGCAAAAGAACAGACACCCGTGAGTGGATACTTCTCACCCCCAGGAACTTTTCAACACACACACACCGACTGATGACACACCCTCTAAATGTAATTCTCTTCATCCAGCCTCCAGGCTTCTTCAGACAGATGTCCCTAGCAGGACACTGGATGGACTGGCCTACACACAGCTAAACCCCATAACCCACGCCTGCCCCCCATCTCCAAGGACCCAACACTCTTGCCACTACTACCAACCAAAGCCTAAAAGCCTGCAAGCATTTTCTTAGCTCAGGCAAGCTACAAAAACAGTACCAGTCACAATGCACAGAGGGGCTTAGAGGTTGTGCCCCTAAAACACTCCCCAGCCTCAGTCAACATCTGAGGGAAACAAACGTACAAGACACCAAGGAGTGGAGGATCAGGCTGGTCCCCAAGCACACCTAGCACCTGGGAGCCCACTGTGCCCTGAAGCTAGCTAAATGGTTTCAGAAGGCTGTGTTGATACAGCTTTAGCTGCTGGTCTCACTAAAGCCAGATGTAGGTATATGGGGATACAGAGTATTACTTTTTAATGTCTCAAACTGCTCAAAACCACTAACAGCACGCTGGACTCCACGGCCTGTCTTACCTTCACACACTTAGGAAAATGTCCCAGTCTTCTTAGCTGCTAGGATAAGCCACACTGAAGACACCTGAACTGTGACTAGCTGACTATTCTAGAAATGAGACCAGGGATCCTTTCTAAGACCGTCTCCAAGGAAAACAGGTGACAGAGACAGAGCTGAAGGGGGTGTGGGCAGGCGGACCACAATTTAGGAGCCAGTCCCAGAACAAGGAAAATGCAAAGAACTCAGTATGTCCCACACTGCTAAATTATCTCGTGAAAGCTATTCCAACACACTCGGAACAAGCAGCCACAAGCCATTTAGACACCAGCCTTACTCAAGCAATCAGCCGACACTCACCAGAAGCTTCAGCATTTCCTTGGTGTCAGGATCTACCTCAATGATCTCCTGATCTAGGGCTGAGACCTAAGAGAGAAAGAGTCAAGTCCAAATTATGAATGTGTTATCTTTCACTTCCTCTGATCCCTTGAAAGCTAGGGCTTCTCCACATAACCTTGTTTGCCCCAAAACTCAGTATGTAGACCAGGCTGGCCTCTGCCTCCCAAATGCTAGAATTAAAGATGTGCACCACCACAGCCCAAGGCTTCGCTCTAGTGTGCGTTTTGAAAGCCTTACGGCAGTGCTCACACTTGTAGGTCAAGCTAATATGGTCGGGAGGCAGGCACCCTCTCTAGGCTCCCATGTGGGAAGAGCAAACTGAATTGAGATTCCAGGAAGGCTAACAGTAGGCAGGCTGATTACAGGCACCCTCAGCTGGGTGCGGCACTCCGAAGGCAGCTGAGCTCCCACCACAGATGAGGCCCCACTACCACCTGAGCAGGTAGTAAAAGGTACAAAGACCCACAAGGTTTACCTCAGGAACATAATTATCTCTCCTCTCCCTCTCTTCTTCCTGCAACTTGATGGAGATGCCTCTCACAGGACCTCTCTGAATCCGCTTCATCAGATGCGTGACATAGCTACAAACACACAAGCCAGGAAGAACAGTGACCACTTCCCACCTAGTGCGCAGAGTATCTGGGTACAAAACCTACTTTGTTTCTACATCGAGGTCGGACTCACCGTCGGAGATCCTCCTATACACACAAAGTCCAGACATCCACCCACTACATTCCTCACACTCCGTAAATAACCCTCCTCCAAGCATCAACTCTTCCGCACTTGTACCTTGACTGGTTTCATCAGTCGTACGGACACAGCACCGTTAATTTTTCGTGCAACATGGCCATAGTGATAAAATGCTGTGAGCAGATACTGCAGCAATAAGGTTTGGAGGTCGGAGCTCTGCCTTCAGCTACCGTAAATAACTCTAAGATCACCTCGGCAAAAACCCACAGTGAACGCACACCTCCAGCTCCCTCGGACCATTCGGGGGACCTCGAGCAAAGGGAACGGCCAGGGCAGGCTCTTCCGGAGGGACAGTTGCCGCAGGCAGCCGCGAGGCCTCCACTCACCCGGCTATCTTGTTCCGAAGGTTTTTGCTGGGGATGATGGCGATCTCCTCGCACACGCGCTTGTTGGTGTGAAAGTCATTACCCAGGCGCGTGTAGTACTTCTCGATGATGACCCGGGCCGCCTTCTTCACAGTCTTGGTGCGAACGCGGCCCTGAAGGTGGAGAGGGCAAAGTGACTTGGGGAGCCCGCACCTTCCATGGAGGAAGCAGGCGCCGGCTCCCAGAGGGGTCGGTGCGCGGAGAACTTCACGCGGAAGCGCGCCAGGCTGACAGACTCCGCGTGGGCACCGCCTGCAGCCTCTCGCTGCGGACTTGAGGCCGCGACAAGCGGAGGATGGATGCGGATTGAAAAGGACAGAGCACTCAGAGGCAAACACCTACCATGTTGACGGGTCTCGGTAAAAGAGGAAACAGGAAGCACAAGAGAAGCCTATTAAAGCGCAGGCCAGAAAGCCGCTTCCGCCCGGCTACGGCTGCGCGAAGCTCGCGAGAATACCACAGCGGCCCCTGGAGGACTGGAGTGGCAGTGCTGCGCTGAGGGCGGGGCGAGAGCCTGCGCGTGCGCACGTCGGTAGCTCGGACGTCTCTCCAACAGAGTTTCTGCTCCTAGTAGTTCCGTGGTAGGTAGGCTTCTGTTGGGAGGTTCAGGTTGCTTTAATCTAGGAGATACTTTGAGGCCCTGAGGCAGATAGGAGGCCCGAGCTCCGAAAGGTGTAGTAGTAGAGGGGAGTCATCCCTGATCTCCAACACGCGCGCGACTCTAGCCTAATTGGAGAGGTTTCTCTTATTTCCCGGCGTTTCTTCACATTCTAGCACAGTATTCCATTAGAGCTGCTCTTAAATGTCTTAGCGCGTTTTACTTTTCTCAATTGGGGATGAGCTAAACAAGTACTAACCTCGAGTGCTTAAAACAGCGGCTGGCTCACAGAGAGCTCTCAAACATAACAAATTAAGATCTGAGAGAACTATACTGCTCCCAACCAGTGAAGACACTATTATCTCCAACCTTCAGCTTCTTCCGGTTATCCTTACTCTAAAGTAGCTCATGGAGGGAGGAAAAAAAGAGGTCTATGGAACCAGAACTGAAGAGATCAAAGATCAGTAATCCCTGGGAGTTGCAGCTTACTTTACCAGTGAATTTCTAATGAAGTGGAGGCCAGGTAGAACACTAGACCTTACAGTCTTGCAGGAAGAGAACTCTTGGATTCTGATTAGTGAATTTTTGCATCTTACAAGAAGGATGCTTTAGTACCTAGGGGTCTGCTCTCCCTCAGACTAGTTTCCCAAAGGATCAGTTCAGCAGGCTGACTCAAAACTTCTCTACTTGAAAAATTATCAGACCTATCATAAAGCCATGGAGAAACTAGTGTAAAGGGCTGTGCAGAAAGGAAAAGCACTGCTGGATATGCTAGTGCATACCTTTAATCCCAGAACTCGGGATGCCTGCCTAACAGGCAGACTTCCTGAGTTTGAGGCCAGGCTGGTTTACATAAGGAGTCCAGGACAAGGCCACAAAGAAAGACCCTGAATCAAAAAAGCAAAGTAGTAACCACGCGGAAAGGAATTGCATTAGCACAAAAGCACAAGGGAGTCCAAGAGGAAGGAGGAACACGCAAGGGCTCAGGCTCACAAGAAAGCAGCCAACAAGTGGCTCCTGACATCTTGGCGGTTGTGTCTCTAGCATTCTTGGGGCTGCATCTGGAGGCCTCAAGGGGCCAAGCAAGTAAAATTCATAGGTCTTTCATTTCAGATTGTAACCACCCAGGTACCGATATTCCAGCCTGGCTGACCAGGATGCAACAGGTTCCACATAGGAGCAGGTCTCCACATGCACATACCATCCCTCTGGACTGGGGTCCCTCCCATTGTGAGAATACATGAAGAGAGGACTTGTCCCTGGAATCTCCTTCCCTGCTTGCTACCACACACCCCGGACAGACAAAACCACAACTCTGCTGCAACGTGTTTATTATGTGCCAAAAAAAGTACACCACAGCTTACTCCACAATCTGTACAGAGTGCAGTCTTGCCTGCATGTACAACAATGAGGTAGAGACTTCACACACAGCTTCACGAGCCCACAGAGTAGCTGGGATATGCGACAATGCAACGTCAGCTCAGCAGGGGGGCGACACTGGTTCTTTGGCACACAGCTTCCCTAAGAGGGGCAAGTAGTAACTAAATTTTTAAAAAAAGAGTCAAGTTTTCAATTCCAGTAACATTTTTGTCAACAATAACTGTTGATTCATACATTCTTCAAATAAAAGTTGTAAGGAAGGGTACTTGCCCCTCTAAGAGAAAGGGCTCCTGTGAGCCTTCATCCGCCCCCACCAAAAAGCAGCCCTTTTTTTTTTTTTAATTTTTAAGCTCAGTTACAAAAGAAAAAGTCCTGTGACTGTGATTAAAAACTTCTATCAACCCTCCCCCAACGTAAGTGCAACATAAGGTGCGACAAACCATTTAAAACTATATACAGCAGCTGCTCAGACCTAATTTTTCCTCCCATCCAGTTTTAAATAAAATAATTTTTCTCTTGGTTACAAATGCTTTGATTTGCAACTGTGACCAGCAGTCCCCCAGACACAAATTTGCTATAATGTTAAAAGCTGCCAAAAAAGAAAAAAAAATCTATTGTTCCAAACGACTTAAAAACTGTTTTAAGGAGTGTAAAAAGGAACCAGTAAAAACCCTCGAGCGTAAACTATGAAATATGATTTGGTTTAAATGAAGAGCAAAGTCTCCTTTGTTTGTTACAGTAAAAAACACCAGCTGAACACTCAATTTATGCCGTTCAGGTGGGGGTTAAATAAATGGAAAGGCACTGTATGGCAACTGCAAGAATGGACCAATGAGACCTGCGCATCACCACCATCAGTATTGCAAGGAATGTAAGAAGCGCTTTAATAAATAAACCCAAGTGTAGGCATCTGTGTCAACGCGTTCTAGACACAGTTTTTTTTGTTGTTTTCATTTGTAAAATGAGGAACTAGAATCTGGGAAAACTACAATTGCTTGAGGGTGAGCCTGAGGCCCCTGCTCTGGCACACCCCGCTGAAGACAAAACCTGACAAAACTCATTGTGCATTAATTAGTGCAGAAACAAAGACAGACTCAGCAAGTACAAAGGTGAGTACAATTCTCCCTTGTCTGCAGAAAGCTAGCTCCTAGGCGCCCGTGCAGGGAACAGGCTGCTGCCTGACTTGCCAGCCTTTGGCGCCACAGGCCCTGGGCCAGGCCAGCTTCTCTAGCTGGAATTTTAGTTCTTCTGGTTCCTCATTAGCGGGCTGTGGTGGCGTAGGCCTTCCATGCTGTGTCGCCAGTGCCAGCAGCTTCGGCAAAAGTACTTGAAGCAGACCTAGTTAGGGAACAAAGAGAAGAGTGTGCCAACACTAGATATAAAGTTCCACTTTAAGAGGAAATTAAAAGCGCTAGCTTCTGTGGGGGCTAGAAGAAAGACTTCCTGCTAACCCTCTCACCCCAACAGAGCTTTGGCTGACCAAAGGAAATGCAGCCCTGGATCTATGGGTACTCTTATGCAAACATTTTACGTTTCTTGTGTGTACCATGCAGCTTTCCAATTTTCCAACTTTCTTTTCTACACAGCAGTTCAATCTTATCGCTGCCGACATGAGAGAATGCTGAAGAACTGGTTACAGATTCAAGTACCAGGAGACATGCCTTTCTCTTCTCAGTGAGAAGTGACTGGTTTTGCTAGCTGGGTAACCAGCCCTAAGCAAGTCATAACCTCCTAACAAGAGTATGAAGTGGAGGAGTCACTGTGAAGTCACTAATCTACAGAAGCTGGTTTAGGAAGACACTGATATCTCACTATCCAAACTCACTGTAAGCTTACTCAGGAGCATCTGTCTGACTCTTCATAGCCTCCATTAAATAACAGCACCACTATAAAGTCAAACTACACATGGATGGATTGCTCCAGGCTGGAAGGTTCCCAAACACCTCACATAAGGTTGAAAATGTGGTTGGTTCCGTGATTGTACCTGCACAAGATCAACCCAGTGAACATTCCAGAATGAACAGGAAAATGCCTCACAAGCAACTACTCCTGGCTGAGAGTTATTAGCAGCTGATGGCTTCTGGAAGAAGGAAAGCAGGTTTTCTTTAAGGGCTGCCGCCCTGGTAGATAGACCATTGTAGTATATGAGTAGCATAAATGGGACTAGGTGTTGATAAAAACACCCCCCCCCACAGTGAGCTTATGCTAACACATGCCAGCAATTCTAACGCTCTGGTAGGAGCAGTGGGTAAGAGGCTTGCTGTGAGATCAAAGCCAGTTTGGTTACATGAAGTTACAGGTAGGATTAAACAGTAAGACCATTTCCAACAAAAACAAAACAAACAAAAAACTAAAAAGTACCCACCATTACCAATGCCATATTGTACAACAGTAACAGCCCAGGAAGGAAAGGGCCAAAAATCCAACAAGTACCTTTCCTATGCTTAGTGTTGTAGATAAATCTATGCACAGGGTGCTCTCAACTACGTGTCTCTATGCTTTCAGAAATAAGTTACCTCAGAACTCTACTTCTTGTGTCATAAATGTGCCTTAATACATTTTCAAATTGTGATAGGGACTTCATAGGCATCTACGGTGTCCAGAGGACTCACCTGATCTCGGCAGAAGAAAGGACCAGGTTGTGAACTGCAGATAAGACACAGAGAATCTTCTAGATAGGGGTCGATCTGAACCTGAAGAACAGAAGATAAAATGGGTCTGTGGATCAGAGGAACTGTAGTTATATATTATTGAGTACACAGGAATGTAGGGTGTTTGTGCTTAAGGAGGAAGACAGAATTGTAGGCAAGAGTCGAATATAAAGATCCTAGATGACAGACTTGTTTTGTCTTTTTTTTTCCCCTGGAGCTAAGGACGAACCCAGGGCCTTGAGCTTGCTAGGCAAGTGCTCTAGCACTGAGCTAAGTCCCCAACCCCTAGATGACAGACTTGTATCACATAGACAGAGCTGGTTGCTTATAGCGTATGGACAACCAAAGAGCAGTAGCCTGTTCTTTGAGGCAAAATGAATCCTAGTCCTGTATCAGTTAGCAGCAGGTAAGTGTTCAGAGGATTCAGGTAAGAGGCTGATAAAGTTGCTACTTAGCAGTCTCAGACAAATAGCAAAATGAAGACACTTCTCCCCACCCACACTCATATACACACAAGTAGCTAACAGTCTTGAGTCCCCAGAGACAAAATCCCACCTCAGTCTCTGAACTCAGGCTAACTGTGCAGTTGGGTTCACTTCTCCAATCTTGGAACTACAGTGTTTTATAATTGAGTCTCAAAATAAGGACACTAACCACACACTCACCTTCTTGGTAAACTTGGTGGTTTTGATCTCCACAAAAGCAGCAGTGACTGCTTTCAGGTAACTACGTTGGTTATTGAAAGTCACACGACCAGACCCTAGGAAAATGGTACAAGCTTAGACCTTCTGCTCAAGTTTTCTTAAATTCCCTCCAACATTCAAACCAGTGCTATCTGACTTAAAGGTAAGTACTTAAGTAGTTTCTAATTTAGTGGTTGTCACAGCAAAATCAAAAGCAATGGAATTTTAGTTATATATTTTACCTAAGATATTTTAACACACAGGAGAAGCTGCATTTCAAATACTTTAACAGCTACCACACTGGACAATATAGGTCCTAAGACACATTGCTATAAACCATCAGGTAAAGAGGGAAGGGAAGGGGCTCCCTCCAGTGCAGGTAGATGCACAGAGAAGGACTAAGAGCTCAGGCAGAAACCACTGCAGTCTAAACTGTTTTCAGAAGGGCAGGAATACTTTGCCCAGAGGTACTGTAGAGAACTAGAAACTAGCAGGAGAGCTATGAGAATCCCTGTCCTGCCAAGTGCTGCCCCCACTCTACAGTTCTCCATCTGCAGCGCGGCACTGACAGGCAAGCACACAGTGCTCCTCCCTGAGCAGACTCCCTGTGGGTGGGTAGAGCAGGCATCTGGGAAGGTGTTTAACTCCGTGCCGTGATCAGAGTCCGTTCTGCTTCTCAGCACAATCCTTGAAATCACTGCACTATGTCTGGACTAACCTCCTTTCTCAGAAATGCTGACCAACTCCGTCAAGACACAGACATTAAGGTAGAATGGCTCAATTGATATGCCAATTTTTATCTATCCAGAAACATCTGACCTTGTCTCTGACTCTAGACAACATCAAAGAAGTAAAAACAAAAACAAATTTCCCTTCTTTTTCCTTCTTCCCACTTCCCTTCTTTCCTGACAAGGTCTCAATGTATAGTTCTGGATGCCTTTGAATTCAGAGATCCACCTGCCTCTATCTCCCAAGTACTGGGACTACAGGCATGTGCAGCTGCCTAGGAAGCACTTTCAATGAAGGAAAGTTCTCAGTAAAATGTAGTCTTTAAAGGCAGTTTATCCAAAACTAGTTTGGCTGTGTACTTTGAATTTCCAACAGACTTCTTTCCTCCTTTTCATCAATACTATCATAGTCCTACAATTACCCTTTCCCCCAGTGTGTGAAATAGTAGCAGAAGCAAGATGCAGATGGGCCAGTACTGTTACTTCTGGAGGAAAAGATGATCTGCAAACCTGGGTCAGGTCTCTCTATACTCCCGAGGGTAAGTATTACCATCTTAATCTGCTTCCCAGGGGCACCAAGGCTTCCCATACAGAAGTAGGACACTCACCAATGGGGTACTTGTGCTTATCTGTGTCAATCCCAGCATACACCACTCCACCAAATAGGTCATTCAAGATGGCAGCCAGAGCCTCAGCATTGAGCATCCCGTGCAAGGCACCAACAAACACCGTCCTGCTGGGATCCAGCCTCTGAGATGGGCTCCAGACAAAGTTGCTGTCAGCCAAGACCCAAGGGATTACCTGTACCTGAAAACCCCCCAAAGGTTGATCAGCTGGCATCTTCAGAGACCAAGCTCCCTGTGCAGTGTGTACATGCTGTGGATACCACACTGCAGCCGCTATGACTACACAAGGTGAAAGAGCACTGTCACCCATCTGAGGCACACAGGCTTTTCCCAACACTGACGTTGAATTACCTTTGTTTATAATGATAAAAGCAAATTCAAAAGAACTTGCTCATTCTGCAGAGTAATCAAGAAGGACCAAACCGACAGGCCCAGGATCCTCTAACTCCAACCAAGAGTCACAGGAACTAACAAAGCACAAGTTCTCAAGGAAGAAAACAAGCATTCTTGTGACAGGAGAACTCACAGAACATTAAAAAGTTAGAAAGCATGGAGGACAGAAATATACAAAAGCTATTATATCATTGAGATGATTACTGGTCTCAACCAAGGTATTTAGAGGTGCCATCAATAATGAGAACATCTCCCCCTGTTCTTTGTGTGTGTCTATATCTCTCTCTGTGTGTATCTGTCTTCTGTATGTTTCTGTGTCCCTGTATGTCTATGTGTCAGTCTGTCTCTGTTTCTCTCTCTCTCTCTCTCTCTCTCTCTCTCTCTCTCTCTCTCTCTCTCTCTCTCTCTCTCTCTCTCTCTCTCTGGCCACACACACAGATCTGAAGTGTTAAAAATCTCACTAACACCAGGGTAAGTGCTGACATCTTCTGTCCTGAGTCTCTGACCCCAGCATCAAGTCTAGTATGTCAGGCAGAGGACTTTACAATCAACTAGGCTTACAGGTGCCAGTAACTATTTATGTAAAATTAGCTAGATTTTCTTTAAATGTTTTGAAGCAGAAGAGAACTGAGGCAAACACCAAAATGTAAAAATAATTTAAAAGAAGGTCTGAACATGGTTGGTGGCAATTGTCACAGGTCACAAGTAAAGATATTCTTCAATGGAAATCTGCAGAGGTCAGACTTCCTGAGTGAGAAGCAAGGAGGCAGGGCCTGAGCTCTGAAGAACCTGTAGAGAAGGTGCACAGGAAAGGAACACCCATACAAATTCAAGAAAAAGACTACTTTGCACATAGGGCAATCTATAATTACAGGATATATCAAAGAACATAGGGTCTAGGTAGGACAGGTTAGACAGGTAAATCTGGGTCAACAAATAGTAGAACCACAAAATGAGTAAGTTATCTGAGTAAAAAAGATGACAGGAGGGAGTCAAACATCGTACTGATGATGAAGGACCACAGTTGGGACACACAGTCACAGAAGTGAGAGGACTGGGACAGCTGGAGCATCAAAGAGACACTGAGTCTCTGAGGTGATGGGGGGTGGGAAGGAATGATCAGGGTCTGAGCAGGCTGGCTGTCCTGGCTATGCCAGTCTCATGTGTGAAAGCAGGGGACCAGAAAGGAGAGTGGATGATGTAATCTTAGCTACAATGAGTTGCCTGAACAAGAGAAACATGGGGAGCTTCTATAAAGCCAAGAGCCAGATTAGTCAATAAACTATTTAAAAATGATGTGGCCATCCTAATAGGCACTTTCTCCTTTAAGATACTGATTTTTTAAAAAAACAGACTTCAGTTTCTAAGAGTTGATTTAGGTTTACAGTAAAACTGCACAAAACTGAAATTTCCCACACACACTATCCCCAACACACACATACACACACCCTCAACTACATCATTCTGCACCCAAAGATCCATCTGTTCCCGCTGATGACCCCACACTGACAATTATCACCCCCTCAAAACCAGAGTCTACACTGGGCTTTCTTTGTGTCTACTGCACACTGCTGGGTTAGAGGAAGTGTGTGGTGACTTCACAACACCTATTGCAGCTGACTGTCATCTCACAGCAAAAATCCCTGTGCTTTGCCTCGTTATGTTTCTCTTCCCCGGAAAGCACTGATCTTTTTAATTAGAGATATATTTGGCTTCCTGTCCTATAGATGAGCAATAAATTTTCAAAACAATTTTATGTCACAAAAATGATGTTCTTTGGAATCATCTTAATAAAAGCACTATACCAATTTCTAAACTCAAAACATTTGATTCTCAAAACTCTCCCCAGTAGCACCACTTGAGGAGCCTGACTAAAGGAGATTCCTAAACTCTGCACAGATGATTCAGTGAGTCTGAGGTACGAATGGCAATGAGGCTCCCCAGTGTGAAGTCAGTGTGCTATCCAGGACACACTGGTGGGCCTTGGTCAAGAGAGTCAGAGAGGCATCATTTTGACAGAGCTAAGGAAGGCCTGAGAGGGAGTGAAGCTGCCACAGCTGGGGCTGTCCTGAGGGGATTTACTCACCACCAAACATCATGGGGTCAGAAAGCAGTCTGAGAACTAGGGGGAACATATGTAGATTTTTTTCAGTTTAGTACAAGCAAAGGAAGTTGCTGCTTTCAATCTCATCTCTACGATGAGGCTTGGGATTTAAGTGTAGATCAGAAAAGAACAGGAAGGCTGGGAAGGCTTGACTCTTGCTCCACTGGATTCCAAGGATTGGATGTGCACACTCATATAGCCCCACTGGTTCCAGGACTGTATGCTATGCACATTCATAGATCTCCTTTTTATCTCAGTAAGGCTCAACAGCTGGAGTTTTAAAAAAAAAATGCAAACTAGAAAATAGTGGATGTATTTACTGTGGGACAAAACAAAACAAAACGAAAAACCCAACAACAACAACAACAACAACAACAACAACAACAAAAAAACAAACCCCAGACTTCTTGCCTCAGCTAAAACTGGTGCCCTGGTGCCAAGAAAATCTGGTGCCACGAATAAAGAATGTCTCCCAAAGTCTTGGGTATTTGAATGTTGTCCCCAGTAGGTGGTGCAGTTCAAGGATTTTGGTGGTATAGCCTTGCTGGAGGAACTGAGTCACCCTGAGATGAAAATCCTCCTTTCACTTCCAACTTGCTCTCTGTGCTTTTGCTTACAGTAAAATAAAGGATGTAAGCTCTCAGCACCTTGTTCCTGCAGCTATCTTGTTCCCAAATGAGGTCCTTTGTAAGGTGCCTTAAGTCATGGTACTCTACCACAGTGGCCGTGTTGGTTTCCGTGAGGATGTTTGAATGCTTAGTCCTCAGTTGGTGGAACTACTTGGGAACAACTGGGAGCTGTGGCTCTGTGGAAAGTGGGTGTCACTGGGGGCAGACTTTGAGGTTTAAAAATACGCATGCTATTCTATTCCCCATGTGCTCTCTCTCTGCTAACGATGTGACCTCTGCCATGCCTTCACTCCACATCATGAGCTCTAACCTGAAATCATGATCCACATTAGATGTTCTGTTATAGGTTACCCTGGTCATGGTCTTCTGTCACAGCAGTAACAAAGTAACCCACACAGCAACAGAAAGTAACGAAGGTAGGATTACCAAGCTAACTCACTTCTTTGCAGCGCATCCTTCGGCTGGACATCTTGAAATAATATTCACTTAGGCCATCTGGGCTCAGTGGGTCATGAGAACAAGCCTGAAGCAAGGCCCGGACGGACTTCTCTAGTTCAAACACCAAATACACATACCCTATACTCAACAAAAGAAAAAGAAGCCTTAATATCCCCCAGGTAGCAATTTAACATCCTCTAGTGTGGCTGACGAGCCAATGCTTTGAACAGGGAGTTTTCTTCTAAGGGAGGAAGCCTCAAGTGCAAGACAATTTTTTTAGAGGGTAGGTGCTGGGGGTTAACCCCACAGTCTTGTGCATGCTAGGCAGCACTCCACTACCGAATCAAATCCCTTACCCTAAAGTACATTTTATTCTACTCCTAAAAAGGCTTGTCATACCATTTACTATGACTTATTCTATGCTAAGGGAGATTTACCTCAAAATTCACTAAGGGAAGGTACTGTCAGGCTGGCACAGAAGACCCTACCTATGACCATATAGCTCTCTACCCCTGAACACAGAGTATGCCCAGGTCAATAGAGCCAGGAAAAATAGCAGGTCAGTTTGTCAGGGGATGCAGGTATTGCTTTAAAAGCCTAATTAAACCACTGATTCAAGTTCAGTGAAGATGGGGCAGAGTGAAAATAGCTCCTGCTTCTTTCTACAGGGCAAGAGCTCATTTTAGACTAGTGAGGAATCAGATACTCGGTCCTCATTCCTGCCAACTCCAAAGGGAATCTCAGAACTGGGTCAGACCACAACCCCTGAAGCAGCAAAGGCAGGCAAAAGAACACTCTTGAAGTGAACACCTTATTCAAGAGGGAAGGCCCTGGTGGGGTTTAGGTTCAGAGGGAGGTGCTCAGGAAGGGGTCTGACGCCATCTCCCCACATCACTACAAGCTTGGACAGATGGATGGACAAAGGAGTGTACAAAATAGCAGAGGGTGTGTTGACTATACCCTGGAGTGCCTACTTTACTAGCATGCGTCTGTGACAGCCCAGCACCACATGGTGCAGTACGTGTGAGGAAGAGGGGAAAAAAATTCCTACCATGTCTTTATTACCTTTAGGCATATTACCTTTGGGAGGACACCGGGGGTGCTTGCCATCCTTACCAGGCCACTCCACACTCAGAGAGCCAAAAACACGGAAGGTGTTAACCAATCCAGCTGCACAGATGGGGAAGAACAACAGAAACCAATAGAGTCTACTCAGGAAAGACAAACACAGGATCACCAGTACTCCTCCCAAGGTTCACTGCTCCTGAAAAACAACTCAGAGCTGACTTCCGGTCTCGTGTGTAAGCAGACACACAGAGCTACAACAGCTTATGAAATGCTCTCTCAGCTGCTTCTCTAACACCCTGTGCTGAAGCAGAGGTTCAGGCTCTGACCTGGAGCCTAGGGTCCACACTCTTGAAAGATAAGCTCCACCTTCAACTCTAAAGAGATCTCAGAGGCAGCTCACCTTCTGTAATGTCCCAAGGAACACCTCCTAGGAACACCTTGCATGAGTAGATGGGGTTCTTGTAGTTCCGGGGAGGAAGCTGGCCACTCCAGGTACATGTAGCTTCATTCACAGCTTTGGGAGGAGACAAAGAAAAGAACACGGGTTCAGACAATCAACAAAGTCACTACCCTTTTCTGAAATAGACTTGTTGGGGAGATAGAACATTCACGATTCCAACCTGGTTTCCCAGGAGATGACTAGCCATGATGACTATTCCAAAAGAACACTTATGTCTGCTGAAATATTTAAGGTAACTTTGATAATCCTACCTCATCAGCTTTGCTTCCAATAAAATCAAAAGGAATATCAGATGTATAGGGTAAAAAATATTGGGCTGTAGAGATGGCTCAGAGGTTAAGAGCACAGTCTGCTTTTTCAAAGGTCCTGAGTTCAATTCCCAGCAACCACATGGTGGCTCACAACCATCTGTAATGAGATCTGATGCCCTCTTCTGGCCTGAAGGCATACGTACAGGCAGAAAGGTGTATGATGTATTATATACATATACATATATACATATATACATACACACACACACACACTATGTATGTATGGATATATATATCCAACTAAAAACCAAAAAGACACAACTAAAGGTATTTTGACTATATAACTTATTAACTATCAACAAAGCAGTTTTATCTTGCTATTGTTTAAAGTAGTTAATAGATATATATTTAGGATTAGACAGAATGTTACATATGCAATGCTCTACAAGTTTCTGACCCTTGTAGACTTTCTCTTTCAGTTAAAGAGATGTTCTACTGTTTCCTTATCTTGTTTCTGAATTCATCAGCCACAGACGTCAAGACACTGTCAGGAGGAACACAACTCAACAGCAAGCACATATCCATGCCCCACAAGCCAATTCAAAAGCATTTGAGTAGGCACTGAATTTCCCTACACCCACAGTATGATGATGGATTTCTGCCCAAGCCCTCTGCTCCCTAGTTATGTCAAACCAAATATGTCAAGAGGCCCTTTCTGCTGTGTATGCTTGGAGCCTGCTTCAGATTGGCTTGTCCTGCTAATTTCCAGAGGTCTGTTCTCAGAGTCAGTTCAAGCCTTTCACATTGGAAGGTGACCTGGATGATGACTGGTTACTTCTTGACACATTATCCTTTCCTTCAGCACTGAGGAAGATATTCAAGGAGATGAGACATTATTCCGTCATGGATAATAGGGTATTTCCTAACAGCACAGGGCTAATGTGTTGCCATGACAAGAAACTGGACACTGCTAGCAACATCTCACATAAAAGCAGGTAGCATCCCTCCAGAGAGCATCCCGAACAGTGAGCACAGTAAACACAATCATGGGCGATCAGAACCACTAGATGAGCAGGGTATTCGCACTGTTAGGGGAGAATGAGGTAGGGATGAGCTCTATGAAAACACATGTACCAGAGAAGTAACATTCACTCAGTCAGGGACCAGACCCCACAACCGTGGTTTGGGTGGAAAGCAAGGACGGCATTAGTGGTTAATGATATAGGTAGCTCAATGACTTCCAAGCCCAGGTGTAATGTAAGAAAGCAGACTTAACATACACTCAGATTCTGCACCTGGACATGGTAATACACAACTCTAATTCCAACACTCAGGAGGCAGAGGCAGCCTGGTCTACAGAGCAGACAGCCCAGGACAGGCCAGGGATTGTAAAGAAAAAAGACTTAAAACAATTTTTAAGATTCATTTTTATTTTATGTCTGTGGGTGTCTTGCCTGAACATAAGTCTGTGCCCGATGCCTACAGAGGCCAGAGAGGGTTTGGATCCCCTGGAACTGGAGCTACAGATAACCAGAATATGCCATATGGGTAGTGGGGACTGAACTCAGGTCTGCTGAAAGAGCCACCAGTGCTCTTAACCACCAAGCCATCTCTCCAGCCTGCACTTAAGACTATTTAAATAACAGAAATGAAAGGACTTCAAAGAGCTCAGAGCACTTGGTGATATCTTACACCTTAGAAGTTGACAACTAGACTACTTACCCTGAATGTACCAATCCAAAAAAAAAAAAAAAAAAAAAAAAAAACTCAGGGCAAAAAGTCAGAAAATGAACTTTGACTGCTATGACCTTCAATTAGAAATAAGGAGGGCAGACAAAACTGTAGACATTATTTTCAAGGTTTTGTCTTTTTCATGCAACAATCAAAAACAAGGGTGGTGCACAGTCATTTTCCACAGAAGCCCACAGTAAGAGGTGGAACCAGCCATCTTCTGCTGTGGCACAGCCTCTGTATCAGGCTATCTGCTTCCTTCAACTCAATCTCAAGGCTGTCCTTTATTTTTAGAACCCTTGGCTCTTTAAACCTGGAACTTTACCACACTATCAAGCCCTCTTCAGAAGAGTTCATCACGGTGTGAATAAAGGTAGTTCTGTGTCTAGGAAGAGGTCTCAGGCTTCACACAGCCACAGCCATCCGACACTCACCTGCGGCCTGCCTGTGGAGTCTAGCCTCTCTCTCTATGCTGAATGGGTCTTTAGGAGCTCCGAGAAGGTCCCAAGATGGCCACACAGAAGTTCCTGGCCATCTCTTTGGAGCACTGGTTGGAGAGGGAGCAACTGCAGCAAGAGCAGCTTGCTCTTGGTCCATTCGAGACCCAACTCCCATCTTTAGAGGGTCTCTGGGACCATTTCCCGTCATAGAAAGAAAGGGCAGAGGAGGGGAAATGCGAAGGCTTGACTAGAGAAGGAAAAAGAAGACACAAGTTTTAAAAGACAATTTTGTTATAAAGTAATAATCATATAACAAAAATATGAAAATATCTAATATAACAATCTACATTTATAATTTGATATATTTTCTTTCAGTCTGTCTTCCTATTCATTTTTAAGATTAGCTATGGATAACCGTCCCTCAACATAGACATTTTGATAAATTTATCACATTTTATTTAGGAGGCCAGTAACATCCTAAGGATCCAGTTACCTATTGCTAAACAACTTTTTTCCTTCCGACCCACTTATGTTCTATTAGAAATGTATTTAAATGTATTTAAACATGTCACACTATATATTTGTGTTAAAGCTTGAAATTCTAAGCATCAAAATTATGTATTATTAAAATTTATTGATAGAATATTTTCTATAGATACAAAAACTGTCTCATTTCTTCTTTGTTTGCTTCTGTGTCTCTTTCCAAATTAATCCTTAGGTGTGGTAGCTGAGAGAGTTGTATTTGTCAGGCACGAGGTAAAAATCCCAAGGTGAGCTCTATTTAAGTAATGAAACGGAGCAAATACCTTGTGAACCTATCCCACAGGGTGTAACCTCAAGTCCAGAGAAGTAAAGGACCTGATTTAACTGTCATTCTAGAAACTAGTCTGGACAGAGTAAATGAATGGGCAACAAGAATGCTAATTCATGCCAGCGTTCAAAGTCCAGGACGGGTAGAAGATGACAACAGGGTGGGTTCTAAAAGTCATGAATGGGTAACCCATGAAGATAAGAAGATGAGGAATGGGCCCTCCTATTCAATTCAACATTGAGCTCCTGGCATTTTGTAACTGAAAAGCAAAGTTGAGGTGGTGCCTTAAACTATCTTATTCCAGGAAATTGTCTGTCTTTCCCTTCAAGACTCATATGTAATCACTTTTACCCTCTAACTATACTGACTGTGCTGTCCTCTATATGATATTTACACCGTCCTCCACCCACCCTAACCAATTTCCTAACTCTAATTACCATGGAGCCCGCACATGTCACACTTGACTGAAGGTAAAGGACAGGACATATAAATTGATGACAGTCTCAGACGGTGAGTGGGCATGGGTCAGTGCAAAAGTACAGGAGCTAGAGTCACAATCTAGATCAAAATTCAAGTGTAAATAATTATGACTTAAGGTCAATTATTAAAATATCACTTATGAACTTTGGGACATTTATACACAGAGGTATATAAATATTTTTTAAAGATTAAAAAGAAAATATCCATGTACTTCAACAAACAGCACACTGACAAGATGCTCATATTTACTTTGAAATTAACTGTTCTCTACCAGCTCTTGGAGTAACAAGTAAAAGATACTGGGTTCTAAAATATATTTCTCATGGGCATTCAAAGTGTCTTTGGGTTTGCCAAGGATGAACAACTACATAAAGGTGCCTGATGTTCTCTCCTGCCTGCATCCTACTGAGGCACCCATTTCAAGCTCTAAGACAGATACTGTGGCACCTTTCCCCTGGGGCACACAGCCAGCTCCACCTCCACACCCCACTCCTGGGCACGTTACATACAATCAAATCTGAGAGATGATCTGATCCAGAGCTGAAGCCACTCGTGTCTGAGTCAGAGGGGCTGCTAGAACGGGAGTCCAGGATAGGCCGGGTGTCCAGGCGAGATCCTCTAACTGAGGGCGCTGGGAACTTGTCCAAGTCAGACCCAAGGGGATCCAGAGACAGGAAGCTCAAGGGGGTTTTTCCTAAGACATTTCCCAGTGGATTTTGGAGCATGCTTAATACTAGGATGACAAAAAATAAAATAAAATAAATAAAGAAGAAAAGAAAAGGAATGCTGATAACCTCTTTAATTTTCCTTCCAGACAAGATACTTTTTTTTCTCCCACAATCACCCAAGGCAGATTTAACCTCTGAGAGCATTTAAAAAACATAGAACATAAGGTTCAGATAACTGATGGTTTTGGAGAGCTGGTCACCCAGTCCTCATTAGAAGTTACAGGATGATCGAACACCAGAACTCTTTCTACTAAAGCAACAGGAGAACTGTTCTCTGCCACCAGGCTTAAGGAGTAGTGCCACCCATCTGAGACTTTACCACTGGGGACTTTGGTTATAGTTGCTATTAATGTCTGGATACACCTGCAGTTCAACTGGGAAGTCAAAACCATATTCCCTCCACTGGCTTTCAGTGTGTTTACTAGAGTCATGCTTTTCTAGTAACATTTTGTTAGAACAAAGAATTGTGTGTAACACACCACAGACTAATACAGCATAAACATGTCTCATTTGGTAAGTTCTCTTCTAAAACTCTCTAGCATGCACAAGTTTTCTCTGCAGCCCCAAATTTCAAATATTTAGGATGGAAGCAGAATGATCTCTTAAAAGTTCACTCTCTGAGGAAACAAACCTGGTATGAAACCCCTGGTATGAGGCCTCTTCCAGATGGTTGTAACTCTGAAAAGCTCTCCTGGGTTCGTCTTTGAGCCTCCTCTTTCTTTTCACTGGCCTCTTGAGTGAAATACCAACTATTTCATAACACTGCTAGCCAGGTTCAATAATCAGACAGCAGATGAAAAGTGCTGGGCAAAAATGCCCAACTCATAATAAACAAATACCTAACATCCAAAAGAATAAAAGCCAGATGTGGAAGACATTCCTGCAACCCCAGCCACTTGAGAGGCTAAGGCAAGAGGATTTTGACTTCCAGGAGAGTTTGGGATATTGTCTCAAAAAGAAAAAAAAAGGAAGAAAGGAAGGAAGGAAGGAAGAGGGAGGGGGAAAAAGGAGAAAAAGAGAAAGGAAGGAAGGAATGCGGGAACTGAGAGAATTGTGTCTCTCATCTACAAGGACAAAGAATAAAAGGGCTTTATTATGAAGTGTGGATGTATTAATGTTAAGACAGAAGCTTTGACATTTAATTCATCTGAAGAATAAAGATGTCTTAGTGAGTCCATGATGACAGTGCAGAGGTATCAGGCAGCAGTCAGCAGTCAGAAGCTCAAACCACAAGCTTGAGGTAGAGAGCTAAATGGACCGAGTCTCTGAAACCTCAAAGCCCATCCCCAAGTGACATTCGTCCTTCAGCAAGGGCATACCTCCTAATCCTCCCCAAGCAGCTAACGGGGTATAAAAAAAAACCAGGCGCATGGGGATATGTCATTCAAAGCCTGCACCATCTCTCAGGATGAACCCAAATAACACACAACAGTGAGGTAAGTGTCCCTACTTCAGCCCTGACCACAAATGAAGTGAAACACAGGCCATCTAGAGCTGGTTTCCTCCCAGATGTCCAAGCACAATAATAAACCTCTCCAAGTCTGGAATCAAAGTCAAGGTATCACTTGGGGTACAAGACTAACTGCCATTCATGATAGATCATGACAGAACATCACACACAAGATTCAAAATAGCTGTTAACACAGCATTAGACCATAGCATCATCCTCAGGCATATGGTCTCCCTCCCAGATACAGACACAGTATATGTGTGCATTAATTAGTCTTTTATTTCCTAAATGCAGGCAACATTATGCATGCATTTATCCAATTATTATTCTATAGTGGTAAAAATACTTAAATTAAAAACACCATTCCTATAAGCATGACAAGTTCAGTCCCTTTACATCTTAACCAATACCAGGTACAATCAGTCTTTTATTACTACTATTGTCACCATTATTGGTTGTTTTGTTTGTTTTTGTTTTTTGTGAAGTTGGGTCTCTCCATCTTTATGTGGATTGATTTTTGAACCACCAGAATGGGTGGCATGTGTCTTTACCACTGAGACATCTCACCAGACTGTGGTCACTTTTTTTATTTCAGGATGTGTATTATCTATGGGGCTCAGGGAGCCAAACATATCCCCAGGAGTCAGTTTATTATTTTGCTTTTCAAGGAAAACAGTCTTTTACTCTAGACCTTTCAAAGTGATTTTCAAGTACTAACACTTAACTGCATGCTGGAACTACATGTCTCAAAATGCTTAGATTCTAACACCCAGCACAAATAATCCTCGATAAACCTCTCAAGTAATCCTTGTTTTATCAAACTCGTGCCCGAAATAACTGAAATAATCCATGCTTCAGAGTTTATGCTTTAAAAGGGCAAGAGGTGAGCAGATTTTAGCTTGCTCTCTAGTGTTGCAAAGCATGTCAAAATATTACTGTTAAACACCCAGACCATTATACTCACATAGACCATTATACTCACTAGTTATTAAAATTGTATCAACTCTCCCAGAGCAGTGGCTCTCAGCCTTCCTAATGCTGCAACCCTTTAAAATACAGTTCCTTATGCTGTGATGACCCCAACCATAAAATTATTTTCACTGTTACTTCATAACTGTAATTTTGCTGTTACAAATGTAAACATCTGCATATTCAGCAATCTTAAGCAATCTGTGAAAGGGTCATTCAACCCCCAAAGGGACTGCAAACCACAGGTTGAGAACCACTGCCCTAAGAAGGTCCCTTCTTACATTTTACAAAACAAGCTTAAGATTGTCAACAATGAAGTGAAAATCAAATCATGAAAGAGGGGCTGGAGGATGACTTGGCATTAAACGCACTTGCTATTCTTACATGGGACCCAGATTCAGTTCCCAGTATCCATGTGGAGGCTCACTACCATCTGTAGCTCCATTCCAGAAGATCTGATGCCTTCTGACCTCTGTGGATACCAGGCATGCATGTAATGCATACACTTGCATGCAGGAAAAATACACACATGAAATATAGTAAATAAATCTAAAAAAAAATCACTACAGAGCCAAGGATGATAAAACATTTTTGGTTCTGTATGGAGAATAACTAAATAACTACTGGAGAGACGGCCGGAGTTACTGAGGATGGCGGACAGGCTGGTCACAAAGCCCTGAGGATGTCCTACAGAATCTACCATCCAGGTGAGAGACACAACACTTAAACCTGGACTTCAGCATATTATCCATTGAACTAAGGTACCTTGATGGATACCAGACCCACACTGGGCTATGATCATTTTCCCTTATGGAACATGGAATGATATTCGATGGTGACAACAAGAGAGGAGTTAAGGAGCTGGTCAGGTGCTACAAGTTAAAGAAAGAAGCATGACAAACAGTCAAGAGCAGATGAAGAGAGTCTAAGGAATGGAGAAGGAAGAACACGAATCCTTAAAAGTTCTAAGGACAATAAGGTCCAGGATATGGAACTCTAAGTGGCTAACTTACAATATATTAAAGTTTAAACACTGGATAGGTTTACCCAGACAGACATTTGAGAGATCCATGGTTGACAGCTGAACCCAGGTTTAGACAAATGTCAGGCAGTGGTGGTGCATACTTTTAATTCATCACTCAGGAGGCAGAGGCAGGCAGATCTCTGTTTTGAGGCCAGCCTGGTCTACAGAGTGAGTTCCAGGACAGCCAAGGCTACACAGAGAAACCCTGTCTTGAAAAACAAAAACCAAAACCGAACAAATGAAAAAGCTAAGTGTTGAAAAAATCTGAGATGGGGAAGTCTTTGCACGTAGAAAGGGGTGGGGTGGGAAGGAATAATGCTGAGGCAGATGAGGCTGAGTAATCCACGACCCCACTCAGTACAACAGCAACTAAAAAGCTTTAGATCCATTCTCCCTGAGGATTTATGAGCAGTTGACAGAGGAGTGACATTTTCTTCAGCAATGAAACCACTGGAAAACTAAGATGCCTATCTATATTCTATAAACTATCCTAACAAAACCCTTTAGATCTCTGTGTCTGTCTGTCCCACCTCACCCCACCCCCACACACACCTTAAGATAACTCTTTGGGAGCTGTAGAAATAAGCCCCATGTTTCCACTATCCCCAAAGGCTAAGATGTCAGTAGATAACATCTCAAGTTTATAGCAGAGACTTCCTAGCTTTGATATACTCTGTCTACCTGGCATTTCAATTAGTAGTTTGTTGTTTGTTTGTTTGTTTGTTTGTTTGTTTGTTTGTTGAATCAGGGTCTTACCATGCATCACTTGCTGGCCTGGAATTGTCTATATGGACTAGGCTGGCCTCAAAGCACCGATCTTCTCATCTCCCAAGTGCTGAGATAACAGCATATAATCACTAAACCAGGCTATCATCAGTGTATTTTTTTTCTTTTTCTTTTTTCTTTTTTTTTTTTTTTTTTCGGAGCTGGGGACTGAACCCAGGGCCTTGCGCTTGCTAGCCAAGTGCTCTACCACTGAGCTAAATCCCCAACCCCATCAGTGTATTTTTAAACTGCTTTAATTTATGACTTTTGTTACTATAAAAACTTCATCAAACTGTTACCACACTGGAATACAATATTTGGGGTAACATGAATTTGCATTTCCAAGCTACGGTCATTCATACTGGGCTCCAATATAAACTACCTCTATTTTCTTTTAGGTGAGACCTGTGTTTTAGCATTATCACATAGCACAAAAACATATGCGAAAAAATTCTAAGAGAAAATTAACTAGATTAAAGGGGTCATACCTAGGGACACCAAGAACAAGAATGGGCTATAGGAACTATGCTTTTATCCAAAATGATTTTGTTTTGTAAGTGCATTGTAAATAGCCAAAACCAACATGGTAGCCAATACAGGCCACTTTACTCATCCATCCCAG
Source organism: Rattus norvegicus (assembly GCF_021556685.1). NCBI lineage: Eukaryota > Metazoa > Chordata > Mammalia > Rodentia > Muridae > Rattus > Rattus norvegicus. The sequence continues at coordinate 147,813,778 of NC_141534.1, forward strand.
TTTATTATATTCACTTGTATTGATACATGTTTTGCCAGCTACGAATTCTATTTATCTCAACTAACTTGCACACTATTGGTATCTTGGGATTCTTCAAATTACCTTGTCAACAACAGGAATTGTATCTATAGAAAGCTTCTACTGTGAGGCCTGGCATGATGGCATACTCCTTTAAGATCAATACTTGGAGGTGAAGCAGGTGGATCTCTGTGTGTTCCAGGACAGCCTGGTCCACAGCAAGCTCTAAACCAGTTAAAGCTACACAGTAAGATCCACCTTCCTCAAACATCAACAAAAGAGATCCTCGACCATAGCAACAAACCTATCTAAATAGAAAATGGTTTAACGACCTGCACTAGTTAATCCCACTTTCTCAAGAGATGGTCCATCATCTCTTTTAGTTCCTACTAACAGCAACTGTTCCATTTACTGAACACCAGACACAAAGCTCAGATAAGAATCTTTCCCTAAATTCTAGTATTAGCCTATCTTAACCAAGTTTCGAGGTTAGCGCTGTACAGCCCACAGCAAAGCACAGTCAGATTCTGTGAGTTGAAGCTCCGCTGTCAGAGCGCATCAGTTACTGCTAAGGTATACATCATTACTGAGGCCGTGTGCTCGCCTATCTTCATGTCCATGGCACATCTCCTTTTTGTTCAGATCTTTTAAGATCATCAACCACAGATGAGAAATCTCACCTACCAGAAGTGCAGGAGACAAAAGAAAAGTCTCAAAAGTTGGTGATGGCCATGGTAAGAACTCATTAAAATGTCCCTTAGACACTGCTTGATGTCTGAACCAGAATCTGCATTTTAACAAGATCCCTATGAGATTTGTATATATACATTTGTATATAAATCTTTGAAAATTCCAGCCAAAAACCCCTAGGTTTATTACTTTAAGTTTCTAATTACTATACCCTTACTACACCCAAATATGGTTCATGTGAAATTATCTTAAAGATTGGAGCTTGTAAATAAAGCTCTTAGAGTACAACAAAGACTGACATTCAAGGACACAGGAAGCCAAGATGACTCTACGGGGCATTTCACAAAGAGTTTGATCTCTAAAAACACTGTGTAGGAGTAGGGGGAGAAGCAGAGAGGCAGAAACACAGCACTGAGAATAATAAAGACTATAAAAAGAATGACATGGAATATAATACTTTCAGGAAAGTGATGGCCGGAACTAGCTGCATCCTGTAAAAAGCTCACATTGAACAGAAACAAAGGAGCTAAGGCCTACTGCTTCAGGCAGATACTGCTTTAAAAAAAGCAAGACAATTGCTACAGAAGGCATTGCTGGGGCTAGAGATGGCTCAGTCATTAAAGGCTAAGATCATTCACACACAAATTACTGTCTCATCGGGCACAGGACAAATTTGGAATATAAAAATAATAGTTTAGTAAGTGAATATATCTTAAGCTGCCCAAAGCTCATTACTATCTTATTATTTAAGACTATTCACAGAGAATGTGCATACTCAAATACATACAGAGAAAATGCACAGCTGAAGAGGGATAAAATGAATGTCAACAACAGGAGAATGTCAATTAAGCTGGTTTAAGATCTCTTTCAGCTCACAGAATGAGCCAAATTTCTGGAAACTGTGACCCACAGTCAGATGCCCTCAAGTGACCTGACTGTCCCTTTAGAGCCCAACCCAGCAGAAGGTTCCAACTCATTAATGCCATTTCAGAGCACAAGAGACCAAATCAGCAGTAATTATTTTTAGACTGATTTTAAACTTTCTCTACTTTCACCCTTCTCTCTATGCCAGGTCTCTGGTTTTTCAGCTGAGTCATTGTTGGAATTTTCTGAAGCCTCCCTCTCCAAGAGTCTAAAGGTGCCTAGATCTGATGACAGCACTGGCACTAGCAGCAGGGGCTGGGACTGGATGCCTTTATCACAAGATACACCTCTCAGCTCAAGCTCACAGTTGACATGGGACTAGGCCAGGACACGATCATCAAATACTTGTCATCTAGTAAGAGTAGTCACTGAGAAAATCTAGGAGCCATTGTTCCAACCCTAGGCTACATTATTCCTAGTTGTATACCGGAAGCCTTCATTCCTGTGTGTACCCTTAGTTCTGTGGCTGCTTGCTGAGTTTTGAAGCAAATCTGCAAGATAACTTAGTTGGGCCCTGGAAGTCCATATTCCACATAGAAGACACCTAACCCTATTTTGAATGTTGGCTCATAAACAGTTTGGAAAAGGTTGGGAAAGCAGAGCAAAGGACGTGTGTATAACCCAGGCTGCTCTGCCCTGTGATCAGTGGGGAAGTCTGCAAATGAAAGGCACAGGGAACACTACATTCCATGGTTAACAGGACAAAAACCAAAGTCAGTGTACAGGTGAATCTCAAGAGACTTCTAAAGGGAATCAGAATAGAATAGACAAGACATGTCCTCTGGCATCCTCAGGCTGAAGGCTGAGCATCTCACTTGCCCATTGGGCCTCTGTACAAAGTGGCCATTAAGAGTCTCCTTTTCAGGTCCCTCAAGGTAGATTTGAAATGTCACTTTACTCTCCTGCTGAGTAATGCTGCATACAGAAGAGTCATAAGGGGAAGGCAGAAAGACAAATCCAGTGGGTGGTTAAGCTGATGGACTGAGACCGAGGGTGCAAACTGAATTGAATTGTCTGTCTGTCAAGTGCCCTCAATCTTAAAAGATTTCATCATGAGCAGAGCGCTCCAGGCTACTTAGCCCTTGTACTACATGAAGTAAGTCTGGTCTAACATATTAAAGCTCTGGTCACAGAAAGGGGGTTTAATATGAAGAATGGCAGTTCTAGAGCAAAAGACACCAGGTTTAGAATGCTTAGACAATAGTATGACACTTTGTGTGCTTTTGCAAGTTTTCCTCATCTGTACAAGCACTAAATCATGTGCTGTGCTCAGCATTAAAAAATGATATATGTTGGCTGTATGTCACTCCACTCCCTATCACAGAGTACACAGTCCTGACGTACTATTAAAAGGACTTTTCCCTTGACAATCACGGTCATTTCTTTTTTTTAAAACATTCTATTTCTTTCCTCTGGTGCCCATATATGCACATGCTTATAGGTAAACACGTTTTTGGGAGTTGGCGCTCTTCTGCCATGTGGGTCCTAGGGATCAAGCTCAGGTTGTTAGCCTTGGTGGCAAGTGCCTTTACCTGCTGAGCTAACTTACCAGCCCTAGAACTTCTTAATGGTGATGATTCCATTCTATTCACTGACATCATACCTTCAGTACCCAACAGTTTTGGGCAGATAGTGTTTAATGCCTACTTAGTGAATATTATAGTCAAGATCTTCAGTCAAGAGCCCTACTCTCCAACCTTGCCTAATGCAATGACAAATACTTAAAGGTGGTAGAAGACAGGTGTGGGTGGGGCTACAACTTACTGGGAAAAGTATCACCAACCAGAATCTAAGCAATAACAGGTTCCACACAGAGACAATAGGATACCAGGCTGCTTGCAAGTACAACTCACAGATTTTCTGAAGCTAACTGAACTATCTCCTCCCTTCCTCAAGAAACTGTGCAAATTGGTTTTCAGATGGAAAGGCAGTGTGGGCACTGGAATGTGGGCTGTGTGTTCCCGCATTACTGGCAAGAGTATACGATCTGGCACTGCAGCTGGCTGGTGGGAGGGCTCCATCCTACTCTAGGAGATGGCACCCTCACATGGGCTTTCCACGAAGGCACAGAGTTAGGAAAAGGAGCAGGCTCCCACCACAGCTCCTGAAGGCAAACAGAATGGAGATGAGGAATGTGTGTGTGTTTTAACCCCCAGAAAGCAAGAGCTACTCATACTAACCTAGCCAGATCACTGCACTGGGGCCCGTCTCAGGTCTTTATGAATTCTGAAGTTCAGATTGCAGCCCTTCCCTGATCCACAAAATCATGTAATGTTTATTACTAAATGCTTGAGAAGGAAGGTGAAGAAAAACACCCCTCTTCAGACTAATGGCTGCAAGATCTGGTTCTTGAAGGTGGGAAGCAGATACAATAATGCCCAGACCTAACTTTTCTTTTTCCTTCCTTTCACGTCTGAGACAAGGTCCTGCTACATTGCCCAGGCTGGCCATACATTCCCAAGTAGACAACCACCTTACCATATAGCTGTTAGAACAGGCTTTCCAAGCCTCAAGATTTACACATCTAAATTTCCATGGGCCTAGTTACAGTTCAGAGGTTAACTCTGTAGCTAAGAAAAACAGGAGGAAAGAGGGCCACACCCCAACTGATGCCAGCACAGATCAGACACTGATGACCACACACAGGTGCTCATCTCCTGTGTGAGCTCTTCTTTTGCTCAGGTCCTGTAGGAGTAAAAACAGGACAAGACTTGTTTCAAAGAATACATAAAAGAAGTACTGTGGCCTCCAAAGCAAATGACATTGAAGAGTGACACATTTCCTGACCTAGGAAACAGAGTACTTACCACCCGCCCCCCCAAAAGGCTGGAGTTAGATAAAAGGCAGATAGCATTCAAGGTAACTTTACCTTCAAGGGATCCTACCTACAAACCAATTAAAAACCAACCAACCAAACAAATAAAAAACCCTTCCTCTTCCCCAAAAGCATTTTACTAAAACAAAGGGGCATTAAAATGCCTAACAGACATTAGGAGTCCCAGACTCTGTGAAGCATTCTAAAGCAGCACCTGCACCACACAGGGTGGAGGCCAGAGGAACCAACACAGCAATGCACTGCTGCCATGACTCCTGGTCCTAGACTGAGGAGGTATCTGAAAGGACAGCAGGCCCAGTGCCAACATCAATAGCAAATGGCCACACACACACACACACACACACACACACACACACACACACACACACACACACACACCAGTCCTCCATTGTCCCATAGGATCTGTAAATACTTTTGTATTGTGACATAAAGTAAAATATATTGATTTTTGAGTAATACTATAGCATTTAAATTTACAGTTCTTCCTGGAAATTTTTACAATTTTTACCTGGCTAATCTTCCCCCAAATACCACAAGAAGGGAATAAACAGGGAATAAAATGGGAAGATCTGAGGAGAAGCAGTTCAAAGATTTGTCAATAACTTCTGTAATTTGTTCCCATTAATCCTCTATCAAGCAGACAAGAGATCCTAAAGGGGAGTGGCCTCTCATCCATTAGTTACCTTCAACAAACAGAAAGCCTCCTTCTCTGTGTCTGGGAGTTACCCCATGTATCCTCCTCTCCAGCCGGTCCCTTTTCCAGGATTGCCGCTCTTAACCTAATGTTAAGGCAGTTCCAATATTCAAATAAAATTGCTCAGTTAATCTTCTCTTGCTATGACTCAGGGCTACCTAACCTTAGCATACAGCACTCTAGTTTTAAAACCACTAAACAGAATCTGGTCACCCAGTAATCAGTTCCTTAACTCCCCTCCCCCACCTAAAAGTGTTTTGCTTCATCATCTCCAAGACAGGCCTGGGCACCAGAGGCTTAGATGGATCATATCTGCATAAGGTTGGAACCTTGGGGACCCTTGTCAGGAGTACCTCAGGTGTAGACTAAGAACTCCAGGGAATTTGTCAGAGCAAATAGAAAAGCCGCATCTGCCTTGACCAGCAGCCTGTCTGTCGTGCAACACTCACAGCTACCATTGCCTGCAAAACAGCTCTGTGTTGTGTGTATAGAGGGAGTGATGCAAAGGGGAGCAGAACAACTGTTGCTTTGGTATCTTAGCTCACCGCCCCATTTGCCCCATTCGGCCCCTTCCCCTAGCCAGACACCACATTCTCTTGCACTCACCTGACTGTGTGTTGCTCTGGGCTGAGGAGTCTGAGTCCTGGGTGCTCCAGGGTCGGTCCCAGCCAGTCAGACTGAGTGACTGCAGGCCAAGGCACAAACCGTTTGCATCTGGGAGGCCGCGGGGAGATTCTTGCGCAGAGGTGGGGAAAAGCATCCTGCTTGTAATTGCTTCTTCAGAGTCCTGGAAGTCTGTTTTGGGAAGGAGAACAGCAAAACAAACCCCTAGAGTTAAGGGTTGTTTTTCTCAATACTATCAACAATAAATACCACCAATATTAGTTTCCTCAGGTTCTGGGGCAAGACATCCAAGCTGGCTATATGCTGCAGCTGCTGCCTCTGTACTTTTGGCAGCGTTCAAGCAAGAATAGTTGCCATAGAGCCCCCTCCCCACACACACCCCTATCCCGTCTGCATTAGACTAGGTAGCATGTGATCAGGCTGCTGATGCTTCCCGCTGCCAGTGACATCAGCTGGCTGAGCCTAGCAATAGAGAACCGCATCATCTCTCACAGCACGGGGGAGGAGCAGGAGGGGAGGAGCAGGAGGGGAGGGACGGCTGGGAGGAGACTTGCCTCCAAGGGAAAGATAGCACAAGAGCTACTTGGAATAGTCCGATGCAGTATGGTTAAGTCAGGGTTGTGAGACAGTGCTGTCCCTCCAGTCTTGGCAATGGTGGCCAGTCTGCTGACAGCAAAGCCAAAAGTAAAGCAATGTGGATTGCTTGCTTGTACTGCTCTGTACTCCTGCTGCTCCCTCCCTCTCCTTTTTCCACTTCAAACCCCTAAATGCACTGGTCATGGACTTTCTCCAGCTGTAGGCTCAAGCCCTGGCTTTGTAGCCCAGTGAGAAGCGTCACAATGCTGCTAACAAAAATTAGTGAAAAAATAGGATCTCTGTGCTCCAGGTGGTCTCTGAGAAGTACCTTGACACAGCATTGTTTACCACTGAGGAATGGGATAACCATCAGAAAAACACTGTATATTTGGACCCTTGGGAACAACATCTGGTGCTCTGGGATTGTCTGGAGCTGCTTATCACAGAGAAGGGGGGACGTGTGTGTGTGTGTGTGTGTGTGTGTGTGTGTGTGTGTGTGTGTGTGTGTGTGTATGAGGCTGTTCCAGGTACAATTCACAGGGCCTGGCCCACAGCTTATGTATCAGAGGAGATATGGAGAAGATCCATTTTACCCAGGCTCCCTTATACACCAACAGAATATATTAGCCACGGACAGACACAAAGGCCCAGCTCTTCTTTTCCCTCATGTAACTAAAGGACATCTTGACAGATGGAAGACCTACTCCCAAAGTAGCATCTGAAAAACCACACGAAGAGAAACAATCTCAGAAACATCAGTCTACGGAGTCTCTTTCCTTTGGAGGACTTTTTAAAGCTGTGCCGCTGTGTCATCCATCTACATTATTCCTGTCTGGCTGTAGATACCCCACTTGCTCTCTGTCTCTGTGTATCAAACGAGGTATTCTTATCACTGTACAGGCTGAGGAAGAACACACCCATATTAGAGATGTCCCTGCCCCAAATTCTGCTCTTTTGCTCCCCTACATCCACCCTTCCTCTAAGCTAAGGCTATATACTATTAAATTAACTTCATGTCCTAAATACAATTTTTTTTCCTTTTATGCATCCACAACTAGGTCAGCAGAATGGCTCAATGGATAAAAGCATTTGCCACCAAATCTCATGGCCTAAGTTCAATTTCTAAGACCCACAAGGTGGAAGGAGAGAACTGATCATGCAGTTGTCCTCTGATCTCCACACATGTGCCTTGATATGGACATATATGAACACGCACACACTCAGGCATGCAATAAAGGAACAAACTGACTTCAAGAAAGGTTGGGTTTATTTTGGAGATACAAAGATGGTCAAATATGGGTAATTCAGTGAATGTTATAAATTACATAAATGTACTCAAAGATACTAGAAATATCCATTGATAATTGGATCATAGAAAAGGCATCTGACAATATCCAACATTCCTTCATGACAGCAGTCTTAAAGAAACTCAGAGTAGAAAGAACATAGTTCAGCATAATAAAGACAAAATATGACAAACAGACAATATTATGTTAAACAGGGGAGGTTAAGCCTGTGTACTGAAATCAGGAACGAGGAAAGGATGCTCACACCCCTCTTTACCCTCAATTCAGTAAAGTGCTAGCTCAAGCAGTACGACAAAGAAGTAAAGGACACAAGTAAAACAAGAGTCAGAAGAGCACTGCCTGCAGATGTCAGGGTCCCTCTATGAGACCCTAAAGACTCCACCAGAAAACCCTTACAACTGACAAATGCAGGCAGCAAAGCGGCACGATACAAAATTAAGACAAAACTATTAGCCTTCCAAGGTACCAATGACAAAATAAAAAGGGAAATAATATAATTCACAATAACTTTTAAAAATAACTTGGGGCTGAAGAGATGGCTGCCCTTCCAGAGGACTCAGGTTCAATTCCCAACACCCACATGGCAGCTCACAATTGTCTGAAACCCGCACACCAAAAGGACATAAAACAAAATTAAATAAATTATTTTAAACTATACATTATATTATATGCTATATACTAATATAAAATACATTACATGTAACTATAAATTATACCATACTACATGTTTTATTATGCTATATCAGTATATCTATCCCATTCCCCCTCCCCCTGCTTCTATGAGAGTGCTCTTCTGCCCACCCAACTCCCTCCCTCCCGCCTCCCTGCCCTGGTACTTCTCCACACTGGGGCATCAAGCCTTCCCAAGACCAAGGTCCACTGATGCCTGACAAGGCCATCCTCTGTTACATATATGGCTGGAGTCATGGGTCCCTTTCATCTGTACTCTTTGGTTGGTGGTTTAGTCCCTGGGAGCTCAGGGTGGGGGTGGGGTGGTCTGGTTGTTTGATATTGTTCTTCCTATGGGGTTGCAAACCTCTTCAGCTCCTTCAGTTCTTTCTCTAACTCCTCCACTGGGGACCCAGTTCTCAGTCCAGTGAATGGCTGCAAGTGTCCCCCTCTGTATTTGTCAGGCTCTGGCAGAGCCTTCTCAGGAAACAGCTATATCAGGCTCCTGTCAGCTTGCACTTCTTGGCATCTGCAACAGTGACTGGGTTTGGTGACTGTACACGGGATGGATCCCCAGGTAGAGTGGTCTCTGGTTGGCCTTTTTTTTTTTTTAAGTCTCTGCTCTATACTTTGTCTCCATATTTCCTTCTGTGAGTATTTTGTTGCCCCTTCTAAAATGGACTGAAGCAGCTACACTTTGGTCTTCCTTCTTCTTGAGCTCCATGAGGTCTCTGAATTGTATCTTGGGTGTTCTAAGCTATTGGGCTAATATCCACTTATCAGTGAGTACATACCATATGTGTGTTCTTTTGTGATTGGGTTATCTCACTCAGGATATTTTCTAGTTCCATCCATTTGCCTAAGAGTTTCATGAAGTCATTGTTTTTGATAGCTGAGTAGTACTCCATTGTGTAGATGTGCCACATTTTCTGTATTCATTCCTCTATTAAAGGACATCTGGGTTTTTTCCAGTCCCTATTATAAATAAGGCTGCTATAAACATAAAGGAGCATACGCCCATGTTATATGTTGTAGCATCTTTTGGGTGTATGCCCAGGAGTGGTATAGCTGGGTCCTCAGGTAGTACAATGTCCGATTTTCTAAGGAACCACCAGACTGATTTCCAGAGTGGTTGAAACAGCTTGCAATCCCACCAACAATGGAGGAGTGTTCCTCTTTCTCCACATCCTCGCTAGCATCTTAGCCATGCTGACTGGTGTTAGGTGGAATCTCAGGGTTGTTCTGATTTGCATTTCCATTATGACTAAGGATGCTGAACATTTCTTCAGGTGCTTCAGGGCCATTCAATATTCCTCAGTTGAGAATTCTTTGTTTAGTTCTGTACCCAATTTTTTAATAGGGTTATTTGATTCTCTTGAGTTCTTTGTATATATCGGATATTAGTCCTCTATTTGATGTATGATTGGTAAAGATCTTTTCTCAATCTGTTGGTTGCTGTTTTGTCCTAATGATAGTGTCCTTTGCCTTACAGAAGCTTTGCAGTTTTATGAGGTCCCATTTGTCTATTGTTGATTTTAGAGCATAAGCCATTGGTGTTCTGTTCAGGAATTTTTCCCCTGTGCCTATGTGTTTAAGGCTCTTCCCCACTTTTCTTTTATTAGTTTGAGTATATCTGGTTTGATGTGGAGGTCCTTGATCTCCTTGGACTTGAGCTTTGTGCAGAGAGATAAAGAATGGATCGATCTGTATTCTTCACTACGATGACTGACAACTGAATCAGCACCATTTGTTGAAAATGCTGTCTTTTTTCCACTTGATGGTTTTAGCTCCTTTGTCAAAGATCAAACAAGTCAGTAGCCTTCCTCTACTCAAAGGATAAACATGGTGAGAAAGAAATTAGGGGAACAACACCCTTCATAATAGTCACAAGTAATATAAAATACCTCAGTGTGACTAACCAAACAAGTGAAAGAACTGTATGACAAGAACTTCAAGTCTCTATAAGAAAGAAATTAAAGATCTCAGGAGACAGAAAGATCTCCCATGCTCATGGATTGGCAGGATTAATACAGTAAAAATACCCATCTTGCCAAAAGCAATCTATAGATTCAATGCAATCCCCATCAAAATTCCAACTCAATTCTTTATGGAATTAGAAAGAGCAATCTGCAAATTCTTTTGGAATAACAAAAAAGCCAGGACAGGGAAAACTATTCTCAACAATAAAAGAACTTCTGCAGGCAATCACTACCCCTGACTTCAAGTTGTATTACAGAGTGATAGTGATAAAAAAAATGCATGGTATTGATACAGAGTCAATGGAATAGAATTAAAGACCCAGAAATGAACCCACACACATATGGTCACTTGATCTTTGACCAAGGAGCTATAGTGTTACTCTTAACCTGGATCAGAGAATCTTCTGTAGTACACAGCAGTTAATGCAAAGACTCATAGTGGGCCCAACTGATGAACCTAAATGTGACATCTTCTTCAATACCCCCTTTACTTAAGGCTCAAGAACATCAAAAAAATCTAAGTCAGGGGATGGGGAGGATGTGACAGAACTGCTGACTAATGAACTCACTCCAATTATATCTCACTGCACACCATCAAGCCGACAAGACCAGTTACTATTCTAGCTGGCAGCACTAACTGGACCCAGCGATTTTCAGGGAGGGAGAAAACGCAAAGACATCAAAGTGTGAAGGGGATGTGTTGGAGCATGTCCTGGAGAATTAAAGGAGGGGGAGTTTGCCATGGATATGTATATACATGTCTAAAATTATCAACTAAAAGAAAAGAACTTGAAGAAACACCCCCTTGCCCTCACAGGTGTTGGAGAAATAGGAATGATGTAAGAGCAGAGCTGAGCAGAATAGAGTGGTGCAGTGCAGTGTGTGCACTCTGGGGAGACACAGAACTGGTGTCAAGACATGTGTGAGAGAGACTATGGAAGACAGTAAATCATGTCATTATCCAGTAGGGTCAAAGGTTGGTATGCAACATCCTGGAACTTAAGCAGATGCATGCTCAGCCCCAAACAAACTGCCTGGCTGTGGGATCACTCTAGCTCTGGCCTGAATGAGAACAGTCTACGTTGTGGATTAGACTTCCTTAGAGGACAACCATATCCTGTGATAGCACAGAGGGCCATATGTGGATCATTGGTCCTGATGTGGCCCGGGGTCCAGGTTGATGTCCAAGGACTGTGTTATCACCTAATGACATGTAGATGGTCATGGCCCATGCCATGGCCTGAATCCATGTTCATGTCCATGGACCATGTTGCCTCCAGGGACCATACTCTGCCTCCAGGGCCTGCTCTGCCACCTGACACTGTGGTGGTGCTTGAGTCTGGGATGTCACAGAGGCCTGTGTCTGGGTCCTGCTACAGGTGGGGTCTGAGCTGATATCCATGGCCTGGTGGTACCATCAAAAGCCAAGCAGAGGTCCTTGGCCTGTGCTGTTGCCTGAAGTCCTGTTGTTGCTTGTGGGTTGTGCAGCCACTGGGAACTATACTAATCTGAGTGACCTGCGTTGTCACCTAAGCCCGTGTGCCTGATCCATGCTGCCATAGAGGGCAATGTCTGGGTCCGTGGTCTTACTGCAGCGAATTCTGTGTTGATGTCCATGGCCCATGCTACCTACTACAGAAAGCCAAAGGGATGGCTATGGTCTGTACTGTGGCTGGAATCCATGTCGATATCCTTGATCCCAGCTGCATTGGAGGGCCTTGTCTGGGTCCATAGCCTTACTGCAACTGGGAGCCCCGCTCCTGGTCTGTGCTGATGGCACGTAACATGTAGAAGAAGCCCATGAGCCATGCTCCCTTAAACCTTAATGAGCAAATAAGCAACTGTGGAAATAGTATCGATGACTATAGACACACAGTGGAGAAGGGGATGTCAAAGACTTCTGTGACCTCAACCCACCCTCCAAACAGCCTAAACAAGTCTTCAAAGAGAACTCTTGCTCTCAACAATAGAGGGCTTCCAGCAGGGGTGCAGGAGGGGAAGGACTCAGCTCTGTTTAAGGATTAGGCCACTTAGGAGTTTGACCACATTCTAGTAAGTATACAGATAACATGAATTAAGACTTTTTTTGTTGCGTGTGTGTGTGTGTGTGTGTGTGTGTGTGTGTGTGTGTGTCACAAGGGTAAGTGGATGGACTGGGAAGCAAATGTGATAGGAGTGTATGTGAAAAATCAATAAATCAATAAAAAATAATCAATAAAATCAATGAAAATATTACGTTGGAAAAGAAAAGAACTTCAAAACAAAATAAATCAGGCATGGTGATTTAATCCTTTAATCCCAGCAGGAGGCAGAGACAAACAGGAGGCTAGACTGGTCTACATAGTGAGTTCCAGGACAGGCAGGGGTACTTAGACCCTGTCTCATATACAAACAACAAAACACAAACAACAAAAAAGACCCCAAAATAAATAAAATATAATCAACCTTTAGAAACAATCCATATTTAAATACCTATTTTTGCCTCTGTTTCTCTCTACTCTAACTAAAAGGTATCTATTGTCCAAAAGTAGCTATTTTCCTTCTATGTCCAAAATCAGAATATGTATATATGGATACTTTATCCAGATAAATCCAGAGAAATGTAACCATTAGTTATGCTCTTGCTATTCATTATATCAGTAATATCAGCAAATCTATACTCTCAGGATCCACTTGAAACCTACAGAACTGAACTTCAATAAGATTCCCGATTGCTATCTATGCACATAAAATGTGGGCAGTACTAATCAATACCTTCCTACCCCAAAAACTTCAGCCATGAGCAACAGTTCCTAATGGCTGTGTGAAGCCACAGCCTGGAGAGTTATATGTGGCATAATTTTAACCCCATCTCTAGTGGTCTTTTTCGCAGATATTCATTAACCCAGTGTTTCTTCGACATAAAGGCTTTTTACCACCACTAAGGAATTCTTTAACTAGATTTAAAAAATGAAAGACCAGGCATGATGATGTGTACCCTAAATTCTAGCACTTTGGAAGCAGAAGTAGGTGGATCTCTGAGTTCAAGGCCATCTGGTTTATAGAGCGAGCTCCGGCACAGCCAGGGCTACACTGAGAAACCCTGTCTTGAAAAGTCTCAAAAAAAGAGGCCATAACCATTAACGTTGGTACAGAAAGCTGTCAGAAATCAAGCAGCTTTGACAGACTGACAGATACTGCCTGCTCATCAAGTGTACCACCATGTGACCTCATTACAATACTCTTTCACAATGTTTATCTGTGAAGGGTCAAGAACAGCTATCCACTCAGGTATTTTAATAATACTAAGACAGTAATCTAGTGCACTGTCTAGCACAAAGTGTTTGCCCCTATGCTGACCATATTATTGCTGGTTATCCACATCAGGGCATTTAAAAGAGAAAGGGGGTTATTAGTACTACTAGGGCTATGACTTTCTTTTTTTTTTTTTTAAAGATTTATTCATTTATTATATATAAGTACACTATAGCTGTCTTCAGATACACCAGAAGAGGGCATCAGATCTCTTTACAGATGGTTGTGAGCCACCATGTGGTTGCTGGGAATTGAACTCAGGACCTCTGGAAGAGTAGTCGGATGCTCTTAACCGCTGAGCCATCTCTCCAGCCCAGGGCTATGACTTTCAAAATGATCTGTGTGAGGCAAACTGACAGGCATGATCACTCTTCTCTTGATTTACTTAGAAGCCTCTTTTCCAGCTGCTCCCTGATCCTGCCTCCGTAAATGTACCCATTCTGCTACAAGTCTTTATCTCATACTAACAGGTAGCACAGGCTACCACATAAAGTATCAAAAGGCCTGATGAGCAAAAATTAATTATAATAAAAAAGATCAATTGTCTTTCAAACTTATATTTGAAGTCACACAGGAATTTGGACTTTTTTTTAAATCAGGGAAGATTATGTTCATAATCTATGGACATAATCTTGACATAATCTATGTCAAGAACTACCTAAGTACTGAAAAGATACTAAATAAACACTAGTGGCCTAGCAGACCTAAGGGGTTTTTTTTTTACTCTAGTAATCTTTTGAATAATTATGTCCAATACTTTCTCCTAAAGTTTCTTTATAAACAAAACTGCTCCCAATAGGTGTTTTAAACCTATATAAAGCTTCCAATTAAGCTTAAGACAACTCAACTTTAAAAAAAATTGTTTCCCTTTTAAAATATCCTCTTTCCAGGGGCTAGTAAAATGGCTCAGAGGTTAAGAACACTTACTACTTTTGCAGAGGACATGGATTCAGTTCTAAGCTCCCACATAGTAGCTCACAACTATCTGCCTCTTCTGATGTGATGCATCTTCTGACCACCTCAGATACTGCGTTTATTCATGTGGTGTTCTCCCCCCCCCCACACACACACACTTTTAAAAAATGTTAACTTTTCTATAGTTCTCCTCCCAAATGCCAGAATAGTCAAGCAAATTCAGAAAATAAACTAACTCAAAATTGGATATAGTCTGATTATGGTTCCAATGTGTCCCCCAGAAATTCATGTGTTAAAAATATAATCCCCAAATTCCTATCTTTGAGATAGTGGGCCTCTGAGCAGTGATTAGAGTTAGAAGATGTCAACAGGCTCCCTAGATGAACTAGGTAAGAATACTTGAGCTAGTTCATGCTTGGCACCCTCTGTTAATACTACAGCACAGTAGAAAGTTCTCTATCAGGTACTGCAGATGTTTGCACTAACCTCAGATTTCTCCTCTTCAAGACTATAAGCTAAACAGATTTTTAAAATCACGTTTATCTGTGTGGAGGGCGCAGGTGTGCTTGCATGCGTGTGGTCACAGGCCAGTTTTGGTGGTTGGCTCCCTTGATCCTCCATGGGGGTCCTAGGGATCAAACTCACCAGCACTGGCAGCACAGTTTTACCCACTGAACCGTCTCAACAGCTCAACTTCTATTCTTCATTTTTTTCACCTGTATTTTTATTTTGTGTGTTACAGATATTTTGCCTACATGCACACCTGTACATCACATGCTTGCCATGCCAGCAGAAACCAGATTAGTGGATCAGATCCCCTAGGATTGGAGTTATAGATAGTTGTGAGATGCCATGTGGGTACTTGGGAATTGAACTTGGGTCCTCTGGAAGAGTAGCCAATGTTCTTAACTACTTGCCTATCTCTCTAGCCCCAATTTCTATTCTTGATAATAAAAATTACTCAGCTTCAGATCTTTAAGTCATAGTAACAAAAGATATAGAAAGACTTTTCTAAAATAGAACATTTCTTCACAGGTACAAACCATGGACAGACTGATTCCAGGGCTCCTAGTGTCACAGTAACAACTCTGATCTTTTCTAGTCTCAATAGTAAGAGCCTGTCTGCCTCTGATAGTATTCCTCTGCTACACTGCTGAGTCCTCCATAAGTGACACTTTTAGGTGTCTGGCAAGTAACAATGCCATAATGCCTTGGGCCCTTCTTTTTGACATCATTAAGACTGAATGTTACAAAGGTCTCTCCTTTCACAGTTAAAGGAGAAAAGCCCGTAGGTACTAAAACAAATGGACACAAGACAGAATGAAAAAAAATGATGTACCCAGATTACTGAATAGAATCTACACAACTATAAGAATTCTGTATGTTGGTGAACAAGGTTGGTAAAGGAACATGGCAACTACAGCTAATGTGTGTGGGCAGCAGGGTGTTACACGGACCATTGTATTTTTCATTATTACAAATACTGCAACAAGGAAAAACAAAAATCTGTCCTCCCTTGTTCTTTCTAAACAGTATAGGAACCACACATGAGCTCTTTTTAATACATATCTACTCTATTCACAAAATTCAGTACCCAAAGTAACAAAGATAGGACACTGAGTCATTTGTCTGCACAAATGATTTCACAGTCAATTGAGACTGTTGCCATCAATGACTTATGTGGATTCTTAACAGTCTTGAATTCTATGTATCACAGAATAACAAAACTCTAATGCCAGAAATGAGTTACCTCTTTTGGAGTTGTTGACCAGTAAGGTCCTACAGACCCTCAAACATTACATATAGGCTCTTGCTAATGCTCTTGGACCTTCAGACCTTGACAGTAAAACACCACATACTTGGGTCATAGAATACAGAGAAATCAAGCAGGTACTTACCTGAAAGCTTCATTTATACTGGCTAGCTTTCATAGTGCTGGAAGCTTCTATGCATGTTACCAGAGTTAAAAAGCAATTGCCAATCTTACAGAATGAAAAAGATGTGGATCATGTGAGATACAACAATGACCTGCCTGACAAGCCATGCTCACTAGTGCATCAGTGTTACAAATGTCATGGAAGTAACCAATTACTTTGTGATTGAAGTCCCACTCTACAAGTTGAAGCCCATACTCAACACTGTTGAAGAGGCCAAGAATCTGTGGTTAGACAGGTCACAGACCACAAGGGGGAAAACTACTCCTATCATTCTGCTAAATGGACACAGTATTAAACTCTAATGACTTGTCATTATACCCATAGATTATTGCATCTGTCAACCTTCATCAGAGAAGCTTTTCTGTGCAGTATATGATGATTAATGTAGAGATAGTCAACTGATCAGTGTATAGAGAAAAGAGATTGAAGAATGTGAAATCTTAAGACATCTATACCACACAATCCTTCCCTTCACTCAAGGATCCTTGTGGTTAAGAGGCAAAGGTAACTATAACTGTTTTCTGGATACAGCAGGGCAGTTGACCCTAAGAATTCAGAGCAGTTGAGAAAGCATGTACAAGACCTCACAACCTAAGGCCAGATAAAATCCCAGTGAGGACAGGTGAGGTGGACATGAAATCCCACTGCTGGCAGAGGGGTTATTGGCCACTGACAGCTGCTAGGAGATGGAGTGTTAGGGTGAATGCCCTTGAGTAGAGTACACATATACAAGAGCAGATGGGCAGCAGAAAGAGTTACTAGATAGTTCTAAAGGTGGGTGGTTGGGTAGCAGGGGGAAGGAAGATAGATATGGAAGGAGTGAAAGGGTATGACCAAAGTACATTGTGTAAAATTTCTCAAAGAATTAATAATAATACTTTAAAAGTTTTACCCATTCAGAGCCTGCCCCACATGTGGCCCATACATATACAGCCACCCAATTAGACAAGATGGATGAAGCAAAGAAGTGCAGACCGACAGGAGCCGGATGTAGATCGCTCCTGAGAGACACAGCCAGAATACAGCAAATACAGAGGCGAATGCCAGCAGCAAACCACTGAACTGAGAATAGGTCCCCTATTGAAGGAATCAGAGAAAGAACTGGAAGAGCTTGAAGGGGCTCGAGACCCCAAAAGTACAACAATGCCAAGCAACCAGAGCTTCCAGAGACTAAGCCACTACCTAAAGACTATACATGGACTGACCCTGGACTCTGACCCCATAGGTAGCAATGAATATCCTAGTAAGAGCACCAGTGGAAGGGGAAGCCCTGGGTCCTGCTAAGACTGAACCCCCAGTGAACTAGTCTATGGGGGGAGGGCGGCAATGGGGGGAGGGTTGGGAGGGGAACACCCATAAGGAAGGGGAGGGGGGAGGGGGATGTTTGCCCGGAAACCGGGAAAGGGAATAACACTCGAAATGTATATAAGAAATACTCAAGTTAATAAAAAAAAAAAAAAAAAAAGAAATGGGAGAGAACATCGATGTCCTCATAGTTAACAGGCTTTTTAGAGAAGTAGGCATCAAGATATGGATGAATTTGAGTTGTTTATAGACTTAATCAGAACAATAAAATCCTTATAGACACACACACACACAAAAAAAAGTTTAACAAGCCAATATAGTTGTATTTCTGACTACTTTTTTGGGGCTCTTTTTAAACTGGATCTAGCTGTGTCAACCTAGGCTAGCTTAAGGTTCACAATGTTCTTCCTGATTTAGTTCCTCAAGTTCTGAGGCTACAGATGTATGTCACAGAGATGGGCCTAAAGTTTGCATTTATAACAAACTCTCAGCTGTTAGTGCTTCTGGTCTGCTAATGACAACCTGAGTAGTGAATAGTAACTCCACTCTAAATTTGATTTGCAGAGCAGTGAGGTGCTCAGTGAGATAAACTGGACTTGCTTTCCACATCTATCCCAGACCCTTACTTGCTAGTATCTCATCCTACCCTTCCTTTCGCACTATTTTCTTCATGGTGATCATTAGCACGTTTAGATAATGTTTAGATTTTACATTTTTATTCCATTTTAGTAAAGCTCAAAAAGAAGTGAACTTATACATTATACTATCTAGGGTAAAATATAACATGGGTGTGTGTTTATGCCACAACACGTGTAGAAATATGAGAACAACCTCAAGAATTAGCTCTCACCTACTTTGTTTGAGATAGGGTCTCTCATGCTCATGATACGTCTGCCAGGCTAACTGACCTGCTTGTTTCTGCTGATCCAAAGACATTTGCCTACCATCTCCTGAAGGGACATACTAAGGTTGATTTTATGTGGGTTCTGTGGATTTAAATGAACTAAGGTTGTCAGACTTGCATAGCAAGCATGTTACCCAGTGAGCCATCTTTTCAGCCCTTGATTTTTTTCATCCTTGATCCTCAATTCATCAACCTGTGCCCTGATGCCAACAAAGCCACCTTTCTCTTTTCCCTGAGATATGCTATTTCTGTGTAGCCCTGGCAGTACTGGAATTATCTCTGTAGACCAGGCTGGCCTCAAACTCAGAGATCAAATTGCCTCTGCCTACCAGAGGATTAAGGTGCTAGGATTAAAGGTGTGCACCACCACTGCCCAGCTCTACCTTCTTAATATGAGCCAAACCTTTTTTTTTTTTGAGCTACCACCCCAAACGGCCAATATATTGATCCCTAACACTCAAATCCATTATTTCAGGGGTCACATCCTTGGAGCAATCATTCATGTAGACATCCTTTTAAAATCTGGACTCAGTTTGGTCGACACTGAATTTTCTTTTGTAAATCTTCCTTAGAAGGCTTGACTTCTACACACAGGACTGTATTCATTGCCTGTGCGGGTATTCTTCACAAGTTTGATGTGGAAAACCACTTTTGAGTTTTCTAATTAGCTAATCATCATTGCCCTTTTTGTAGATACAAGTTCATAGAGCTTTGTGGCTTTTACTTTAATGCGGATTTCTCAGCTATTCTAATCTTAGGGCACAGAAAACATCTTGTCTCCCCACAATTTTGAATCCCTTCCACATCAGGAACCTTACCAGGTATGCTATATATCCTGTAAACATATCCATCTGAGTATCCATGACCTTTTCACCTCTGAGCTCAAAGTACCAGCAGGCTTTCCCTAAGTCATCACTTACCTAAACCACGTTTAGTTTTAAATCTTAGACCAACACAGCCTTGGGACTAGTTGCAGAGTGAGGAGGGAGTCACCAATCAATGCAATAGCATCAGTGTTTTACAAATGCCACAGAAAACTCTGAAGGCTATGTGGATGCCAGACACTCAGATAAAGTATGCAGGAAAATCAGGAGAGGTTTTGATTGATACTTAGGGCAATGAAGTGAATCTGAAGTTGGTATTACTCAAGTTATCATTCTCTGGAGTGTCTACCTACAGAAGTAAAATCTTCCCCAGGAGAACGTCTATGGTTTACATAAAAGAAAGTGCTTTTCTGTTGGCTTCTTGTAGTAGTTGACACCCTCGCTTTAAGGGACACAGTGGGTAACAACTGCTGGCAATCTTTATGGACTACATGGATAGTACATCTGAGGACTGCTTAAAGCAGAATTTTGAGTGAGCAGAGTGCAATACTATTTATAGTCTATTGCTCTATTAGGACATGGACTTTAAACCAGTAGATTCTGAGTTTATGAAGCATTTATATCAAACAGTATCACTTCACTTATTGTCAAAGCAAGCATGCTTATACAGCAGGAACATAAACCACTTAAAATTGGATAATAAAATAAATTTAGGAACATAAAGTATTTTCCCTCAGCGTAAGTTCATGTAGTGCTGCTTCCAGATGCTGAAGGACACGATAGCATAGCCTGAATGGAGCCTGATCAGCTGGACTCCAGGGACAAGGTGGAGAATGAGGATGAAAGTGCACTATGTCCTTATGATTCAAATTATCACACGCTTAAATCATCACTAGAAAAGCATGTGGAATCTTGCAGATTGAGGAAACTAGGCTATGTCAAAAAGGAAGATGATCTATCACCCTGGCTTGTTTTCTGCGAGAAGAAAACAGTTGCTTTGGACAAAGATTCACAGTTCCAGACAATTAAAAAGGTAGAACTGAAGTTGGGAAAGGGTGACTGTTACAGTCAAATAATCACAGACTGTATCCTTCAGTGCCTGCTGAAGTTCCTCTGAATCACAAATGGTCTGTTTGTGACCTCACCTCCTGCTTTTATGATTTTGTCATTGAGGAGGCAAAGAAAGAAGCACTCTGTTTTTCAAGTCACTGAAAATGACGATCTGTTTGTAGAATTGGCTGCTAAAGTCAATATAGAAAATAGCCAAAAACTTTCCAAAATCTTACATAGAAATCCTTGAAGAAGTGAAAAATAGTAAAAGAAGACACTAGTTATAGAGCTAAGAATGTTCAAATAACTAAAAATTATGCTGAGGTAATTCAGGATGCAATAAAAGTGCACATGGAAAAAATCAGCAACCATTGGCAAGAAAAACGGAAAACTCAGAATGGTGCTGAAAAGAATGAAGGCCCCTAGAGGTGGATCATGACAGTCTTCCGAGGGCTATTTGGCTCTCTGGATGTTGACAGTTTATGACACAGGAGCTTCTGAGTAGGAGCCCACATAAAAGAACATATAGATGGGGTCGGGGATTTAGCTCAGTGGTAGAGCGCTTGCCTAGCAAGCGCAAGGCCCTGGGTTCGGTCCCCAGCTCCGAAAAAAAGAAAAAAAAAAAAAAAGAACATATAGATACAAATTCTGATTCAAAAAGAAGAAAAGGGGGTGATGGAGAAAAACATCAGAGTCGGAAAAAGGCTAATAAACAGAATGTTTGTGGATGTATTAATTATGCTTATAGCATAACCAATATGCTGATGTTTTCATTACAATCTTTGCATAGCTATTATAATAATGCTCATTATTTTAATAAATACTTATGCTTCAACATATCTTCTCTAGTAAATTATAGAAATTACAATGTATCTTTGGAACCTATGATGAGAAGGTGTTGAAGATGGCAAGACTCTAGCTCTTACAGCAGTGAGTGGCGTTCCTATCACTGAAGTCAGCAGTAAAAGGATCCCAGGGAGAAGCATTCTTGGGTATCACTGCAGCTGAAAATAGTGAACACTGATTTTACGATAACAAGAAATATACTGGGAGAAGTACGTGTAGATAGATGTGTCAAATGATGTGTGCCATGAGAACGAATGCAGTGTAAAATCTGCAGTGCTGAGTTATTTTGCAGTCAGTAACAAGAAATGGCCATTAACTAAGGACACTTTGGCACAAAAGGAGAAAGAGAGCATGTAGTTAAATGAAGAAGAGCAAGTGTTTTAGACAAAGAGCAAAGTTGAAAGACCCTGAAGTTGAGCTCCAACAGTTCAATGATCAAATAAAAATGAATTGAAAGCACAGCTATAAGAATTAAATTAAAAATGTCAGTTTTAGGATGAGAAAACAAGTCTGAGGCCGACAACATAGTTAAAACAAGGAACAGACCAAGAGTGCCTTTAGACCCACTGGCTAGTGCTATACGCTAGCTGCCAGTATCAATCTTGGCCTCAAGGTTTGTTGACTCTGACCACTTTGCACTGTCTTTATTCCTAACAATGAATTTAAAAGCAGGACAAAATCATTTTGTTGTTCTTGATGGCAATTAAGCTGTCTGGAAATATATAGGGTGTTATGTATTTAGAAAGTTAACAGTTCTAAGTACCTTTCTACATTCTCTTGCAATTGAATAAAAATGTCTTCAATTTAATTGAGGAGAACATTTTATTGTTGTATAAGCATGTTCTGATGGTTTGGTTGTTTACAAGCTACTCTAAAATAAAAGTACCCTGGAATGTTTCCACTTAGGATAAATTTCCATAATGTGAAACGAACTATAGTGCTTCCAAGTGATTACAATGTGACAGTCCCTTCAGTGTAGCACATACAACTATATAATTTAATCTACCAAAGTTCACCTTGTTTTCTGACATTTCCATCGTTTAACAAAATGGGGGAAAGCCTAAGTTTATGTGGTACCCAGAACTTTTCTGTAACACTATTTCATTTGTGTTAGATCCTTTATATATCCTCATTTGTTGCCCTCTTAAACCAGAATCCCATAATTGATTCACATTTGTATCAGTGGAGCATGAGAACACACCTACCACACCACTCTGATGAAAGAGCTCTTTTTGCCAGTATGTAGTTACCTACCAGAATTTTTATTCAATGAATGGTACAACCATTTTGGAAAAAGGCTGCAACTTCTTATAGGATTAAACACACAGTACTCAGAAATTCTACTCCTAGAAATTCAACTAAGAGGAATAAGAACTATGTATTCTTCTAAATAGCTGTACAGGATGGTAATAGTTTTACTAACAGCTGCCCAAACCGGGATGAAGTTCAAGATAAAAATATAGAGAAAAAGAAAAATATAGTATTTTAATAATAGTACATTATTATTAATAAGGGTATACAATACTGACATTAAAAACCAGAAATCTATGAATGTTGAGCAGAGTTAATGGTGTATACTGAATATTCAAGGATGAGCTATAGCTTATCTTCAGCTTATTTTGGTTAAATCATAAAATGAGACATTCACAAGTAGAGCAGAGGAGTAAGTAGCATGTGATAAAATGAGTATGACAAACTATCCATCAAATCTTGGTGGTAGATATTACAAGTACTCCCTCATTTTGTAATCCTTTCAATTTTCTTGCTGTGATTGAAATATTCACAATAAAATGTTGAAAAACTAAATGGCTAGACTAACCAGCTTTATTAAGGTTTTTATATTAGATGTTTTCTGTATAGTACACTAAAAAAATCTATAGGCTAAAGCTTTTGATAATCAACTTAACCCAAATGATAAAAGTCATTTTAAAATTTATAATGGCTAAGGGATATTTTCAAACAGTATTTTAACTTCCCCCAATTCTTTAGATGTATCAAGCAAAACATGGTATCTCTAAAAATTCAGTCATCTAAAATTCCAAAGCACAATTTTGACATATTTTTTAAAAAATGAATTAACAACATAAGATAGAAAGCTCTCCCATGTTCACAAAACTGTAGGATTAATATAGTGAAAAATGGCAATTCTAACAATAGCAGTCCACAAATTCAACCCAATCCCCATCATAATCTCAACACAATTCTTCCCCAAACTTGAAAAGATAATGTGTAACAGTTTCCTCCAAGATTGAAACATTCTATCCTATAGGGAAGCTCCTTAAACAGGAAGGTAAACAACTCAAAATAGCTTTAGGAAGTCCCAGAAACCAACTAGATCCTACTGCAGTATTAAAAATAAGCATGTCACTAAGCATAAAAACAAGGTATGTTGAGCCAAGCATATCTACACCTTTAATCCTAGCACTCAGGAGGCAGAGGCAGGAGGATTTTTGTTGAGTTTGAGGCCAGCCTGGTTTACAAAGCAAATTCCAGGACAACTAAGGCTACTTTACAGAAAAACTCTGTCTTGAAAAACCAACAACCAAAACCAGCCAAACAACCAAAATCCAGATAAATGTCAATAAATGGAATTGAACTGAAAATCAAAACTTGAGTCCACACACTTATGGACACCTGACTTTTAACAAAAAGTCAAAATGTACATACTGGGGGGAAAGTATCTTGAATAAATGGTACTGGTCAAACTGTATAGTTGCATATAGGAAGCTGGTCAGAGTGGATGGCTGCATGTAGAAGAGTGCAAACAGATCCCTGTCTATCACTCTGCACAAAACTCAACTCCAGTTGAATCAAGGACCTCAATATAAGACCTGATACACAGAATCTGACAGAAAAGAAAGGAGGGGAGGAATAGGCCTGAACTCATTGGCAAGAAAAAAAGACTCTGAACAGAATGCCAATAAACAGCACAGGACACTAAGACCAACAATTAATAAATGGGACCTCATGAAACTGAAAACTTCTGTATGGCAAAGGACACCATCATTTAGACAAAGTGACAGGTTGCAATATGGGAAAAGATCTTTATCAATTACATATCTGATAAAAATGGTTAGCTATCTAAAATATGTAAAAAAAATTAAGATTGGACATCAAGAAAACAAATAAGCCCATTAAAAAGAAGGGTACAGAATTTAACAGGGTTCTCAAAAGATCAAACAAACGGCTGAGAAACAAAGAAATGTTCAACATCCCTAGTCATCGGGGAAATGCAAATTAAAGCTACTCTGAGATTCCATCTGATACCACTCAGAATGGCCAAGATCAATAAAACAAATAACAGCTCATGCCCACAGGATGTGGAAAAGAGGAGCATATATTTATTGTTGGTGGGAATGAGAACTTGTATGACCACCATGGAAATCTATGTTACAGTTTCTTGGGAAGCTGGGAATAGATGTACCGTCAAGATCCAGCTGTACCACACTCTTGGGTAAATATCCAAAGGACGCTATCCCCACCCCAGGTACTTGCTCAGCTATGTCACTAATGAGTGAGTAATGAAAATGTGGTGTACACACAATGAAATGCTATTCACAACGAAATGGTGAATTTTGCAGATAAATGGATGGAACTAGAAAAGATCATATTGATGTAACTCAGACCCCAAAAGACAGATATGTGTTTTCTGTTATATACAGTTATAGCCTTTAAGCTTTAATCAGTGTGCTACAATCCAAATAATCAGAGGTTAGTTATCTCTAGTAAAGGAGTTGGGGAGAAGAGAGGATCTTCAAGGAAGGGGAAACAGAATATGTTGTTATGAGAAAGAAAAGAGGGGGGGAGGAATCTTGATTGGGAAGATTAAATATAGAGGGGAATGAAAAGAAAAGTAGAGGTAATTTGGGGAAGGACAACTAATACTAAAGGACATCTGAAAAATAATATAGAAACCTACTACTGTAAGAAGTTTCCTAAAAATATAGACAAATATGAAAGAAGTCTAAATGGAATCACAAATAATAGGAAAGACAATGCCCCAAGTAGACATCTTATGCCGCCAAGTAAAACTTCTAGTTACATCTTATTGAGTTCCTTAGCTAAGAGGCCCCATGGAAAGCCATAAGCATCAAAGGCTAGTGCCAAAGATATTGGTTAATCTTCATAACCTAATAAGGCCCTATTGCTGAAAGAAACAATTTACTTATGTCATGGAACAAGAAGTCCAGCTGGTGCTTAATTAGAAGCTTATATGTTCATATTCTTGTGGGGTGAATGTGTAGAAGGCAGAGGATGATACTAGTGTCTTCTTCTATTAGTGCATACCCTTATTTCTTGAGGGTTTTTCACTGAATTTGGCTGGTGCTCACCAACTGAGCTAATATGACTGGCTAATGAATTCCAGGGGTTCTTTTGTCTCTGCCTCCCTAGTATCAGGGTGGCAGGTATACACCTGTAGGTTTAAATTTTTCAAAATTTACTTTAATTAGGGTTCTTAAATGCTTCAGCCTTCCTTCTAGCCCACTGAACAGAGGTAGCAGAGAAAGAAGGTTAATAGGAAAAGGGGGTTGTGGCCCTGTTTAAAAGTAGTTCTTTGGCACAATTCCAATCTTTGTTGTCAGGATTATCAGCTGTCTAATAGCAAACACCAAACACAAATCAGTAAAAGCAGCTAGATCCAGCAGAAACTTCAAGGCTCCACTGAATTGGCACAAGTCAGTAGGTGCAGCAAAAATCAATCTGAATCCCACAAGAAGATTGGTGCATTTCTGTCTCTGAAGACCAGCAATGCGCTGCAGGTGTAGCAATGCTAAAGCATTCTTACTGTCTACGGGGTTATATTTCTATTATTTTTATACATCATGCCTTCTCATGTGTCTGCTTCAGCAAAACATCCTCTCACAAGACAGCTTCCAGAAAAAATTATGTGACACAACTGAGTTTCCACAGAAACCAGATTTCCACTTCACATACCCCTACTATACCTCACTTTGTTTGTTTTTGGGAGACAGAGTTCTCTATGTAGCCTTGACTGTCCTCAGAGATCCTTCTGCCTCTGTCTCCCGAGTACTGGGATTAAAGTTGTGCACCATTACTAGTCCATGCACCTAACTTTCTATGAGGGACTGAACACACGTCCTCATGCTTGCAAGCACTTTACCTATGAAAGTGTCCCCCAAGTACTCCCACCCCCACATACAATGGAGGAAGAGTCATTTCTCAACTGCTCATGATGCTGGATGGTATGCATATAACTGGTTCCTTAGATAATAGGCAAGTCTACAAAGATAAAAAAATTAAACTCACTTGGTGATTTAAATGAAAATGCCTCCTCATAGACTTATAGGTAGTGGCATTATTTAAAAGGATTAGGACATGGGGTTGGGGATTTAGCTCAGTGGTAGAGCACTTGCCTAGCAAGTGCAAGGCCCTGGGTTCGGTTCCCAGCTCCGAAAAAAAAAGAAAAGGAAAAAAAAAAGGATTAGGACATGTGGCTTTGTTAGAGGAAGTATGTCGCTTGGGGTGGGCTTTGAGATTTAAGAAGCTCAAGCCAGGCCCAGTGTCACTTTCTGCTGCCTGCCAACCAAGATGTAGAACTCTCAGCTACCTCTCTAGTACCATGTCTCCATGAGTGATGCTTTGTTTACCATAATAACAATAACAGACTAAACCTCTAAACTGTAAGCCAGCCCCAATTAAGTATTTTCCTTTTATAAGAGTTGTTGTGGTCATGGTGTCTCTTCACAGTGATAGAAACCCCAAGACATTTATTTTGAAGAAACAAAAGAAAAATCAATCTTGATGAAACTGGAGTCTTAACTTACACATTCCTGGCTTTTCAATCATTCCTTTCTATTTTGTGAACTATGTACTGGGAACCTTCCAACATAGTATTTTTTTGAAAGTTAGTTCTCATTAATTTAGTCATTTTCAAATAAGAAAATGTGTGATTCAAACCCTTTCACAAGAATTGATCAACCAAGCAAATAGTACACACAAAGCAAAATTTTCTGGGATCAAAGCCTTCACAGTTCTAGTACCAGGCAACAGAGCCACAAAGAAAAGTTGTAAAAGAACTGAAGGACCTCCTGTTTGTTCTTCGCTGGAGAACAAACAAAGCTTAGAATAAACCAAATGACACTGCTACCATATAGGTAGAGGTAGACTCTAAATCTAGATGTTGGCATGGCACCAATAAGCACAATGACCAGCACATACTCCCACTCCTCTTCACTCAGATTCCCATGGAGCCTTGCATTCCACGATCCCACCCTACAAAAAATTAGTTTATGATTTATGTTTGTTTTATGAGTATTTAGCCTGCGTGTATAAAAGTGCATGTAGTACTCACAAGGCCAGGGAAGATGTCAGATGTCCTGGACTTGGAGTTGCAGATATTTATGAGCTACCACATGGGTGCTGGGAACTGAAACATCACTAAACATTCTTAACCAGTAGATGGTCTCTCTAGTTCCAAGAACTAAATTATTACTCTTACTCATTCCCCTTTTCCTAAAATTTCCATTTACTCTAAAAAAAGCCATATGCATGTATTATATTTGAAGATGATAATTTTAATTCCTCAAGGAAATCTAAAGCAAAGCCTGTTGATTCAAGACCAGATTAATATAATCGATGGATTCTGGAAGGGAAGTTAAAGCTAGAATCTAATATCCTGTTTAGTGCTGTCCCCAAGTTATATATAAAAATCAACAAAGTTGAAGTGGTAAGTCAGTGTTAACGGCCCTCGCTTTTTATGAATGGACCTCAAAACAAACAAAGCATTTAGGCAACTAGGGCAAGTAACTCGGTTGTAAAATTCTTACGTAGTCTGCACAAGGCCCTGGGTTCAGTCCCTAACACCCAGGGACATAAAGACTAAGCTGGTCAGTTTCTGGAGGATTATCAAAGATGTGCATTGAAAGCTCAAAAAGGGGGTGGAGAGATGGCTCAGTGGTTAAGAGCACTGTGTCTGCTCTTCCAGAGGTCCTGAGTTCAATTCCCAACAACCACATGGTGGCTCACAACCATCTGCAATGGAACCTGTTGTTTCCTTCTGGTGTGTCTGAGGAGATGACAGTGTACTCACATACATAAAAAAAATAAGCCTAAAACATAGCAAGTTCAAAATGATATTTATTTTTAGATGGTCAAGTCTACTTTCAGGGATAACCACAGATGTAGCAAAAGTTTTAACTTCAGGTACTGCTCACTAGTGTATAAAACAGATACTTTTTTTTATCAGTCTAAATTATGGGAACTCTAAATTCTATTCATGCATTTAGACTCCAATAATGCTTCTATTTACATAGCATAATGTTATACAGACCTATAAAATATAAAAATTAATAACAGAAAAAGGAAGCAAAATGGAGAATTAACATTCTGAAAGACTTCATGTAGATGAAACTTGTATATTGGGAAATATTGGGAGACTGATCAAAATGTCTATAGTAGTTATGTATGAGGTCTCTCAACTTTTGGGGGCATCTTTTTTCTATAAAAACTTTTTTTTAAAAGAATTATCTATTTGTGTATATGAGTACAGTGTAGCTGTCTTCAGACACACCAGAAGAGGGCATCAGATCCCATTTCAGATGGCTGTGAGTCACTATGTGGTTGCTGAACTCAGGACCTCTGCAAGAGCAGTCAGTGCTCTCAACCACTGGGCCATCATCTCTCCAGCCTTACAAAAACTTTTTTTTTTTTTTTTTTTTTTTGGAGCTGGGGACCGAACCCAGGGCCTTGCGCTTGCTAGGCAAGCGCTCTACCACTGAGCTAAATCTCCAACCCCACAAAAACTTTTATAACAACCATTACTAGGAAAAGAAAAAAACTTCTTACTAAATAGGGTAAGGTGCTCAGATTTAAAACCTTCCAAGTAAAATTGATTTTTTTGATGTTTGAAAAAAGTCCACACTAAATTGAGATTTTAAAATTTTACATGAGACCAATGACAAAATGAAATCTGGATGATAATACAATGTAAATACACCAAGTTTCAAATAAAAAAGAAAACAATAAGACTTTTAATTGTGATTTCTTTCCCCTTGAATTATGTGCCTCAGAAGGTATTTTCTCCTTTCCTACCTTGGTCTCGTCTCCTAAGGACCTGGTGATCCTTATTGTCTGTTCACAATTAACACCAACTGATCTACTTGTGGGCAAAATGGGGTTTATACAGACAGAACATGTTGACTTGAGGTTTTTACTCTAGTTTATGAGGTTTATTTGCTGAAATAGACCTCAATGACTAAAACACATAGTAAACTAGTTTTCTCTTGAACATACTACTTTAGAATAGCTGAGCTGCCCGAAAAGAGAATAGTTGGATTCTATGATCAAACACTCTTTGGAGCTGGTTTAAGTTTGGTGTTAAAATCTCATTCCACAGGGAAACAGAACAAAACTAAAGGATAAGCAGCTCTGCTGGAAGAGATCCATAAGCAACACCTGGCTCTCCAGTTAACATAGAGAACCACCAAGCTGCAGGGGAGTCTGGGAAATGTAGCCTTTCTTTTAGTGTATGCAGACTTGATCCTCTTATTCTGTTATCCTTTTTATTGTACCTTGGGAAAGAAAACAAAAAACAGATTCTATTCTTCTCAAAGCAGAAAGTGGATTGTTGTATTTATATATTCTCAAGGCAGAATGCAAAAGATTTCCCATTTTCTAATGTTTCAGCTCTTGATAACAAGAAATCAAGCTAACACTTTTATTCTGTTAACACAATTTTTGTGAAATGGGCTAAAAATGAAAGGCAAATCCTTATTTTGTAAACAAGGAACTAAAAATCCACCGAGAAGAAAATGGTACAAAAAAAAATTGAGGGGTATCCCAGGAATCTAAGTACTAAATCCCAATTTCAAGATGCTCCAAAGCCAGTATTCCAAAAACTGGGGGATCATTGGTCCTGGGAATATGCCCTGAACATGATTAAAATCACCACCACTCTATGGAAGTCTAAGACTTACTAAACTTGACAGTTGTCCTGGTTAGTTTTGTCAACTTCACACAAGCTGACAAATGCCTCCATCAGGTTGCCTCTAAGCATGTCTGTACCGCACTTCTTCGTGATTGATGTGGGAAGCCCAGTCCATTGTGGTAGGGCCACAATGGGCAGGTGGTCTTGGGGGAAAGAAAGGAGGTTGGGCAGGTCAGTAAGGAGCACCCTTCCATAGCCTTTACTTCAGTTCCTGTCTCCAGGTTCCTGCCCTGAGAACTCCCTCAGTAATGGAGTATGGCCTGAGAGTTGCAAGCTACAATAAAATAAAACTTTTCTTCCCCAAGTTGCTTTCAAGTTGAGTGTTTTATTACAGCTCTAAGGCAACAGGTATGTGACCAAGAGAAGAGGAATATTTCCAGATTCTTGCTTAGTGATGTCCCTCTCCTAAGTGGGAGCATCCTTTTCCAGGTTGTTCTCAGATGTTGTCCACTCCCTTTGGGACAACATGTTACCTTTTGAGATACCTGATGCTCATGCTTTCTTTCTGCCTCCCTCCCTTTCCTTTCTTCTTTCCTCTCCCCCTTTCTTTCTTTCTCCACGCAAGAATGCCTTCCAGTAACATTCGATGACACTCACAGGCACAGATGACCACTCAACAAGTCAAGGAAAAAGGGTCCCAAAATGTGTTTTGTGGAAACACTAATTAAACACCTGAGACTACAGGGTGGGTACATACTATCATGCCAGGTTTTTAGTTAAACAAATACTAACTGGATTTGACTTTGTGTTCTTAATCATTATAGGATCCATGTCTTCAATCATACTCTTTTCCATCCCAGAAACAAGTTTCTCCACTCATTAAAAACCCTAGTGTTGTAGGATTTCCAACTAATTCCTCCCTTGACAACTTAAGTTACAAACCTATTTCACAAGGGGTTTCCATGGAGCACGGGACTTTTCATTTAAATTTCTATTATTAGGATGAAAATAACTAATTTTGTTTTATAATTATTTATGCCCTGTTCTGAATATTTGCTTTATATCTGCTTTCTTATTAGTTGTAATAATTTTCTTTGAGATGGGCTCTCTCAATGTAGTCCTGGCTGCCTGGAAGTTGCTATGTAGACTAGGCGTCTGGTCTGCTTGCCTCTGCCTTCCAGGTGCTGGGATTAAAGTGTGTCCTACCATAACCAGCCTTGTAATAATCTCCTACTGATCTTTTGAATTCTCTAGACATTAAGTGATATCCTCTCAACAGTGCATTAAATTGCACAACAACAAACAGGAAAGACTTCAAACACCACAACTAGCACTGATTCCTGAGGCCTTTATCGTTATCTCTGAGTGGCCTCCTACCCTGTAACTGTATTCATCCATTTTTCAGTCAAAAGAGACAGAATATCCACATTTGAAAATTGAAACGTAAGTGATTCTGACAGCGATTAAGACATGATCAAGTTTTCTTAGTAGCACAACTCTTGACAGTCCAGCAGATGGGGATGGTGCCACACAGACCAAGGCTTTTAGAGAGAATCAAACACCAGTCTTCAGTTTCACAAATGGGGAGGTGGGGGAGTAAAACAAGAAAACTAACTTTTTAGGTTTAAGAGGGCCATACAACTTATAAACCATGGAGAAATTAAATATCATGCCCATTTTGTAAATACTGACTCAAAAGAAGTAAAGCAATTTTTCCAAGGTCACATAGGTTCCATTACAAATCAATGTCACTTTGTCCTGA
This sequence comes from Rattus norvegicus, assembly GCF_021556685.1. NCBI lineage: Eukaryota > Metazoa > Chordata > Mammalia > Rodentia > Muridae > Rattus > Rattus norvegicus. The sequence continues at coordinate 147,845,819 of NC_141534.1, forward strand.
TGGTTTTTAAAGGTTATTTAATTTTTTAAAGTCACAAAATAAGATTACTTCATAATCTGCAATGCTTCTCATCCTCATCCTGCTTGCTTTGAGTGAGCAGTTTAAAGCATATTACTTTTATGCCACTTTGTATCTTTTCTAACACTGGTATGACTTAACTCTAAGTTCCATGAACATTATAATCTAAAAAAGATTCTAATGACTTAATCTTGTGTATTAGGCATTATGAAAGCAATCTTGATTTCATGGATATACAAGTTTTGTGGTAGACACACACTAAATCACACAAACGAAGTGTTTCGAACAGATAGGAATTAGAGGAGGACGGCACATGGAGAGTTCTTGCACAAGGGTGGAATGGGTTTCAAATTCTCCAGGGAAGCACATCTTTCAGTTATCTTGAATAATTTGCCCTGTCCTTCAGCATGAAATGGCTGAAGTATTTTTTTCCAAATAAAATAAAACAGCCAGGAGTTCTGCCCTATCTTTTTTAAATCATGAATTCTAATCTCATATCCTTTCCTGTATGCAAGTTAGCATTTACTATCCTATGTAAAGAATGAATACCACACTCAAACAAACCACACTCCAAAACAACTTAATTGCATTCCCTATGTACTAGGTAATATTTAAAACTGCAGGTTTATTAAACAGTTATTTCTCTAGAGTTCAGTCAGAGAAAGTTACTTCAGTTACTTTTTGTTCAGGGTACCAAACAGCTGGAGGAAAAAACTCAACCTACACAAAATTAAATCCTATCATTTACAAGTCTGGATTTTTGTGTTCAATAAGAAAGAAAACTAAAGACACTGATTCAAACTGGTTTCACAGCTATTCTAAATGGGGAGGTATGATTGTGAGCATACCTTTATACTTAGGGACAGAACTATGAAAGTGTGAATTCACAATTATTACTCCTAACCAGATTAATGTTTTAAAAATTTCAATTTGTCAGTAAAAGACTATAGTTATGTAAGCTGACTTTATAGCACTTTCCCTGAGTTATTTATTGGAAACTATATAATAATGAATTAAAAGCTGTCCCTCATCTTTTAATTTCTTCAACAATGGAGACAATCACAACTCTCCTTAAGACATTTTTCAATAGCCTGGTAGCTTCCTGTGCCAAGGGAAATATTAAAAATACTAGTAGCTTTAAAAAGTTGTTCTACTTATTAAGGAAATGGGAATCAAAATGAGAATTTTACTTCATCAAGCTATAAAAATTATAGCATTCAACGGTGAGAAGTCATTTTGTTAATTTCCTTCACTCATGTATGGTGAGGCTGCACAATCAAACTGTGGAAGGGACAAAAAGGGTAGCATTTTCATACTTTTAAGAGTTTTAAAATTTTTGAAACTGCTTAATCCAAGCTTACTAGCTGCAGTACTACAGTGTCCTGCAGGGTTCCGGGTATGCTTCAGTAGTAGAGTAAGTTCTAAGTCCTTATCCCAGAAATATACCACCTAAATAAACATGTCAACATCCATCCCTAAATAAACACAGATGCAAGAATTATTTGCCTATAAAGGCACTCATCACAACATTATCAAAGGTAAAAAACGTATTTCCCTTAGTATGAATAATTTTAATCAATAAACACAGGCTCAATCTAAGACCATGCTGTTTTGCCTCTCTTTTACCCTTGTCTGAGAACACTCTAGCTGAGCACAATGGCACATGCCGTTACCCCAGAACACTGGAAATTAAGGAGAACCGTGAGTCCTGGACCAACTTGGGCTAACAGTGAACTATAAGCTAATCCACTTATATAAGGAGACCCTATCTTAAACAAGCCTTTACATGACTGAATTTGTCATCCTTGTATACCCTGTAAATGTCACCTTCTCAAAAAGAAGAGACAGACAGACAGACAGACAGACAGACACACACACACACACACACACACACACACAGGGGGGTGGGGGAGTCTTCCCTAAATTCTCTCCTATCCTGACCCACACAAATTATATAACCACTGAACCTCTGGGCTCTGTGATTTCCCTATCTGGCCCTACCAGTTTAGTTTTCAAATTCTACAGACTAATGTGAAAAGTCTTGTTTGTGCTACCTTCTACCACCCTTCTGTACCCACACACATACTATTCATAGCTGTTCTACAAGAGAGCAGATGCTGGGCTATCTGCTCACATCTGTAGTTACAGCATGCAGAACAATTTGATTATTATGTGTTAAAGAATTGTCCCTTTGTTGTGTTTTTAAACATGGTTAATAGTTTTATTCTCAAGAATACTATTGCAATTTAAGAGTTGGTTCTCTGCTGTGTACTGTAGATATTTTTTCCTTTTTAGACACATATATTCATTTAAGTTATACAACTCAACCAGGCATGTTAACCTGACTCCTGTACTCCTACTTGGGAGAATTAAGCAAGAGGATTACCTGGCCCCACAATTCCAAATCAGTCTGAGAAACACTTAAGAGACACCATCTCAAAAAATTTGCATATATACACAGAAACAAACAAGCTTGTTATATAATTCAGTGGTTTTTAGTGTCCCAACACTAAAGTTTAAACATTTTTACCACTTCCAAAGGGAACTGTCCAGTAGCTATTCCTATTCCCCCTCTGGCCCTTTCTGTGCAGTCATTAGCCAGTCAAATCAATCAATCCAGCATCCTCTGGATATTCACAAAAATGGAACCCTGCAATTATGCAGCCTTTTAAAAAGTGTGTTTCCCTTAGCAAGTTTTCAAGGCACACCCACATTTCAATACCAACCAGGACTTCATTCTTTATGACTCAATAATGTGTTCTATGACAGCAGCACTCTTGGTTTATCCACTCACTGGTTGTTCCTATAATCTGGGACAGTATGAAAAAATGCTGCTGCAGAAGTCTGTCTATAGGTTTTTACTTAGACCTATGATCAATTCTTTACAATGCCGGGGGACTAAGTCTAATGCCTCCCTCACATATGCTAGCAAGCAGCCTTGCCACCAAACTAGTAAGCTTCTATAGCCTTTGAATTGATGTTTGGGGTTTTTTTTTAAGTTTTTTTTGAAGATTTACTTTTTAAAGAGAGAGAGGGGGGAGAGAGAGAGAGAGAGAGAGAGAGAGAGAGAGAGAGTGTGTGTGTGTGTGTGTCTTTGTGCGCACGCGTGGGCATATGTGCATGTACATGTAAGGGCCTGCAGAAGCCAAAGGCACTGGTTACCCTGAGTCAGAAGATAAAGGCCTTTGTCAGCCATTTAATGTAGGTGCTTGGTACTGAACTTGAGTCCTCTGAAAGAACAGTAGGTCCTTAACTACTGAGTCATCTCACTAGCCCTCATTTCTTTTAAATATAGGTTGAAGTCAACTTTTAAATCATCTGATAACTTACACATGACCATTTGACAACTCCTATACTATTTTCCAAAGCAGATAAAACATTCTCCATAAACAGAATTCCACTTCTTCCACATTTTGATGGATTTTTAAAAATTAGTCACTCTACTGAATATGAAGAAAATCAACTGTTTAAGGATAGGATCATATGAACAAAAATAGGGAACTGCAATGGATCAAAACACATCTAATACATTACGTCCACAAGACCATGATAATATTGGAAAAACTTACTGGTCAATTTTGGAGAATCAACTCAGTATTATATAACAAAATAATCAGAAGTAATCAACCATTTAATTGCTTTCCCTAGGTTTTTTTTTTATTTTCTAGGTTAACCAAGCAATGAAAACTTCTTTTTACAAAATTACATCAGTTAATAAATGAAGTATGAGAGATACAAAATTGCTGTCCATCTCTAATATATTAATGCATCTAGGTATGCTGGCACAGATGCTAAAATATGGGCAGTGGTGGCACACACCTTTTCTCCCAGTACTCAGGAGGCAGAGGTAGTTGATCTCTGAGTTGGAGGCCAGCCTGGTCTACAGATAGAGCCCCAGGACAGACAGGGCTACACAGACTCTGTCTGTCTGTCTGTCTGTCTGTCTGTCTGTCTGTCTCTCCCTCCCCCTCTCTCACACTCACACGGAGAGCTAAACTTAAGTTTCTAAATATAATCAGTTAATTAAAAATATTGAGGGATATTAAGCACTGACAGAAATCTATATTGTGGATAATTCTACAAAATAATCAATATGGATTTCTCAACAAATAAATTCAAGATAAAAAGAAATAGAGGAAGCAAATGGAGACTAAAGGTAACTAGAAATTTCTAAAAATCATCTGTATGTTTATTTACCTCCTAAGAATTCAAACCAAGTATGGGCTTACCCATAAGAGATTCAGTCAATACTTGCAAGAATGTAACAAAGTAGGTTGCTTAGACTCCCAACACCACGGCATTCTGACTAGTCCATCTCAGTTAACCTGCTGAGGTGTTTCCACAGTATTACAGACACCTGTGCTCGTGGGTTATACTCTTAAACTTCCTATTTGTACTACTAGCAGAGTCATATCTCAAAATTATAAGACCTCTGACAAACAAAACAAACAAACAAACAAAAAAAAAACAACAGTGGGCACCAAGTCCCATCCCCCCATCCCTAACAAAAAAGCTATTGGTTAATGACTGCCAGAGAGGAAATCAGTTTTCTTTAATGGTATGATAAATCAGGTATAGTGATCACATTCCAGTACAGACCCATGCCAAGGAGCAGTTGGCCAACACCAACTGGACTCAATTGTGGTGTTAAGGGAGATATAAGTTAGGTAGGAAGGAGAGTAGGAGGGAATCTGGGAAAAGTTGGGAATATGATTAAATTCTCAAAGAATAAAGGCATATAAAAATTTTTGTACTTCAAAGGAAGCCTATCAAGAAAGTCAGAGATAGTACCCATAACAAAGAAACTTGTGTGTCTGGTAACGGTTTAGTATTTAACTTGTATAAAGAAAATTTATACAAATAACAAAACAACAAAGTTTCAAATTGTTGGTTTAAGTTAAAAATGTGTAAATGAGCTAAATGGTAGCTATTAGAAGATGGGGAACAACTAATGGAGTAATGTAAAGAAGATACTGGCCTTCCTATCTCCATCCGCACCCAGAGCTGGGGCTGTCCCACAGCCGTCCATACCCAAATCCAGCCCGGAGAGCTGATGTCCCAGGAGTGTTCCACTCCTAAGATCACAGGCTCAAAAGCCCACAAACAGGAGGGACAGGCTCCAATCAGAGATAGCAAGACCAACTATCACCAGAGATAACCAGATGGTGAGAGGCAAGCTCGAGAACTTAAGCAACAGAAACCAAGGCTACTTGGCATCATCAGAACCCAGTTCTCCCACCACTGCAAGTCCTGGATACCCCAATACACTGGAAAAGCAAGACATGGATTTAAAATCACATCTCAGGATGATGATAGAGGACTTTAAGAAGGACATAAACAACTCCCTCAAACAAATACAGGACAACACAGGTAAACAAGTAGAAGCCCTTAAATAGAAAGCACAAAAATCCATTACAGAATTAGAGGAAAACACAACCAAGCAGGAGAAGAAATTGAACAAAACCATCCAGGGTCTAAAAATGGAAATAGAAACAATCAAAAAATCACAAAGAGAGATAACCCTAGAGATAGAAAAGCTAGGAAAGAGATCAGGAGTCATAGATGCAAGCATCACCAACAGAATACATGAGATAGAAGAGAGAATCTCAGGGGCAGAAGATACCATAGAAAACATTGACACAATAGCCAAACAAAATAGAAAAAGCAAAAAGCTCCTAACCCAAAACATTCAGGAATTCCAGGACACAATGAAAAGATCAACCTAAGGATAATAGGCATAGAAGAGAACAAAGATTCCTAACTTAAAGGGTCAGTAAATATCTTCAACAAAATTATAGAAAAACACTTCCCTAACCTAAATAAAGAGATGCTCATGAACATACAAGAAGCCTACAGAATTCCAAATACATTGGGCCAGAAAAGAAATTCCTCCCATCACATAATAGTCAAAACAGCAAATGCACAAAACAAAGAATATTAAAAGAAGTTAAGGGGAAAAGGTCAAGTAACATATAAAGGCAGACCTATCAGAATTACACCAAACTTCTCAACAGAGACTAAGAAAACCAGAAGATCCTAGACAGATGTCATACAGACCCTTGGAGAACACAAATGCCAGCCCCGGCTACAGTATCCAGCAAAACTCTCAATTAACATAGATGGAGAAACCAAGATATTCCACGACAAAACCAAATTTATACAGTATCTTTCTACAAATCCAACCCTACAAAGGATAATAGATGGAAAACTCCAACACAAGGAGGGAAACTATACCCTAGAAAAAGCAAGAAAGTAATCTTTCAACAAACCCAAAAGAAGAGAGACACAAAAACAATTCCACCTCCAACAACAAAAACAGGAAACAACAATCATTCCTTAATATCTCTTAACATCATTCCTTAATATCTCTTAACATCAACAGACTCAATTCCCCTGTAAAACGACATAGACTAACAGACTGGATATTTTAACAGGACTCAGCATTTTTGCTGCATACAGCATTTTGCATTTCTGTGACATAGACACTACCTCAGAGTAAAAGGCTGGAAAACAATTTTCCAAGCAAATGGTTCCTAGCTGGAATAGCCATTCTAATATCAAATAAAATCAACTTTCAACCAAAAGTTATCAAAAAAGTTAAGGAAGGAACTTCATATGCAAAGGAAAAATCTACCAAGATGAACTCTCAATTCTGAACATCTATGCCCCAAATGTAAGAGCACCCACATTCATAAAAGAAATTTTACTAAAGCTCAGAACACACATTGAACCCCACACAATAATAGTGGGAGACTTCAACACCCCACTCTCATCAATAGGTCACTGAAACATAAACTAAACAGACACAGTGAAACTAACAGAAGTTAAGAACCAAATGGATTTAACAGTTGTCTGTAGAACATTTCATCCAAAAACAAAAGAATATACCTTCTCCAGAATTGGCCATATAACTGGTCACAAAACAGGCCTCAACAGATTAAAGAAGATTTAAATAATCCCATGCATCCTATCAGATCACCATGGACTAAGGCTGATCTTCAACAACAACAACCACCACCACCACCAGAAAGCCCACATACACATGGAAGCTGAACAAGGCTCTACTCAATGATAACTTGGTCAAGGAAGAAATAAGAAAGAAATTAAAGACTTTTAGAATTTAATGAAAATGAAGACACAATATACCCAAATTGATGGGACACAATTAAAGCAGTGCTAAGAGGGAAAACTCATAACTCTGAGTGCCTCCAAAAAGAAACAGCAGAGAACATACATTAGCAGCTTGACTGCACACCTAAAAGCTCTAGAACAAAAAGAAGCAAATACACCCAAGAGGAGTAGAAAGCAGGAAATAATCAAACTCAGGACAGAAATCAACCAAGTAGAAACAAAAAGGACTATACAAGCAATCAACAAAACCAGGAGCTGTTACTTTGAGAAAAATCAACACAATAGATAAACCCTTAGCTAGACTAACCTGAGGGCACAGAGACAGTATCCAATTAACAAAATCAGTAATGAAAAGGGAGACATAGCAAGAGAAACTAAGGAAATTCAAAAAAATCAGCAGATTCTACTACAAAAGCCTACTCAACAAAACTGGAAAATCCAGATGAAATGGACAATTTTCTAGACAGATAGCAGGTACCAAAGTTAAATCAGGGCCAGATAAACCATCTAAATAGTCCCATAACTCCTAAAGAAATAGAAGCAGTCATTAAAAGTCTCCCAACCAAAAAAAAAAAAAAAAAAAAAAAAAAAAAAAAAAAAAAAGCTCCTAGGATCAGATGGGGTTAGGTGCAAAATTTTATCAGACCTTCAAAGAAGACCTAATAGCCATTCTATTCAAACTATTCCACAAAATACTGTTTGGAACACTACCCAATTTGTTCTTTGAAGCCACAATTACATTTATACCTAAACCATAGAAAGACCCTACAAAGAAAGAGAACTTCAGACCAATTTCTCTTATGAATATGGATGCAAAAATACTCACATTCTAACAAACTAAATCCAAGAATGATCTGTCATCAAAAGCAAGTAGGCTTCATCCCAGGGATTCAAGGATGGTTCAATATACGAAAATCCAACAACATAAATCACTATATAAACAAACTCAAGGAGGGAAAACCCATATGATCATCTTATTAGAAGCTAAGAAAGCATTTGAAAAAAATTCAACACCCCTTCATGTTAAAAGTCTTGGAAAGATCAGGAATTCAAAGCCCATACCTAAACATAGTAAAAGCAATATACAGCAAACCAGTAGCCAACATCAAGCTAAATGGAGAGAAACTTGAAGCAATCCCACTAACATCAGGGACTGGATGAGGCTGCCCACTCTCTTCCTACTTATTCAATATAGTACTTGAAGTCCTAGCCAGAGCAATTAGAAAATATAAAGAGGTCAAAGGGATACAAATTGGAAAGGAAGAAGTCAAAATATCACTATTTGCAGATGATACGATAGTATACTTAAGTGACCCCAAAATTCCACCAGAGAACTCCTACAGCTGATAAACACCTTCAGCAAAGTGCCTGGGTTTTAAATTAACTCAAACAAATCTGTAGCCTTCCTCTACTCAAAGGATAAACAGGATGAGAAAGAAATGGCACTTTTCACAATAATCACAAATAATATAAAACACCTTGGCGTGACTCTAACCAAGCAAGTGAAAGATCTGTATGACAAGAACTTCAAATCTCTAAAGAAAGAAATCGAAGATCTCAAAAATGGAAAGCTCGGGGGCTGCGGATTTAGCTCAGTGGTAGAGCGCTTACCTAGGAAGCGCAAGGCCCTGGGTTCGGTCCCCAGCTCCGAAAAAAAGAACAAAAAAAAAAAAAAAAAAAAAAAAAAAAAAAGGAAAGCTCTCCCATGCTCATGAATTGATAGGATTAATACAGTAAAAATGGCCATCTTGCCAAAAGCAATCTACAGATTCAATGCAATTTTCATAAAAATTCCAACTCAATTCTTCATAGAGCTATAGCAATTTGAAAATTATTTGGAATAACAAAAAACCCAGGATAGCGAAAACTGTTCTTAACAATAAAAGTACTTCTGGGGGAATCACCATCCCTGACCTCAAGCTGTATTACAGAGCAATCATGATAAAAACTGCATGGTATTGGTAGAGATGGGCAGGTAGATCAATAAAATAGAATTGAAGATCCAGAATTGAACCCACACACATATGGTCACTTGATCTTTGACAAAGAAGCTAAAACCATCCAGTGGGGGGGGGGGGGCAGCATTTCAATAAATGGTGCTGGTTCAACTGGAGGTCAGCATGTAGAAGAATGCAAATCTATCCATTCTTATCTCCTTGTACAAAGCTCAAGTCCAAGTGGATCAAGGACCTCCACATCAAACCAGATACACTGAAACTAATAGAAGAGAAAGTGGGGAAGAGCCTTGAACACATAGGCACAGGTGAAAAATTCCTAAACAGAGCACCAAAGGCTTATTCTCTAAGACCAAGAATTGACAAATGGGACCTCAAAAAATTGCAAAGTTTCTGTAAGGCAAAGAACACTGTCAATAGGACAAAATGGCAACCAACAGATTGGGAAAAGATCTTTACCAATCCTACATCCAATAGAGAGCTAATATCTAATATACACAAAGAACTCAAGAAGTTAGACTCCAGAGAACCAAATAATCTTATTAAAAATGGGGTACCAAGCTAATCAAAGAATTCTCAACTGAGAAATATTGAATAGCCAAGAAGCACGTAAAGAAATGTTCGACATCCTTAGTCATCATGGAAATGCAAATCAGAACAATTCTGAGATTCCACCTAACACCAGTCAGAATGGCTATGATCAAAAAACTCAGGTGACAGCAGATGCTCGCAAGGATGTGGAAAAAGAGGAACACTCCTCCATTTTTGTTAGAATCCGAAGCTGGTACAACCACTCTGGAAATCAGTCTGGCAGTTCCTCAGAAAATTGGACATAGTGCTACCTGAGGACCTAGCTATACCACTCCTGTGCATACACCCAAAAGATGCTCTAACATATAACAAGGACACATGCTCCACTATGTTCATAGCAGCCTTATTTATAATAGCCAGAAAATGGAAAGAACTCAGATGTCCTTCAACAGAGGAATGGATACAGAAAATGTGGTACATCTACACAATGGAATATTACTCAGCTATCAAAAACAATGACTTCATGAAATATCATCCTGAGTGAGGTAACCCAATCACAAAAAAACACACATGGTATGCATTCACTGATAAGAGGATATGAACCCAAAAACTTGGAATACCTAAGAAAAACATCACAGACCATATGAAGCTCAAGAAGAAGGAAGACCGGGGCTGGGGATTTAGCTCAGTGGTAGAGCGCTTACCTAGGAAGGGCAAGGCCCTGGGTTCGGTCCCCAGCTCTGGAAAAAAAGAACCAAAAAAAAAAAAAAACTATCTAAACAAACAAGCAAACACTTGGGAAGGAAGACCAAAATATGAATGCCTCAGGGAGATAGAGTGGAGCAGGGATTGAAGAAAATGTCATCCAGAGACTGCCCCACCTGGGAATCCATCCCATATACAGTCACCAAACCCAGTCACTACTGCTGATGCCAAGAAGTACTTGCTGACAGGAGCCTGATATAGATGTCTCCAGAAAGGCTCTCTCAGAGCCTTACTGATACAGATTAAGATGCTTGCAGCTAACCATCAGACTGAGCATGGGGAACTCCCTGTGGAGGAGTTAGAGAAAGGACTGAAAGAGCTGAAAGGGTTACAGGAAGAGCAATGATATCAACCAACCAGAACCCCCCAGAGCTCCCAGGGACTATATGGCTTCAGCCTCATATATAGCAGAGGATGGCATTGTCTGGTATCAATAGAAGGAAAAGCCCTTGGTCCTGTGAAGGACCCAGTGTAGGGGAATGCCAGAGCAGTGAGGTGGGAGTGGTTGGGTGGATGGGAAGAGGAGCACCTCCTCATAGAAGCAGGGGGAGGGGTCTGGGAGAGTGGGTAACTGGGAAAGGGAATAACATTTGAAATGTAAACACAAAACTTTCCAATTTAAAAAAAAAGAGAAGATAGTGAAAGGGTACAAAGTCTCAACAAGATATGAAAAGGTTTTTATTGGAAATTTAGTGTACAGCATGATTAAATATTAACATTTCAAAAAATCAGGGTAATTTTCAGTTGTTCGGACCCAAAAACTTAACACTTAAATAGAGACACTAATTAACTGGATTATTTTACACTGATTGTAAATCATGATCCTTTTGCCATTGTAATTCAATTTTGACTCAAAATAGAAAAAATTAAAACCCAGGGTCCAGTCATAGCTGAGTGGTGCAGTGCATGCTTAGTATGCATGGGCAGAGTTCTAGGCTAAGCCTCCAGCACCAAAGTGAAACACAAGCAGTGGAAGAATGCTTACCTTGTGTGTACAAGGCCTGGATTTGGGGTTAGCTCTACCCCTACCTGGCTCATTTCTCCTGGACTGCATTTGACTAACAAAAGAGGTAAACAATAGCTATTAACAGTAACAGGAGGAGTCCTCACCCACTGCCACTAGAAATGTAAAATGGCTTTTAACATGAGAAAAAATGTTCAACATCTTCAGCCATCAAAGAAACTCACCTCAGGCAAAAGGGCTATCTAAACAAACAAGCAAACACTTGGGAATATAGGGGGGGGGGGGAGAGAACTCTGTCTAGAGACAATTTGTGAAATGAATAAAAGATTCAACTAAAGCTATTAAGTTCTTTCACAAAGGTTCTTTTCCAACACCCTGAAATGAAAATATTGCATAGCTTATCTATCATTCTGTTAAGTGAGAGGTGCTTCAGAGAGTTAAGGAATGAGGTAAGTGCCCAGTATTTGGGTACAGAATATATTCAACTTCAACGTTATTATGAGGATTAGATAGAAAGAAAGATCTGAAGAGATGGGTTGGCAGTTAGAAACTCTTAGTACTCTTGCAAAGGAACCAGGTTCCATATTCAGCAATAACATGGTTGATGACAGACCTTTATAACTTAAGTTCTAGGGGTTTCAATGTCCTCTCTGGCCTCTTTGGGCTGCACCCATGAATATAGTATGTATACACACAAACAGGCAAAGACTCATGTACATAAAATAAATATATAAAAAATAGTAAAAAATACTGCTGGTAAGAATGTAAATTAGTGCAGTCAATACAGATGTCCCTCAAAAAATTAAAAATGAAACTTCTGGGATTTTAAGAGATGGCACAGCAATTTAGACCTTTTCCAGAGGATCCAGATTAAATTCCCAGCACTTACATCATAGTTCCCAACAGTGATTCTACTTCCAGGGACTCCAGTGACCTCTTCTGACCTCTGCAAGAACCAGGTACACAAGTGGTTCAGAGATATTCGTGCAGGCTGTCCTAGTTAGGGTTTCTATTTCTGTAAAGATACACTATGACCATGGCAACTCACTGGGGTGGGGTGGGGGGATCTGGCTTATAGGTCCAGAGGTTTAGTTCTGTATTTTCATGGTGGGAAAGTTTAAACGCACACAGATGGACATGGTGCTGAAGGATGATCGGTGAGTTCTACATCTGGACTGGCATGTAGCAGGAGGGGAGAGACTGGGCCTGGCTTGAGCATTTGAAATCTCAAAGCCGTCTACGGCCATACCACCCTGAACGCGCCCGATCTCGTCTGAAATCTCAAAGCCCACCTCCAGTGACATACTTCCTCCAACAAGGACAGTCTACCCCAACAAGGACATACTTCCCAATAGTGCCACTCCCCAATGACCAAGTATTCAAATATATGAGCATATGGGGGCGTTCCTATTTAAACCACCACAGGTGAAATACTCACTCATAAAATAAAATGAAATTGGTTTAGCTGAAACTTCCATCGGCCTCTGTCCTCTGTGCTTTAAGTTTTAAAACCTCAACCTCCCTTCCAGCCTGCACCTTTAGCCAGGGCAGATCATCAGCAGGTCTGCCCCTCTCAAGACTCCATAATCTGAAGGTCTCCCAGGAAATCTGCTGCACCCAAGGAACAAGGTAAGGGATCCTCCCAAATCACCATGGCAGCTGGGACCCCTAAGGATCCCACAGAAGATAATGGAAACAGAAACTACACAGAGACACAGTGAAGCTAACAGAGGTTATGAACCAAATAGATTTAACAGATATTTATAGAACATTTCATCCTAAAACAAAAGAATATACCTTCTTCTCAGCACCTCACAGTACCTTCTCCAAATTGAGCATGTAATTGGTCACAAAACAGGCCTCAACAGATACAAGAAGACTGAAATGATCCCATGCATCCTATCAGATCACCATGGACTACAGCTGGTCTTCAATAACAACAAAAATGACGGAAAGCCCACATACACATGGAAGTTGAACAATGCTCTACTCAATGATAACTTGGTCAAGAAAGAAATTAAAGACTTTATAGAATTTAATGAAAACAAAGGCACAACTTACCCAAACTGATGGGACACAATGAAAACAGTGCTAAGAGGAAAAGTCATAACACTAAGTGCCTTTGTAAAGAAATTGGAAAAATCCTACTTAACAGCACACATGAAAGCTTTAGAACAAAAAGAAGCAAACATACCCAAGAGGAGTAGTCAGCAGGAAATAGTCAAACTCAGGGCTAAAATCAACCAAATAGAACCAAAAAGAACAATACAAAGAATCAACAAAACCTAAAGCTGGTTCTTTGAGAAAAATCAACAAAATAGATAAACCCCTAGCCAAACTAACTAAAGAGCCCAGAGGCAGATTCAAATTAACAAGATCAGAAATGAAAAGGGAGACATAAACAGAAACTGAGGTAATTAAAAAAAAATCAGATCCTACTATAAAAGCCTATATTGAACAAAAACTGGAAAAAAAAAAGTCTAGGGCCAGATGGCTTTAGTGCAGAATTCTACCACAGCTTCAAAGAAGACTTAATACCAAGACACCTCAAATTACTCCATAAAATAGAAACAGAAGGAACATTACCTAATTCATTCTATAAAGCCACAATTACTCTGATACCTACACCACACAACAACCCAACAAAGAAAGAGAACTTCAGACCAATTTTGCTTATAAATATCAATGCAAAACTACTCAATAAAATTCTTGCAAACCGAATTGAAAAACACATTACAACATGATCAAGTAGGCATCATCCCAGGGATGCAAGGTAATTCAACATATAAAAATCCCTTAATGTAAACCACTACATAAACAAACTCAAAGGAAAAAAAAAATCACACGATCATCTCATTAGATGCTGAAAAAGCATTTGACAAAATACAACATCCCTTCATGTTAAAAGTATTGGATAAGGGGCTGGGGATTTAGCTCAGTGGTAGAGCGCTTACCTAGGAAGCGCAAGGCCCTGGGTTCGGTCCCCAGCTCCGAAAAAAAAGAACAAAAAAAAAAAAAAAAAGTATTGGATAGATGAGGAATTCAAGGCCCATCCTAACCAAAAGCAATATACAGTAAATCAACAGCCAATATCATATTAAATGGAGAGATACTTGAACCAATCCCACTCAAACCAGGGAGAAGACAAGGCAGCCCACTCTCCCCTTACCTATTCAATATAGTACTCAAGTTATAGCTGGCACAATAAGACAACAAATGGAGAGCAAGGGAATACAAATTGGCAAAGTAGTCAAGGTGTCACTATTTGCAGATAACATGATAGTGTACATCAACAACCCCAAAATTCTACCAGAGAACTCCTACAGCTGATAAACAACTTCAGCGCAGTGGCTGGATATAAAATCAGTAGCCTTCCTTTATACAAATGATAAACAGGCTGAGAAAGGAAATAGGGAAACACTCTTTACAATACTCACAAATAAAATAAAATATCTTGGGGGTAACTCTAACCAAACAAGTGAAAAAGATCTGTATGGCAAGAACTTCAAGTTTCTCAAGAAAGAAATCAAAGAAAGATGACTTCAGAAAATGGACACATCTCCCATGCTCATGGATTGGTAGGATTAACATAGTAAAAATGGCCATTCTACCAAAAACAATCTACAGAGTCAATGCAATCCCCATGAAAATTTCAACACAATTCTTCACAGACAGGTAAAGAGCAATTCTCATTTTTAAACAGAAAAACAAAAAACCCAGAATAGCAAAAACAATTCCTAACAATGAAAGAACATCTGGGGGAATCACCATCCCTGACCTCAAGCTGTGCTACAGAGCAAACTGTATGGTATTGGTACAGAGACAGACAGGTCCATTAATGGAATAGAATTGAAGACCCAGAAATAAACCCATACACTTATAGATACTTGTTCTTTGACAAAGAAGCCAAAAATATACAATGGAAAAAGAAAGCATCTTCAATAAATGGTGCTGTTCTAAATGGCTGTCTGAATTTAGAAAAATGAAAATAGATCCATATTTTTCACCTTGCACAAAGCTCAAATCCAAGTGAATTAAGGACCTCAACATAAAACTAGAAACACCGAACCTAACAGAAGAGAAGGTGGGAAAAAGCCTTGAACTCATTGGCATGGTGAGGGGCTGGGGGAGATTTCCTAAACAGAACTCCAATGGTTCACTTTCTAAGATCAAGAATTGATAAATGGGACCTCATGAAACAGGAAAGCTTCCATAAGGCAAAGGACACAGTCAATAGGGCAAATCAGCAACCTACAGATTGGGGAAAAAATCTTCACTAACCCCACATCCAATAGAGGGCTAATATCCAAAATATATAAAGTACTTAAGAAGCTAACCTCCAAGAAAACCAAACAACCCAATCAAAAAATGGAGCATAGAGCTAAAGAGGAAATTCACAACAGAGGGATCTTGAATGCTGAGAAAGACTTAAATGTTCAAATTTCTTAGCCTCCAGTGAAATGCAAATCAAATGACCCTGAGAGTCCACCTTACACCAATCAGAATGACTAAGATCAAAACCTCAGGTAACAGCACATGTTGGTGAGGATGTGGAGAAAGAGGAACACTCCTCCATTGCTAGTGGGATTGCAAACTGGTTCAACCACTTTGGAAATCAACCTGGAGGTTCCTCAAAAAATTGGAAAGAGATTTAACTGAAGACCCAGCTAGACCACTCTTGGACATATACCCAAAAGATGCCCCACTATACCACACAGGGGCATGTGCTCCCATATGTTCACAGTGGCCTTATCTGTGATAGCCAGAAGCTGGAAATATCCCAGATGTACAACAGAATGGATACAGGAAATGTAGTTCACTTACACAATTGAATATTATTTAAGCTATTAAGAACAAGGACATCATGAGTTTTGCAGGATGGAACTAGAAAATATCCTGATGAGGTAACTCAGACCCAAAAGAACATGCATGGTATATACTCACTAATACTAAGTAGATATTAGCCAAAAAAGTACAGAATACCCAGGATATAATCCATAGAACTCAAGGTTAACAAGCAGAAGTGCCCAAGTGAGGATGCTTCAATTCCACTTGGAAAGGAGAAGAAAGCAATCACAGGAGGCAAAGGGAGGGAGAGATTTGGGGTGGGAGAGGGGAGGGAGAGGGGAAAGGGGGAACATGATCAGGTATGGGGGTGGGGATGAGAGAAGCCCTGAGGGTCAGCAGAATAAATGGAAATATACAACCTCAGGGGTGGGGTGGGAGATGGGGAGACCTTCTAGGAAGTACCAGAGACCTGGGAGGTAAGACTCTCAGGACCTTAGATGAAATGTTCAACAGTGGGGAGAGGAACCATGTAGAGTCTGCCTCCAGCAGAAAGACAAGGCATCAAGTAAGGGATGGGGTTGCCATTCCATTCCACAGTCAAAAACTCTAACCCAGAATTGTCCCTGTCTAAAAGAACTGCAGGGACAGAAATGGAGAAGAGACTGAGTGAAAGAAGATCCAGTGACCCTCCCAACCTGGGATCCATCTCAAGGGGAGGCTCCAAGGTCTGACACTATTACTGATGCTGTGGTGGGCTGACAGGAGCTGTATTACTGATGCTATGATGTGCTTACAGACAGGAGTCTCATGTCCTCTGAGAGTTCCAACAAGCAAGACTAAAGTCGGGGACCCCTGTGGCTGAATTAGGGAAAGGCTGGAAGAAGCTGAGGAGGATCCCATAGGAGGACCAGCAGTCTCAACTAAGGTGGATCCCTGAGATCTCTCATCAACACTGGGCCACCAATCAGGCAGCATACAGGAGCTAGTCCAAGGCTCCAGACACATATATAGCAGAGGACTGCCTAGTCTGGCCTCAGTGGAAGAAGATGGGCCTAACCCAAGAGGCTCCAGGGAGTGGGGAGGTCTGGTTGGGGGAGGGGAAGGTTCATCCTCTTGGAGACAACAGGGAGGAGGAATGGAATGAAGAACCAGGAGAGGGGCAACAACTATAAATTTTAAAAAAAGTAATAAAAAAAATACCAATGGGCGAGAAACCCTCAGTTTCCTCCTATGTCAGGAGAGGTGAACAACAGTACAGTTCCATGTCTCCCGCTTGCACTCTGGCACCCTCAAAGCAACTACTATGAAAATCAAGCAAGTGCAGAGGTTCCTCCATCTTGCGGCCATTTCAAATTTAACTCAAGTTTCATCTCTTCGATAGAGAATCTTACGGAAAATTACCCAATTCTGTTCTAGGATCTGACGCCAAGGTGCCTTAGCTAACTTAGCTTCTGCTAATCTGCCCACCTTCGCAAACTCCCCCTGGAACTGCAGAGCAGATACCAGGATGTGTTTTTTACCTTTAAAAGCCTCTTGGTCTAAATGTTTCGGGGCTATACTGAGTTCCCAAATACCTTAAGTGTAGTCATATTGGGCTGGAATAAAGACTTTCAATTGGCTACAGACTGTGAGTGGTCATCTCTGGTGGGATCCCCATAACATTTTGGAGGCCCCAGTGAGACGCTCTAAAACTAGACCTCTGCACTTAAGGACCTGGTTACCCCCAGGAGCAGGGAAGTGTGCACCACTTGAAGAGGACTCTTAGGGAGATACATATCTTGAGATGTTCCAGGGCCCCATAAAAAAATCCTCTCTAATTGCTGATGAGTCTGGAGGTATCCCAAAGAAAACCCCAAAGAAAAACTACCACCCCAAAGAAAAACTACCACCCCAAAGAAAACAAAAGGTAAATCAAAAGTCATCTGGTCTGAAAACCTCCAGAGGTTAGTTCTGTCTGTAAGAGATGCCATCTAGTTTCGACACAAGAGAGGAGGTTGGACACAACCATAGAGTCTACGCCCGGGCTCCGTGTGAGAAATCAGTAGACTCTCCTGCTCTGTTCGGGCGCATGAGTGTGTGGTGGCCACTCCCAACCGTCTTTACTCTGTGTCTCTGTATGAATGTGTACCTTTTATCTCTGTTCTCCATCAGTTCTGCTGGCTGGAGAAATGTATCTAAGAAGGAAGGAGGAATACGCTGCCCTGGAATATTCAGTTCGCTAACCCACTGCTCCAGGAAATGCTCAATTTCCTGCATGTTCACAGGCCACACTGGGCTGCCCTTATGCTGTGGTGCCTCTCCCTTCCCGGTGTGGCTGGATGCTGCTGTTGCTATGGCAATACCAGTGGCAATAGCCACCAGTTTCTCTGTAATAACCAAGGGCTGTCTCTGATGCAAGACCCTCCACCTCGTGTTGAGGACTTAAATCCTGGCCCAGTCAAGTTCCCCAGAAAAACTAAAAACCAAACAAAACAACCCTCCACCTGCTCCTGCATCTACACTCCAGGGAAAACTGGCCTGCTTGCCCCCTTAACACTCGCCTCGGCCTTGCTTGCTTACAGGCTGTTTAGTTGCCTGATTCCCACTCAGTCTTGGTCCTGTTTTCCCCAAGCAGTGTGCTCTCTAAGTAGTTGGGGGATGGGGGAATCAAATTTCTTCCTATTCCTGATTTATGTTCTTTTCTCTACCAGTGCCATGTATAATTAGAAAGTCCCCCAAGCCTCCATTTTCTTAGAAGCCTCAGGCTCTTATCAGTTTGTTGGAAACTGGTTTAAGGTAAAGAGGGCATTAGAAACCTTTTCAGCCAATAATTTGGGGGAACTAAAAGCAGCAGTCATAAAACCTTCCAGCGCATCTAAGGTAGGTTAGGTTACTCAAGGACCTGATGATCACCCACTGGGTTTCTGGAAAAGTTCTATGAGACATATCAGGCATTTGCTCCCATAGATCCAACTGCCCCAGAAACCAGGGAGCCACAAATGTTGTCATTATCATATAGTTTCCTCCAGACTTAAGGAGCAAACTTCAGAAATTAGAGGGACTTTAGAGATGTTTATATTTCAGCTTTTGGAAATTACTCAGAAAATTTATAACAGCTGAGATTCAGGCAAAGTCAGGTAGGAAAAGAAACTCTCCTGGTGAGGCAACTGCTGCCCTTGTGAAAGCAAACAAGGGAAGAAATGGGGTAAATAGACAAGGAAAAGGGGTTCATGGACTTGCCAGCATTGTTTGATAGGGTCCAAGTATAGATCTGGTAGAATTTAAACAAAAACATCTACAAAATATCCTGCTTTAGTGTATAGATAGTCTCTTCATAGCTCCAACCACTGAGGGAAAGGGTGAACAGGCAACAGTAGTCCTTTTAGAGGCCCTCCAAGTCTTGAGGTAAAGAGTTACAACCTAGAAGCCTCAGTTGTGTCTCTTGGATCACATACATAAGCTATAGGGGAAAAAAAAGAAAGCAGAATCATGCAAATCCTCCCTCCCTCCCTGTGATGTAAAATAATCTTGGCCCATAGAAAGTGGAACTATTGGGAGGTGTGGGCTTGTTGGAGTAGGAATGGCCTTGTTGGAAGAAGTGAATCACTGTGAGGGTGGGCTCTGAAGTCCTATACCCAAGCTCTGAGAGATGGATGTCTAACTTTTAGGTGGCCCCATACCAAGTCCTGCCTCTGGATCAATGCTACATTTGATTCCACAAGATATCAGCCCTCTCAACCCTGCCAGTCTCCTGCCAGATGATGACTCATGGGCTCCTAGCATGACTGTCTTGAGATGACTGACCTGATCTGGTCTATCAGGTTTGACCTACTGACATCCTACCAGTGACACCAGATGAGAGATTAGTCACAGATGGGAGAGCAGTTTCATCAAGATGGGTTCAGGTATGCAGGGGCAGCAGAAATAATCCAAGATAAAGTTATGCACTGTGCTGGGGAAAGACAGGGTATCACCACATACACCAAAAGCCATGTCCTTTCACCATAGCCCATGGGCTCTACACAGGGAAAAAGGACTGCTAACCTCGGCAGGAAATAAATCAAAACCAGGGAAGAAATCTCAGCCCTCTTGGAACCAAAGGGGTAATTCCTCAGAAGACAGAGCAAAAGACAGACTGACCTGGCAACCAGGAAAGACACCCTTGAACAAATGGGGCCTCTTCTCATCTTGGTACCCCTGCTGGATCCCTTAGCAGACTGCCCAGAATGCACCCAAAGGCAAAACTGACTGAGAGAAATAAAGAACTGGCCACACAGCAGAAGCAAAGATGGTGGATGCTGCAGGGCACAGTCTGAAAAGGCAACCAACTGGTTTTGGATCTCCACCAAGCCACCCACCTAGGGGCCACAGAACTGCTGAAGTCTTCAGACCACTCCAAATTTGGGATGCCTGATTAGTGACACCACTTTTAGATGTGCATCTGGGCTCAGGTGAACCCCAAAGCAGGAAGGAAGATCCCGCAAGAGATCTGGGCTTTGGGAAATGGGCCTGGGAACATTCAAAGCTGGACTTTAATAAAATATGGCCTATTATTTTTGGCTATAAATATTTGCTGGTATTTGTACACACCATCTCAGGATGGGTGGAGCCCTACCCGACCCAAAAAGAGGCTCTTCCAATAGTTGCTAAGAAACTTCAGGAAATAATCCTAGGTTTGGACCGCCCCTAGCAGTACAACAATAGCCTAGCCTTCATAGCCAAAGTGTCTCAAAATTAGGTATTAAATATTAATTAGAAATTACACTATGATTATGGTCACAGAGCTCAGGTCAGATAGAAATGATGAACAGAACTATTAAGGAGACTCTGACCAACTTGATCCTGAAAACTTATGAAAACTTAGGTCAACCTCTCTCTCTTTGCCCTTCTCAGGGCCCAATGCAGTCCTTACCTGGAGGAATTTAATCCTTGAAATTATGTTTGATAGTCATCTTCCTACCCTCTCCAAATTCTGAGATATTCCCCAGGCAGAAATGTCTAATTACTCCCTTAAGTCCCTGCAGGCTTCTCAGGAAGCTGGCAAGGCCACTGACCAGACTATGAGGGGATTCCTGCCATCTCCCACCCCTGAATTCAGGTTCCAGCCAGGAGATAGGATTTGGATAAAAAGAATCTCTGAACAGACAGACCCTGGAACCTGTCTGGAAACAACTCTACTTTGTCATCCTCACCACCCCAACTGCTGTCAAAGTAGTTGGTGTCAACCCTTGAAAAAAGGCCAGTGAGGATGACAAGTGAGGGGTGGTTGCTCAGACCTCAGACCCCTTAAAGATAAGAGTGACGGGAGTTTCCTAACCTGTGCTAACACATCAGCATCACACCTGGACATGGAAGTTCAAAACAGCAAGGATGGGAAGCTCTGCCTTTCAGATAGATCTCTGCTGTCTTATACCTCCTTCCAGGGGTAGAACAGTATGGGTCGAGGAGAAAGATGAGGGTCAGGAAATCAGGTTGTAGAGAAGACCAGCTAGAAAAAGGCCTTCAGGAATTACTGTTTTATGCATGCCAGTGGTGAGCTGAACTGTCAAGGACAATGTGCCTGCATCATGTCCTCAAATTACATGGCTTGCTTGTGCTAACAGTTTGACTAAAATGCGCCACCTGGAAAGCCACACTCCCCCACACTCTACGTATACTGGTCTGTTATCTTCCAAGCATATGCCCATAATGTAGAAGAGGAGAGCTCATATTGGCCTGATTAAGATCAAATGGGTCCCAATTCCGGTCTCAGTCCTAGGAGAGACAAGAACATCTGGTGTAACAGCCATAGGCACCTTAGCCTTGTTGGGAACCAAAACTCCAGGAAACTTAGATCCCAGCTAAATTTAGACCTAGGCAATTTAGAGAATTCTATTTCCAGGCTGGAGAGTCAAGTTGGCTTCCTCAAAGAGGAAGTTCTATGGAACTGAAGGTTAGGCCACCTTTTTATGAAACAAGGAAAACTTTGCCTGGCCTTTAGGAGAAACTTGTTTCTCTATGCTAGCCAATCAGTGGTAACTAAGGAAAACCTTGCCATGGTTAGAGAAAACTTCAAAGGAATGAAAGGAAACATAGTTACTTGGTATCAGTCTCTGCTTACCTGATCCTGGTGGCTGCCTATGTGGCTGTCAGTGTTAGCTAGACTGTCGATTCTTACTCTGATCAGGCTAATCATGCAGTTGAGGAACTGCATGGCTAACTACATAAAACAGAGAACAAACTCAAGTTAAGCTACTAGTCCTTAGGACCAACTATGCTCCTTCAGAACAGGAAAGTTAATGCTTGACTAATGGCCATAGAGCCAGTGGCGAGTGTGACAGGGCAAGAGAGCAGAGATTCCTCCATCTTCTCTTCCTGTAGAGGCCATTTCAGGTTTAATTAGAACTTAATCTATGATTAAACTGATGGAGAATCCTGTGAATAATTACCAGATTCTATTGCAATAACTGAGGCCAAGCAACCCAGCTATCATCTTATTTTAAACTGCCTGCTTGTGCAAACCTTCCCTTCCAGCTAACTGCTCATCTTAGTTTCTGTTAAACTACCTGCATATGCAAATCTGCAGCTACAAAGTGAGATACCAGGATGTGCTTTTCGCCTTTTAAAGCCTCTTGTTCTAAATGCTTGGGGCTATACTTGGATTCTCATTGAATACCTGAATACGGTCCCAGTTGGCTGGAATAAAGACTTTCAACTGACTATAAATTAAATGTCTGAGTGGTCATTTCTTGTGGCATCCCCATAACACCACAAATGAAAAACACGCCAAAACTAAAACCTGTATCTGAAGATATTCCCAGCACTTGAGGAAATGCAACAGGAAGATCTTGAGTTGCAGCAAGCCCAGGCTACCCAGTGAGACTTTGTCTCAAACGACAACAACACAGTAAAGCGCCAGGAGGGCTGCATGTGTTGTAAGGCAGAGGCAGGAAATCTCTGAGTACAAGGCCAACCTGGTATGTGAGATCTAGGCCAGTTAGATACAAGGTGAGTGGATCATGCCTAAAACAAAGCATGCACACGCCAACACCACAGCCAGAGGAAAAACAAATCAAAACACTTTCTATGTGATCCAGCTGCACCACTGAAAACCCTACCCTACCCGACTCAAATGTAGCTTATTTATTATAGAGATCTGCACTCATATCTACTGCTGCACTGCTCATGATGACTGGATTACAGGATGAGACTAGGTGCCCATCAATGGATAAATGATAAAGAAAATGTGACAAATATACATGTTAGGGTCTTATTCCATCATTAAAAAATGTGATCTGAAGGAAAGGGGAGGGAACGAGAAATCCTCACATTAACTGAAATCAAAGTCACATCATCATCAGAGAGGCTCCCTCCAGCGACTGACAGGAACAGATGTAGAGACCTGTAGCCAAACATTAGGGAGAGCTTGGGAAACTCTGTGGAAGACGGAGAGGAGGATTGTAGGAGCCAGAAAGTCTGAGGACCAGGGGAATAGGCTCCACAGAACCAGCAGAGCAGGACTGATAGGGAAGGGTGCAGAGAGATTAACGCAGCAGTCCTGGAGCCTGCATAGGTCTGCACTGGGTCCTCTGCACACATTACGGTTGTTTAGCTGTTCTCTCCTAACAGTGGAGTGCGCGAGCTTTCTGAATCCTTTGCCGGCCTTGGACCCTTTCCTTCCACTGCCTAGGCTTTTTATATCTTTTTTTTTTTTTTCCGGAGCTGGGGACCGAACCCAGGGCCTGAGCCAAATCCCCAACCCCGTCTTGTTATATCTTGATATGCTGTGTTCAATTAGTATCTGGGGCCTGCTTTTTTTTTTTTCAAGGGAAACTGAGGAGGAGTAGATCTGGGGGAGAAGAGGAGATGTGGAACGTATAGAGGAAGGGAAAAGTGTTGTTGGGATGCATTACAGGAGAGAATAAATTTAAAATATATTTTAAAATGTATTAAGTCCAAAGAAAGAAATCATTAGTTCTTCTCCTTTCCTCCGCCATCATGCACACTACACCTGATTTGGCTTCTCGCCATGTTGTCTCACAAGACTTTCAGAATCAAGCAATTCTTGGCCAAGAAACAAAAGCAAAATCATCCTATCCTTCAGTGGATTCAGATGAAAACTGCTAACAAAATCAGGTACGACTCTAAGAGGAGGAGAACGAAGCTGGGTCTGTACGGATTCACACACTGCAAGACTGAGGGTTTATACTGAATTGTGGTTGTCGACCAGTCCCACTGGATGGATTTCAATTTTTTTAACCTGGAGACTTGCTCCTGTCTAAATTAGGGTGTTTGTGCAGTAATAAAATTTAGAACCTTTCAAACTGATAATTTAAAAAAATCATTAAGAACATTAGGCATAAAAATAGTGATGATGGGGCTAGAGAGATGGCTCAGTGGTTAAGAGCACTGACTGTACTTCCTGAGGTCCTGAGTTCAATTCCCAGCAACCACATGGTGGCTCACAACCATCTGTAATGGGATCCGATGCCCTCTTCTGGTGAGTCTGAAGAGAGCACCAGTGGACTCATAAACATAAAATAAATAAATAAATCTTTGAAAAAAATAGTAATTGTGAAAAAACCCCAATAATGTTCAAATCAATGATTGCCCCTATCCCACTTAACTACATAAGATGGAGGAAACCAAAGCCAAGATCTTATTTTAAAATTTTAACAATATCTCAGGAAAACATTCACAAGAATAAAACATTTAAAAAGATTAAAAGAAGCTAGCACATGAAATGTATACCAATGACTTGATAATCTAAAAGAGACAATCCGAGAAATACACACTTACCAAAATTTAGAATACATTGTCTTAATGTTTACATACCTTTTTATTATTTTTTTTTGTTCTTTTTTTCGGAGCTGGGGACCGAACCCAGGGCCTTGCACTTCCTAGGTAAGCGCTCTAACACTGAGCTAAATCCCCAGCCCCATATACCTTTTTAAAAAATGTAATCTATAATTTAAAATTTTTACCTTAGAAAATAAAAAGCAATGCATACCCAGAGGGTTCACCAGTAAATTCAGTCAAACCTAAGCAGTTACATCAATTTTTAACATGTAAACCCTTAGAAGAAACAAATTTCTAATTTGCTTCAAGAAGCTAACAAGACTGGCATTAAAAATACATTAAGGGCAACTGCAAGATAATCTCTCAAGTGCATGGACATAAAATTCCGAAGGACAACATGTACAAAAATCAAGTTTAGCAACATACTGAAGTAAAATATATTATGAAGAATTTGGATTTACTAAAGGGATGAAAATCTGTTTTTATTTTGCTATTCTTTTCTGGATATTCACACATTTATAGAGGTAAAAGTATGTTGACTGGTTAATTTAAATTTGCTTTCTAGTGATTTTTTTTCAATAATGGAGACTGAACTTGGGTGCCAGGAAAGTAGTCTACCACTGAAATAGAACCCAGCCCTAGAAGTAAGCATAAAACTAAAGTGACATACAAAAAAATTAACATAACTTAAATTTCCATTCATTAGCTGGACATGGTAGCTCGCACTTATAATTACAGCCTCAGGGGAAGCTGAGACCAGAGGAATGCTATGAGCTTAAGGCCAAGCTGGGCTACCTAGCCAGCTCCAAGCCAGCCCGAAATATATACTAAAACTCTTGTCTGCAAGAAAACAAGACAAAAAAATTCATAATTTTTCTCTAAAAACCCATTCAGAAAACTGAAATTTTCTTTAATAATTTAAAGAATATACACAAACCCTAGCATACCTATTAGTAAAATGCTCAAACTAGCAACACCTATCACTCTTCCCCAATACTACAAAACACAATAATGCTCCTATTATCATTTCTAGTTAACCTTGGATTACAAGAGAGTAAGAGGGAAGGCTAAATGAGTAAAAAGAACTGAAATTATAATCTATGTATGTATGTATGATGCATGTATGTTCTGGAAAAATCTATAAAGTAGTAGTAGTAATTATTAGCATTTATAAGTTAACTTAGCAAAATTGTTGACTTAGTGTCGATGTACAAAAGACTTATCTTCCTACATACTAGCAAACAACTAAGAAATAACAAAAATGCAAGTGGATATGAAGAAATGGCTCAGTGGCTAAGAGCACTTCTTGTTCTTGCAGAGGACCAGTTTGATTTCCATCACTCATACAGGCAGCTCATAACTGCATGTTAACTGTAGCTCCAGGGAATCAGATGCCCTCTTTTGGTCTTTATGGGTATGCATTCACATGTGCCATATAATCACAGACACACATATACATAAAAATAAATCTTAAGAAATCTAAGTAACGTCTATATCATTAATTAAAAGAAAAAGCAAAGTTTTTCAAAGATAACACCAATATTTAGGTCCTTGGAAAGGACAAAATTTAGCTATAAAGTTAAAATGCTAACTCTACAGATCAATAAATTGGAATTACCTTAAAATAAATAACATGTTCACTGAGACATTAGCCAAAAACTGGAAGAGTAACTGCATACATACATCTAACAAATTCACTACAGACTCGATTAGAATGCCTACACAACTTATTTTCCCAGTAAGAATGCATAAAGACTACATAAGTATGGCACAGAATAAGATTTCAGGGGTTGGGGATTTAGCTCAGTGGTAGAGCGCTTGCCTAGGAAGCGCAAGGCCCTGGGTTCGGTCCCCAGCTCCGGAAAAAAAAAAAAAAAAAGATTTCAAATGGCCAGTAAGAATCTGAAGATGTTCAACCTAAGCAGCAATCAGAAAATACAAAACCAAAACCTTATGTAACTGTGCCGATGGTGCCTGTAATCCCAGCACTTCAGAGGCTGAGGTTGAGTGGTGGCTACCTAAGACCCTGCCTCAAAAACAAAGAGCAAGCAAACAAGAATCCAGACATGGTGTTATTACACTCTGCAAAAGTAGCGATCTGAAAAGGAGTAACAGACCAGGATGTCAAGCAGCAGGCATTCCCTCCTGGTGGGAATGAAAGTTGGTCCAACCTCTTTTAGAGAAATGTTGGGTGTCATTAGTTTAACTGATTCCCAAACAGAAATATTCTCCACTAGATTGTATACCCTTATACAACTATGTTCACAGCGTCAATGTTTTAACAGTCAAAACAACTAAATGTCAACATACTCACCACCAACACCCAAATTTCACAAACCCCTATGAATCAGCACTGTTACTGCTCCCAGGCCTAATCTTAGAGTTGGCCACAGTCAGAGCAAACAAAGAGCAAAGCCAGGATTTGTTTCAGGTCGCCTGGGTCAGAATCTGTACCTCTATTTTGTGTAAACTTACTGTGAAATGGGCTGATGGAGGATGTTTTTTCAAAACTGTTCTTCTTCCTTTCCCCATTTTGAGACTATATCCACAAACAGAAAGATCAAAGGACCTAACTCTATCCCAAAGCCACACAGATGGTAGAAATATGAGAAGCAGGAGAAAGTGAGAAAAAGTTTTCAGAGGTGCCAATCAAGCCACCATTACATACAAACAGGTTATTTCTTTTTATAATTATGTGTGTGGGAGGTGTGGGGGTGCACATATGCCATGGTGCACATTGGTGGTCAGGGGACATCTTGCAGGAGTTGTTTCTTTCACCATGTGGACTCGGGGTCACACTCACGTTGTTAAGCATGACAAGCAAACTCACTGCTGAACTGTCGCCTGCCCGAGAACAGACTCTTTCTAACCAGACGATTGTCACCTGTGCAACAAAAGACTATTCCTGTGCCTATGTAAGGCATTGTCTGTGTACATATGTAATATATGTACACATATCACATGTGTACATAAAATGGAAGTGGAAAGTTTGGGGTTTTGTGGAGACTCAGTTGTGTCATGTGACTTTGGGGGAAACTCTTATGAGAGGATGTTTTTACTTAAGCAGACACACGGGAGAATGTTTTGCTGAGAACAGACATGGTGTTTTTCTGGAAAAGGGCATGTGATGTGTTACTAGAGTGGATGTTTGAGTGGATGACATTGGTATGGGGTGGCCTTGTCATTTCTTGTTGCTCAGCATTTGTCTTGACTGTACAGAGAAAAATGCACTGAAGAAATTTTGGTGGTGTTCTGGTGACTTTCATGGACATGGGACAATTGGCAGAGCATCTGGGTTTTGTCTGGATAGAACAGTTTGTTGCTGATTTGTAAATGGTGTCCAGCAAGCTACCGCTGCTGATGTGTGTGAACTGAACTGCTGATATCCTGAAAACACAGATTGGATTTGCTCTAAAACAAAACAAAACAAAAACAAAAACAAAACTATTTTTAAACAGGTCCAAATCTTTTTCCCTATTAACATACATATATACATATTATATATATGCATATATATATACATATTTACTATTTTTGGTGGGTGGTGGGCTAGAAGAGAGGTTAAACCATTTGAGTACACTTAGTGAAGTAGGTTTTAAAAATATAAGGCAACCCATAACATACATACATACAGTACATACATACACATATACATAAACACATATACACAGAGTGGGTATAGTCCATTGGTAGTTCACTTACTCAGCAATAAAGGTAAGGCCTTCATTTCAATTCCCAATAACAAACACCACACACACACCACACACACACGCCCCCCACCCCACCCCACCCCACCCCCACACAGGGTGGGTCAACTGGATATCAACACAAACAAAATGAATCTGACTAACTCTTTAACCTTACACAAAACTAGATTCTAGCTGGATTTTTGATCGAAGCATAAAGGTAAAACTGCTTTTGAAATGATGTTTATGAATTGTAAAAAAAAGTAATATTGTGAAAATGGCTATACTACCAACAGATTCAATGCAATCTCCATCAAAATTTTAATTACATTGTAACAGAAACTGGAAAAATAGTTTAAATTCATATGGAAGCAGAAAAGACTACAAATATCAAGCAATCCTGGCAAGACAATAATCCTGACGTGTCACTGTATCTGATTTCAGGTTATACTACTGAGCTGGCGTAACAGAAACAGCATTGCACTGTACAAAAGCAGACATGTAGCTCACTGGACTACAACAGTTATAAGCCCACAGAACTACAGACGGCTGATTTTTAACCAATACCAAAAATATACATCAGAAAAAAAGACAGATTCTTCAACAAATGATGCTAGGACACTGGACACTCACATGTAAAAAGAAGACTGGAACTAGATTCCCAATGCATCTTGCCTTGCATAAAAATCAATTCCAAATGGATCAAAGACCTGAACAAATGAACCAAAACTCTGAAACTGCAAGTAGAAAGCAGAGAAAACACTGCAGGATATATACAAAGGGCAAGAATATTCTGAATAGGATTCCAGTTGTTCAAAAATATTGACAACTGGGATCCCATTAAATCACAGTTTCTGTACAGTAAGGAAACAGTTAACCAAATTAATAGCCTACAGAATGGGAGAAAATCTTTGCTAGTGACACATAAGACAGAGTTAACTCTAGGACTTTTTTTACATCTGGGGAGGGGAATGGAGGAAGGAACTCTAGAATATTTTTTTTTTTTTGGTTCTTTTTTTCGGAGCTGGGGACCGAACCCAGGGCCTTGCGCTTCCTAGGCAAGTGCTCTACCACTGAGCTAAATCCCCAACCCCTAGAATATTTTTAAAATGGGTTAATGAACTTTTTTTCAAAAATGAAGCAAAATTCACCAAATATATAAAAAATACTTCTGGTCACTACCTTTTGGAAATTGCAATTAAACTAGCTTTATAATCCACCTCAGTCCAGTCAGAACAGTCATTAAAAAAACAGGAGACACGCAGTGGGTGCATACCTTTAACTCCAGCACCCAGGAAACAGAGGTGGACAGATTTTTTTTTAAAAGATTTATTTATTATAAGCACATTGTAGCTGTTTTCAGACACACCAGAAGAGGGCACCAGATCCCATTACAGATAGCTGTGAACCAACATGTGGTTACTAGATTTTGAACTCAGGACCTCTGGAAGAGCAGTCAGTGCTTTTAACCACTGAGCCACCTCTTCAGCCCCAGCAGATCTGTTGAGTCTGTGGTCTACATAGCAAATTCCAGGCCAGCCAAGGTAAGGCTATATATCTGAGTCTTCATATACTTCAAAAAACAAGAGGGAGGGACAGAGGGAGAGAGGAAGGGAGGGAGGGAGGGAAGGAAAACAATCAAGGTCCTAAGACAGCTCTTGAGTTAAAAGTTCTTATTGCTCTTACTATAAAGACAGAATTTGTTTCTCAGCACCCACATCTGGCAGCTCTTAACTAAATCACTAGCTTCAGCTCCAGAGGATCCAACACTTCTGGCATCCATGAACACCTGCACTTCATGGTACATGCACGTGCGCGTGCACACACACACACACACACACACACACACACACACACACACACACACCCAACGACCACCACCACCACCAAATGCTAACTAGGATATGGACAAAAGGTAACCCCTTATACAGTGGGAATATCAATTAAATAATGTTGCTACCACACACACACACACACACACACACACACACACACACACAGAGAGAGAGAGAGAGAGAGAGAGAGAGAGAGTGTGTGTGTGTGTGAGTTTACCACATGACACAGGTATATTGCTCCTGGGTATTTACCCAAAGGCCTCTGTGTCAACACTGCACATCCATGTTTATTGTAATATTGCCTACAGCAGCAAAGTTGGGAACCAACTCAGGTGTCTAACAGCAGACAAGGAGGTGGGTTTACATACTGTCTTAGTTAGGGTTTTACTGGTGTGAACAGACACCATGACCAAGGCAACTCTTAAACAGACATTTAATTGGGGCTGGCTTACAAGTTCAGAGGTTCAGTCCATTATTATCAAGGTGGGAGCATGGCAGCATAAAGGCAGACATGGTGCAGGAGGAGCTGAGAGTTCTACATCTTCATCTGAAGGCTGCTAGTGGAAGACTGACTTCCAGGTGGCTAGGATGAGGGTCTTAAAGCCCATGCCCACAGTGACACACCTACTCCAACAAGGCTACACTAATAGTACCACACTCCCTGGGCCAAGCATGTACGAACCACCAAACATATGTAATTTTTCAGTCATAAAGAATGAAGTTATGTTGTTTTTAGGAAACTTGATGCAACTGAAGATAAACATATTAAGTGAATTAATCTAATTCCAACAAGACAAATCTTTTATTTAATACTATAGACTCTAGATTATGTATTGATACATAAAAATCATGTATGTATATAGGACATAAATTAGAAACAAAACTATCAAAGGGGATAAAAAGAACTAATGGGGAGAGAGAAAAGGGAAGGGGAAGGGATAAAGGGAAATAACCCAATATATAACATTTACTTGTATGAAAATGCCACAATACCAGTCATAATGAATATAGAAATGCTATGGGAATGTTTTGTTTTATTTTGTTTTTAGAAATCTTTTGAAACAAAATGTGTATTACCTTTATGGCTTTGGAACCAACTAAAAGACAATTCAACAACCTTGCACCAGTTGAATACTTTATCAACCAAAAAAATTTTATGGTTGATTGAAGCAACTCACCGAGGTTAAGCCACTATTGATGGTCATTTTTTTTTATTCTTTTTCAATGAGGAATCAATCCCAAGGCCATGTATATGCTAAGCACACACTCTACCATTAAGTTATATTCTTCTCCCAAGTCTTACTAGAAAATATAATCATATGGTTTTCTCAAGGAGTGATAGAACATATATTAGAAACTAAGGAACCTTCATGAATTTTTAATTCACTCTAAGCTAATGGAGAGCTAAGTTAGCTCCTAAGTTATAAGTTATGTACTTCTGGAAGTTGGTAGACCCAAACACCCAGACTGTCAAATGTACCTCCTGTGCCTTCCTGTACATTCAACAGAAATAAATACTACAGACACCACAGTCAGTTTAGCTTTTCTGTCTTTGTATTTGAGACAGGATCTCTCTCAGTAACTCAGGCTAGCCTTGAGCTCATAACAATACCCGTGTCTAGCGTCCCAAGAACTGATATAGGTGTTCACCACCACACCCAGCCTCAGTTTAATTATTTTTAATTATTTTATTATATGTATTTGCGTATACTAGAGTACATGCATCATGTGTGTAGTGCTGACTGAAGTCGGATGAAGGCTTTGGAACCTGTGTTACAGGTGGTTGTGAACGCCGTGAGAGGGCTGGAAGCCAACCCTGGAGTCTTCAGCAAGGGCAGTAAGTGTGCCTAACTGCTGAGCCATCGCAGCCCCTTTAGGTTTACTCCTAGTTTTCCCTCCAAATGTTTAGCTACTTAATGTTAATAGATCATACAACTTCATGGGAATTATTCCCAACACTAAATTAGAAGTTAAACCACAGATCTTATAACTAAAGAACAGTACTTGCCAGTCATTCTGAGAAATCTTACTATTTTTTCAAAGCCTATTCTAAAAAAATTAAAAATGTAATCTTTCTTCTAAAATGATCCAAGCAAAACAGTACATCAACATTCTTAAAACATGTTGCAACTCCCATAGAAGATTATGAAGCACTGTCAAGGTATCGATACTTTCTTGGCAAGAGTTATCTTCAGGAGCTTCCCCATCCCCTACTCATCAGTAGTCCCCTAGGTACGGGAACACTACATGCCTGCTGACCTGTAAAGACTGCTCCATCTAATACAGTTGCTACCAGTCACATGTAGTTATGAGTATTTGAAAAATAACTAGTCCACTAGGACAAAGTTACTTCACTCCCAAGTCTGTCCTAAGCTGGAGCTGAGCCAGAGAGATCGTTTGGTGGGTAAAGGGGGCTGCTACATGTGTAGGCATGAGAACCTGAGTTCAGGCCCACAGCAACCAAATAAGAACCTATAGGGGGCCATATGTGTTTTGGTGTCACTACCGGGGAAGGATGGAAAGAGGAGAATTGTTGGGTTCTGCTAGCTACCAGTCTAGCAGAAAGCTGGGGGTGAGGACACCAAGAAACAGTGAGCTCCAGCTTCAGTGAAAGACCCTGTGCTCAGAGGAATAAGGCAGAGAGTGATAAAGACAGAGTACAGCTTACTAGCACATTTTTATACTGATTCTATATTGACAAAACAGTATTTAATATAAGTTGAACTAAATATTAAATTTACTTCAACCCTAACTTTTAAAAGAACTTGTTTTTATGGGTGTACGTGAGTGCCTAAATATATGTACCATGGATGAGGCTAGTGCCCTGAGGGACAGAGAGATAGGCTATCAAACTCCCTGGAACTGCAGTTACTGGTGTTGTGAGCCACCTGATGTTTGAGAACAAACTCAGGTCCACTGCAAAAGCAGGAAGTATCCTCAATACTGAGCCAACTCTCCAGCCCACAATCTAAACAGCTACCAAATCTCTGACATGATTCACATTATATTCCTTTGTGGTACTTGGGCTAGAACCCTAACAATGGGTGGTTATGTTTTGTATTTCTAAGACAAGGTCTAGCTAGTTATCTTATGCTAACCCTGAAATGACTCTGTAGCACAGGCTGTCTCCAGATTTACAGTTATCCTTGTCTCCATCTCCCAAGAGCTGGAATTACACGTCTGTACTTCACTCCCACCCCCTTCACTGCACACACAAATTCGGTCTTTTAAATTCAACTCTTCCTGTGCACCACACAAAACAGACTGTTCTATAATTACAGGCAGGTTCCACACATGAGGGGATCTAATCCATAATACAAACCATGAAATGGGCAAGTACTGCCAGAGACTCAGTGTGATCTCCATAGGCCTCCCAGTAGGCCCTCTGGTATGCACCACGTAGCTGCAGTTCTCATGTTACCTGGCAACTGATCATGAATTCCTCGATTTATAGGTGTTGTGCAGACTTTACTGAAGTCCAGTGAATCATCCAAAATGGCATTTATCCTTCGAAAGATATTGGCATTGCTACATGTAGAGAGTGCAGGAACCTCTTGGTTGTCCCAGCAGTCCTTTATCCTTCCTGATTCTTCTTCCTAGAAACAAAGAGAACATGCTGGGTTTTCTACATTCACATAGAACTCTATTTTCATCAACACTATGAACTAGAACAAGTAACCAAGACTACAGTTTACTGCCTACACATCAATGCACCACATGAATGTTTATTACGAACAAAGTACTTCTACAAAAGTAAAAAGTTATTTCCTCAAGAACCTCCTAATCTTCAAGCATCCACACATAATAATTTATATGACATGGTAGCAACACTATGAACTTCAGAACCAGATAGATTTAGTTCAAATATTCAGTATATCCACACAATGGAATATTGTCTGACATAAAGAAATGTACTGAGACATGGTACAATTAATGGATAAACCTAGAAAACATGAAAGAAGCCAGTCACAAAAAGGAAAGAGGCATTTTTATCAGTGGTGCCACCACTGGTACATTTCCCATGCAACTATTCTAGTTTTCTCTAGAAACTGTCAAGTATCACAGGAGGGGATCCATGTACCAAGGGCAGCTACTTAGCTGATACCACTCCTCACACTTCAATTCCCTCACTTTCTACATTCACGGCCACATGTTTTAAGTAGTAACACTGTGGTGAACAGACTGACAGGTCTTATCTTTTGTTCTTTGAGACAGGTTCCTATATAGGGTGACTCTGGACTACTGATCGTCATACCTCCCCTTCTCAAATTACAGCACTCCCTGACCTTTTAACTGCTGTGTGAGAAATGTTAACCTAGAATTCCATACACAGCCTGGAAGGGATGTAGAGTGGAGATACCCACAGTTATCCTTCTGTTTTGCTTCCTAAGTGAAGGAATTACAAGTATGAGACTTCATACCAGCAGACTTAACTTTCTAAGAAGAAAATCAGCTTAAGAAATGCAATCATAAAAAAAAAAAAAAAAAGAAATGCAATCATTCTAAAGTAACTTGGGAACCAGAACAAGTAAGGAAAACTGGCACTAACTTATAGCTTCAGTCATCAAAATAGAACAGCATGATGCTACTTTGTCTAGTCTACTAAAATCCAGGTGATCATGAGAACGACCAAATGCATTTAGAGTTTAAAAACTGCAGAATGGCACTGAGTATCCTATCCTACCTTAGCTTCAAGCTTCACAACTGTACATTTATAAAAGATGATGTTCAACTTCACTTTGTAACCTCATAAAGGCATGCATTTACAATTTGCACATGCAAGGCTATATATTTCATTCATTCATTGCTTAATAAACATTAATTGTCCTCAATCTATAGACACCACCTTAAGTGTTAAAAGTGAGACAAAGATTTATTCACTTGAAAGTTAGGACAAAGAACTAAGATCTAATCATGTCATAAATAACCATAATACAAGCCACAGCACGCTGTAAA
The DNA here is from genome assembly GCF_021556685.1 of Rattus norvegicus. Lineage (NCBI taxonomy): Eukaryota > Metazoa > Chordata > Mammalia > Rodentia > Muridae > Rattus > Rattus norvegicus. Next base: position 147,881,205 of record NC_141534.1, read on the forward strand.
CATTCTGTCCTCTAATCCACATGACTCGGATGGAGAATGTATTTGGAGCTGGAGAAAGGAGGGGGTCTAGGGAATAACACAGAAAGCTGAAAGGCATTATCAAAAGTGTTCCATTATGGCAGAGTGTTAGGTTCAGAATAAGGGAGAACAGAAATGCCTCATACACCAGGTTAAGTAGTTAGCAGTATCTTTATATCAGAGGGTACCAAAAAATTTAAAGCCCCCTTTAACAATGCAAAAGAAGAAAACCCTAATTTTTTGTTTATTATAAAGAGCTATAAATAAAATCCCAGGATCTTGGCCACATTTGAAGACAAGAAAATGATCAACTGTCTGTAAATCTTTATAAACTGGCAGCATTTGCAGGAGAGATAAAAACCTATGAGAAAAGTATGACAACAGTAGTTAGGAAACACTCAGACTTTGGAAGCCTTCTGAGAGAAATTCATTCTTCATGAGGAGGTCTAAAATGCTTATTATTTCAAGTAGCCTGAAAAAAATCTAGTTTAAGAATCTATCTCACCCGCGGATCCCGGCCCGCAGCAGCTCTCTGCTCCCAAACCCCGTGGGAGAGAGACCTCACTGCCTGATCAGGTGGGCACTCCTGAGGCTGCAGAGCGGAGGAGACCACCAACACTGCCCACCCCTGCCCACATCCCTGGCCCAAGAGGCAACTGTATAAGGCCTCTGGGTTCCCGTAGGGGAGGGCCCAGGATGGCAGGACCCCTGCGCCTGAGACACCGCCGGAACCTGAAGGAAACAGACCGGATAAACAGTTCTCTGCACCCAAATCCCATGGGAGGGAGAGCTAAACCTTCAGAGAGGCAGACACGCCTGGGAAACCAGAAGAGACTGCACTCTGTGCACATCCAGACGCCAGAGGAAAACACCAAACGTCATCTGGAACCCTGGTGCACAGAGGCTCCCGGAAAGAGCGGCGCAGATCTTCCCGGTTGCTGCCACAGCGGAGAGGACTTAGGCAGTACCCCACGAGCAAACTTGAGCCTTGGAACCACAGGTAGGACCAACTTTTCCCCTGCAAGAAACCTGCCTGGTGAACTCAAGACACAGGCCCACAGGAACAGCTGAAGACCTGTAGAGAGGAAAAACTACAGGCCCGAAAGCAGAACACTCTGTCCCCATAACTGGCTGAAAGAAAACAGGAAAACAGGTCTACAGCACTCCTGACACACAGGCTTATAGGACAGTCTAGCCATGGTCAGAAATAGCAGAACAAAGTAACACTAGAGATAATCTGATGGCGAGAGGCAAGCACAGGAACCCAAGCAACAGAAACCAAGACTACATGGCATCATCGGAGCCCAATTCTCCCACCAAAGCAAACACGGAATATCCAAACACACCAGAAAAGCAAGATCTAGTTTCAAAATCATATTTGATCATGATGCTGGAGGACTTCAAGAAAGACATAAAGAACTCCCTTAGAGAACAAGTAGAAGCCTACAGAGAGGAATCGCAAAAATCCCTGAAAGAATTCCAGGAAAACACAATCAAACAGCTGAAGGAATTAAAAATGGAAATAGAAGCAATCAAGAAAGAACACATGGAAACAACCCTGGACATAGAAAATCAAAAGAAAAGACAAGGAGCTGTAGATACAAGCTTCACCAACAGAATACAAGAGATGGAAGAGAGAATCTCGGGAGCAGAAGATTCCATAGAAATCATTGACTCAACTGTCAAAGATAATGTAAAGCAGAAAAAGCTACTGGTCCAAAACATACAGGAAATCCAGGACTCAATGAGAAGATCAAACCTAAGGATAATAGGTATAGAAGAGAGTGAAGACTCCCAGCTCAAAGGACCAGTAAATATCTTCAACAAAATCAAGAAAACTTCCCTAACCTAAAAAAAGAGATACCCATAGGCATACAAGAAGCCTACAGAACTCCAAATAGATTGGACCAGAAAAGAAACACCTCCCGTCACATAATTGTCAAAACACCAAACGCACAAAATAAAGAAAGAATATTAAAAGCAGTAAGGGAAAAAGGTCAAGTAACATATAAAGGCAGACCTATCAGAATCACACCAGACTTTTCACCAGAAACTATGAAGGCCAGAAGATCCTGGACAGATGTCATACAGACCCTAAGAGAACACAAATGCCAGCCCAGGTTACTGTATCCTGCAAAACTCTCAATTAACATAGATGGAGAAACCAAGATATTCCATGACAAAACCAAATTTACACAATATCTTTCTACAAATCCAGCACTACAAAGGATAATAAAGGGTAAAGCCCAACATAAGGAGGCAAGCTATACCCTAGAAGAAGCAAGAAACTAATCATCTTGGCAACAAAACAAAGAGAAGAAAAGCACACAAACATAACCTCACATCCAAATATGAATATAACAGGAAGCAATAATCACTATTCCTTAATATTTCTCAACATCAATGGCCTCAACTCCCCAATAAAAAGACATAGATTAACAAACTGGATACGCAATGAGGACTCTGCATTCTGCTGCCTACAGGAAACACACCTCAGAGACAAAGACAGACACTACCTCAGAGTGAAAGGCTGGAAAACAACTGTCCAAGCAAATGGTCAGAAGAAGCAAGCTGGAGTAGCCATTCAAATATCAAATAAAATCAATTTTCAATTAAAAGTCATCAAAAAAGATAAGGAAGGACACTTCATATTCATCAAAGGAAAAATCCACCAAGATGAACTCTCAATCCTCATCTTCGGTTGGTTTATATACAAGTGTGCAATTTCTAGGCTTGAAAGTAAAATGATGCTATCTGGTGCTGGATAGAGGAGCCTTATTTTTTATTATGGCAGCTTGCTATTTTTGTAACATGGTGATTTGGTTGAACACAATAAAGTACAGTAGTAACTGAAAAAAAAAATTATTGATTCAAGAGTGCCCAGCCTACTGTGGTATAAGAAAGCAGGCTGAGGGGTTGGGGATTTAGCTCAGCGCAAGGCCCTGGGTTCGGTCCCCAGCTCCAAAAAAAAGAAAAAAAAAAAAAGCAGGCTGAGCAAACCACAAGGATCAAGACGATAAACGGTGTCCATCATGGTCTCCGCATCAGCTCCTGCCCCTGGGTTCCTGCTTTGAGCTCTTGCCCTGGCTTCCCTTCTTGGTGGTCTATAAGCTATCCAATAAAATAAACCTTTCCTTCCTCAAAAAAAAAATACTATTTAATGAGTTTTGTTATAATTGTATGTGCTATAATATCACAAGGCATTTATAATGTAATGCTATTTATACAAATAAAATGCACATGACTTGTAACTGTATCAAAACATTTTTAAATTATCAAGCATGAATAAAGCATGGATTTTTAATGTTAAAAAAAAAAAAGAAGTCGGATGTTGGGGTTGGGGATTTAGCTCAGTGGTAGAGCGCTTGCCTAGCAAGCGCAAGGCCCTGGGTTCGGTCCCCAGCTCCAAAAAAAAAAAAAAAAAAAGAATCTATCTCAGCCACTTTGCCTCGCCCCTAACACCATCAGGAAGATGCATCCTATTTCTGAACTGGACAAATGGTACCTGGCAGGTCTTCCTCCTTCCCTTATGTACCAAAATTAGAGGTCTTGTTTAAGGTGACTGTGTAATTAGAATGAAAATAAGCAAAGTGTTCAATTTACACGTCAAATAGTTTAACTTATCAGTAAGTACCAATGTTTGCCATGAACAACCACACTTGGGGGTGGGGGGTAGGCCAGCACTGTTAGATGGAGAACAATCCCACCACTTTTCTTATATGTACATTACACATAAAAGTATAATACTATGACATGTAGGGGGATCTGAATTAATACACATGTAGTACTTACCACAGTGTGTGGCACCTAATTATGTGCTGAGCAAATTAATGCTATCAGTACTACTATTATTATGAGTCAGAGCAACCACAAGGATCTTTGAAGAAAGGATTTATGTGCTCGTTAAATGAGGAAAATATATTTAAAAGCTAAAGCCACTATTTTATGATCCCAGGCTCTTCTTTTTCCTAATCATTTGACTTCATGAGCTTAATTAAAATACTTAAAATACCAAATAACTACCTAAAACTTTAATCCACCAGAGAATAGCCTGATTTTTTTAAGCATACCAATTAAAAGAATTCACTATTTCTCATTTTCAAAATTAAAATTATCTACTCCCATAGCAGCACTGACTTTATATGTGGTGTTTTCTCAGTGGTTCTCAACCTGTGGGCTGCAAACCTTTAGGATCATGTATCAAATATCTGGCATATCAGTTATTTATCTTATGATTCATAACAATGGCAAAATGACAGTTATGAAGTAGCAACAAAATAATATTATGGTTGGGGTCCCCACTACATGAGGAACTGTATGAAATGGCTGTAGCATTAGGAAGGCTGAGAACCACCAGTCTTTAACTTCAGCAACATGTAGTTCTGAATTCATACCAATATTTACCATAACAAAATTGTTCTTGGTCAATATTCTGTTGTCCAATAACTTCTATTGTTTTGGTGTGTTCTGCTGTAAAATGAGATCACCAACAAGCCTTTTTGTTTCTACATCAACTTAAGTCTGATTGTGGACAAAATAATTATGCTTCTATATGAATCAAAAATTTAGGATAGCCAGGCAGTGGTGGTGCATGACTTTAATCCTAGCACTTGACAGAGGCAAGTGAGTTTGAGGCTAGCCTGGTCGTCTACAACGTGTATTACACAGTGAAGTCCTGTCTCAGGCAAAAAAAAAAAAAAAGATAAAAATCACAAAATTGTGTATGTATATGGTTAAAAAAATTAGAACTGCTTTATTGGAAAACTATGGCTTTGGCTTCAGCTAGTATAGACCCTAGGCTGAGCATATGGTAAACATATGCAGGTCAAAATCTTGGCTAGATGACACTCCATTCTCATAAATGACTACAGTACTATCATCTCCAGTTTTTATTCTATATGCTTGTACTCAAAAACACAACTCCCTATACACTAGAGAGTCCTTCAGGAGAGTTACTGTAATCCCCCTGCAGACTTGTAAAAGGCCAGGAAAGAGATTTAAACTTGGCCCAGGTGTAGTGGTGCATGCCTCTAAGTCCCCACACTTGGAAAGCAGAAGCAGGCAGATCTCTCTTCGTCTGAGGCCAGCCTGGTCTACCTAATAAAGAGATCCTGACAAAATGAAAGAAAGAATGAATTTATAAGTTTATCTGAAAGATTCATTTTACTCTTCCAGATGAGAATTTTAAAGCCAAAATCCATGGATTAGAATTTAGAGAGCCTTCTAAAATATTGTGCTTATGCTTTTCCCCTGAGAATAAGACTTTTTCCACTTAATTGGATTCTTTTTAGTTAAAAATCATTGGTTTTGTACATTCAAGGCTTTAAAAAATATTGTCAAAGTAACAGCAAATAATCTACTTAGATGCCTCTAAGAACATTATACTGTACTGTACCATGGCAATTTGCCTTAGACTTATACTAAATATACATACAGTTGAACATTTATATTTAAGATTTTGAATATACTTTTTACTGCAATTTTAAGCAGCTTTTATATAAATTACCACACAAAAGGGGGATGACAAATTAGGAACATGTTTTTCTTGCAAAATAATGTAAACCTAGCTACATCTGTATGCTTCTTTTAAATCTCCATCAGGAAAATGGGAAGGCTTGGTTCAAGGCCATCCTGTTACAGGATAAAACAGTCTCAAAAAGAAAGAAAAAACAAAGGAAAAATTTACGGTAGGAGGGTATGTGGGAAAATATGTTTAATAATAATATATATATATACACAGTATACATATATATGGGTTTCGTACTATTCATACTCAATGTATGTATGAAACTGAAAGAGGGAGAGAGAAGGGAAAGAACAGGGTACCCCTGCCAAGGTCTTTTTAAAAATAGTCTGAAAAATACAATTAATATAATTTTATTTTGGTACATATAAAATTAGTAATACTAACCACTTTAGTGATAACCAATCATTTTAACCAAAAATAGACATTTCACACAGCTCAATCTAATATTTCATGAATACTTAAAAACTACTGGTTAGAAATTGAGATCACAGAATGGATAAAACAGTCCATGTCTCAAAAGAATTCATTTAATGGGGTGAGTAAATTCAGTCAAGCCAGAGAAAAACAAGGAAAACAAAATGGTCAAGAAAGTAATAAATCAGTCTCAGAAATGGTTTCACAATTAAAACTTCTAAGTTAGGGAAAGCTTAATAATCAAGAGTTTCAATAAGCAGACATTTAAAAAAAAGTGATAGGCAGGAAAAAAGGACATAAAACACAGTATTTCAAGGAGAGCAGTGCTCCAACAAGAGTGAGTGTATTTCACCAGGAATAAAGGCTACCCCGTCAGAAAGAGAAAGGGATCTACTGACCATCTCAAGAGACTGCTGACAGCTCCTCCTCCTTCATGACCTTCCAGTCTGCCCGTTTTTTTCTGCCTCATGACCAACCAGTATTTATCTCCTGTTCTATAACATGGTCAACATGCTGTTCCCAAAACCTTGACACTATAGAGCTCCTAAATCAATGACTTCATAGTTGCCAAGTCTTTCTTGGCTTTGTGGGGGGCGGGGGGGGTGGCATCCTCAACTACTCTACTGAATTCAGCAACAGTTTTCTCCTGGTTCTTCCTTCTTTGGTTAGTTTTATGTATCTACAGGGTACCAATCACCCAGTCTTAATTCTATTGTCAGTCTGAGAAGGAAACAGAACAGTAGCCAGAATACACTTATGAAAATAGCAAGGGAATCATTTAAAGATTTTCAGTTTTAGATTATGTTTGTGCCTGTGTTTATGTGGATATATATGCACATGAATGCTGCTGCTCACAGAGGCCAGAAGTTGTTTTCAGATCCAACAGAACTGGAGCTGTATGCAGTTGTGAGCTGGGAACTGAATTTGGTTCTTCTACAAGAGCAGAGTAACTGCTTGACCATCTCCCTAGGCCCAGGATGGGAATATTAAATACCAAAAATTGTTCAAAAATAGTTGACAGCACATGACCATTGTAACTATAGCTTTTGTCCACAAATACTAGTCACTACTCACTATAGGCATTGCTAACTCTACAATCTGATAAGCTGCAAGGCTTTGTGACCTTATCTGTGCCTCTGCAGCATGCCCAACACTAAGGTCTGCTGTACTGTCAAGCTCTCAATACAGGTACCATGATGGCTAGATCCATGCTATTCTTCTTTCATAGGTACTTCAGGCGATTTAATAATACTTACATAAACAGTAATAGTTTCTTTAGAAATAGGATATTCACTCACTAATTGTCTTCTGTCAAAACTCAGAGACTACTCAGAATTTGGGTTGTAAGTATTGACCACAGAGAATTCCTCAAATGAAACTCCAAGGCTCCAGAGTTATGTCAGAGTTGTTTCCCAAATTCCTCTCCTCCTCTCCAGTGTTTCTCAAACTGCCTGATGTAGAAAGAAGGGAAAAGGAATCTGAAGTCTGGGACCTGTTTTAATCCTAGAGCTCTATTAACTTAAACCAAGATGTTCAATTTAGTTAAGCATACATTTTCATTCATAGAATAACAGTCTCAAAAATCATTGTTGTCAAAAGATACCAAAGGCCCCAGAACAAGCAGTCATCTAGGTTCTATTCATTCTAACGTAACTCTTACTACTATCTTTTCCTCTATTACCAAAAAAATGAGTTCTATCAAAGAACAGTTCTGACATTCATCTTTCCTTACACCCTTGGGACCTCTTGATAGTAATTATTCCTGTTATACATTTGTCTTTTCTTCAAACAGGATCAATTTTATTTAAATTTGAGATTCTTCCTTATCCCCCCCCCCCTTCCCTCTGGTAGTCTTCCTCTAGCTTCTCTGTAGAGAAACCTGTTACCTCCAACTCCCACACCCTTGTATTTCTCTTTAATCCTTGAAGTTAGGCATTAGATGCTACTCTCCTTCCCAACATGTTATGGAATGTCTTAGCTGCTATTCTATTGCTGTGAAGAGACATCATGACCAAAGTCAACACTTTTAAAACAAAGCATTTACTTGGGGGCTTGCTTACAGTTTCAGAGGTTTACTATATTAACACCATGGTGCTGGAGTGGTAGCTGATGTTGCATCCTGATGCTTAAGCAGAGAGAGATTGTGCCTGGCATGGGCCTTTGAACCAATGACACACTTCCTCCAATAAGGCCATACCATCTAATCCTTCTCAAATAGTGCCACTCCCTGGTGACTAAGCATTCTTATATATGAGCCTACAGGGCCATTCTTACTCAAACCACCACAGGTAGAATGCTCTCTGTTTAGTTCCCTGTGCTTTATAAAGTCCAATGGGCAATCCTTGAGCCTTTCAGGATATTTTCTTTCTGTATGTATGTTCCTATCAATAGAGACCTTTGAAAATTACAAATAAGTAAAGGTCCTGTATAGGACTACAGTTATCAAACATTTCACCCTCTAACATTCCTAAGGACTGATCTCAAGAGCTTTGATACGGACATATCCTATCTATCAGTATGTTCTCATTAAAACCTGTCTATACCATTGCTGAAGTAATTAAACTATGTCAATTTGGGAGAAATCTTTCTTTTTTAATTAACATTTTAAAGTACTCCTGGAACTGAGAGTTGTTAGCCATATTGTAGGGGCTAAAAACCAAACCTGGGTTCTCTGCAAGAGCAATGAATGGTCTTAACTGCTAAGCTATCTCTCCAGACCTATCCCAACTTTTTAAGTTAATTTATTAGAAACTAGCTACATTTTATCAGTTTCCCTATAATCTGTTGATATGTATGTATTGTTTTGTATTATATCAAGAAATCTAGTTTCAATGAGTTCCTAGAAAGATTATTTTCAGATAATTTTGATTATTCCTTTTTGCTATATCAAACCTCGTAAGCATGAACTTCTTGAAAGTTTAACAGATGACAACTGACAGTATATGGATATGTCCTTCAAATGCTGTTAGATTAAAATTCCTAAGTCCAACTCACATTTTGGATGGACTTTTTTTTTAACCCACATCTGACTTTGTAACACCTATGTCAGCCATGTGGCATTCTTCAGATACTGCAAATGTTGACATACTTAACAGCACCGTAGCTCTCATCAGAAGTCTTTTAAGTATATTATGTATAGTGTCAAAGAAATGTTTTCTAAAATTCTAATTTCTCCTGTGCTCAAATTTTATCACTGGCAACAAATTCATACTGTCAATCATTTTCTAATGAAGAGACTGATACATCTATCTGTTTTAAATAAATCTAACAAATACCCCAAGTTGAACAATCATGGTTTATTAGTGTTCTTTTAGGTACGGGATGTATTTTTCTTGAAATAAAATCATAGAAATTCTTAAAAACCACTCTAGCTGGATGAAGCGATAGTGTTCTCCACTAGTTCCCTACTAGTCACAGTACACACTCAAGACTTAGTAAGCTTGATGTTTTTTATTGCTTCAAGGACATTTTAAATTGGCTTGTGGGGTGTTGTATAAATAATTCAATGATGGATGCTATAATTTAATGGCACTGCTAAGGTGCAAGCGGCTGTATTTACCCCCACCACTTCTGCATTATCAGTGAAAATACCTCTGTAGTTTAAAAGCCACTGATGGACCAAGTGTGGAGAACATGCCTATAATCTCATCACTTGGGAGACTGGGGTAGGAGGGTCATAAATTTGAAGTAAACCTAGGCTACACAGAAAGTTTAGAACAGCTTGAACTATGTGGTTGTTTCAAAAGGAAGGAAAAAGAAAAGTCCATGGCATGTTAGAATTATGAAATACTTGATTTTGGAGACCTGCAAGAGTCTGTGTATCTAGCACTAAGAATTTCTGTCATAAACTCAAAGTTCCTTAACCATAACATTTTTTTAAAAAATCTCTTCATTTTAGTGGCCAATTTAGACTTCTTTTAAAATCATTTTAACTGAAAGACAGCACACACCCATTAAGAGCATACAAATAAGCTTATGGCTTAATAAATGTTGACATATTTGTATAAATCTAAGTACCACACCAAAATAAAAAACACATCTACATTGTAGGTTTTTCTGTGCTCTCTCATTTTTTTGTTTCAGCCCATCCCCAAAGGCTTACTGTTCAGAAATGTGTTTGCATGCCTGTACATCTGTATGTGTAGAAGCAGTAGTCAAACTTCCCATTCAACTATCTATGTTGTTTGATGAAACAAGGTGTCTCAATGGCCTGGAGTCCATTGTTGTTACCAAATTGGCTTGTTCAGTTTTTTCCTTGTGATTTTTGAGTCAGGTTTCAAGTATCCCAAACTGTTTTCAAACTGGCTATATAGCCAAGGACAAGCTTGAAATTCTGATTTTCCTGCCTATATACCTCCCAAATGCTGGTATTACAGGTATTAATTACTACTTTCCATGTTGTGTGGCACTAGGAATCAAACTCAAGGTACCTTATGCTAATAGCCAAGTACTCTATCAACTAAGCTATATCTTAGTCTGGTTTTGTTTATTTTTGGACTTCTTATAAGTGGAGTCATACAACAGGTGTCTGGGGTCTGGCTTTCTTATTTAATGTTTAAATTATTTTTGTTTTAAGAAAGGGCTCCACTATGTAGCCTTAATTGACCTGCTATGTAGACTAGGCTGGCCTAGAACTCAAAGATCCATCTGCTTTTGCCTTCTGAGTGATGGGTTTAAAGGCATTACACCCCCACACCCAGAAGGCCTGTTTTTTTTTATTATTATTATTATTATTATTATTATTATTATTATTATTATTATTATTGTACTGGGACAAAGCCTAATGCCTTGTGACTTGAAAGTGCTCTACTAATAAGTTATATAACCATCCTTTTTTACAAAATTTTTTTTTGGTTCTTTTTTTCGGAGCTGGGGACCGAACCCAGGGCCTTGTCCTTCCTAGTCAAGCGCTCTACCACTGAGCTAAATCCCCAACCCCTTTTACAAATTGTTTATTTTTATTTTTTTTTTTTTTACAAATTGTGAAGGAGTTTAAGAGTTCAGACTAGTCTACCTCAATCTCCCAAGTAGCTATACATACAGGTATATACTAGCAGTATGAAATGTCTGCATGTTAACAAATGCAGTTAATCACAACTTATGGGCATATAGCAAATAATTAAAACAGTAGGTATTGGGGTTGGGGATTTAGCTCAGTGGTCGAGTACTTGCCTAGCAAGCACAAGGCCCTGGGTTCGGTCCCCAGCTCCGAAAAAAAGAAAAGAAAAAAAAAAAAAAAACAGTAGGTATTACAGCTATCCTCCGTTTTCTCTGTATCTTTAAAATAATTTTTTTATTTTATGGTTTTGCCTGTATGAAAGTGATAGATCCTCTGGAACTGGAGTTACAGACAGCTGTGAGCTGAAATATGGGTGCTGGGAATTGAACCTGATCCTTTGGAAGAGTAAACTGTGCTCTTAACCACTGATCCACCTCTTCAGTCCTTCTCTGTATCTTTTGACTGTAATAAATCTTAGCTATTGGTACAGCTACTGCTTGACCCCTACAAATCTTGGAGTGAATCATCCTACCTGAGCATGGTCTTGGGCATATCTGACCACCAATGGGCATTTGCTGTTATCATCATCGTCATCTTCTTGTTCAGACTTTAATATTCTCATTAAAATCTGGTAACTGTTCTTTAAAAATATCACACTTAACCCTCCCCCATACGTGTGTTTGTGTGGGCACATGTGCAAGGGTCAGAGGACAACTACTGTGTCATCAGTCTTTCTGTCTTTACTGTCAAACCTCTTAGTTACTCAGTCATATCAGAATTTGGGTTTTTAAATTTGGATTAAAAACCATTACACTGGGTCATTTGGCTAAATATCAAGACCTTTCTACCTGCTGAGCTGCCTCCCATGCCGCACTTTTGATGCATATCCTTTTGTAGTCAGACGTACTTGTTTCTTCTGTATATTCCTTTGACTTAAGATGTTACATTTTTGTATTAAAATTTTAGTGATATTGTACTCGTTCCCTAAAAGCCACCTTTCTCTCTAAGCCTGTTTTGGAAGTCCTTTATTTTTTACATACCTCCTACCTATGTTATTTCTGTATATTTTTGCTTTTATTTATAAGATAGCAGACACCTTATTTACCTGCTTATGTTCCCATTAGACTGACTCCCTCAAAGCTGGGAGTTTCTTATTTAATTCCACAGTGGCCCTTGGCACAAGATGAGAAAGCAGCAAAATATTGTTAACTTTTAGGTTCCCAAGAGTTGCATTACACTGTTCATGGGCCCTCTTTTTTGTTTATGTGTAATGGTTTTTAATCCAAATTTAAAAACCCAAATTCTGCTATGACTGAGTAAGAGTTTTGACAGTAAAGACAGAAAGACTGATGACAAAACTTTTTTTTTTAATCTTGAGAGAGTGAAAATGGGAAGGACTAATGAAAAACGCTCTCATCCAGAACAGTCCAATAAGGACCAAGAAGCAGGGAGATATATCTAGGAAGCAAGAGTCCATGAAAAGTGACAGGTATAAACATGTAACAACAGCTGAGGATGGTGGGAAATGCAGACTGATACTATTCATGCAAGTTAATGCAGAAGAAAATAGAAACATTTAAGAGCCACAGGAAACACAAGGCATACAATTATAGCAAGTCTTTAAGTTCTAGAAACTAAAATTTTCCAAAGGGAAGTTTCCATCGTTTCCAACAATGTACTTCCCTCGCATCTTTCTGTAACAAGCCTAGTGGGATAGAAAACAGTAACAGCCAAACACAGTCTTGTCTGTACAATGGCACTAGAGCAGCAGTTCTCAACCTGTGGGTTGTATTTCACAAGTAGAGGTCACCAAAGACCATCAGAAGTATCAGATGTTTACATTACAATTCAAAACAATAGCAAAATTACAGTTATGAAGTAGCAATGACAAGTTTGTGGTTTGAGGTCACCACAATATGAGGAACTGTATTTAAAGGATTGGAGCGTTAGGTTGAGAACCACTGTACTAGAGTCTCAATTTAGTTGTAAAAAATGTAGACTAATTGGGTAAAGACATAGAATTGTCTATAGCTCTACTAGAAGAGCAAAGGGAACAAACTAATTCTGTTTTAGACTTGGAAACCAGAAACTGATTGGTAATATGCTTGCTACACAAGCATGAGAACCTGGGTTCAAATCCACAAGACCCACAAAAGAAGTGGGGCATGGCAGCATGTTCCTGTATCACAGAAAAAAGGAGACTCAGACAGCTGGATCCCTGCAGCCCCTAGTCAACTGGCCAGATCCAGGTCCAGTGGCCTATAAAATAAGATGAAAAGTGATTAGAGAAGTGATTAGTATACACACACCCATCACACACACACACACACACACACACACAGACACACACACACACACAGAGACACCATCACATAAATACATACATACATACACACACACCCCATCTCTCACACACACACACCATCTCTCTCACACACACCATCTCTCTCACACACACACACACCATCTCTCTCGCACACACCATCTCTCTCTCACACACACACCATCTCTCACACACACACACCATCTCTCACACACACACACATACACATACTACACACACACCAACACATAAAACCTGCTACATTTAACATGCATCAGATAGACCAATGCCTAGATCTTGAGAACAGCAGTAAACAGCCTAAAACTTGGTCACACAGTCAAATGGGTACAGCTATGGAAAATCACTACCCCCTATGCAGATGAACAGGTCTGAGCCAACAGGTGAACCATAGGGAATACCAAGATGGAAAAATAAAAAGGAAGCCTATAATCACTGAGACCAATGAGTCGAAAAAGTAGGAAGCATTAATTGTAGTAATTAAACAGAAATTTTAAGTAAAATAAAATCAATATAGAGGGTCAAGGTGCAAGAATTCTGGAAGGACTATTGGGCCTGAAAATGAGTTCCAATTCTAGCTATATGGACAATCACTGCATAAAATTAAAAACAATCATTTCATTCTAAGCCCTTTTCCTTTGTCCATTAAAACAGTAAGAAATTAGGCTTGGTGTCACCTCCAAATTATTGCTGGGAGGCAGGTCTAACATGTTTTGAGCTTTAAAACACTTCCAAGATTATAGCTTTTTTTTTTTCTTTTTTTCGGAGCTGGGGACCGAACCCAGGGCCTTGCGCTTGCTAGGCAAGCGCTCTACCACTGAGCTAAATCCCCAACCCCAAGATTATAGCTTAATAATAAGAATAACAACAACCACCACCTCGGGAGAAAGGGCCAACTCAGAAGACAGCTGGCATCAGAGCCCGAAACCAAGAGCAGAACTAAAATTCGGAAATGCAGGATGCACAGGTGTAATAGCATCAAGTACTGTGCCAAAGGTCAGCCCTTACACACACACACACACACACACACACACACACACACACACACACACACACACGCCTACCCAGCAAGGCAACTATTCTCTTCCAAAAAGGAAGGATATTTTCACAACCTTATCAAAGGAGAGCGCAGGTAGCTGTGCTAAATCCATCTAGACAGCATCATACCAGCATATCACACTGGTGAGGAATAAAGAGACCAGGAACACCATTAGTCAAGTTACGTCTAAAATCACAGTGAACCCATTTTTAGTACACAAATCAATCTTTAGACCTAACCTTCTGGGGATTCTCTAATCACCTCAAGGGAAGTCAGCACAAAAATGCCTTAAAAATAAAAACAAAAGTGTTAACTCACTACTAAGAGCTACTTGAGACTAGAAATGGCTAAGTGATTAAGAGCACTTGCTGTTCTTACAGAGGATCTGCATTCACATTCCATTACCCCGTAAGGGACTCACAACCATTCACACACATGGAGCATGTACATACATTCAGGCAAAAACATAGAAATAAGCAAAATTTTAAAGAGCTATTCAACCCACAAAGAAATCTCAAAGAAATAAAGTTTAATTCAAAGGTAACCCAAGTGTTCATCTAAACTAGTCAGGAATACTGCCATCCTATTACTTAAAACATCAAATATTAAAGCAAAAATGTAATCCCTGACACAAAGAATTAGAAATTATATCGATAATGTCATTAAAAAAAACAATGTGAATACCAACTTCTCATGAAAAGTCAAATACCTTTTTATAAAACTGTAAGAGGGTTCAGTGGATAAATGCACTTGTCACCAAACCTGACACCTATGTTAAAGCCAGGAACCTAGGGGCTGGTGAGATGGCTCAATGGTTAAGAGCACTGGCTGCTCTTCTGGAGGTCCTGAGTTTAATTCCCAGCAACCACATGGTGGCTCACAACCATCTGTAAAGGGATCTGAAGCCCTCTTCTGACATGTAGGTGTACATTCATACAGAGCACTCCTACATTTAAAAAAAAAAAAAGGAAGAAAGTCAGGAAGAAAAACAAAAAACAAAATAGAAACCTATATGGTGGGAGGAGAGAACTGATTCCTCCAAGTTGTCCTCCACCACCCACACACAAAGTAAATGTAAAAAATATGAAATGTCACATTTATTATGTATCTTTTAAGTTGATCTTTTCAGCCTGGTAACTGAAAGTGAGAGATGCCTAATGGTTGGTAGTCCTGTCTTCAACATTAATCCTTTCAGCACTTGGGATCTATGCTTACAGAAGAGACTCTTCACTAACAGCTTTGAACTGAAACATGACAAACAGCAGCAGGGGGGACAATGGGAATTTCCAAAGCTGCAGTGTGGAGAGCAACAGAAGTGGAGTTAGTAGCATCCAAGGACTTAATGAACACTGAAAAATGTTCAAATGAAAGTCCACATCATTTGTGTAACTGCCTCACCCTAAGCTCTATGTACAACCCCACTTCTACTTTTGTCCAGGAGTTTTGGGTCAAATTTTACCCAAAGTCAGTTCAGTTTTGATTAGGAAAAGCAGATGTACAGACAAGATTGGCTCAGCTCTTCCAACACTAAAAATTAAATTTTTGCTGATTCTTGATTCTTTTAACACCTCCATCACTAGCTATTGAAAACAGAAATCTAATACAGTAGTAGTCCCTGGGTTGGTTAGACATTCTTGCCCAACTTTAACTAGAACTATAAATTCAGTAATGAATTTGCCCTTTTTTTTTTTTTTCTTTTTTTCAGAGCTGGGGACCGAACCCAGAGCCTTGCGCTTGCTAGGCAAGCGCTCTACCATTGAGTTAAATCCCCAACCCCGAATTTGCCCTTTAAATGGATAGGATTTTAGGTCAATTATCTAAAGAACCTCATACCAGTGAATAACACATACACACACAACACTTGGTGATAAAATGGACACCAGAAAGAGCTGTTGTGTAGATGCCCCACTCACCCACTATTCTCTAGTCTGCCAACACTGAACTCACCCTGATTCTCTTGGCTGGTAAAAGATGTCAGAGACTAAAGCCAGGGAGCATTTTGAAGTTCTTATCTTTACTCAAAACTTTCCAGGCAATAGGGAAAGAATCTACGAGAGCTTGTGTTCTCGCATAAAAAACCACTTGCCAAAGGTTTTGAAATATACTCATTACTACTTTAAAGCCTTAAGAATAAGATACAGAAATAAATGTTCCTTCTATAACCCCCCAATATCTATTAATATGACTAGATATAATACTAAGAGTCTAAACTTTGCCCAGAATTAAAGACCTAGCCTCTCACTACTGGGTCAGAGTCCTTTTGTACCCTGGGAGATAATTCTTTAGGATTTTACAATTTGGTGTACACACACCAAAAAACAAAAAACAAACAAAAAAACACCAACAGAAAAAAACAAAAAAATCCCAGCTCAGCCCAACTGCAGCTTTTTTCTCAGAAGGAGGCTGCTACAGATGTGTTGGGAGTTCAAGGCCAGCCTAAGATCACATAAGGAGATCCTGCAGAGAGGGGAAAAGAGAAGGGGAGGGAGAATAGGGAGGAAGAGAGGCACACACTTAGTCTTACTAACTCTTCCGTGGAACTCTAGGAGACATCACTATAGGCATTTGGTAAAGATAGAAAAGATGAGATTAGGGGTTGGGGATTTAGCTCAGTGGTAGAGCGCTTGCCTAGGAAGCGCAAGGCCCTGGGTTCGGTCTCCAGCTCCAAAAAAAAAGAACCAAAAAGAAAAAAAAAGAAAGAAAGAAAAAAAAGAAAAGATGAGATTAGGCATCACTCTACTTTAATCTGTCTTAATTATATAAAATTTCAGGGCTGTCAAAATGGTTCAGCAGGTAAAGATACTGAGCCTGAGCCCCAGGATCTTATGCTGAAAGGACAGAACTGACTCCTGAAAGCTGTTTTTCTCCCAATACGCAATTATTTAAAATGTAATAAAAATTCAAGAACAATTATTTCAAATCTGCCTTGTCTGAGGAAAAATTATTGAAATTTTATCTATGCTGAAAATGAAAGTTTTCTGTACAGTAGGATGGGAGGTCAGCACAGTAGGAGGAGCCTTTCTCCAGACCTCTGGCTATCAGGTCCAAATGCTCTGACACACATCATGGAATAGTAGACACAGCACATTCCTTCCAGGCACTAATGCTCAGAAGACCTATACTGACTTCTACAGCAGTAGGAGATTCCTATCTCTACAGACAGCTATAAAAATAGGACCAGCCCATAAACCCTTTCTCTACATCATCCATCACCAACAACCTTTTGATCCTTGACATGCCAAGGCACACAACATGTAACAGGTTGGGATAAAGCAACAAAAAGACCCAGGATCCCATTCCATCACTTAACAGCTTTTGGAATTTGTATGTGAGCCGCAACTGCAAACTATTTTCAGGTAGAATCCAACATCAAAGATGTTGTATTTGATCCAAACTGTGTACGTTTTTAATCGCTGTGCTTATAAACCAGGGATCCTTCAAAATGGGGAGGTGTCAAAGGTCCACTAACTCTGGACATCAAGTACTTCAGTAATCAATGAATGCTTCCTTTAGAGCGGCATAGACACATAACCCTGTAGGTCAATGGCTACTACTCTTCCCTTTTCTTCAACTCATTTGTTTTACCTTGGTATAATTTGGATTTATAAACCACTTAAAAGATTAAAAAAAACCAAAAAACAAAAAACGAGTCGACTGCCCCAGATGCAAATACTTATCAAAACAGCCATTATCAATAGCTCCTTGCTAACAGGTTTGGTGCTATTCTTAGAATCATACAATTTTGTCTTCCTCCTTCACTTTCTGCTTTATGAACACTTAAGTGTGCCACAGCACTCTAATTGCCTATACTGAAAGGACCCCAGAACCATTCCTAACTGCAAATGTCCCCATGATCGTTAAATGCATGTGTCAGCTCTCTAACTCCTGTCTGCTATACAGGCTGACACAGCCTCCCTTCCACACTGGGGTGCCTCTGACAGGGAAGTTGTCCGTGAAACAATCATCGGAAGAGAAGCAAGTGTTTTCATACAGTTGTCAACTTTCTTTAAACAGAGCCAGCAGTGCCAAACGACTCAAATTGAGATTAACTGTGGGAATGGGAGGGTGGGGCATGGTAAACGCGACAGAAAATGCCCTGTTTGCCCTGTAAGTTCCAGGCACGCTCTTAAAGATAAATGATCAGCGGTGAATCTTAACCACTACTGCCCTTAGGGGCTCCTAACAGGGCAGAGCTCTAGTTCGCATTCAAAGTCAGCGGCCCATTCCTTTCTACATACTGGGAAAACAATTACCAGCTTGTATTTCTGAGGTTTTGGTTTGCCTATTGTATTTTTCTTTTCTTTTCCTTTTTTTTTTTTTTTTTTTTTTTTTTAATCTTGGATCCCTACACTCAAAGAGAGTATGTGAAAGTGAAAACTCTCCTCACCTAAGTCTCCACTGGTACATGTGACCCGAATCACCTAAGAGGTGGCCTGGAGAAAACTGGTACATTCGTGCCTTTCCAGAGCACTAAACTCGACCCACTTGCCTTGGCTCCAGCAAATGACGCAGACCAGCAGTTTACCCAGGTGCCAGAAGAGTGGGGAGGCAGCCCGGTAGCCAGGGAGACCAAAGGAAGCAGTTGCCAGAGAAATGCGTTCATCAGGGTCGGGCCTGGAGGCCGCGGTGGGGGATGGGGAGGCCTGAGGCTGGCAGCCCCAGGCTATTCCAGGTCTCCGGTGCTTCCGACATTTCCACAAGCTTAATTCTATCTGAGCGCAGAATACAATGAGGTTTAGCCTGCAAGGCGCAAAGTGCCACTACAGACCACGGTGCTAACATATACGAAGCTGCCTGCAGAGAACAAGGCTGCATAGTACCCTGGAGCCCAGGTGTTCCAAGCTTTCTAGCGTTGAGGGCCACTTGCAGGAACCTTGCAGAGCCCCTAGGAAATGAAGCTCATCACAGTGAGCGGCTGGAACCGCAGAGCAACCCACACGGGTGGGAAAGGCCCGAGCAATACACCGAGCTGTCCACCAAGGACGCTCCTTTCTGACCTGGGTCCCCTCGCTCGCCTCAGGGACCCTAGGCAGGCATGGGCCTTCCCCCCACAGGTGGCGTCTAGGCCCTAGTGAAACAGTCTGTCAGCCCTACCCGCCCAGCGTCCAGTCACCGCTCCCCGAAACCTGAGGTCAGAGCTGGAGGCCACGCGAACCCATCTGCAACCCGACACACCCCCGAGTTTGGGCACCTGGCCTTGCCGGCTGAGAAAAGCTGAGAGACAGCCTCGAGGCCACATGAGTGCGTCTCGCCAGGCCGCCGACCGAGGAGAGCGGACGCCGCCGAGGACTAGCAGGCTCCACGCCTGCGCCCCCTCGCGGGCTGCTTGACTCCACCTCCAGGCCCGCGCCCCCAGACCCGCGAGGCTCCCGGGGACAGCCCTCGAAGCCCCGTCACACGCACGTGCGACCTCACCTGGTCCGGTCCACCCTCAGGGCTAGGGCTCCAGAAGCAATCGAACGTGTGAAGCCACGTGACTTCCCCGGGCTCGGAAAGCGCGCGGCCCGCACGAGGGGCCCGAATACTCAGCTTTAAAGGAGCCATGTCGGCGCCGTCGTGGCGCGCCTCCCCCAGCGCGGACCCAGCCTGAGGGGGTCTCCGCTGCTCACTGTGCGGCCCGCAGCGAGCCGCCGGCTCCTGTCTCCTGCGGGACGCCAAGGCGACTCTCGAGAGACGCCGGCACTGCCGGCCGCTCGGGCTCTCACGTGCGACGGCTGCGGGAGGAGGAACTGTTGTGGGCGCCCGGGCTCCCGTCCGCGCCGCCAGCTCCGGTCTGGACGTATGTTCGAAGCCACCGAGAGTCTGCAAGCGCAGCTCCGAGGCCCCAGCGGCCGCCCCCGGAGGGCCGCGGCGCCTTTAAGCCCAAAGGCCTGAGTCACGAGGAGGCTCCCTGCCCCTCCCCGCGCGCCCCACACCGCTCCACGAGGCCCACGACCGCGGGCATGTGACCGGCGCCCCGCCCGGGACGCTAACCCGGGCGGCGGTGGGGGCCTGTGAGGCAGCGAGACTGCGCGCGGACCGTTAGCTGAGGCGGCAGGGACAGCAGCCCCGCCCGGCCCCGCCCCGCCCCGGCGGCTCTTACCAGAGAAAAAGCCATGGGGTCCGGCGTGGCCCTAAGGGACTGGCGGGCGGGCCGGCGGGTCTGTGCGGCGCGGGACGCGCACACACGTGGGCACTATTTTTGCAGCGAGCGGCGCGCGACTCCGCACACCGGCGGCTTATAAAGCTCCGCGGCGCTGGCCTGATGAGGAGCACCTGTGTCGGCCCCGCCCGGCCTCGTCCCCGCCCCCGCCCCCTGCGCTCCTTCCTGCCGTCCATACCGGCGCTCCACCGCCCACCCTGGGCCTGGGGGTCCGAACCGGGGCTAGTTCTGAAGCTCGAACCGATGCAGGCCACCGCTGCCTCCGGGAGTCCAAGGGTTCAGGCCTGAGCACGCCCCTCGCCTAGTGACCCTGGCCAAGTCACTCTCCCGCAGGCCTCAGTTTCCCTACAGATTTACAAGACCCTGCGCTGCAGCTGCGCTGGTGACGTGCGGCCCCCTTAAAACCGTATAACCACGCCTCTCCTTTTCTAGTGACCTCTCCGGTGGAAGCCCCGTTGCACCGAACCCAGCCCCTCCACCCACCCCCACCTGCAGCAGACACGCCCTCACTTCAGACCGACTGCAACTGCATCTGGAGCGAGCTGGAACTGGGAGCGCAGGCGTCAAGGGATTCGGGAAAGTTCCGATGACAGCAGTGATCCTCTTCGGATTGCAGTTCCCCGGGGAAACTGCTTCCGACGCTCCCTCCAGATAGGATAGGACGCTTTACTGAGAAAATTCGGGGCAAGAGATCAGGGTGAGCTGAGCTGTTGTTCAGAAAGGCGTCATGGGCCAGCCAGGGCTGGACCGGACCGGAAGCCCAAGCGAGCGCAGAGGCGGAGATGGCATTCCGGGCTGGAGACCAGGGAAGGCGGAGAGGGAGGAATGCACTGAGCGGCTCAATCTAACTAGGACCAGCTAATGCGTGTTGATGCCACAGGAGGGAAGCCGGAGCCCGGTTTATGATGGGCTTTTATTCCGCAGCTAGCTGGAAACTAGTGAATGGTGAATGGAGCCTGGAAGTTGTCAGGTCTCTTTTAAGGTGTTGCTGGAGACTGGGAGGTTGGAGATAAAGGCACTGGAGTGGATAAGAAAGAGACCAAGAGCGTATTGAACATTTCTAAGTGTGTTATATGTTATACATTTTATTCAGCATGCATTACACTCAAGGTTCCTCCTGACAGGTGGGGAAGAAGCTGTTAGCAACTTGCTGGCAGGTTTATGATGCAGGAAGTTTCAGCCCAGGGTATTAAGAAAGGAAGCCTATGGCCCTAGTCTAGTGTAATGTTTGGAGGAGAAGATGGGAAAGAGGACGGATGCTGGAGATGAAGTCCAGAGGGAGCTGAATAACAGCGAGAGCTGGTTAGTCTCCATTCTGGGGTTGTTCCCAAGGGTTGCTGAAACCCTAAGCAGAAAGGGTGGTGAGTATGGAGAACCCATCCCCTTAGGAGCAGTCCAACTACAACCCCATCTTGGCAGCATAGGCCTGATACAGTAAACCTAATATTTCTTGCTTTTCTTCTCTTCCTATTCTGAAAGGGTGCCATACCAAGATGCTTATGACATCAGAACTGTGAGGCTGTGTGAGATGTTCTGAAGGCCCAAGGTACATCCAGAAAGACTGATAACCCATCCCTGGTGGCTTAGGCCCATTACTGCAACACTATCACAGAAGAGGCAGAAGGAGGGGTGCCTTGCATTGGAAGGCAGTCAAAAACTACAGTCTGAAGAAAGTCTGCCTCAAATAAATGAAGAAACACATAAATAGAAGGGGTGGGTTAGCTGATAGGCATCACACACCTCTAAAATCTCTCATATGAACCATAAGTCCAAGGACACCATGCACCTTAGTGGCTGCCAATTTGTGGTCCTTCGCATCCAGTCCTCCCTGGCCCCAAAGTTAAACGAGATAAGAATCTAAGACATGAAATGGTTCCTAAGGGCCTATGGGAATGCATATCTGAAAAATATAGTTTCAAGCTCCCAGCCTATAAGAAAGTAACTTCAAACACCAATTTCTGCTGCTACATCACCATCCCTAAACCTAGCCGAAGGTGGTAAGAATGGAGTATTTTCTGGGCACTCAACCATGTGCTTAGCACACTTCTAAAAGCTTTGCTTGTGTTAGCTTGTTTTGTAGAAGTAGCATGCTTGGCTTCAGCTGTTTGTGAGACTAAGGCAGGAGAGAGGATTGCAAATTTAAAGCCAGCCTGGACAGCTTAGCCTGTGTGTCCCCACCCTACACCCCCTAACCACACTCCCAGACTCGAGTAGAGTTGGGAATATAATCAATGGGTGTGCTCGTCTAGTACATACAGGACTCCAGGGCCAACCTCCAGAATTCTACAAAAGAAGGACCCCTTGCCAACAGGAGCAAATCAAGAACTCAGACCTATGGTTTTCCATTTTCATACTTTCAGACGAAAGTAAAACCTCTGGCATCTCCAGCTTCCTTTCATATTTTACATTTATCATTTACTAGCGTGATATGGACACAAGTGGCGGTCAGAAGACAACTCACAGGAGTCAGCTCTCTCCTTCCACTGTGTGGGCAGTAGGGCTTGAGCTCAGGTCATCAAGCTCGGTGGCAAACGCCTCCACCTGGTGAGCCGTCCTGCCCTGCCTCACCCCACCCCCAGTTTTTGAACAGGTTCTCAATATGTTTGTAGTCTACATTGTCCTGAGTCCTTGATCCTCCTGCCTCAGCATGTTACAGTGTGTGTGTGTGTGTGCACACGTGCTTGTGTGTGCACAGACTAATGAATTTTTTTTAAAGTACAGAGGATCAGCCCCACCCTTATCATATATAAATGTAAATTTTAAATAGGTTAAATATATAAATGTGAAAAGTTGTTTTGGGATTTTAAAGAGGAATATAGGAGGACAACTTTTTTAATTTGTTAAAGTCTAGGCTCACAACCAAACTATTTCAATTTGTTGTTTTGGTTTGTTGAGACAGAGTCTCACCATGTAGCCCAGGATAGTCTTGAACTGAGATTCTCTTGCTTTTACCTAAGGTAAAATTCAGAGGGTTATAAGTCTGTGCTATCTGGCCTTGGAGGAGAACATTTTTATTGCCTCAGTCTGTGGACAAATTCTTCAAATTAAAAACAATAATAAAACATGAAGATGATAAGTTTGACCACAGTATAGTTTAAAACTTTATGAAAATATATAAAATTGGAAATGCATACCAAGTCTTCACAGATCTAAGATAGCTTGGATATCTAAGAACTTCTATTCTCCACAATGCAGTCAATCAATATGTTCTGTGAGCAAAGTTCCCCAAGATCAATACGTAACTGTGTATGAGTGTTTCATGCTTATGTGCACATGAGCATGCGCACTTATGCGCACATGAGCATGCGCACTTATGCAGAGACCTGGAGTTGACACTGAATGTCTTCTTCTATGGTCCCCCCCTTTAAAATAGTGTCTTGGTGAAATTGGAGGTCACTGTTTTGGCTAGACTGGCTAACCACTGAGTCCCTGGGATCCGGCGGTTGGGTTTCTATGTGGGCGCTGGGGATTCAAACTCAGCTCCTCAGGCTTATGTGGCAAGCCCTTTATCCAGAGCTATTTCCCAATCTTTCTGTGTGGATATTTCTTAGAAATTTGCCTCTCTGTGTCAGCCTGATTCAGAGGTAACAGTGAGTCTAAGTCCAGCATTCAAGTGGCTCTCGATTGGTGGGTCAATCTCAGACAAAACACTGATCAAAACAGAAAGCCTAGGGGAGACTCCAGGGCCCCCAGGCCCTGAAATCAGCAGCTCCAGCTGCTGTCTGGTGCCACCGTGCCTGGCAAGTCCCCAGAGCCAGCTGCTGTCTGGTGCCACCAGGCCTGGCAAACCCCCAGAGCCAGCTGCAGGGCTGTCCCCTGATACTGCTTTTGTTCTCTTTCCCTAACAGGAGGGCCACACCTATTTCACTCTGGCATACTTCTGAACAGATAGGCACTTAAGAGACAGGGCCGCAAGGACATACTGCAAGAAGCTAGAGCCCTGGGCATGGGTCAAAAGCTTTGGTACTATATCTTAAGCTACCTATGCCTGGAGGCTATTCTCTACAACCCAGTCAAACACAGTGTTCTGTAAGGAAAGTATCCCAAGATAAATACCTACTTTGAATAACAGTGCATGTTCTAGTCCCACTTGTGGGGGAGGGATGGTCAGAAACCCCATTGGAATAGTAAAGGTTCTGAGAAAGCCTGTAGGAAATAATTCATTTAAATTGGCAGTTCCTCCTAAACTTAATTCATCCTAATTTTTTTTTTGGGGGGGGGGTAGAACACATGGTGATTGATTCCCTGTTGCCCCTCACCAGGAAAGGCATTAGGGAAGACCACTAGGTTTGTCACAGGTGTGAAGGCTCTCATCCTCACTATTCTATATTAGCTTCCTGAATTGCCACAATGCATACTCACAAGTGTCAGAATTGGTTACATTTTTTTTGTTTTACATATTTACACTTATGTATCTGGGGGGAGGGGCACAGCACAAGTGTGGAAATCAGAAGACAACTTCAAGGAGTTGATTCTTCCCCTCTACCAGGTGGTCTTAGGTCATTAGGCTTGGAAACAAGCCCCCTTGTGTCCTCAGTTATCTGACTGGCCCCAGAATCTGTGAACAGGATCCCGAGAGACTGTGGACAAGCAGCTTGAGAAGCATGTCTGTGCCTCTTCTGTTCCTCCTCTACAATGGCCAGTTGGGTCATCTCCCACGCTGGGAGTGGGTTAGCTTGCTAGGCCCTCTATCCAGCCAGACACAATGGATGTTATTTTATACTGTACAACTATATTTGGGGAATTGCCCATATGATGGATCCTTCCTTCCCAAGAGCTTATAAAGGAAACCAAAGCAAATTGCCAGTCATCAATGGGAACTAGGTTCTGTTCAGACATCAGAGGGAAGGAAGTGGTAGGATCCCCAAACCCACACAAATACTGTATCAGTGTGGCAGCCTACGTGTAATACCATCCTGGGAAGGTGAAGGCAGGATTCCCAGAGCAAGCTGGCTGGGAACACTAGCCATGCCAGTGAGCTCTGGGTACAACCGAGATATCCTGCTTCAATGAGTATGTTGGAAGAATGAGCAAAAATAATTGCCAACATCAACTTCAGGTCCCAACCTGTTCATACATGTACATATATACACACATGTATGTGTACACATGCCACCATGTGTCTACAAATGCAAATAATGCATCTCTCGCATACACACACACACACAGGGTGGGGTGGGAAGAGGCAGGCCAAGAATTGTTTTTTAAAGATGATGATGTAGCTTTGGATTTGTTATGTAGGTGAAGATAGATTTGAACTTCTGATCCTCCTGCCTCTACTTTGCAAGTGCTGGGATTCCAGGCCTATGATACAACACCCAGCTGAAACAGGAATTCTTCCAGCTCTGCCCACCCATGCCTTCCTAGATGTCTCCTACTAGAGATACCTAAACACTCCTGCCTAGAGGTGGTCAGGTCAGATATCAACCAGCGTCTCCCTGAGAGCCATGAATAGCTTCTCCTACAAGATCACAAGAGTCAAACAGTCACTCGTGGTAAATCTTTCCCCAACACCTTAGAAGGAAGGTGAGCCAGAACCAAGGGAGAGAGCGCATTTTATTGAGATTTGCTACGTAAGTACATACAGAAAACTGAGGAGAGGGGTTGATGAAGGAGCAGCTTCTGTCTTCCTCTGGGAAGTCACTAAGGGACCCATAGGAAGCAGGTGGGAGGGAGACTGTGCTCGCACTAGGTTGAGGTGAGGGGAGAGATCTGTGAGCAGATGTCACAGGGAGGGATCGGGTGAAGATCAGTGGGTAACAGTGCTGAGCAGTCACTGTGTCAGAGCCTGTATCACATCCTTCACCAGCATGGTGCCAATCACCATCTTCTCACTGTTGACAGTCAGCTGGGCAGCTCCAGTTCCCCGGGCATCCAGAGTCAGCAGGACCAGACTCCCACTAGTCAGCGTCCTCCCTGCAAACCTAAGATGGGAGCAGAGGAAAGGGTGGGGGGAAGAGCTGCCAACGGTGACTGTAAGGAGCTCAGCCCTGGGGCCTTCCTTAAAGCCAGACCCCAGCAGAGCCTGTCTCTGCCCCTCTACCAGTACCTGTACTCATCAGATGCCCCACAAGGAACACGACCTAGGTTGGCAGTGGCAGTCACTTTCTGCACCACCATGTGATCACTCCGACAGGTGTCTGGCAGTGTAAGCTTCTCTGTGATCTCATTCATTCCTGTCAGCTTTCCTGGGGGCAGAGATCATGATGAGGACAGAGGCTGTGGCTGACACTGGCTAACACCTGCATCAACTAGCTGAACATTCTCATCAAGTTCTCCAAGGCTCTGCAGGTCAGAATCACCCTCATTAGCTTCTGAAGGTTCCCCCTTCCTCTCTTACTTCAGGAAATTGACATGCTGCCCATTTCTCTCACACTGTCCATTCTTAGTAGCATCATCTTGTCACTGTACATGACTCTACACATGCTCAATCTACCCATTTCTGAGAACTCCTTTCTGGAAAGGAGACTGTTCCTCATGCCGGTGCCCTGCTTCCTCCCTGTTCATGGCCAGGGTCCTCCAAAGAGGATTCTAAAACCTCCCTCAAGCCACTGCCACTGTCCCTTCTCTCCCTGAGGTTGTCATGGACTCCAGCATGCCAGATCTTGGATGTCTTTGGTCATTACAGACATGTGTACCCTTAGCTCCTTTCTGCCTTGCCATTCCTCTGCTCATTCCCTTCCTCCTGTAGAAGGCAGATTTTCCTTAAGGCTCTGCCCTTGTTTCTGATCCCCCCCCCCCCACATCCCCACCCTCACCCCCGCCACCACTGCCTCTCTCTGCAGGGTGAAGTCACCTCACTCACAGCTGCCATTTCCACCTCTTCGCTTGTGACTCTGGCCATCAGGTGTTTGCTAAGCATAGACCCACATATCCAATCACATCCTAACACCTTCCAAAGCACACCTCAAAATGGCCTTTCCCCAAACTAACCAGGCTCTTCTCTTGCCTGCCTTATTCATTCTTCTAGATTGGGGGCTTGACAAATTTTAGAATATAAGTCAAATTTAGCCCATTAACCAAGTGTTTTTTGTTTGTTGTTATTGTTGTTTTTAAGCATTGGGTGACAATTCAAGAAAACAGCAAGCAGTTCTTGAAACTTGAAAATTAAATAAAATCGAAATGTCCCATACTTAGCAACAAAATGTTATTGGAACATAGCCACACTCATTATTTGTTCTATCTGACAAATAATAGCAAAGCTAAGTAATTATAGCAGAGACCACATGAGCCTCAGAGCCTTAAATACTGACTTTATGACCCATCACAGTAAGCATTCCCAGTCCGCTGTAGGTGGAAAGTTACTGTTCACCCCATACCAAGCCAGGGATCCTAAAGCCAGACTGTCCCCCGCCTCCTCCCCCTGCCAAGCATTCACTCCCACTCCAATCCTCCACTCCTTTCTCCATGGCCCCGATCCTACCTGGCCATCTCTCATCAGATCTGCTGCAATGGCCTTATAACTATACTATTTACCCACACCCCAGTGAAGGCCAGGGGCTTTGTGAAGCCCTGTGTCTCTTCCCCTGCGGGGAGGCTATCACCCCATCCATTACAGGCTTTCCACTTTTAACTGTTGAGTATTACCAGGCTGTTCTTTTGAGAGCAGGGGCCAGAGCCTTCCCTGGCTCCTCCCCTACCAGGAAACGAAAACTAGTATCTTCCCCACACACCCAGTAACTTCAGGGACTCCTTCTCTGTCCTAGGAACTAGAAGAAACACACCACTTCTAGTTTTGTTCTTAGTACTCCCCTGTGACAGGGACACCCATGTCCTAAACAGAATTGCCCTGACATTTTCCATTCCACTTCTGCACACACTGTCTCCCCTGTCTCCCCAACTGGAATGTGGGCCTGGACTGTGTGCAAACTTTCCCAAGCTTCACCACAAGTCTATGTGAGCAGAAGCAAAGCTACTGGGCCTCCCTCTGTCTAAAGGGCCATGCTCCTCCCACATGTTGCAGCACTGCAGAATAGTGCTCCAATCTACCACAGGGAGCACTCACCCTGTTCCTTCTTGAACTCATTCTCACTCATAAATACAGGGGCCATCAGCTCCCCGACAGGTGGCTGAATGGAGACATAGAACTGTCGGGTTTGGGTGCTGGGAAAAGCAGAAGGAAATGAGCAGAAATGAGGCCAGCATCCACCCCCGCATTCCCATCCTATTTTGAGGCAGGGCATAGAGGCAGAAGAGTGAGGTAAGACCCAGAGCAGGGACTGACAGTCAGACCCATAGAATTCCATGTGGCCCACCTACGTCCAGCCCCAGCTCCGGTTCTCTCAGACCCTGCCTCTCTCCACCCCACCCTCTCACTACTTGCATGAGCTGGGTACATACCACAGCTGGAAGTTGGCTGCCTGGGTTGAGTCACAAAAGTTAATGCCCATCACAGTAGTAGTGGATTCTCCAGGTGCCAGGGACTCTGAGTGATGCAAGAAAAACAATGAAAGGACAGGAAAGGCCACCATTGTCCTAGAGCCCTGCTTGGCTCCAGTCTTCCTCCTGAATCAGACCACACCAGCCTTCTGTGGATTCCTGGCTTTTGGGGCCCATGGAGCCCCTCACCCACTCTCAAATTTTCTCAGAGACCTCCTATCCTAATAGGAACTTGCTTTTCTCCTAGTCCATCTTATCTACCGTGGTAGGAGTCATAGTAGATGCCATCTCTGTTTCCTTATAGCAAGGCACCTGGTTTGACTCCAAGAGGATATCAGCACCTACAGAAAGACTGAGTCTGCTCAGGGGCCGTCTCCTCTACCCTGCCCAAGGCCCTCTGTACCGATTTCAGGAAATTCTTGAATGCTGATGCCAGCAGGCAGCTTGGGAGTGCCCACATGCAGCCCCTTGATCGGAGTCTCGGAGTTGTTGGAGAAGTAGATATGCAGAGACACCATGTGGGGATCCCCAGAGAAAGGCTGGCGGCTGAAGGCATAGTCCACAGCCAGTCCCTCTCCAGCTACCCGGTGCAGCAGCTCCTGCCTCCCAATGCTGGACACTGGACTCAGCAGCTAGAGAGGAAGACAAGGGACGTGAGGAGGAAAAAAGGCAAAGGATTGTGAACCCCAACCCTGTCTTACCTAGAGCCAGCCTGAAAAATTTGGACCTAAAGGTGTCCCAATCACTAAATCCCGGGTTGTTCCACACAGGACCACACCGCAGAATACAGCAATTAGTTGAATCCCTCCCCCAGCTCACCGAAGGCACCAGAGACGAGTCTGTAAGTGTCAGACCTTCCAGGTCAGCAGCCAAACTGGTGGACACAACCATGGGAGGAGACACAGGCTGGACACTAGGAGAGGTGACTAGGAGGGGAGAGGGAAGAAGAAAGATAACTAACAAGGAAGAGGGAACTGGGCTTGGCTTGACTTGAGAGGAGCCCAGGGCTCAAAGAGCAGAATTCAGCACCGTGGACAGCGAGACACAGAGCCTTCCGGAAACTAGGTAGACCCAGGACAAACACCCCAGATCTCAGCCTCTTAAGTCACATTGGGCTCCCTTCCCCCATGCCTTCTACTACTCAGACTCACAGTCCTCTAGGTCAAGCAGGGAAATCTCCTTGGCTGCAGGGGTGCTTTTGCTGCTGGGAGGCTGAAAGAAAAAGTGGGTAGGTTATGAGGAAGAGGAGCACCTTGGCTTTCTCTGGGGTGGTGGGAGACACACAATCTATTCTGAATGGAGGGAGATGTCCACGCATAGGGTAGGAAGACGCTCTTACTGTCTTCTTCCTCCAGGAGGCAGGCTCTACCTGCTCTTCCTCCGACTCCGATGTCACCTCAGACTCAGAGCTACTACTGGAGTCACTGCCCTCCTCCGAGGATGAGCCTTCCCTGTGTCCCTCTGACGCCTTCTTCTTCTTCGTCTTCTTCTTCTTCTCACCTTCCTCCTCGCTCTGTTCACTAAAGGGGGTGGAAAGGTGAGGCTATGGTTCAGTCTGGACCTTGTCTCATAGAACAGGGGAAGCCCTGAAAAGTGGAGGAGGGAGAGGAGACCTTGGCCCAACCAATTCTGCATCTAGCTCCCTATCCCAGCCCCAGGGGAGCCTTACGCTAGCTGGTGCCATCTCAGGCCCCAGAGCCCCGGTGACCTCTCTCTGTCACTCCAATGACATCTTTAAGACTCCTAGACTTCAGCAGTCAGGCAAAGCAGCCATCACAGGAGATGACCCAGAAGGTGTGCAGGCCCCAGCACCTCATGGTAGCTCATAGCCTCCCAGAAGACTGGCTCATTTTTTTTCCAGAACAGAGCCCTGGCCTCCCCATCTTACCTCTCGCTGCCTTCGCCTTTCTCTTCATCGTCATCTTCATTGTCCGACTCACTGCTAGACTCCCCAGAGCCACTCTCACTGCTGCTCTTACTCCCCGACTCGCTCTCAGACTCAGGCTCTATGGAGGAAGTGTGTCAGGTTTCCCCGCTGCATGTGAAGCCTCCCACAACAGGAGGGGCCTGTCCACTTCCTGTGTAGGCTTTTCTGGGTCTATGGGAGTTGTTTGGGTTCCCAGCTCCAGAACTGAAGCTCCCATTTCATTTGACCTGCCCCAAAGCTAGATGCCAAAACATGGAAGGACCCACCCAAGTGTTACTTGCACTGTCACACGTATGGGAATGGACAGCTGGGTTCACACAGGCTGTGACTTGTCAGCAAGTGCATACCTTGGTCACTGACCACATAAACACACACTCGGGCATGCACAAAGGCAGGTCCACAGCTCTACCCCTCTGCTCACCGCTGTCTGCAGACTCAGTGGGGCCAGACTCCCCCTCAGAATCAGAATAGAAAGGCTTTTCCTTCTCCTTCCTCTTCTCCCGATTTGAGCATTTGGTCCATTCAGGTACCTGAAGATATAAGTACAGGCCTTTCCTTGTGGTTGGAGGACAGGGAAGGGATGTGCCTAGCTTTTGTAACCTATTACTATATCCCTTCTTGGCACCCCACTTGGGAATGACCCCCAAAAAGGAAACACTGGAGAGGGACAGTCCAGAAGGAGAGGAGTAAACGGTTCATAGCCGTGATAGCACCCAGACATGGAGAAAACGATGTGGGCACAGCACACAGGGAGCGAGAGGAGAGTACACAGCACACAGAGGGGACCTCAGTGTACTCGCCCAACAGGCCCATGTGGGTCTCAATAAGGGAGAGATCTTCTTCCTGTGTGTGGGGAGGGTATCAGAACTGGGACAGCAACACACGCACACACGCACACACGCACGCACACACACACACACACACACACACACACACACACACACACACACACACACACACACGCCAAAGCTGCTGACCTCCACATTGCGCACAGATGGATCTGGGGCTTCCTCTGGCCAGTCTGGGAGCTCCTGGTAGCCTGTAGCCTTTGCGTTGAGTAGGTGGGACAGTGAGCCCAGTTGGAAATGGTCCCGATCTGAAGACAGGTTTATAGGTTAGGCTAGTAGTGGCAATAAACAATGCTTGGGGCAGGGGTATTTGTTTCCTGGATGAAACTGGGTGCTAATTCTAGAGAGGATCCCCCAGCTAAGCAAGGGATAGTGATGGTTACATCCTCTGGTGAGTCCTGTGCACCCTGACAACGCATCCAGGCCTACATGCTGTGAGAAGGACAGAGGACAGGGCAGAGGACAGAGGGCAGATAGACTGGGAAAACAAGGTGTCAAGAGAGGCAACTCAGTGACCAGAGCAGCTGTTGGCCTGGCTGCTCAAGTCTCTCTGTGGAGGCCACCGTGTGAATGTGGCTCCTCTTCTGAGCACAGGCAGGAGAAAGAAGTCTTACATGGGACACGGTGTAGAAGAAGCAGGCCGAGCTAGCCAGAGGTGAGGAGAGAGGTCTGGAGGAGCTCTAGATTCATGGGGATGGATAAGCAGTCAGAAATAGGGTGGGAGAGTCAGGGTCACAGCAGAGAGAAGGAATAGGAAGGAAACACAGCCATGAGTGAGGATGGCTTCAGGGCTGCCCTGCCTCCTGGGACAGTTACATCATCATCCTACCTCAACCCTTGACACCCAGGGGAGGAGGGAAAATGCAGAGGTACCAGGAAAGCCAGCTTCTGTTTAGGAAGCTCCTCTCTGGGTAGGCCCTGGCTTCATTTCCTAGGGCTAATGAGGCAGCTGAAGCAACCTCCCGTCCCAGGCCACAACTGTGAGCAGAGGCTGGGAGCCTGGAGACGAGGGCTTGGGCTGGCCTCAAGTGACTGCCCATGGTGCTGGTAACCACATCCTCAGGACCGCTAGAAACATGTCCCTTTCTTTGGCATGTTACTTCACTACCTGCCTTCCTAGGTCCTTGGCATCTAATATCTAATATAGAATCCCAAGTCCAGAGCCTGCTCAGGAGGGAGGTGGAAGAGGTGCCTAAGAAATGGAGAGGAAGCAAAAGCCCCACGTGATGAGGAGAGCAGACCCTCGAGAGAGGCAGAACCAGCCATGAGTGTGGTGGAGACTGCAGGTGAGGCAGCACACCAGCTCTACACACAAGGGCTTAGTGCCTGACTGAAGTTCAGCCTCCTCGGTGGAAGGCCTGGGCTCTGGACCTGGCCACTTCCTCCCTCTCTCCCCAGTCATTACCCCAATTCCCACTCCCACCTTTGAAGGATGACTCCAAGATAGGGGCTGGCTTAGGGGCCAGGAAGAGCTTCTTGGCATGGCGGCTGAGGGCACCACCCTGCTCTGAAGGAGCGATGAGCTGCCGGGTGAAGCGGGCTCGATCCCGGATATCATAGTTTTGGTCGTACTTGGCCAGACTCAGCACATACTGGGTCAAGAGCTTGGTCTGAGGAGAAAAGAGGAGGTGACACCTCAACAGAGGGTGGGGGACCCAGGAGACTTGGAACAAGCTTTGTTCAGCCAACACAGCCAAGCAGAGCTTCTTCCCTTTGCATATCATTCAATTCCTCCCCGCCTGCCTCAGTTCTAGCTTCTCCATTTCAGCATTCTGGCTCTGACTTCTGCCCCCAACTACCACAACTGCGTTGGGCCAGCAAATGAAGTTGCCCTCTCCTCCCTGATGGTCTTGGACTCCATTCTTCCTCTAATTTCTGGTCCTCGCTGATCCAGGCCAATCAACCTCTTTATTCTGGCACTGTGCTATATCTGTGGCACCCAGGCTCCACCATCCTCAGAGAATCAAGACAATAAAGGGGGGAGTAAACAAGGGGCTCTTTGACAGAACTGTCAACCCACAGAGCAGCCGAGGGGATCTCAAAGATGCCAGGCTGTTCCCTGAAAGATTCTGACAAGATGGAAACCAAGTGTCTCTGCCTCTGAGGCTTGCTGAGCTCATACGGGGTCCACAGTCTACAGTGGAGCGGCTATATGTAAGGACCAAAAGTCTCAAATATCGCCCCAGTCCATTGCACTGGGTCTGTGTGTCAACCTGGCATGAGCTGGAGTTATCACAGAGAAAGGAGCCTCAGCTGTGGAAATGCCCTCATGAGACCCAGCTGTAAGGCATTTTCTCAACTAGTGATCAATTGGGGAGGACCCAGGCCATTGTGGGTGGTGCCATCCCTGGGCTGGTGGTCTTGGGATTTATAAGGCTGAGCAAGCTATGGTGAGCAAGCCAGTAAGAAACATCCTTTCATGGCCTCTGCATCAGCTCCTGCTCCCTGACCTGCTTGAGTTCCAGTCCTGACTTCCTTTGGTGATGAACGGCAACGTGGAAGTGAGCTGAATAAACCCTTTCCTCCCCAACCTGCTTCTTGGTCATGATGTTTGTGCAGGAATAGAAACCCTGACTAAGACACCCATGCTGCCTTTACATGATGACAGTGCCGGCTGCCCTCATTTCTGAAGGACTTTCTGTAGCCAAGTACTGTGTCAGGCGTCCCCCACTCTCCTGTCATCTCTGCAATTCTAAGGGCATAGAGAGAGAGAATCAGGAAGTGGCTTCTCCAAGGTTGAGGGGGCCAATAGGTACTGTATCCAGCATCAGAAACCCACCTGTCCCCTCCCTGTCAGTGCCTATGCCTTTGACCCAGATCTCTGTGTCTCCTGTGACAAAGATCATAAACCACCAAAAAGCTAACATCAGAGCACCCACAGGGACCAGGGACCAGCAAGACAGAGCCTGGGAATGACTTAGGTTCCAAAAATTTTTGATGATATCACATCCAACCAACCATGGCTCGAGTGTTAACCCTGCTGCCTATCAGAGCTGCCCCATTTCACCTTGGGGACCCCACTGGTTCCACTCTCATCTACACTATGTCCCCCACAGACTCTGATGCCCCCCACATTCACCTTCCACCACAGCACCACTCGCGATTCCAGCCCAATTCTCCTGATACGATGGGATCAGAAATGGGAACACGGGATGCAGTGGACCACGGGCCTGCCTTTCCTGTCTGACCGTCTGAGCAGCAGACATTGTCAACGTTATGAAGATGCAGCAGTGGATTCGCTCCCTCCCCTTCCAGTTTAGGACAGTATCTTCTCTTACGGGCTTCAGAGGTGGCTGATAACAGACTGTCTCCTTCCCTTGCCTCACTCGAGAAAAAGCACTTAAAGACTAGATCCATCTGTTCACAGTCCCAATTCCATGTCAACAATTAAGGCAAGAGGCTGGTGCATGCGCTGACATACTGCAAAACTGTCTGTAATGACCCACCATCCTTGCTCACTCTAAAGAGCCATTCCTCGCATTGCAAGTCCAAATTGTATCATGTAACCCCACCTCACAATGTACTAAAATTGTCACACATGCGCTCTCGCTCTCTCTTTCTCTCTCTCTCGCTCGCTTATATCCATATAAGCACATAAAATAGATTAATTAGAGGTCGTTCAGGAACCTGTGAGCCATGTCAGTACACCAAGAACCCTAAAAGACCATCCAACTGTCAGGAAAGAATACTATGAGACACTCTCAATAACCCGTGTCAACATTCATGCTAACTGCCACCCAAGGTGACTATTCAAGAAAAGCTAAAGTACATACTCTACTTAACCCTATATAAATCCTATAGCCCAGACCTCAAAGCCCATCTCTGCTGGTGTCCGCGCTTGTTGTAATTTGTATGTGGCATGAGCAAGGCCCGAGACTTTGGAATGTGGCAAAGATAATGAGCATAGAGATGCATCTTGCCCTAGAGACACTGTCCCTTGTTGCCCTAGAGACACTGTCCCTTGTGGTTTAGGAAAATTAAGTGGCCACACTGGGAGGCTCACATAGAAGGAACTAAAGGCAGTCTCTAAAAATTGAGAGTTATCTCTAGTTGACAGCCAGCAAGGAGTCAGGACCTTGGCTAAAGTCACAGGCAATGCTGACTGCAGGTGAGCAGGGAAGTGAAACTGTCCTCAACAAAACCACCAGGTAAAAACCCAGCCTTGGCCTCTACTTCAAGGACAGCCTTGCACAACAGTGAACTGTCATACCAGGTTCCTGACCCACAAAACACTCAAAGAAAAGCCAGGTGATACTGGTGCACAATTTTAATCCCAGCACTTGGGAGACAGAGGCACGAGGAGCTCTGGAAGTTTGAGGCCAGCCTGGTCCTCAGAGTAAGTTCTGGGACAGCCAGTGCTACAAAGAGGAAACCCTGCCTCAAAAAACAAAAACATAAACACAAACAGAAAAGAAGAAAATAGGTATGTTATCTTAAGCCACTAGGTTGATAGTAACTCATTGTAAAGCTATGGGAAACTTAAAAGTATTAAAATGTGACATCACAATGCCTGTACCTAAGGCTCAGGGAACGTCTAGAAAAGAGGGCAGATGAATGAATGAATGAATGAATGAATGAATGAATGAATGCACATGAAGTTAGCAGTGATGTCTATTCACAGTCCCAATAGTTGGTGGTCCTGCCTCCTTAGCTTGAGTCCCTGGCTAACAAACATCAGCCTCTCTGAATCAAAGTACCCATAAAGAAGTCAGTCGTAGGGGTTGGGGATTTAGCTTAGTGGTAGAGCGCTTGCCTAGCAAACACAAGGTCCTGGGTTCGGTCCTCAGCTCCGGGGGGGGGGGGGGGGAGAAGTCAGTCGTTACTACCCACCATGACAGTGACAACTTAGTGCAGGCAGGTCCACCCAGGCTTATGAAGAACACGGTGGCCTTAGGACCCTGGCTTAACCCTAGGCACAGACAGCCCAGACATCAGCAAACTTTTGGGAAGAAGTACAATCCACGTCCCCTGGAATACATGTTCTCCCATCAATGCCCATTAGTTAGCTCCATCAGCACGATCACATCAAAACCCACGTTCCAGAGACGACAGATAAGGACGCTCTATAACTTTAAGACATGAACACTCAACAGTCTCACAACAGATTTTTCAATGGTGACCCCACTAGAGTCTCAAGTATACCTATGGACCCTGGGGTGGCAATGGTTACTTGGGAAGACTATCTACCTATCTTGATATACCTTTAACAAAAAGAGTTCAGACCTGTTGGGGAAAGCCACGAGAATGCTGCCCAGGGCGGCAACTCTTGGGGTCCAGAGAAGGCTGGTGGGGATGTCTCTCACTCCTTACCTGCTTTGAGTTAGTCAGGTACAGCTTGGCTGCCAGGTTTATGACCTGCAGCTTCACGATGTCCTCCTCTGCTGTGAAGGACTTGGCCATTTTTCTCAGAACATCAGGGGCAATCTTGGGCACATGCTCACAGTACTCTCCAATGAGCCAGAGGATGCTGGCCCGTGCCATGGGTACCTGTGCATACGGACAGGCGTTAGGACTAGAGAAAACATGTTGATGTGGCTGGGATGAACCGCCAGGGGAAGGGGATGGCAGCTTATGCTGGCCTATTGTCTTTTAGGTGCCTGAGGATGGAGGCGGAGGGGTAGAACAGATTAAAAGATGGACTTTTCATATGCAGCACCCCCTCCTCCACACAGTTTCGTTTTCATGAACAGAGCTGCCAAACAGAGTTCCTAAAGTTAGCCACGGTTTTCTAACTTTATTGCTGTACTGCCATGTCAGTCTGCCTGAATCTCCAGTAATGGCATTAGGGATATTTCAACCCAGCCTCACAGCAAAAACACAAGGGATTAATCAGTCAGCCATCCTTAGTCAGAGCGTTGGTGGGAAAACGGAATGGTGGGAAGGGCTAAAGAGCTCTGTGAGGGAGCCCATGAGGATAGTCTTGAACGTGGTCATGCAGTCTAACCTCTCTCCTTCTCCCTGAAGAAGGTCCAGTGCCCATTTGGAGTTTGATCTGGGTGAAGTTAAAGCACTGAGTTACAGATTCTTAAAGTCATGGGCACGCAGCTAGAAAGATGGCTCAGAAACTAAGAGCACTTGCTGATCTTGTAGATGACCCAAGTCCAGTTCCTAACACCCACATTGGGCTGTGCACAATTGCCTGCAACTCTAGAGCCAGGAAATCTGAAACCACTGGATTCTACAAGTCACTGGCACATCTGTGCACATACTCCCCCAACACACACATGCACACACACACACATACACACATACACACACACACACACACACACACACACACACACACACACACACACACACCCATGAGTTTAAAGTAAAATAAATCTTTAAAAGGACATTGGCTGGGTGTTAGTAGTATATTCCTTTAATCCTAGCACTCAGGAGGCAGAAGCAGACAGATCTCTGTGAGTTCAAGACCAGCCTGGTCTACAGAGTGAGTGCCAGGACAGTCAGGGCTACACAAAGAAACCCTGTCTCAAAATAAACCAAACCAAAAGGAAAAACAAATATCAGGGGGATACTGTCAGGGCTGCTCCCTCACCTGGATGTTGTCTGTGAGTTTTGCCAAGTGTTTGATGATCTCGCCGTGCTGCGCTGGCTGCATTTGCAGCAGCTTCTTAATGACCACCACTGACTCAGCAACCACAAGCTCTAGGGGATGGGAATGAGAACACAAGCCCCAGACCAGTCAGATGGCCACACCCAGTTCTCAGGCAGCCCTCGGTTACAGCAACACCTGCACACTAACTGAAGCAGACAAACCAACAGGTTCACATTGTACCTAGACACGCAAGGGGATAACCACTGGCCAGCAAGGTCAGGCATGCAGGCACACAGACACCACCAAGACTGGACACTTCTAGGGGTTGGGGATTTAGCTCAGTGGTAGAGCGCTTGCCTAGCAAGCCCAAGGCCCTGGGTTCGGCCCCCAGTTCCGAAAAAAAAAAAAAAAAAAAGACTGGACACTTCTCCAGGCAAACACTAACCATCACGGTTGGACAGAAGCTGCACCAAGCCATTGAGGCAGGTGTCACGGACTCGGCCTATGTTCGTTGCACATCGTCCGATGGCCTGGATCGTGGCCGCCACAAAGTCTTTGTCCATGCTGCGAATGTAGGTCTATGGACATCATGACACAGTAACATCTAGTAAGTAGTGACTACACAGTGAAGAGTTGAAGGGTGACCTTCAAGCAGACGAAGACTGTAACCCCCCTCGTATGATAACTCATTAAGCCTTGGGGGACAGTGATGTCTCCAAACCACATCCAGGGCCTAAAGCCAACAGAAGGCACTGAAAGGGGTCTAAGGAAACATTTCTCCAGCTTTGGGCTCTTTCAGAAAATGAGACCCAGCAGGGAAATTCTCACTAGATGCAGGGATCTGTAGGGCACCTCTCCGGGGCCTGGGAGCTAGAGGTTAGCCCGTAGCCTGTACCTGGAATTCCCGTAGAACAGTGGGGATGTTGGTCTCATTGGCCAGGTTGGTCAGCACTTCCAGCTGCAAGGAGAGGTAGAGGGGCAGAAAGTGGCCAGTGTGGCCAGCAGGTTTTCTGGGATTTTATTGCAAACAAACTTTACAGACTAGGAAGCAATACTCAGGACCGTTCTGCCCGTGCTTAGAATGACGAGGAAATGCTAGATCATGAACCGTCTTCAAAAACACAAGAAGGTCAATTTGCCTCCTCAGTGAAGTCCCTGACAAAGTACAGGTGAAGAAAGGTCACGCTGCCTCCTCCCTCCACGGAAAACTATTCCTTTGAGGACAGAAACCAAGGATGATCTGTGAATCTCTGGATGACCTGACCGTTCCTGCCTCAGAGTAATCGCAAACGCTGTTCTGTTTGTATGGAGCAGTTCTTCCCATTCCTGACCCTGTACTTAGGTAACTCACATCCGTTTATCAGGTCTCAGCTTGGAGTCCATCTTCCCAAGGAACGCTTCCTTGATCCAAATGATGGTGGCCCCATTCTAACTTAAAAAAAATTGTTTTTAATTTTCTGTGTATTGTTTTGTCTAAGCACCATGTGCATGCAATGCCCGCAGATGTCAGAGGAGGGCATTGGATCCTCTGGAACTGGAGTTACAGGTGGTCATGAGCCCGCATGTGAGGGCTAGGAATGGAACCCTGGTCCTGTGGAAGAGCAGCCAGCGCTCTTCAGCTGAGA
Source organism: Rattus norvegicus (assembly GCF_021556685.1). Lineage (NCBI taxonomy): Eukaryota > Metazoa > Chordata > Mammalia > Rodentia > Muridae > Rattus > Rattus norvegicus. Next base: position 147,921,005 of record NC_141534.1, read on the forward strand.
CACTGCTCCAGCCCTGATGTCTATTTATATTTCTCTGCACTCTTCGCTCTTGACATATTTCACAGATGGGTTTTCTCCATTTATCTTGGGATTAACTGCTTACTGCCTCTTTTGCCCCCCAACAAGACTACAAGCTCAATAAAAGCAGGATCTCTGACTCAGTTCCTTCACCTTGAATCCCTATGCTAACACCTGTTTGTTGCTGCTGTTTTGAGACAAGTGTCTCAAGTAGTCCAAATTGGCTTTGAACTCCATATGTGGCCAAGAATAATCTTGAATTTCTGATCCTTCTACTCCCACCACCTGAGCGACAGGATTATAGGCCTGTGCTACCTCATCCTGGTCATGGGATGCTTGGTATCAAACCCAAGGTCTTGTGCATATAAGCAAGGACTCTCCCCAGACCCCTTGGGTCCCTGGATCTAGTAACAGAAGTAGCAGCAGATGTGCTAACAAGTGAGAAAGTTGGTCACTGTTCGATGCCATCACTCAGTAAAAAGGCAATAGAATGGGAAAGGAACAGAGGCACAGGCTCTCAACACTGCCTGTTGGTGTATGTGTTCCAGAAAGTCTGAAGGGGCAGGTATGTGAGAGGCAGAACTGCAGAGTATGATGACTTCACACTAGTAACATCACTTCCTGGAGTCTACAATTTAAAATATAAAATGTAAGCGATACAGACTTTTGGGGGTGATTATGAAAATTAAGTTATTCTGGGAAGTGTCTGGTGCATACCACGCAGGCAGTTGTGTAACAGTTTCCTCCAAGACGGAAACATTCCACCCTGCTGGAAGCTCCTAGGGCAGGAAGGTAAACAACTCACAACAGCTTCAAGAAGTCCCTGAAACTGATCAGATTCTCTAGGCCCTGCCCTTCCACAGCAAGCGGATTAAGAGAGGCTGAGCTGCCAAGACTCAAAGGCAGCTCTAACTAAGCTGCAAAGTAGACTCTCTCAGCCAAGCTGAGCTGCAAAGACTCTCAGACCAGAGGAAGCAACAACCTGTGGAGCTGCCTGCAGGCTGTGCTGTGTGCTCCAGGTTCCCAGCTTTCCTGAGCTGTCCTCCATGCTGAGGTGGGCCTTGGTAATGCAGCCATTTTTGAGTGATTTCTGCTCCTGTAAGTAACCCCTCACTCCATACTCTTATAAGTAACGGCCCCCAAAAAAACCCTCATTGGTTCACCCAAGTTGGACTTGGGTAGTATCCGTACTTTGACTTCCTATCTGGGGTTAGTAGGCATGTGCTGCATATCCCCAGAAAAACATGTGTCAGGCTGATAAGCCAGGGGTAGTTTCCCACCACCTGAGCAAACACTTTCAGCCTAGAGATGTGCGCTGCTCCACAAAGAGGCAGGTGCCAATGTGTTCAGTATCAGTTAATCCAGCTAGTATTCAACCAGTTTAGCTGGAATCAGAGTCAAGCACAGTCTTGCACTCACCTTCAGGATCTTGATCTGGGTAGGATCCGTGGACCTAATGTAGAAGCTCTTCAAGTAGGGTTCAAACATTCCCTGGCAAGAGAGAGTATTCTTGGGGCTCTCCACCACAGTCCTAGATCTGCCTCTTCCAGAGACATCTGCCCCTCCCACCACAGACCCCACGATCCTTCAGCCTCAACGCTGTCATCTTTGCCTCAAGTTCCCCATCCATCTTAGATCTGACTTTCTCTTTAGGCACCGCCCCCCCCCCCAGTGGCCCCTTCAGAATCTAGACCCTTCTGGTTTGCGTTTGGGACTCTTGAAAAACCTAGACCCTGCACACACAGGGTAATTGTAATTCCCCCATCTTTCCCTACAACCCTGCTCGTCCCACCCCAATTCCCACCAGCTCCCACAGAGCCCGCAGGAGCCAGAGCAGACCTTGAATGCATGCTCACCCTGCGCTTGATGGACATGGTGGCCACATTCTGGAGCACTACGTACTGCACCTCGCTGTGGAGAGGATGAGTTAGAGGTTTCTGAACCCCTCGGATGGGGGCAGGGGCGGTGGGTCGGGGAAGACGGGCTAGACAAAGAGTTGGGAGGAAGGAGCTGATGGGAGAAAAGCGGGATCTGGCGGCGGAGGGGGCGGGGCTTCCCGCACCTGTGGCTGCGCAGCAGGCGAACGAGAGCCTTGGCGATGACGCCCACCTCTGCCTTGGGCGCCAGGTGGAAGTAAAGCTGTGCCACCGCCATGACCACGGCGGCGCTGCGGCTCTGCAGTAGCGGCTTGGTGTTCCGCAGCAGCAGCCGGTGATCTGGATCCATTACATAGGGCTTCCGAGCAGGCAGCGCCGCAGTGGCCGCTTCCTCTGATCCAGGGCCTTTGGCCTCGTCCTCCTCAGAGCCATAGAAGGCCTTCTCAGGATTCTCCTCCAACAAAGACTCCTGAAAGAGATACGGCCGAGTGTGTGAACATCTTCCCTGGATGACCTCCCGCCCCTCCCTGCAGGGCTGGGGCCTCGCGCTTACGTTCTGCGTAGGGCTCAGGAACTGCGTTCGTGCATAACGCGTGAGCATGCTGATGATCACCACCTGGCCCCACTCCTCCACGTCGATGAGCAGGTTGCAGAGCTTCCGGTAGTTTTTGTGAATCAGGTCGATGCGTTCCGGACAGACCTCTTCAAAGGCCATCACTACACTGCCTGCCACCAGCTGGAGAAGCAAGGCAAGAGGATGTGAACGGGAAGGGTGGAGAACTCGAACCCTTCCCACCACTCCTCGTCCTGTCTTCCATAATACCCACCGTGGTCTTGTCTGCCAAAAGCTTCTCAATGACTTCTATCAGCTGGTCCTTCTGATCAGAATCCAAACTGAGGGAGAAACAATCGCTGGGAATGTCTTCCCTCCTGTCCCCAGGCTCCCCGACAGCTGCCCTAGCCATGCATACACACACGTCAAGAGATATGAGTCCCAGGGTTGGGGATTTAGCTCAGTGTTAGAGTGCTTGCCTAGGAAGCTCATGGCCCTGGGTTCTATCCCCAGCTCCGAAAAAAAGAACCAAAAAAAAAAAAAAAAAAAAAAAAAAGAGATATGAGTCCCCATCTTCGGCCTGTATTTCTCAGATCCCTAAACTAATACCAGATGAGAAGCAGCCTGCAAGACCGTGGTAAGGTCAGGGGTGGGCTGGGAGCATAGGAACCCAGGCCCCTGGAGGACAAAGGGCAAAGCTGGGGCACACCTGTAGAGTTTGGGGATGGCATGAGCAGCTGTTTTCCGAACATAGGGTGACATGTCCGAGGCAGCTTCCTTGATGGCTAGCATCATGATGGGGACTATGATGGGCACACGGATGCTAGAGAGAACACGAAGCGCGCTGGCCCGGATCAGCTGGTTGGGATCCTACAGGCAGAAGTAGAGACAGAGGCCTGAGAAGGCATTATGTTCCCTAATGGGAAGATCACACACTTTGGGGGATTACCATTCCTGGCTCCCATCATCAGAAGCTTCCCTACCTCCTGACCTCCTAACCAGGGCTAGCTTATGTCTGGTACCTTGGCGTCCTGCATAGGTTCCTCTGAAATTGAAGCATTTCATCCTGCAGGAAAGCTCCACTTCAAGAGCCTGAAGCTGGCCACATTGACTAGGCCCCTCCCAGCCAGAGCAAGCTAAGAGATGCTCTAAGAGATGCTCAGCTGCCAAGGCTCGGAGGTGCTAAGCCGAAAAGTAGACTCTCAGCCAAGGTAAGCTGCAAAGACTGAGACCAGACCAGCTGCCTGGGAAAAGCAGCAACCCGTGGAGCTGCCTGCAAGAGCTTTAGACTAGAGTCACTGGGAAAGCACACTGCAGCCTGCTGAGCTGCCTGCAGGCTGTGCTGTGTGCTCCAGGTTCCCAGCTTTCCTGAGCTGTCCTCCATGCTGGCTGGGGTGGCCTTGGTGATACAGCTGTCTTTGAGTCACTTCTGTTCCTATAAGTAGCCCCAATAACACTTATTGCTTCTCCATGCTTGACTTGGAGGGTATCCATACTTTGGTCTGTCATAGGCTTCCTATCTAGGGTGAGTAGATGTGTGTGTTGTGTCTCAGCAGGGACAGTGTTGTTGAACAACACTAGGGGCCATCACCTCTTGGCTCTGGATGCCAAAACCAGCGTGTCAAGAAGCAGCTTTGTTTCAGAAAGTGTAGAAAACTTTAGAACGTCCATAGCTTCTCAGAGACTTTTGCAGGAGCCAGCATCTGTCTGTGTCTGCAGAGCCTGCCAGATACAAGCTGCTCTCTTCCAGAGTTCATTGGTCCTCGCCCCTCCCCCAATAGCCTATCAAAAGTTGCCCTTCTCTAATATTTAAAACCCACACATAGGTTTCTCCTGTTCAGGTGGCATCCCATCATGCCTCACAACAGCGTGCATTCTCCTGCTCTGATCTCAGAGCTCTGCACTATTCTTCTCACACTGGTTATAAACCGATGGTTCTCAACCCCTGGGTCTTGACCGATTTCACAGGGGGTTGGGGGAGTTTCCACACGTCAGATATCATGCATGTCAGATATTTAATTATGATTCATAACAGTGGCAAAATTAGTTATGAAATAACCACGGAAACAGTTTTATGTTTGAGGGCCACCACATGACAGCACAGATTTGGAAGGTCGAGAACCATTTCTGAAAAAGCTCCTAATCCTGCAGAATGGTAGACAACAAGTGCTCTGGACTGCAACAGGAGGTCAGCTGTTACTCTGATTTCTTTACTGAACAAAGACCTACAAAACCAGGTGTGAACGTGATGGCAATCACTGGCGAAATCCTGGGGTTGGTTTTTAATGGTGTGGTTTAACAGCATTATTCAAAAAGCGGGAGTCCGTATTTTTCTTAGACAAATTGCATCACGTCAACCACTAAAACTCTGCTGGCTTTGTTTTACCTTTTTTTTTATTTTAAAAATGATCGCAGGGGGTGTTGGGGATTTAGCTCAGTGGTAGAGAGCTTGCCTAGGAAGCGCAAGGCCCTGAGTTCGGTCCCCAGCTCCGAAAAAAAGAACCAAAAAAAAAAAAAAAATGATTGCAGGGACAAAAAAAATCCGTTTTCATTAGAGGAGAGGTAATTTAGGCTGGTAGATGCTATCATTGTGGCTCTCGATTTCAGCAAGGCATTCTGGGAGTCTTACCTAGCATAACATTGCCACTCTGTAGGTCTTTTTTTTTTTTTTTTTTTTTTTTTTGGATCTTTTTTTCGGAGCTGGGGACCGAACCCAGGGCCTTGCGCTTCCTAGGCAAGCGCTCTACCACTGAGCTAAATCCCCAACCCCCACTCTGTAGGTCTTTGATTTCACATAATCCTGTAAGCATTTTAGGAGCAGAATTTGGGCCTTTCTTTTCTTCTTCTTCTTTTTTTTTTTTTAGAGAAAATCTCTTGTGTACTGTATGAATGTAACACCTGTCCATTAAAGCTGGTTGGCCTGTAGCTGAGGCAGGAAATAGAAGGTGGGATATCCAATAGGCAGTAAGGATTCTGGGATAGAGCCAGGCTCAGAAGGATTGGACCCCAGATAGAGAGGAAAAGAGTCGCATATAACTAAGGACCAGATAAACAGCCATAAGGCAGAACTTAGAATATTATTAAATTATAAACCAGTCGGGGGTGTTGGGGATTTAGCTCAGTGGTAGAGCACTTGCCTAACAAGCAGAAGGCCCTGAGTTCGGTCCTCAGCTCCAAAAAAAAATAAATAAATAAACCAGTCAGGGAACATGCCTAGCTATATGGCCTAGGTATTTGTAAATATATTTGCGTCTCAGAGTCATTATTTTTAGGAGCTTGGGGCTGGGAGGAAAAACACACACTTACAGAAAACTCTATGCTATGTATTTTATCTGTGTATCATCATAGCCCTTTACACATGAAGGGTATTAATTTTTTTTCTCCTTGCTTTTAGGATCTTCCAAAGTAAGACAGAAAAATGCTGGCTGACCATACAGTTCTATGGGTCCACAACTTAATTTATTAACAAAACTGATAACCTGGAGATGTTGTATGTATGCTACACACTGCAAGCTGATGCCATGCTCCAAATAACAGCTTACTGTTTGGGGGAAAGACACGAATTAAGGGACAAAACTGAAGTTGAAAGCTTTGCACTGGGTGTGGTGCGTGCAGTCCCACGAGTACTAGAGAAGCTGAGGTGCAGCTGAATGTCTGAAGCCTCCCTGAGCAACTCAGTAAAGCTGTGTCCCCAAATAAATAAAATAAAAAAAATAAAACGGGCTGAGGATGTGTGTGCACGAGGATGACGTGGGTGTGTGCGTCTTTAGCCTATGCACTCGGGAGACTGAAGAACTGTGAGTTATGGGCTAGCATGTACTACATGGCAAGTCCCTTTCTCAAAACACCAAAAGAAACAGGGTTGGGGGTTGGGTGTTTACATGTGAGGGGGCTGAGGATAAAGCACAGTAGCAAATTTGAGGGCCTGGATCAAGCTCCTGTACAGCAGAGGATCCTGGATCAGTGATGCTGTGAAACTAATTAAATAACACAGCGTTTCACAGGAGATCCCAGGGGTCACCCACAGAGACAGAATGACTGCAGTCTAGATTATCTGTTTGCCAACCACAGGGTTGAAATTAAAGTTGATAAAAAGAAAAAACAGAAACATGGCTTCAGGTTAGCTGATGAAAAGAGAACCTGGGCGTACACAGTGGTCCAAGCAGGCCCCAAAGTAAGTAATCCAGAAAAGAAAGCTCTGTGTGTGTTATGAGGCCATTCACAAAACAGTGCTGCCTTGTGTAGAAAGGCATAACCAGTCAGCGAAGGGAGAACACATGGGCCAGCAGGACGACTGCCGCCGAACCTGACTCTCCTGAGCTTCATCCCTGGGAGCCACAGGGTGGAAGGACATCTTCCGACCCACACAAAACATACATATAATTAAAAAAAAAAAAGAGTAGGCATATACATATGAAAGGTAGAGGAGATAGACAAGAGACAAAATTTTAAAAACAAAATTTTAAAAATTATAGTACAGAAGTTTCAGTATAATGTAATAAACAATTAGGAAAGAAACAAAAGAGCCTGGTAGGGCCGGGTGGGGGTGACAGTGCTTTAATCCCAGCACTTGGGAGGCAGAGAAAGGAGGGGTCTCTGGGTTCAAGGATAGCCTGGTCTACAGAGTGAGTTCCAGGACAGCCAGGCAGCCAGGGCTACACAGAGAAACCCTGTCTTGAACAGCCAGGAGGAAAAAAAAAAAAAAGGAGAGATGGCTGGAGAGATGGCTCAGTGGTAAGAGCACCAACTGCTCTTCCAGAGGTCCTGAGTTCAATTCCCAGCAACCACATGGTGGCTCACAACCATCTGTAATAAGATCTGAGGCCCTCTTCTGGTGTGTCTGAAGACAGCTACAGTGTACTCATATGCAAAATAAATAAATAAATCTAAAAAAAAAAAGACAAAGAGGTAGGTAAGCCTAGTGGGTGGCTCATGGAGGGGTGTGGTCCCTGCCACTGGAGATGTATCAGACTCGTTCAACAACAAAGGCTGTCAAACCACTGACCTCAGAACCAACCCATTAGCTGCCTATTTCTTTTTCTAGAATAAAAATTTATTAAAATATAACTATGTTTGAGGGTGTTTTTTGGTTTTTTTCCATTAAGTTGGGCTAATTGAAATTTCTTACAGGGGGTAAGAGACAGATTATAGAAACTTCAAGAAATGGCAAAACATATGCTGCAGTTCCAGAATAAATTTTATAAAACGACATAATCTCGAGTCAAACGAGATTGCTTACCAATCTGAGGTGGAGCTCATGGTTTTGATTTGAAAGGTCAGTCTGGTATTTGTATGACATAAAGACAATCTGTTGACTAATTAATGTATATAAAAGTAACCATGCTTCCTACCCTTCCCTGAGAACAGACCGCCCACCCTTCCTGCCAGCCCAGCTGATTCATCCAGAGCCGAGAGCAGCAGCCCGTCCTCATTCTGCCCAGCAGCTACAGAAGTGTGGGGCTGTGAGAAGGATGAGGTGTACCCCAGGAGATGTGCTCACAGAAATCTGAACTGAATGTGTAGACAGAACAAGCGATCGAAATCATAATCAGAGATTCAAAACGACACAGGCACTGACGCGGAGGGAGACAGGAGGCTGCCCGTGTGTTCCATATAAGAACCTAAACCAGTCAGCAGGCGCCCAGCGGAGACCTGAGCATGAGTGCATAAATTCAACCCTAGGCCTCATACAGGAGGAGGAGGAAGGGGGAGGGGGGAGGGGGAGGAGGAGACAAACGAACAACCAGAGACATATTCACGGTTTAGTGAGGGGGTTTTCAGCCCACTGCCTCCTTCTAAAGTCCCTGGATCTCCACCGTCCCTCCACTTAGGTAATTTCAATTTCTGTCTGACTCAGACTTCATTCTGCAGGAATAGATGTGATCTGGGTATTTAAAGGGTGATTTTTTTTTTAAATACTCTTGTGTGTCTGCGGCATGGCAATGACCTCCTGTGCTGAAAAGCGGAAAGACCAACTCTTTCCAATTCTGCAATCACTAGCATCACTATAGAGGACGGGCTTCCCAGAGTCTTTGACATCTGCAGCGACCCTGGCAGCCAGCCTCCCAGGGGAAGACCAAGCTGGCTCTCAGCAAAACCTCTGCCCTCCCTAGCAGGTCACAGGCAAAGAGGCTTTTCATCAGAATTCTTCCTCAAGGGATCAGCATGTGCCTGGCATGTATCACAATTCATACCCTTCTATCAACAGACATGAGGACTGAGAGTCTCTACTGTCTGGGACTCAAATGATTCATACTGGGGACAACCTGCTGTTAAAAAAAACAAAGTCTCTACTAAAACTTAGATTGAGATGTTATCCATACCCTTATTAGTAAGGCCACCTTTGACTCAGTGGAACCTTAAGACGTGACTGAGTCAGGAGGGCTCCAGATGAATGGATTAATGGCCTGAGAGTGGCTGTCTCTTGTATGTGTCCCTCCCACTATGTGACACCATGTGCCGCCTTGGACCATCTAGCTTCCAGAACTGTGAGAAGAATAAACTTATTCTTTACAAACTACCCAATTTATTACCTGGTTGTAGCCACAGAAAATGGATCAAGACACAGCTCTACCACAGGCATCTCGGGTGGAGTGACATGGACTCTGGGCACACAGTTTCTACCTTAAGTTCTGAGCGGTTTTTTGTTGTTGTTTTTTTTTTTAAACTGGGTTTCAATGCGTATCCTGGCTGTCTTGGAATTCACTATGTAGACCAGACTGGCCTCAAATTCACAGAGATCTGCCTGCCTCTACCTTCCAAGTGCTGGGATTGAAGGTGTGCACTACCACCACCTGGCCTTTCTTCTACCTGTTCTTCTACCTGTTGAGGCCTCACAATGGTCCTTCCCTCTCCTCTGAACCCAATCTTCCCAACCTCTGCAAGTAGGAAAGGTCTCCAGAGCCTACGCAGTATCCACAGCTCCTGCCTGGCCCCACTCCTCCCATGCAGTTCCAGGGAAGCCCAGACCCTATGCAGACCTCTGACCTTTAGGCCACGCTGGAAAGTAGAGATGGACAGTAGAGCTAGGTCTTGCTGTTCCTCAGCATATCGGACCAGGTACACGTAGACCAGCTTCTTCACCTACGGGAGAGCAGGGGTCTTGGCAGATTCCCTAGCAGGGGGAGGGACCTTCACCTCCCTGGATGCCATCACCACCTCTCCGTGCAGCTGTGGTTCATGGGGTCAGAGTCTTCCAATAGACAGCAGCCTCGAGTATGTCCCCAGTCCTCAACCCTGATTCACATCCAGTTCAGGGACATAAGGACAGTGTCTTCTAGGTCAGGGACAGTCTGAATAGGTCAAGCCCCAAGGGTTGAATCCTTTCCTCCTTTGCCCTGGGCCCTGCTCGAGTTTAGTCCTGGGTTGGGACTGGAGATTGTTGCTGAATGGGGCTTACCTCTATGTTCTTACAGGCCACATTCTTCACCACTGCAGGGAACAGGTCCGAGGCATTCTTCCCCCGGGCGATCATCTGGGTGTTGGGTCAAATAGAGAAAGGAGGAGGAGGTGGAGGAAACACAGGGATTAAGGCAAGGCTCCATATACACGCAGGGTCACTGTTCTTGGCCCCCCAGACCTCGAACCCACGGGAAGCCCATCTTACTGCCACAATCCTCTTCATGGCCTCCAGCTTGAGGGAATCCTTGTTGGTGTCCAACATCTCTTTCAGGTCATCATGCCTGGGGGTGGAGGGTACAGAAGGTCAGATGAGGAAAGGGGGAGAGGCATGGATCACCAGGGGTGGGGCAAGACTCAGACCAAGTCCAGTCTGGAGTGGAACCAGAGCCAAGGAGTAGGGGCGGGGCATGGAAATGGGCAAACTACAGATTAGGGTTTCAGGAGAAACAAGTCGGCCAGCCACTATTATGGGCTGGATTGTGTTCCCTGGGGCAAAAGAAAGGATGTTGAAGTCCTAACCCCCTCCCCATGCCTCAGAATTCTTGGAAACAGATTTGTTAAGGATGTGGGCAGAACACACCTCAGCTGGTAAAGTGTTTGCCCCATGAGCATAAGGCCTGTGTTCAAGCTGCAGCACCCACATAAAGCCCGTGCGAGGTGGGAGGTGCCTGTGACCCCAGCACTAGGGAGCTGAGGACAGGAAGGTCTCTGGCACTCACTGGCCAGTCAGCCTAGGCTACAGTGGAGCCCAGGTCCCAGCGAGAGACCCTGTCTGAGAAAAATCCTAAGGAATGACACCCAAGGGTGACCTCTGGCTTCAAACACACACACACACACACACACACACACAGACTCACCCCTTCATATATAATGGCATATATCCCCATAAAACAGTGTAAAGTGAACATATTAAGATATGAACAAACTAAAATATATTCACTACACTTTAACTACCAAACATTACCAGAGGTCTCCTATTAGCTGATTGATGAGCACAGCCTAAAAATATCACACTGCACATTGCTAGCCTGGGAAAGGAACAAAACTTTTTTTTTCCCATTTTTATGGAATACACACTACGTTGTTCTAAGCACCATAAAGTCAAAACCTCACAGGATGGACCATCACTAGTTAGGAATTACCTGTACTGAACTTAAATAGAGTTAGATGCCGTAGGTGGCTGGCTCCCTCGGCCAGTATGTCTCCTGCCTTGTTTGTTAGTTAAGTTTGAGACAGATCTTGATATATAGCCCAAGCTGGGCTCCTTCCTCGGCCTCATGATTCTCCTGTCTCAGCTCCTGGAGTGCTAAGATTACTGGCATGCACCATCCCACCCAGATCCTCTGGTGATCCCACTTAGAGCGACAGAGAGTCACAAAGAGAACACTGTAAAAACAACTGAATATTTTCTTCTGTAAGCCAAGAAGCATCAATGATTGCCAACAAGTCACTGGGATTTGCAAAGAATTCCCCTCTGGGTTTCTCAGGGCACATGGCCTTAAGAACACCATGATTTCTGGCCTGTTGAACTGTGAGAAAGAACGCTTCTATGCTGGGGTCTGGAGATGAATCTTGGCTGTTAAGAGGCTTGCTTGGCTTCTAAAGCCCTGGGTTCGATCCCCACATATCTCAGGCATGGTGGCCCATCCCAGTGCTCAGACACAGGAGGCAGGAGGTTCAGGAGACCTGTCTCCCGCCCTCCCACCCCCTAAAGTAACCCAGCTTGGGGTTTTTTGGTTTGTTTGTTTGTTTTGCTTTTGTTTCATTACATCAATCATGAAAAACCAGGATAGCTGGGCAGGATAGCGCACACCTTGAACTCTCACTCAGAAGGAGAGGCAAATGGATCTCTCTGAGTTCCAGGGCAGCCATGGCTGCAGAGTGAGACCCTGTCTCAAAAACCAAACCAAAGAACGAGAAAGTCAGAGAGCCAGGGGCAAAGGGCCAAGGGTGCATGCATGAGACTAACCCATGTTCCAAGGAATCTAAGAAGTGTCCTTAGCTTTCATGTGCACATGCGCGTGCACACACTCCTGAGCACGTGTATAAGCCCAAGTAAATAAAACACACACACACACATACATACATACATACATACATACATACATACATACATACATACATAGGAAATGACTTTTCTGAAGAGATTTTTTGACAGAAAGCCAAGTAAAAAGGGATGCTTTTCAGAACACAGGGCCCTTGACAGCTGGCAGATGACCAGCAGAAGGAAACTGCTCATGTTAATTGAAAATGCCTTAGCCTGGGTGGATGCCCCAAGGTCAGAAATTTTGTTCTCAAAGCAAAGAACATAAGACAACCACTTAGTCCCTCTCACTAATGGAATCGTAGCTATTTCTTAAGAAATAGTCCTTCCTGAATGAAGGCAGGCCCTTTAGACTCAGGATGGAAATAAAATGTTTAAGATCAGAAAATAAAACAAGACTTGCCAGGTCCCTCCCCAAAGTTACAGATCAGTGACCATCTCGGAGAAAAGAGACTTCCACAGGCCTAGCCAGGAGTATGGAGGGAGCTCCAGGATGCTGCTCCTGTGAGCTGTCAACCAGGCTGGGGTGGGCTTTTCAGTGATGTAGCCACCTCGGAGTTGCCCATGCTCTGGTAGATAACTGCTAGCCACACTCCTGAAACTCCCTGGTTCACTGAGCTGGACTTAGGTAGAATTGTTTCTTTGATTCCTTATCTAGGACGAATCTATATGTATTCACATCACTCCAGGAAAAGTCACACAGCACCCCCAAACATAGACCTGGTTATCATTACTCAGAGGTGTTGTGCTGAGGTGAGGACACATGCACAGACTATTTGGATGGACTTTGGCAGTACTGAGAGTCTTGGAAGCTGACAGAGATGGACGGCAACGTTGCCAGTGTGTAAGTGTGCACTGCTATACCCCTTCAAATACACACTCATAACTAACAATCAAGGACTTCTCACACGTACTGCATACACTTCCACCCCTGTGGATATGCCTATACTCCAGAGATAGAACCATATTCCACACACATCCCTCACAGACACAAATAATCATATACCTGAGACTTCAACCACAAACCCCAGAGAAACAAACTCACAGAAGCATACACGAGCAATACAGCCTCCCACCATAGAAGCACTCTCAATGCATAAAGCGCCAGACACACTTCACTTACACATCTATAATATATATGCCACAAGAGACCTCTCCCTATCTCTAACACCATCCACAGACATACACACCCCACACAGGCCCCACCCACCCACCACAGTCAGATCTGATACATATACAACCTTAATAAATTTGGTCACTTAAGATGCATTCACCAAAATGAGGGGATCTGGAGCAGGTAGGGTAGGGCAATGGCCTGCAGTAGACAGAGCAGGCTCAGATGACTGTAACACTGGGCTCCCCAGAAGCTTCCTCACACCAGAGTGTCCTTTCCACACCCAAAATGTCTCAGGCGCCTGTCAAAGGCACACACCCCAGGGCATCCCATCTGTAAAACTACAAATGCATTTCAGGAGCTGGGTATAAAAACCAGAGCAGACGGAACTGATCTTCAAATGCCCACAACCCTGACTAGACCTTTTGGGGTGAGAAGGCCTTTGCCCCTTTCCTTTCTGGGGAGGGATGGACCTCATCCCTCCGTTGCTCCCTCTCCTCCCCCTTGCTTCGAGTTCCCAGGAGGCAGAGGAAGAGAGAGGTGTACAAGGAGGCCCTGAGGTCATGAAATATTCAAGTCCCAGTCGGATCCCTTTACTTTTCCAGTCCTTCCAACCTGACCCCTGACCTACTCTGGATTAGCAGACTTTCCTGATGGTGGCTAGAGCCCCCAGGTGTGTCACAAATAACCTAGAATCAATCACACACACCCACCTCCCCAGTGGCCGCTGGGCTCCCTCCCCAAGTTACAGTCTACCACTCAGACAGACTGACTGAACTTGGACTGTGGGTTTTTGTTTTCTTCTGTCCGCACACTTTATCCTGAAACCACTGAGGACAGGGCTCATGAGGGAGAGAACAGTCAAGGTGGGACCTCAATCCTTGAAAGCTTTCCAACCTCCCTCCTCTCAGAGCTTCCAGGAAGTTAAACTCCTCGTATCCCCTGGTCATACTCTTCAGCCTTTGGGTGTCCTGAGACCTCTCCCTGCAGCCCCTTGAGCCTGGACACTGACCACCTAGTGCCCCTCTATCCAAGGAGCTAAAACATGATGATCTGGGCTAACAATAGCAGCTACCCATTCCCTGACTTTCTCAGCTTTCCCGGGGGTGGGGAGTAGAGGTGGGATTGTACCTTAGTGGCTGGCTCTGGGTCTGGCTTTGGCCAACCTCAGGACAAGGTCCTTCTATCGATGTTTCCGGGGTTGTGTCTTCCTCAGGAGCCTGCAGCCACCGAAGTTCCTCAGGCTTCAAGGCCTGGTACCAGGGTGGGGGCCCACCTTCGGGGCCTAGCACAGGACTGGAAGCCTCCTCCTGATCCGCCCCTCTGGCCCCTGGCCTCACTACAGTCCCCGGGAGCTGCAGGAATCGCTGCATCTGGCATCAGGTCCAGCACCAGGAGAGTACTGAGCTGGGACTGCTCCTCACTGCCCACGGCCACCAGAAGGCCCCGCCCTGAAACTCCGTAACCAGACACCAGCCTCCGAGGAGGATCCGCTTTCCCCTTCCGTGCTCAGAAGCAAAGCCACAGGAGGTACAGATGACTAGGGAGAGGGACTGAGCCCACCCCAGGCTCTGGGACCGAAAGAAGTTCAGGGGGAAGAGGTTTGGTGTTGTTTTCATTTGTTTTTTCACTCCAAATCTCATAGCCATAATGAATCTAAATTTTCTCAGAACCGTGTTTCCCTCCTCCCTAGAAACTCATACATTCCCCGCCCCCACCCCCCACCCCTCCCCCCTCCCCCACCCCGCTCATTCTGGCCCAGCCTCTTAATCCTCATCAGTCCTTCCAAAGCCACTCTTGACTGTCAGTTTGTAGGATATAGAATCATCTAAAAACAAACAAACAAAAAAAAAATCAAAAAACAAAAACAAACCTGTAGGCTGGCCTGAGGAAGTGTTTGGATTGGTCTAATGGAGGTGAGAAGGCCCACCCTAAGTGTGGGTAGCAGCATCCAATGAGCTGTACACTCCGATTAAATAAAAAGGAGAAAATGGGGGCTATAGAGATGGCTCAATGGTTAAGTTCTAGCAGCTCTTCCAGAGGACCCTGGTTCAATTCTCAGCACCCACAGGGCAGCTCACAACTGTCTGTAACTCTAGTTCCAGGGGCTCAGACAACCTCCTCTGGCCTCCCAGGGCACAGGCACAGTGCACTGCACAGACATGCATGTAAGCAAACAACCCATTGCACATAAAGACAATAATTTTTTTTTCTTTTCTTTTTTTTCGGAGCTGGGGACTGAATCCAGGGCCTTGTGCTTGCTAGGCAAGTGCTCTACCACTGAGCTAAATCCCCAACCCCAAAAATAATAAATTTTAAAAGATATTACAGCAGAGAGAGAGAGAGAGAGAGAGAGAGAGAGAGAGAGAGAGAGAGAACATGAAGCCTTATCCTCCTGGCTTCATAATTGAGGAAGGCCCAGCTACCTCAAACTTGCTCTTCTATTTCCCCCACTGTAATAGATTTCCTCAAACAAGGAGCCAAAATCCCTGCTTAAATTGCTTCTGTCAGATATTTGACCAAACGATAGGAAAGTAATTCCTTAAGTCCCCTTTGCCTCCCCTAGTGTAGGTCAGGACATCTTAAACACTTTCTACTTAGCATCTCTTTGCCTCTGAGAATTTTTTACATGATTCCATGTTTACAGGTATATAAAACAAGTATACAAATCAAGCATTTACTGGAAATAAATCAAAAAGAAATTTATTCTAAAACAATTCTTTGGGGTTAGAGAAATGACTCCGCAATTAAGAGGGTTTGAATAAAAGACTTGAGGTCAAGTCAGGCAGTGGTAGTGTACACCTTTAATCCCATCCTAGCACTAGGGAGGCAGGTGGATCTCTCTGGGTTCAATGTCAGTCTGGTCTACAGAAAGAGTTCCAGGACAGTGAGAGTCACACAGAGAAACCTTGTCTCAAAAAATCAAAAGACTAGTTCAGTGAGAGACCCTTCACCAAAGGAGCAAGGCAGAGAGTGACGGAAAAGAATATCCTCCTGTAGTTGGATGACATGCCCACCGGATCATATATATGCACATACACCACACACATACACTTCACACCCATATGCACACTCACATATGCATATAAAAATAATAAAAAGTTACCAAAAACAGTTATTTAGTACACATGTAATTTTACCACTCAGTACTAAAGCAAATTTTCATAGTAATGTGATAGAGATGTTTGTGTAACATTGTAATCTAAAGATATACTAATCTGATACATACTGAGGAATGATGGCAGGACAATATTAAAAGTCTTTATTTCTGTAATTAAGTCTTTATGTTTCCCTAAGAGCAGATCTTGTGTGTACAGTTGGAAGTGCTGTAGTTTATAACATGTCAGTCTCCAGGGATAATCTCCGGTGTCCACCAAGGTGTGTCAGGTAGCGTCAGTGTTAGGTGTGATGGAATCACAGTTTCAAAGTGCAAATGTTATTCGGTTAGACCCAGAATAGCAGTGAAGTGACCAAATGCACTGTAAGTCAGAAACCCGAGTTCCGTCGTGTGTTTTTCATTCATTTTCCATTTTTGTGTGTTCAGTGTCCTCTAGTGTTGCCAACGTTTTTGTGAAAACTGCATTGAATTAACAGGCCCAGTTGGGACCCACAGTCTGAGCAGCTTAGATTTAGGCCATCCCCAGGCCCAGCTAGTTAACTCTGACATCTCCTTCTCCTCTCTTGCTCAGCCCAGGTCACTTTCAGTCTTGTCAGTCTTGTCAGTCCAGCCTGAGATCCTTCTAACATACAAGCCTGGTGACAGCCCCTGCTTAGAGCCCTCATCCATTCTAGTGACTTGCAGTGACTCTAGCCACTCTGTGCCGACATCAGAACTTACACTGTTGCTTTCCTCGGTCCTCTGGGATAGGAAATATAAGTGAAATATGCTTATTTATTTACCTACTTATGTGTAACCCTGGCATGTAAATGAAATGTTTGTTTGTTTGTAGCCTTGGCTGTCCTAGAACTTGTTATATAGACTAGGCTGGTCTTGAACTCAAAGAAGTCTGTTTGCCTCTTCCTCTGAGTGCTTGGATTAAAGGCGAGCACCACCACGCCCAGCTGTACCTTTTACAGCAATGGAGGTTTTATTAAATGTTATAGAGTCAGCCCAGTCTCCATCTCCTTTGTCTCAGGTGTACTCTTCCCAGGAGAGGCCGGCCAGCTCTGGGGGCCATGAATTCTGGACGAGTTCACAGCCTAACATCCGCCTAAGATCAAAGTATGTACTCATAGCGACATCCTGTTCTCAAAAGATGCACTTTACTTTTCGGTTGCATGACTTTTTTTAGGATTTATTTATTATATATAAGTATACTGTAGCTGTCTTCATGCACACCAGAAGAGAGTATCAGATCCCATTACAGACAGTTGTGAGCCACCATGTGGTTGCTGGGAACTGAACTCAGGACCTCTGGAAGAGCGGCCAGTGCTCTTAACCACTGAGCCATCTCTCGGGCTTGTTGCTGTTCACAGCTGACTGGGCACGTGAGGCCTAGCACTGACCATGCAGAGTGAGGAACGGTCACCCTGTCGTTAGTAATAAAAATCCAGTGGGATTCCCACTGACTGCACCTGCTGGCTTGACACCTCTCCGCAGAAGTATATTTTTGCTTGCCCCCTTGTCCTTTGGATTGTGTGGTCATTCCCTGAGACCCCAGACCCATTTCTAACCTTCCTCCCTGAAACACTTCCTGACCCTTGAATTGCCAGGGTTTCGTTTTTGCTCCCTGTTGGAGCAATCTGTTGGCTCCTGTTTACTACTCTGTTATGTGACTAGCAGGTCCACAGGCCTTCAATAAACGTGCTATTGAATTTATAAATGAATAAATGAATGAGTCAAAGGTAAGAAACTGAACCATAACCAAACCAAGTAGGGCTGAACCATAGGGCAATGCGGGGGTGGGGGTGTGTGTGGGGGGGTTGGGGAACAGAAGTGAGAATGAGGTGGAAGATGGAGAAATGAATTTGCAGGAGCCAGTTTCTCAGTCTACATCCAGGGCCGGCTTCCTGGAGTAGATCAGACTCAAGCTTCAGTTCATCAATTCAGACCCCTCCCCTACGGAATTGGGTTTGGGGGTTTTGTTTTGGTTTCTCTTTGAACCAACCGACCCAGCGAATAAAAGGCCGCAAAGAGTAGACACATCCCCGCAGCTGTTCCTTAAGAAGCCCGCCTGGCTGGCCCCTCCCCCACCAGCCTCTGGTCCCCCCCCCGCCCCCTCCCCCTTATAGCTAAGGGCGAAGTGGCTCGGCTGCCGGAACCCCGCGGAGCGTGCAGGGCCGGTCGGCTCCACTGGGCCGCAGCCTCTCAGGCGCTGTCCATGGTGCCAATGCGCCAACCGCACCCGGCCAGCGCTCGCTAGCTCACCGCTTGTAGTCGGAGGAGAAGATACCGCCGCTCGCCGGATCGTGGCCATATTCCGGCTCCCCGGGGCCGGCTGAGCCGCCCTTATCTTCGCTATAGGCGGGAGCGGCCGACATGGATCTGCGCTGAGGGGTGGCTGAGAGGCCGGGTTGGGCTTGGGCGGAGGAAGGGGATGCACGCCTAGCTCTGCAGAGCTGCAATCTGCGCGGCGGAGGCAGCGCGCAGATTCAGCAATCAGGGCCGAGCGCTAAGGTTCTTAAAGGGACCGGCACCACCCGCGGAGTGCAGGGTTGGAGTGAGCGGACAGAAGAAGGAGGAACAGCGCCTGCCCCGCCCCAGTGTCTCAGAACTCCCAGGCACCCGTGTCACCCTCCACACTTAAAGCAACTGCAAGCATCTAAAGGTCCCTCACGGTGAGCGAGATTGCTGGTCTGATGACTGTACAGTCTTTAGAGGGATTCGGACCTCTGGCCACCGCCCTCCCGGTCACCTGACCTCCAGGGGCCTGCCCACCCTGGCAGTGAAGGAGGAGGGCGTGGGGTTGGGGTTGGGGGAACACTAAAAGAAGGCCATACTTGCAGGGATGGGTTGGAACATCCGCCTTGGAAGTTTAAGGGTAGGTGCCTTTCCAACTTTTTTCACACAGTCTAAATCCCTCTGAGGATAGCCTGCTTACTCACTGGGAAACTTAACAACTTCCTGGAAGAAGTGGAATTTAAGGGCCGGCTGACCCAGGAAGCAAGTGCTAAGGGCATTCTGGGAGCAAAGCAGTCTCAGGTAGAGAGACCCTCTAACATCTTCATTACATTTGGGAAAATACTTTAATAATCCTTTCTGAATCCTCTTCTGGCCCATTCAGGAGGGCCCAAGGTTACATTAATCCCTGGTTAGGTTCCTGTCCACTGACATCTAGGAGGGAAGGGAGAAAGAACAGATTGAATTAGGGTCTGATGTAATTGCGAGTTCTCCAGGACTTTGTGATTTGTCAAGCTTAGCTCCCAGGACCCAAGGAAGGAAGGGAGGGAGGGAGGGAGGGAGGGAGGAGGAAGGATGGTAGCTAGTCTGAATTAGAGAGAGTGCCCTGAGCTAGGTTGAAGCAGGAGTTGCTTGAGGTTAAGTGTTTGGGAACTCCTAGCCAGGCTTAAAGAATGGAGGAAATCCCAAGGACTGAGTCTTGATTTGTAGACTCAGGATCCCCAGTTCTCTAAGATCAGAATTGGTGGACTGTTTGGAAAAGGGTGGAACTGAGAAAGGCTTTGGGGTTAATAGGAAGTTCTACTTGCAAAAAGAATGATGGCGTTGTACCAGCCCCTGGGTTGGAGATTGATCATATTCAGTAAATATATCTGCCCAGGATCTAAGAACAGGAGCCTGAGGTCAACCTGGCAACGACTCAAAGGGGTCTCAAAGTGTGTAACTTCAACAAATAGGTATCCCTGTTTGTTTCTGGGGACTTTTGGACTACCAGAGAAAAGAGCTTAAATGAAAGGAACCTGGTCTGGGTGCAGTGGTGGGGGAAACTATCTGAATTACGCTGGAGCAAGTTGGTTAGGTGCCTTTGCAGCAGACTCAAGCTGGGAAGAAGAGAGGCACTTACTGAGTCCACCCCCAACAGGTTCAGTGCAAAATGCACGCAGTTGCTGCTAGTGGGATGGTAGGGAGGAGGATCATTGTCCATAGCTTCTCGAATGCGGCTCTCCAGCACCCTAGGGTCAACACCACCGCGTCTACGTAGCACACGCCAGAGCTCTCTGGAGCGCTGCAGAGCCCGGTGCCCCTGTTTACACACGACACCCTCACAGTAACCCAGAAGTGTTTGGACTCCACTGTTGCTGGGGGCCCTGCCTGTGGGGATAGCAGACGCAAAATCAGAACCAATCGACTCAGAGCTTCATTGCGACTCTGCGTTTCCTCAAATTGAAGCCCTGCGCCCTGGCCGCCCAACCCCACCCCTCCCATTCCACCCCCACCCACTCCCCACACCCCACCCCCGACTTCAGAGACCTACACGGTCGTCGTCCCAGCACAGCTTGCTCACGAGTGGCCATATTTCTTTTGCTCACCCTCAAAGTGTATGATCTCTCCGTGGCCGCAGTAAACACCCACGTGGGCTCCGCACCACTGTGCCTTAGGGGACCGCAACTTAAATAGGAACAGGTCTCCAGGCTCAGGCTCGCAGCTTTCTAACTCCACCTCCTGGAAGTGCTGGCCCATGAGTGCCTCAGAGAAGAAGAACTTAATGGTGCTGGATGCCCCTACCAGGGTCTAAGAGAAGAAATGTGGCAGACTGCAGGGCGTGTGCACATAGCTGGGTCATTCTACTCATCACAGATGGTAGACCTGGCTTAGGGTTGGACCCTAGGCAAAATGTCTTCGCTGCTTTACAGCTGCCTCCCTGTCTTTACGGGACTCCAGGAGCCTGGAAATCACGGATATACACTGCCTTGAGCTACCCACTAGGGTCACCACAGTGGTCTGCAATTGGGACCTCCTCCCCACCCACACCTATCTACTTATCCCCATTCCTTTCACTCTCCCTCCCCCTGCTCCGTTCTCCTTCCTCAGTCAGTCGTCCATGTTGCCATTCCTATAAGCAACACTTCTGGGTGTCCGCTGGTACCTGGGTTGAGCAGATGATCTGAAGAAACAGGAAAAGTGCAGTGAGGTTGGGCCAAGGCTGATCTCCCAAGTCCAACAACCTCAGTAGCAAACATGCATTTGTTCCCTCCTTGTTACAAGTCTCAAGATCAGCCAAGTGTCCTTATTTTCAGGAAAAAATTGAAGTACATCAACTCTTGCTAATCTGTGTCACATGACCATCTGGATCCCAGGTAATAAATACAACTGTATGTTGGTTTTCTATAATGAACTGAGAAATCCAGTTTAGTTTCTCATCTTTACTGGGTGATTTAACAGAGGGTGATTTCACTGCCTGGGTTATATCTAAGCTTTAGTTTCAGAGGTTGGGGGGCGGGGGCTGACAGAGGGGGAGGGAGAGGGAGAGTGAAGGTTGGACCTGGAAGCAACTGGGGCTCTGGGTATCTTTGTGTTCTTGTGCCCTTTGGTTGGGAGTCATCTACCTCACATCCACCAACTAGGGAGAGGGCCTTACTTCCAGCTTCCCTCTCATCCTGTACCCACCGAGTCAAGCCAAAGTCACAGCTATGGAAGAGAGTGGACTGTCCTAGTCCCTGCTAGGTAGAGGCAAGATGAGCCAAGGACTTCTGCTCCATTTACCTGGGATTTGAAGCTCATCTAGGGAGAAAGAAACCAGTCATTACCACCTGCTGTTTCACCCCTGTCCTCCCTGCTCTCGTGGCTCAATATCTACAAGTTGTGCCTTAAGTCTGCACTAGACAGCTGGTCACAGATTGAGAGACCTATGCCACCTCTCCAGATGGGGACATCAAAAAGTCCCCCCTCTGTCTCTGTCTCTCTCCCTCTCTTCCTCCCTCCCTCCTTCCTTCAGCTTCCTCATCTGTGAACTGGGAACAATAAGGTTGGAGAGCTGGGCATCACCTGACCATTGTGAGGCTCTGAGAGCTCTTTGTGACTTATACAAGGCCAGAGGGCAGGGTTTGTTTATCTAAGGTCTGGCTGGCCCCTGAACTTGCACATTTGCCTGTGCGTGCATATTTGGGCTGGGAAGAATACATCTTTCTCAGCTCAGGGGACAAGAACAATAGGTCCCAAAGGCTGGTGGCCTCCCTGTGACCCGTGCCTCGGAGATCAGAGGGAATCAATCATTGAACTGGAACGTTCAGACACTCCCTCATATTTCCCAGTGGGGTTTGGGGTGCAGGCAGGGAGGCGCTCTGGCTGCTGTGCCTATGCCTTGCACCCTCAAACAGGAATCCAGATCCATGGCTGGGGTTCCAGCCATAATGATAATAACATGTATTGCCAAACGCTGTATGAAGACCCCGGTTAGCTCTAATAATGTTCTGTAGTTTCTACTGTCTTTCTCATTTGGAAGAGGGGGAAATGGGCTTGGGGAGGTGGTTAGGATTACATCAAAAAAGTTGTAAGTCAGTATTCAAACTGAGGCAGTCTGACTAAAACAGTGTATAGATGGACTTCCAATGCTGGAGACTCTCAAAAGGCATATCCAACACACACACCACCTCCAGCCCCCAGCACCAGGAAGTTCTGACCCCTGTTTTCTTCCTTAAGAAAGAAACATTTAACATTCATTTAGTCCCGTAGTAAAGGGAGAAAGAGCAACACCCTGGAGCCATCAGAGCAAAGAGACAAGTATCCAATTTCCACCGCCCAGGGCCTGACAACACTGCCCACCCTGTTGGAAATATTTGCCTGGAGATCTGAGCCTTTCCTTCTCTTACCCTGGCTATCAGAAACACAGCAATGGCAGAGGTGTTCCTGTGACTGCACCCCTTTGGGGTGGCTGCTAAAAGGTCAGAGTGGAGGTCTAGCTTTTCTGATCTGGAGACTCTGAGCATGGTGATCTCACCCTAATCTGAGCCCTTAATGCAAACAGCTTACCTTGCAGTAACCACTTCACTCCTTTGTGAGATGTTTGTCTTCTGTGACCAGAGGAAAGAGAGCCAGTAGGCCATGGATCTGGCAGATAAAGGGGCTGACCAGGAAGTCCTGGGGCCAGATTCTGAGCACCAGTGCCCAAGCCAATCTGAGGCAAAGGCATTTTGGATATGACCATGGGGTCAGGCCAGAAGCCAGAGCCTGAGGGCTGGGGTCCAGGTAGGTAAATGGTGCACATCTTTCCCCTCCGCCCACCTTTCGACATCTGATTTCTGACATGATGACTGCCTGTTTGTCTCAGGACCAGTTCCTCGCCCTTCCCTGGCCTCTGGTACTCAGCACTTGTCTGCACCCTACCTCCGTCAGAGACTAGGAGCCAGCTCCCAGTCCCCGTGAATTTACTGACGTTTGCTTTATGGTCTGCCCTAGTGAACACAATTCACATTTTGGCAGGTTCAGGTGTAGTGTTCTGCAAGTGTATGCTAGATCAAGATTGTTGGTGATATCGTTCATACCACCCCATATTAACTCTGTTCACTTTTGTACAGTTTTTTGTTGGTTAAAAGGGATGGTAAGGCTTCCTTGTTATCTACAGCTTCAGAACTGCCTTCCTTCCATTCTGTTAGATTTTGCTCTGCGGAGTTGCATGTGGAAGCATTTTATGATTGCAACATCTTTGGGTGGCCTGACGTTTTTCACTATGAATGTCCCCCTGTATCTCTGCTAACGCTTGAGTTGAAGACTTTAATGTCATGCTTGCTAACTGCATCTGTGTCCTTTACCCTCACTTACTTTCCTTTTCCCCATTGACTGACAGTCTGCTTGTGCCTTCATATTTGAGATGGGGGTTTCACTTGTTGCTCAGGCTGGTCTCAACTCTAGCCTCCAGTGATCTTCTCCCTCAGCCTGTTGAACGTCTGAGACCGTGGATGCACACCACGTGTCTTTATGCCCTGTATTTAAAATACATCCATAATAAACTGTAACTGGATCTTCCTTTCCACTCTGTAGACACTGAATGCAGCAAGTGATATGGTCAGACTTTGGTCTGCCATTATTCATCTGTTTTTCCCTTCTGGATGTGCGTGCATGTTCTTTTGATCTACCTTTCTTGTTTCCTTTTGGTATATTTGAATATTTTTTTTTACTAATTCAATTTAGGATGGGCTTGCTTACATGCATCTGTAATCCCAATGCCCAGGAGGCGGAAGCAGGATGATTTGAAAGTTTGAGATCAGCCCAGGCTACATAGCAAGTTCCTGACCAGCCTGGGTTATACAGCCTGTGTCATATGACCCTGACTCACACAGATCCCATTTTAATTATCCGCTATTATTTTGCTCCAATTCTTTGTCTTATTTATTAATAGTCTCTTTAGAGGGCTGGAGAGATGACTCAGTGGTTAAGAGCACCGACAGCTCTTCCTGAGGTCCTGAGTTCAAATCCCAGCAACCACATGGTGGCTCACAACCATCTGTAATGGGATCTGATGCCCTCTGGTGTGTCTGAAGACAGTGACAGTGTACTCATATAATAAATAAATAAATAAATAAATAAATAAATAAATAAATAAATAAATAAATAAAATAGTCTCTTTAGAGATTACAATATAACTAGTTTCCAGGCTGGCCAGTTAGCATAATTGGTTAGAGCCTGCTGCTAATAATAACCACTTTACACAAGCTACTTAATTAGAGACCTTGCAACTGGGCATCCAGTGTAGAAGCCATCAGCACTGTAGGTCTGGTTCCTCCATCCAGTACCTCCATCCCTGCCCATCTTTTATGTAGTGTTTGTCATTACACCATACACCCAAAGGGCAATTTTATAAATTTTGCTTTAAACCGCCATGTATTTTAAGAGGTAAGAAAGACACCCCTTATCGTTACGTGGTGGAAGGTCTAACTGTTTCCCTGATACCGCTTCCCTTCAGACAGATGACACTTCTTCAGCATTCCTCGGGGAGCAGCAGAATGATGTGAACCCTCTTAGTTTAACTCGAAAACGTCCTTGTCTTATTCATCCTCTTGGACACAGAACTGTGTTTCTGTGTTCTTTTTTTGTAGCCCTGGCCCTGTGGATTTTTCTCCATGGCATCTGACGTCACCCTCCAGGTGAGAGGTCCACAGTGGCGCATGCTGTCGAGCCTGTTGAGCGTGTTGTCCCTGGCTGCTCTCAGAGGTTTGCTTGTTCTGTGTGCAGAGGCCTTACCTTCACACTCACCTGGTCACTGGTCCAGCCATTTTAATGTGAACTTGTCTTTCACCTTTTGCTTTCATTTCTTCACATTTTCTGCTCCACTGTGTTCTCTCCTCCAATTAATGTTATCACCCTAATATATCTGATGTATAACTTTACTTGGAGCCAGATAAAATATTTATCAGGGTTTTCTTTTTCATGTACCTCTTCTTACAACACTCCCACCCACTACTAAAATCATCTTAGAGTTTTATTTTTAATTCTAGAATTTCTTTTCATTGTGGTTATTGGATTTTTGTTTGTATGCTTTGCTTTTTGTGGCTGCTTCTCACTGTGTACCCCTGGCCAGTGTGGAACTCAGGATGTAGATCAGGCTGGCCAGCATGGAACTCAGTATGTAGATCAGGCTGGCCAGCATGGAACTCAGGATGTAGATCAGGCTGGCCAGCATGGAACTCAGGATGTAGATCAGGCTGGCCAGCATGGAACTCAGGATGTAGATCAGGCTGGCCAGCATGGAACTCAGGATGTAGATCAGGCTGGCCAGCATGGAACTCAGTATGTAGATCAGGCTGGCCAGCATGGAACTCAGGATGTAGATCAGGCTGGCCAGCATGGAACTCAGGATGTAGATCAGGCTGGCCAGCATGGAACTCAGTATGTAGATCAGGCTGGCCAGTGTGGAACTCAGTATGTAGATCAGGCTGGCCAGTGTGGAACTCAGTATGTAGATCAGGCTGGCCAGCATGGAACTCAGTATGTAGATCAGGCTGGCCAGCATGGAACTCAGGATGTAGATCAGGCTGGCCAGCATGGAACTCAGGATGTAGATCAGGCTGGCCAGTGTGGAACTCAGTATGTAGATCAGGCTGGCCAGCATGGAACTCAGTATGTAGATCAGGCTGGCCAGCATGGAACTCAGTATGTAGATCAGGCTGGCCAGCATGGAACCCAATATGTAGATCAGGCTGGCCTTAAACTATTGTCAATCCTCTTTCTAAAAGAAGTATAAAGCAAGAAATATTAAGATTTGAGAAGTATACCGTGCTACATTTAAAGGAAAACTCATTAGACTTATAGATCTCCCAGCAGAAATTCTGAAGGCCAACGTGGACTTTAATGAAGGACTTCAAGTTCAGAAAGAAAATTACTTTCAACTAAAATTATTATGCACAGCAGGGTTTTTCCTTTGGAAGGGAGAAGGGAAGACCCTCAGAGAAAAGCATGAACCCAGGAATTCATCCCATTCACCCAGCATAGGGAAGTGCCAAGAGAATCCCACAGAAGAGGAGTGGAGAAGCACACAATCATAGGCCGTTCTGTGTCTCCATATCTTTCCTAAAACTGTGGGTTTGTCTGCTAATACTTCATTAAATCCATTATCTGTATCTTTGACTTGTTCCTCTTTTCCTTCTGTTACACCGACAGGGCAGACATTTGCTGTTTATGTTAGTCAGTTTTCCCTTACTGTTATCAAAACACTTGAGGATAAGATACTTAAGAGAGAAAGATTTGCTTGGGGTTGTGTTTCAGAGGCCTTGGTTCCTGGTGCTAGCTGTCATGATGGAAGGGCATGGCAGAGCGGAGCTGCTCACCTGTGGTGACCAAGATGCTATCAAAGAAAGGGTGACAGAGAGAGGCGGGGCAGGGGATCACCTTGCTGACTAATCTGCTGAGGTCAGCATACTAGAACCAGTCAGCTCAGGAACCTGCTGAGAGGGCACTTCCACTCAGGCTGTAGTGACTTCTAGAGCTGCGGAGCAAGAACTCTCATAGGCCCTCTTCATCCTTCCTTGGGTCTGTCTGTCTGTTTTCGTTTGTTCGTTTCTGTCTAAACATATTATATCGGAAGAAGCAATTTGAAGCTCCACTATTATTTCTTCTACTCGCTCTGGTCCTTTGAGGTTTTCAGCTGATTTTGTTTTTGTTTTTGTTTTTGTTTTTTTACATTCTGACTTACTAAGCTTTTCACTGCACTACTTTGGGGTTTTGTTTGGTTTTTGCTTTGGGTTTGTCTTTTCAAAATCTGATTTAGCTGGTGCAGTGGTACCCAGCACGAGGTGAATGGGAAAAAACGAAAAAGAAAAAGAAAAGAAATAAAAAGGGAAAGAAAGGAAGCATGAGTGTCTCTGGAGTTAGTGGAGGAGAATGTTTATTATGTTGGTATGTGGGATAGCCAGAGGCAGGGACATCTGGGAGAGCACAGAGTGGACAGGACCCTGAGTTGGGCCATGTGGGGAGAAGGTGAGGGGAAGGAAGGGGAGAGGGGAGTTAAGTGTTGCAGCCAGGAGCAGGGTACAAAGAGAGCAGGCAACCAAAATGGCTGGATTATATGGGGAAGGGCAACCCTGCCCCCTGAGCTGGAGCAGTCAGGGTAGGGGGCAGGGAATGCCAGCCAAGAGGGCTCTGTAACAGGCAGGGCTGAGGGATTGGAGGAGAACCTGAGGCTAGGTCTGCCATGGTGTGTTAAACAGGCACCTCGGGCATTCCTTCCAAGTTTGAAACCTGGTGGTTTGTAGGCAGATGGATCTCTGAGTTCAAGGCCAGCCTGTCTACAGAATGAGTTCCAGGACAGCCAGGGCTACAGAGAGAAACCCTGTGGAGACAAAACCAAAGCAAACAAACAAATAAAACAAAACAAAACAAACCCAAGAACTTCTCTTTATTAAATAAATTTCTCATAGATATTTTGAATTGCTTTCTCTAGTCAATTTGATTGTTCAAATTTATTTTCAGATACATTATTGAGCTTTTAGAAAAAACATACATTTGAATTCTATATCATTCACTTCTATATCTGTGAAGTTCTGAACTTTATGAGGCATCATTATTTATTTTTCATATTTATTGTTTTTGTGTTGATATACACCTGTTGGGACGACTACTTTCCATATTCATGTGAGGTTTTAGCAAGGGGTTTCTCTCAACGAGGCCTCTCGGCATGTGTCAATCTGTCTGGCTTCTTCAGTTGTGAGCAGTGGATTTTAACACAACATGATTGTATTCCAAGCCACTTTCTCTGGATGTCTTGCAAGAGTATTGTGTGGCAATGCACGTAGGTATGGTAGGCAGCAGAGCACGTGTGCTGATCCTTAGTGGTCACAGCAGAGTGGAGTTGGGGATTTCCACTGACACTTTGGATCCTGTCTCGTAACTCAGAAACAGTTCTGATATTGGCTGCTCAAAAGGTAGCGAAGGGGGGTTGGGGATTTAGCTCAGTGGTAGAGCGCTTGCCTAGCAAGCACAAAGCCCTGGGTTTGGTCCTCAGCTCTGAAAGAAAAAAAAAAAAAAAAAGGTAGCGAAGGGCTAGATTCCAGCACGGTTTCTAGTGTCTTACAGGAATTGAAGCAGACCAGGATCACAGACACCCCTCGTTGGCACTCGTGTCCTGTCTTCTCACCAGGGTACAACCTGACAAGGGCTGGGCAAACCACTGCAGAGGACCCCTTTGCTGTGCCGCCCACAGCAGGTGTGTTGTCACTCTCTGCTGTTACTATAGGGACAGTGGATTGTGCAGGAGAAGGATGCCAGAGCACCTTATCCCTGTTCCATCCCAAGCCCCTGCCGGAGAGACTTGAAGCTAGACTCTGCTAGGGGATTTGTCTCAGGCACATGCTGGGTGGCATTCTGGTCAACAATGGATCACCTGTGCAAATGGAGTGCATACGATTACATATCAGAAAGGACACCATAGCTACAGAAGGCAACTTAAACTCACAAGAACAAAATGCCATAATGTTGCAATTCTCAGAAAATATCAGCCAGTAACTATGCATAGCTCTAGGTACTGAGGGTGTCGTTAGGGTGAGTCCCAACCCAGTGTAACTATTGCTGTCAAGGAAACAGAGAGATTTATACATAGAGACAGACAGACAGACACTGGACATCAGGTAAACACGAAGATGGAGATCTGCAAATCAAGGAAAACAGGAGAATCCCCAAGACTGCAAACTAGCAGTAAGTATCTTAGAAAGAGGCATGGAAAAGGCGTTCCTGCATAGATTCTAAAGAATGGATCCTGTGGACCCTTGGATCTCAGATTTCAAGCCCTTAAAACTGAGCTAATAAATCTCTGTGGTTTAAGGGGGTGGGGATTTAGCTCAGTGGTAGAGTGCTTGCCTAGCAAGCACAAGTCCCTGGGTTCGGTCCTCAGCTCCGAAAAAAAAAAAAAATCTCTGTGGTTTAAGCCATTCTTTCTACAATACCTTTATAGAGAAGCCCTAGCAATCCTTTCAGAATTCACTGAAACTAGGATGTCTGTCAAACGGTGTTGAAGGCATCGGTTAGTAAAGCAAGAGAAGGAAGACAGAAGGTGAGACAACTGAGTGATATGGCCTTGCCCATGGAGCTTTGCCGTCTGTAGCCCTGGTACAGCTTCATGGAGGAAAAAGGCAAGAGGAAAGGATGCCATCATGAGAGAGAATCTTCTCAGCTTGTAGGAGTCTCTTTCTTTGTAGGCATTTTCTCTTAGACATTGCAGCCTAGAGCTGTCAGTCTAAACAATGAATTTATTTAAATATTTAGCCCCAAGTGCTACAATGATTATGAATGAGATTAAATTGTATGTGCCAGGCTCTATAGAAATATTGATTCACTTTACAGGTAGGAAGACTGAGAAGTGGATTACGTTGTTAGTTCAAGGTCACAAAGCCCAGATCTGCTTGGTTTCAAAGTTTCTGCTTTCTAGTGACTCTCCTGCTACAGTTGGTTCACCCCACTGTTCACAGGACACGGACCAAGTCAGCGAATGCTCTGTTCTCCCCTGCAGGAATCCTTACCTTGAACAACAATCGGGAGCTAAGGAAGGAGAGGTAAGCGAAGTACTTATTCTGGAGGCATGATCCAAGGGAGCCAGCCAGCCGAGTCACCAGGCTCATACCCGTGGATCCTTCTATTACAGATACGTACACACTTGTCATCCCATCACGCAGGAAGTGGAGGCAGGAGGATTACTACAACTTTAAGGCCAGCCGGTATTCATCATGAATTTCAGGCCAGCCAGTCTTACATGCTAGACTCGGTCTCAAAAGCAAACAAACAAAAAAACAAAACAAAAGGAGAAACAGTATTTTCATACATTATTTTAAAAATTAAAACGAACGTAAAACAACCCAATTTTAAGTAAATGTCAGCGCTCTTCAGAGCTATTCTTAAGACCAAGGCAAAAGAAAACTATATGGCCTGGTCTTTTACATCAGTCTTTGCAAAATCTGTGAGTGTGTGTGTGTGTGTGTGTGTGTGTGTGCGCGCGCGCGCACGAGTGCGTGCATGCGCGCCCATGTGTGCAGGGTGTATACATATGCTCACGCCTGTGTACTCACTTGTGAAGGCCAGAGGCTGAGGTTGGGTTTCTCTCCTCCATCACAACATACAGGATCCACTTCTTATTTCATTTCTAGTGAAGAGCATTATTGTGGTTTGTGGGGGTTTGTTTGTTTGGGGGTCTGTTTGTTTTGTTTTGCCATGTGATGTTCCTAAACAATTCCTGTTTCAAAATGTAAATAAACCTTCTTATGTAAACAATACAGGTTAAACACCGTGAGACCAGACATTGAAGTGCACGGCTGTAATCCCAGCACCTGGGAGGTTGAAGCAGGATGATCCTAGTTGGAAAGCAACCTGGTCTACAGGGCAAGAGCCTGTCTCAAAAACAAACCAACAAAGGTTGGAGAGATTTTTCTTCTTTTTTAAGGTGAGTCAGTGAGGATGAATGAGTAGGCAGTTAGTGTATTAACTAAGGCTAAGGCTGTGGCTGGAAGAACAGAAGAAAAGAACATAAAAAGAGAGATGGAGCTGCCGGATACCCACAAATCCTTCCCAGGGGCTTATGCCCAGATGTCCTCAGCTCCTCCTCCCAACTGAAGTAGATGAGGGATTAAGGTTCCTTCTACCCTCGTCTTTGATTTGCATCCTATCCACTTGTAAACAACATCACCTATACTCTTTCAAATTACTGTAATAGTCCTTTATTTGAGATTCCCTGACAGCTGAATCTGACGGGTAGCCATACAAAGTGCTACAAGAAGGCAGAAGATACAACTCAGGAAGTTGTACACCTGGCCTGAGGCTGGTTAGTCACTTCTGCTCAGGACCATTCTGGAGAGAAGGCAGTCTAGTTGCTGTCCAACTTCCTGGAGGAAGACACAAGTGAAAAGCAGTCAGCTACACACACACACACACACACACACACACACACACACACACACACATTTATACACTTACACTTATACACATTTGCACACTTACACACACACACACACCCTGGTGCTTCAGTGGACTCTGACCTGATGTGGTAAGCCCTGTGAGATGGAGAACTTTGAAAAGTACCAATTTAGGTCGAATGACAGAGCCATATTTGGTGATTCCTTTGCCTCTAAGAAGCGGAGACAGACGCTTTACTTCTAAGTCCACCTGACCTCTCCTGACCCATACATCACTTGTTCACTTTATTTATGATGTGTGTGTGTACGTGTGCAGTATGTATGCAGTGGGTATATGTGTGAGCACATGCAGAGACACAGGTTAATATTGGGTGTTTCTCTTATTTTTTTTTTCTTATTTTATGAAATAGGGTCGTTCACTAAACCTGGAACTTCCTGTTTTACCGAGGCTGACTGGCTAGCAGGACCCCCTCCAGGACTCACTCCCAGTGCTGGGGTTACAGATGTACATCACCATGCCTGGCTTTTACAGGATGTTGGGGATCTGAACGCAGGTCCTCATGCTTGCACAGCAAACACTGTACCCACCAACCCATTCCCCCAGCCCTCAATTTTATTTACTTTTAAATTTTAACTTATTGTGATTTAGGGGGTAGGGAAAAGTTGGCTTTTTGTTCATTTGTTTGTTGTTTGTTTTGAAGGATTTAACTCATGGCTTAAGAAGGGATATGTCCACCATGGTGGTGAAGCCATGACAGCCAGAATATGAGGTGTTTGATTACTGCATAGTCAGGAGTCAGAGAAATGTATCTGGTCCTTGGCTAGGGTAATGGCTGCTCTTGGTTGTCAACTTGACTGCATCAAGTGGCTAGATACACTTGTGAGGGATTTTTCTTAATTAAATTATTTGAAGTGGGAAGTCCCACCTTTAATCTAGATCTTTTGAGATGGGAAAATCCATCTTTAATCTAGGCCACGCTTTCCAGGGGCAGCCTGTATAAATGATAAGGAAGAAGGAACCCCTTTGTTCTTCGCTTGCTTGCCCTTGCCTTGCTGGCAAGTTCATCCCTTTACTGGCATTATAGCCAACTGCTTTGGGATTCCGGCATACACTGAAGACCAGCTGAGACATCTTGAACTTTCTGTTGGTAGACAGCCAGTGTGTGTGTGTGTGTGTGTGTGTGTGTGTGTGTGTGTGTGTGTCTTAGTTCTGGCTTTATTGCTTTGAAGAGACATTATGACCATAGCAACTCTTATAAAGGACAACATTTAACTGGGGCTGGCTTACAGTTTCAGAGGTTCAGTCCATCATCATCATGGTGGCAAGCATGGCAGCATCCAGGCAGACATGGTGCTGGAGAAGGAGCTAAGAGTTCTACATCTTGGGGTTAGGGATTTAGCTCAGTGGTAGAGCGCTTGCCTAGCAAGCCCAAGGCCCTGGGTTCAGTCCCCAGCTCCGGAAAAAAAAAAAAGAAGAGTTCTACATCTTGATCTTCAGGCAGCAGAAGGAGACTGGAACCTTAAAGCAGGCCCTCACAGAGACACACCTACTTCAACAAGCCACACCTACTGCAACAAGCCACACCTACTGCAACAAGCCACACCTACTGCAACAAGCCACACCTCCTAATAGTGCCACTCCCTATGTCCAGGCATTCAAACACATGAGTCTATGGGGGCCGTGCTGACTAGAACTTCTAGAGATTTGTGACTAATATATCTGGCTTCTTCCTTTTCCTGTTTTTATTCAGTCTAGGACCCCAGCCCAGCCCATGGGATGATGCTACACAGGTTCAAGGTGAAGCTTCCCTATTCAGTTGAGTGTCTCTAGAAACACCCTCATCCACATCTTTGCAGGATGTACCAATCCCAGCATCTCCAACATCCCGGGGTCTCCACTGCAACTTCGGCTTCATCTTCACAGCCTCATATGATGGTCTCTTTTGGTCTTCTTGTAGGGACTCTGACCCCACCATTCACTGCCTGATCTTAGCAGCTCTCTGGAACCTTGGCAGAAGCCTCCGTGGCCCTACAACCCTCACATGTTGCACATCTGCTAATCCAGGACGTTGAGGGTGACAGGTTCTGCCCGCAGCTCAAGATGTGCTCTGTCCGTTCTACCACAGCTTCCGTGCACTTTAGAGGCTCAGCCTAGGAGAATGTCTTCTAAGCGGTATTTTCAATGTTCACTCTGACAATTTCATGCATATATGTAATCACATTATCACTCCATTAATAATAATTAATAATAATCAGCTCACATTAATCACTCCACCCCCTCACATGGGCCTCCTACCCCACCTCCCCCAGTTTCCCCCACCTCCTGCCTCCAAGTCCTCTTCCCTTGTTTGTGTCTTTGTGGTTTGTTCCTATTTTTAAAGCAGTTGTTTTAAAAGCAGAGAATCCCTTCCTCTGCGTTTTCAATCTGGCCTCCAAACTCTTCCGCCTTACTCCGGAGGGCTAAAAGCCACGTGGTCAGATTTACCACAGAAGCGACCGAACTTCTCCAGACCAACTTTCTGTGTTAGTTTCTTTCTCCATTGTTTCTGACAATATGCTTGTCAGAAGCCACTCCAGGTGAACAAAGATTTAGCTCATGGCAAGCAGTGGAGTGCCAAGTGTGGTAAGACTGCACCAAGAGGCAGGGAGCAGAGTGAGGGATCTGGTGTTTGTTTGCCTGGGCTTTCTGTTTAGAACTGTTTGTTTTCACACTGAGTTTCACTGTGTAGACCAGGTTGGCTCCAACGTCCTGATTTACCTGACCCGGCCTCCCCGGAAGAACATGCATAGCCTGGAACAACTTTGATTGCGTTTCAAATTTTTTTTCTCTTTTGTTGGTTCTAAAATAAACTTTTTAAAAAAGATTTATTTATTTCAGGCATGTGAGTACACTGTCACTCCCTTCAGACACACATCAGAAGAGGGCATCGGATCCCATTACAGATGGCTGTGAGCCACCATGTGGTTGCTGGGTATTGAACTCAGGACCTCTGGAAGAGCAGTCAGTGCTCTTAACCGCTGAGCCATCTTTCCAGCCTCAGTTCTGAAATTTTTGACTATGCTGTGACTTGACATAGTGTATCATCTTCTTCATGCATCTTGGTTTCTATTAATCTTTCTCCTGTGGATTTATGGATTTATTGTATTTATCCATTTGAGTCACTGGGTTTTGCCTTTTCTTTTTCTCTCTGTTCCCTTTTTCCTTCAGACAGGGTGTTTCTCTATAGCTCTGGCTAGCCTAGAGCCTGGCACATAGATGAGGCTAGCCTTCAACTCATGGGGATCCGCCTGTCTCTGCCTTCAAAGTGATGGAATTACAAGAACTTGCTGCTATATCTGACTACTAAGTTTTCAATATTCTTTTTCTATCTTGCCTTCTCTCATGTCCTTCAAGAACAATAACTCGTCCCTTTGGGATTGCGCCACATTCACTGACACTTTGTTCTTTATTTTAAAATCATTTTCCTACTCTGTTTTGTGTTTGCTGTCTGAGCTCATGTGGATCCAATTAAAGTTAATCTATTTCAATATGAGATGACATTTTTTGCAAGAATTTTTGGTACTTTTAAGTAGGGATATTTTTACTATTTTCATTAGTGCAGTTATTTTTGAACATATGGTATACGGTTTGCCGTACCCTTTCCTAACAATTGCATTCCTGGCAGTTCTTTGCCAGTTGTGACTGATTTATTGCTGACCACTGTGTGCTGCCTTTTCCTGTCTAGATTCAGCTCCTGTATCATTCTCCCCACCAGCAAGGACATCGGAAGTTGTCCTGTTACTTTGTAGCTGCTGTGTAGCTTGCTACAAAGCTTTGTTGACAGATGTTTTAAGCTTGGAAACTGTTTCATCTTCCTGCATCTTCTTTTTACCCTTTTCTAGGTAGAGATCTGTGGTTTTGAACAGGAGTAATTATTCTCCAGCGGGAAGCAAGGGGAAGCACAGTCCCCAATAGTCAGGGAATTAAGAGCTTCTCCATCCTTCCAGATGGGAGTGGGTGCCCGCCCACCCCCCCATCAGCCAGAGGACACTGGTACCTTTTGCTCTAATTCCTCTGGGGACTCAGGTAGTTTCCTTCTTCTGCCCCTCCCTCCCTTGCTTCCTCCCCTGCTCCATCCCTTTCTTTTGTTTTTGTAACACCAGGCTTCACTCAGTAGCCCCTGTTGGATTCACTGTGTGGCCCAGACTCAAGGCAAAGCCTGCTTCCGCCTCTTGGTGCTGAGACTTACAGGTGGGAACAGAGTTTCTTTTCCTTTTTCTTTGTCCTTTTTGAATCAGTTTCTGTATGTCAAGAAACTACCTGAGCCTATGTGTGGTGGGCCATTCTGCTAGTGTTTGAGAGGAAGGGGAAGGAGAGTCAGGAGTTCAAGATCATTCTTAGCTACCTAGGAGAGTTCCAAGTCAGCCTAAGCTGCAGGAGACCAAGTGTAGAAATAAATTTTGTTTGTTTTTGTTTTTTAAAGAAAGAGGGGCTGGGGATTTAGCTCAGTGGTAGAGTGCTTACCTAGGAAGCGCAAGGCCCTGGGTTCAGTTCCCAGCTCCGGAAAAAAAAGAACCAAAAAAAAAAAAAAAAAAAAAAGAAAGAAAGAAACTGAGCAAGGTGTAGGGGTACATGCTGGCAACTCCAGCATTCAGGAAGAGGGAGAGTTCTAGGCTAGTCTGGACCATAGAGAAAGACCCTCCTTCAAAAAAGCTCAGCTAGTTTCTTGACACACTGATCAATAAACTGATCAATACTCAGTTGAATTAAACGACTGGTTAAAAGCTCTCTGAGCACACACTGCTCTAGAAACTACCTTGGTTTCCCTAAGAGTCTCAGCTCCCTCTTCACCTCTGTGAGCCTCCCCGGCCCTCTGCTCTCCCTTGGCAGTTCTTTGTAAAACTATAAATCTAAGTAATCACAGCCCCCACCCCCTTGTTTTCCTTCTCCCCGAGGCCATTCCCAGAGGCAATGGTTCCTATTGCCTGATTGCCTGATGTCTAGTAACTTGAAATCTGTTTCATATAGCTCATTCTTTTTATTTTTCCAAGACAAAGTTTCTCTATGTAGCCCTGTCTGTCCTGAAACTTACTCTGTAGACCAGGCTGGCCTCAAACTCGGAGATCTGCCTCCCCCTGCCTCCCTAGTACTGGGACTATAAGGTGTTTGCCACCATCACTGGGCTATAGAGCACTTTCTTTTTATCCTTATTTTAGTGTAACTGTTCCTGATATTCTATCTAGGTTGGATGCAAAAGCCCACGTTTGTTGTAATCCGTACTCAGTAATATGTGCAGTGTGCCAGACGTTGGTCGGAATGATCACCGAGGTGACTTTGTTACAGCAGATACAATGTGAGAACAAGATACCTCTTAAGCAAATAGTTGCAACACTATGTATCAAGTTCAAATAGAGACTAATAAAGAGACATTCATAGTCCCTGCCTGAGAGTTGAGCCAAGATAATTTTTCAAAAGGGCCTGAAGATAATCCAGAGTCCTTGAGGGGAGGCTCCTAACTAAAATGGTACCCGGTAACTGTGTAGAGAGACCCTTCAGCTTCCTTCAAAGTGCCTCAAGTATAAACCCCTAGGGAGGCTTCTGTAAGAAGCAAGAACCCTGAAAGTAGAGGAAGGCAGATCTCCATGATTACAAGGACATCCTGGTCTATGTAGTGAGTCCAGCTAAGGCTAAATTCAACACAAAACAAAATAACCAACCTAGCTGGGATTAGTGGTGAACTCCAATACTCCCAGTGCTTGGGAGGCCAGGGAAGGAAGATCTTGAGTTCTAGGGTTGTCTGGGCTATGGGTCCCTGTCACAAAAACAAAGCAAAATAAAATAAGCCCCAGTTTACTTCCTGCATCAACACCCAGAGTTTTTTCAACAAAATGAGCTTGCTCACACAACTGCTGACCCCACTTTTAGAAAGGTACAAGTTTCCCACCGATAGAAGCTTTAAGGTCTAGAAGGTCTACAGCACACATCACATGACATTCTACCCATTCTTTTTTTTTTTTTCTTTTTTTCGGAGCTGGGGACCGAACCCAGGGCCTTGCGCTTGCTAGCCAAGTGCTCTACCACTGAGCTAAATCCCCAACCCCCTACCCATTCTTGTAGCTAGACCCTCATAGCTCATGGTTCACCCGGGGCAGTGCCCTCTGTTGACTTTTTTCTGGACTTTTGAAATTTTTGTTCCTTTTCAAATCTTTGTTTCTGCTTCATTTGATTGCCATTCATCTGCCCAAGTTCAACATGGACTGTGTAGGTGTAAGTAGCCTTGCCGTCTCCTACTGCTCCAAGTGTGCCTCAATTGCAGTGGCTCATGACCAGCCAGGACAACCATCCCAGCGTGTGTGTGTGTGTGTGTGTGTGTTGAAGGGTAGGGATTTGGGGTAGCACATTATCTGCATATTCCAAGATGTACAGGCCATCTTGATGTTTGCTGGATGAATGAGCTCTGAGTGGGCTAGAATAACAGGATCCATTTCCATCAATAAAATATGCATTTATAGGGCTTGCAAAAGGGCTCAGTGGGTAAAGGCATTTGTCACCAAGTCTGACAGCCTGAGTTTGATCACTGAAACCTGATGACAGAAGGAGAAAATCAACTTCTGTAAGTTTTCTATGATTGTAACACTTGTGCCAAGACATGAGTGTGCTCCACCTACTTGTATACCTCATAAATACATAAATGGGGGCTGGAGAGATGGCTCAGTGGTTAAGAGCACTGGCTGCAATTCCAGAGAGCCCAGGTTCAATTCCCAGTATCCATGTATAACTCTAGTTCCATGTCATCCAACATTGTCACACTGATACGAATGCAGGCAAAACACCAATGTATATAAAATAAAAATAAATTCCAAATAAATACATGTATCACAGTGTTGTGGTGTATGCCTTTAATGCTAGCAGAGGCAGAATCAGGAGGATCTCTATGAGTTCAAGGACAGCCTGGTCTACACAGTTCTAATATAGCTAGGACTACATAGAGACACCTCAATCAATCAATCAATCAATCAATCAATGCAATTTAAAAACTTTAAAGTACCTTTTTAGTAAAACATCTTCAGTGGAAGTGAACCAAATATGGGAGGGGGAGAACTGTGTTTATACATAGCCTAGCATTTAGAAAGAGAAATTCTTGAATATTCCAATGAGTTGTCTTAAAGGAAGTGATGAAACAAATATTTCCATTTAACCAAAAGCCTCCTTCCTGGTATACCCCACATGTGGTCACATCTTAGATCGGGTGAATTATGCTACTTGGTTTTTCTTATCATCTTGGTGATTTTGTATAGTCTTTAGTCACATGCATTGCAAATATCTCATGATGCTGCCTGTTGAATTGAGTTAATTTTCTTTTTTTCTTTTTTCTTTTTTTCAGAGCTGGGGAACGAACCCAGGGCCTTGCGCTTGCTAGGCAAGCGCTCTACCACTGAGCTAAATCCCCAACCCCTTGAGTTAATTTTAATAGAAAACTTTAGCATCTTTTTTGTCCTAGTCAGAATTTATATTTTATTTAAGAATGTTCCTGGGTAAGGTTTTATTTTTTCTGAAAGTGTGTGTGTGTGTGTGTGTGTGTGTGTGTGTGTGTGCGCCCGCGCGCGCCCCACGGCACATATGAGGTCAGAGATTCTCTGATCTATGCCTGCTATCTGGAATTGGAATGCTGGGATTACAGATCCATGCTACTACAGGTTTCCGGGGATCTGAATGCAGATTTTCAGGCTGAACAGCAAGCCTTTTTCCTTCCGGAGCCATTTCCATAGTCCTGAAAGTTTTAATTTTCATATAGAATTATATGTGCTAGGAGATGGGGACTCTGTTTAATTTTTCCTCTCTCATTGACAAGTTGATCCAGGTCTATTCATTAGACAACTTTCTTATTGGTCTCCAGCATCTTTTTGGTTATATCAAGTGTCCATGTGATGAATTTGTTCCTGTTCTGTCCTTTTATCTAGCATTGTGTCAATGATACATCCTTACAGTGAGGAATGTAAACACAATCCTCACCAGCAGTACAGGAGGATGACTTCAAGGAAGATGGCTTCAAGGAGGATGGCTTCAAGATCGAAGGTCAAGACAAGGCTTTGCTCTGTTCTAAAAATCACGTTGATGTTAATTTACATATTCCAAATATCATGTTCTTATTGAAACCCCATTCCTTGTGGTTTCTAATAACCTCTTTGACACAATAAAGCATATGCTAATACATATGCTTGTAGCTGTCGTCCAGCATATAAACCTTTTTGTCCAGCCACCCCTTTAACCCTCTGAATATTTAATCCTGCTGAATATGGAAACATTACTTTTAAAGCTTGCTGCATTGTGTTTTCTAGGTTAGATCCTTTTTTAACTAGTTTACACATTCAGTTCTCTCCACAATATATCCTTAAAGAACGGATAGTAATTGTCAAATTATTCTAGGTTTAGGCCTCAGCATCAGGGAAAAGATGCAGATTTTTCTACTTGTCTTTGGAGATGGTGCATCAGTGTCTTCTCACATTCTTTCTGCTCCCCTGAAAACGAAACAGACGGCAATCCAGTTTCCACTTTTTGGGGAAACTCAATTTTCCTTCTATACAAGCTTTTAGGCTCTTCCTTTTAGCTTTGCAAAATCTTGTAAGAATTTGTATAATGCATGGTGTGCTTGTATGTGTGTATAGTGTGTGTGTGTGTGTGTGTGTGTGTCTGTGTCTGTGTCTGTGTCTGTGTGTGTCTGTCTGTCTCTACCCCCCCCCTCTGTGTTTTAAGTTTACTCTGCTTAGTAGTCTCTCAGTATAAAGTCACAGTCTCACTGGCCTGGACTTTGCTGATCAGGGTAGGGTTCTGGCCTTCATGCTTGCTGTGCAAGCACTTCACCAACTGTTTTAGCCCTAGCCCTAGCCCTAACCCTAGCCCTAACCCTAACCCTAACCCTAACCCTAACCCTAGCCCTAGCCCTAGCCCAAGCCCTCACCTATAATTTCTTTCTCTTTTCTTCAATAGGGATGGAGTGGGGAGAGCCAGAGAGCACACAGCTTTTCTAAATATAGACTATTTCTCAGCCATCTGATGTCCCACCATCCCACCAGCAGACATGTCCCACACGAGGTAATTCCTACTCTTCATTTCCTCGGTTTAGAATATAAATGGTGTCCCCCAGACATTTGGAGAGCACTTCCAGTATGAGAGAAAGGTAAGAAAGCCGATCTGGGGGCTTGGTAGCTCAATGTTTGGATGCTTGTCAGGAAAGAGAGAGAATGGCAGGGCCATGCCCTGAGTGGTTAAAAGATGGATTCTACTTCACAGACGGATACAAATTCCAGCCTACACACATACACACACACACACACACACACACACACACACACACACACACACACACTCAGCAGCCTCCACTCCAGGAACAGTGCTGGAGAAAGGTTTTGCTTTAAGCCAGATCTTGGCTTTCAGCGGTCCCTAGCACTCGAGTCCAGGTGTGTTCACTCATGCACAGTTGGGAAGAGATTACTGGGGACAGGGTGTCAGCTCTGCGAGAGTTCACAGAGGGAAATGACCACTCCAGAAAGAGAAGAGTGCAGTCATTAGTAGGCATGCTGTGCTTTGCAAGTCCCAATGGTCACTCAGCTGCTGTTGTTCCAGTGATGGAAGTCCCAG
This sequence comes from Rattus norvegicus, assembly GCF_021556685.1. Taxonomy (NCBI): domain Eukaryota; kingdom Metazoa; phylum Chordata; class Mammalia; order Rodentia; family Muridae; genus Rattus; species Rattus norvegicus. The sequence goes on from NC_141534.1 coordinate 147,961,856, forward strand.
CTGGTGAGGAAGCTGCTTCATCAGGATGCTTTGCTTGAGATTTTTCTTCCCCCCTTTTGGAAGATGCACCTCGAAGAGACCAGCTCCATGCTGGTGCTGTAGCTGCAATCAGAGGGCTTGGATTCTACCCGCTGCCCTGTCACAGCAGCCACTCTGATAACAACAGACAAGAACACAGCTGCCGTTCAACTCCCACAGGCTGTCTCATGCGGTCCATGCATCTGGTTGTGTGACCCATGTTTAGCCAATGCTGGTTACCTCAGAAATCTTGGTGCCCGTGTAATACTTAGGGTTCTTGTCTTTTCATTTTTTTTAAAAATGTATTTATTCATTATATAAGTACACTGTAGCTGTCTTCAGACACACCAGAAGAGGGCATCGGATCCCATTACAGATGGTTGTGAGCCACCATGTGGTTGCTGGGAATTGAACTCAGGACCTCTGGAAGAGTAGTCGGGTGCTCTTAACCACTGAGCCATCTCTCCAGCCCAGGGTTCTTGTCTTTTCAATGTCTTGCATTATCATATTAAAATATAAGGTATGCCTCGTGTTACATTGTGATTGAACAAGGTAGCTGGAAAATAAAAGACAGAGGACACTGACCTCATGGCAGCAGGTTGTCCTTTACTAGAACATTGAAAGGCAGGAGCCTCTCTGAGTGGGCAGAGACTGTGTGCTGTGGGGGCTGGGAAAGCTGGGCCTTTATGGACGATGAGAGGGGGATGGGGCCAAGAATTCTTGTGGTTTTTGTGAGAACTGCTGTTTGGAGATACACCTGGGGCTATTCCCGAATGGAACATTTAACTTGAGATAGATTTCTTTATCGGGGGGCAGGGTGATTCCTTAGTTTAGGAGGTCTTTGCCCAGCGCTTGGGAGGCTGAGGCAGGAGGATCACTGCAAGTTTGGTAAGTTTGGGTTATAGGTTCATCAGCTTGAGTCTGTCTCAAAAACAAACAAACAAACAAATAATTCAAAACAAAATAAAAATATCGCAAAATATAAAAGCCCATTTTAAATATTTTCCTTTGGTGCTTAGGGATGAACAGTAGCCCGTTTTCATCTATAGTGTTCCCAGGTAGATCTGTCTACATGCACTATGTGGATATTTTCAGGAATGAGTAATCTGTAAGTTTTACGTTGCACGTCACCCTGGGTATCGTGACAAAGTCACACTGTTCTGTTGTCTTGCTGGGACATGACTCATCCCGTGGAACAGGTCGGAAGGTGTGAAAGCCATTGTCAAAACGGTTTTTGAAGCTGGGCTGCGGGCACATACAGGCCTGCCATGCCGCTACCTGGGAGATGGAGGCCAGACAATCAGGAGGTAAGTCTAGCCTGGCTCCATGACACTTTGTCTCAAAACAAAGTAAAAGAAAGAAAGTGACATCGACTAAAATCACCAGTTATGTTAGGGAGGATAAAAATGTTTAACAAGGTGTGGAGAGAGATGGCAGGGCCCGGCACAGTGTCTTTCCTGTGTCTTCTTAGACAGTACCCACTAGTGGGTGTGTTCTGTTAACTTGTACAGCAGGGCAGCTAAGGGAGAGGCTTGTATTTGGGTTTGTACAGTGTTAGTTTCACCCTGAGATTCTACAGAGCGTGTAGGGGGGATGAGAGCAGGGCAGCTCTGCAGAAAGCTGGGCATTGTTGGGCAGGCCTTGGAGAGAGAGGGAGGGAGGAATGAGCAGTGGTGGCTGAGGAGACAGCAGCGGGTTGGCTGTTAGACAGTTAGTTACTGATCCACTCCTGCAAATGAAACAGTGATGTAAAGGACTGAAAATCCAGTTATGGGCTATGATGGGCAGAGGGAACCTGAGGGAACATGGCCATGCTGAAGTCATGGAGCGGGTGATACAATCCGAATGCATCACACAGGATAAAAAGCAACTCATAATAAAGCATACCAAAAGACAGATAAATCATAGCTGCATATGAACCACAGATACAGTAACTAAATACATAAAGAATACATTTTGGAGAAACAAAGGAAACCAAGCTCTTTACTGACAGCTATCCCTCAGCCCCCGACTCTGCATCTCATGTGTATATGTAAATACCACCAATTGTCCAGCACGAACCATGAGGTACAGGCTGATAAATAACTTATTCATGTAAGTAAAAATGTACCTCCTGTGAGCTTACCCAAATAGACTGGCTATCCATGGTATATAGTGTACTAAAACCATGCTAGAGACCTGAGACCTGTATTTTCAAACATACCAGACCAACAAAAATTTTAACACTCTCACCTGAATCACAAAAAAGAAAAGGTTACCTAACACTGTGGTAACACTGTGGTGGTGGCCCACAGACATGTGGTCTGATCATCAGGGTGTGCGTTAAGAGATCCACAGGAAGAGAATTTCTGACAGCTCCAGTGGCTTTAGCTCACCATGATTGTCGATCAAAGCGGCCCACTTAGATTTCCATCAGTCTGCCTCACTGTGGTCCTGTGCTTCCTCAATGGTTCCTCCTCTCCCTCAGTGGTGCTAAACAAACCTCAGGACCTAGGGGGCCCAGTGCTGTGGCTCTCAGCAGCTCTCAGCCAGGTTAATTAATATCTAACCATCTCTTTGCATTTGTAATAGCTCTCTGCCTGGGTAAAGTCTCTCGCTACTAGGCCTGATGACCTGAGTCTAATCTCAGGAACTCACATGGTGGAAGGAGAGGACTGACTCTCAAAAGTTGTCCTGGGGGGGTTGGGGATTTAGCTCAGTGGTAGAGCGCTTGCTTAGGAAGCGCAAGGCCCTGGGTTCGGTCCCCAGCTCCGAAAAAAAGAAAAGAAAAGAAAAAAAAAAAAGTTGTCCTTATCTCCAAACATGAACCATGGCATGGTTCACATGTGTGCACACAAACACACACAAATAAATAAATGTAATTTAAACATACTTTTAATTGATGATGATGCTGTCAATTATAGCCAATGAAACTGATCAGTTTGGTTAAGTGTTATTCAGTATATTATGACTTTCTTTTTTTTTTTCTTTCTTTTTTTTTTTTTTTTTCCGGAGCTGGGGACTGAACCCAGGGCCTTGCGTTGCTGGGCAAGCACTCTACCACTGAGCTAAATCCCTAACCCCATGACTTTATATTTTTAACATAACACAATCACAACACCTAGCGTGTACAAGACCCTGGATTCCACCTCCAGCATGACAAAAAGATAAAACTTTTTGATCAGAGAAAGATTTTCAACAGATTGAAAAGGCAAATTACAAGCTGTGGAAAATATTTGAAAAGTTATGTCTAATGAATGAGTGTTACCCAAAATAGGCAAAGAGATACTAAAACCTAGTGACAAGAATTCAACTAAAAAATAAAATGGGCTGGTGGGGGGGGGGGGGAGCGTGTGCAGAGATGGCTCAGTAGTCGAGAGCACTGGCTGCTTTTCCAAAGGTCCCTGGTTCAATCCCCAGGGCACCCACATGGCAGCTCACATCTGTCTATAACTCTGGCTCCAGGAGATCCGACACCTTCACACAGACATACATGCTGGCAAAACACCAATGCACATACATTAATAAAGAAATGGGAAAAAAAATTGGGTCAAAGACCTTAGCAGAGACATCACCTGGGAAGACATGCTTACATAGTAAATAAACACATGGAGAGACCACCACATCAGCCATCAGAGAAATGCAAACTGAGCAACAACGAGAAATGGCTGCCCACTCACTGGAATGCCCAAACCTGGAGCACAACTCCAAACGTTGGTGAGCATTTGAGTCAACAGGAAGTCTCATTCACTGCTGGTAGGAATGCAATAGTATCCAATTCAGAAATTATCACATGACCCGGCAATTGTTTTCCTTAGTATTGACCCAGACTATCTGCACAAAATCTTGAAAATGAACGTAATCTTAGTTACTTTTATTACTGCTGTGATAAGTCATGAGAACCGAGGCATTTAATTTGAGACTCGCAGTTCCAGAGGGTAGGACAGCTCATGGCCATCATGGCAGAGAGCATGGCAGTAGACAAGCAGGCATGGTGCTGACAGCTTACATCTGATTCACAAGCAAGAGGCAGAGAGCTAACTGGGAATGGTGTGGGCTTTTAAAACCTCAACGCCCACCCCCAGTGATACAGGTCCTCATACAAGGCCACACCTCCTAATCCTTCCCAAACAGTTCTACTAACTGGGACCAAGCATTCAAATACATGACCCTATGAGGGTCATTCTCATTCAAACCACCACAGTTTACAGTAGCTTTATTCATAAGTGTGAAGGCTTAGAAGCAACCAAGATTTCCTTAAAACCAGGAAACAAACACTACAAAGTAAAAGAAGACTCTATGAAAGGCTACAATGCTGTATGACTCTAACTGAATAACATTCTGGAAAACGCAAAGCTATGCAAAGGGTGAAGATGTCATAGTTTGGGAAAACAACAGGGAAACAAGGCTACCTTGAGCAGGGAAAATTCTCTGTAAGGTCCTAGAATAGTTGATACATGTCATTATATATTTATTAAAACCCACAAAGTGTACAACAGAAAGAGTGGCAGTGGTATGCCAGAATGAAAGTGATGTGCATGGAGTAGAGTCTCTGTACCTCCTCCCTCTCCTTCTCCCCCTCCCTCACTCCCTGCCCCTTCCCTCCCCGCCCTGTGAAGTTCATGTGCTCTTAATTTTTTTTAAAAATCTAATTATGAATTGGGCAGTGGTGACACAGGCTTTTAATCCCAGCACTTGGGAGACAGAAGCAGTCAGATCTCTGAGTTCAAGGCCAGCCTGGTCCTCAGAGCTAGTTCCAGGACAGCCAGGGCTACACAGAGAAACCCTGTCCCTAAAACAAACAAAAATCTAGTTATAACCTAAAGTGCAATGAAACAGACAACAACAAGGTGGAGGCGAGTCCGCAATTGAAAACAGCAGGCTACGGTAGCAGATCTCAGAAGAAAAGGAACCAACTTAAACTCTTACTAAGAAGTGTTAGCTGAGTGTGGAGGCACACATCGGTAATCCTAGCTGAGAAGAACCAGAAGTTTAAGGCTAGACAGATACACAGTGAAACCCTGTCTCAAACAGGTCAGCCAGCCAGCCAACCAACCAACCAACCAACCAAGCATGGTCCTTGTGAGATGACTTAGTGGTTAAAGATTCGTGCAGCCAAACCTGACGACGGGAATTTATCTCCAGGACTGTTATGGTGGAACAAGAGAACTGACTCTTGTAAGTTGTCCTCTGACTTCCATATACTTGAGCCCCCAACCCAAGAAATACATAAATAAATGTAATACATTTTTCAAGGGTTGGGGATTTAGTTCAGTGGTAGAGTGCTTGCCTAGCAAGCACAAGGCCCTGGGTTTGGTCCTCAGCTCTGAAGAAAAAGAATTAAGTACAAGCAAAGAAAAAGGACACTAGAGAAACAGCAAAAGAGGAAGCACATCCATTACAAAAGCTAAACTTGTAATGTGAACTGGGTATGGTGGCACACATCTTTGATCCCAGCACTCAGGAGACAGATGCACGAAGATCTCTGAGTTGAGGCCAGCCTGATTTACACAGGGAATTCCAAGACAACCAGGGCTATATAGAGAGACAGGAGGTTGGGGGAAACTCAAATGATCAAATTCTTGGAATTCAGACCTGGGACAAAGTGGCTGAGGTACGTAAGTGGACCTGGCCTCCAGGTTCTTCCAGCATCCCTCAGGGTAGGGCTGGCATACTCTGCCCTCTTCCAAAACTTTCTTTCTAGCTCAGGAACTGGGCTTCCCCTCCCCCAGAAGCTCTTGTGTATATAGCCAGACATTTTGGCCTCTCAGTCTCTCTCTCTCTCTCTCTCTCTCTCTCTCTCTCTCTCTCTCTCTCTCTCTCTCTGTGCTTGCTCTTTCTCTCTTCCCTCTCCATAGTGACTTCACTGACTCTTGTGGTCAGTGAACTCCCCCAAGAGCTGACCCTAATAAACCTGCTTTCATACTTTAATTTGGCTTGAATTGGCCCATTTCGTCAGTGGAGAATAACTTGTCACAAATGATAGCAGGAAGTTTTAATTCCCAAGCCACCTCTTTTGAGGCACCAGTAGCATAAATGTCAACTGGGGCCAGGGAGATGATTTAATAAGTTAAGATTCTTGGGGTTGGGGATTTAGCTCAGTGGTAGAGCGCTTGCCTAGCAAGCACAAGGCCCTGGTTTCGGTCCCCAGCTCCAAAAAAAAAAAAAGATTCTTGCCACCTGTTGGGGTTAAGGAGTCGCCACACAAACCACTCAGACTCTGGTCTCAGTTAAACAGGGCGGGTTTATAGAACACATAGACTCAGGAGCTGAAGGCTATGTCCACAAACACTGTCCAGAGACAGTTTATATAGAAAACAATCACAATGAGCTCATACCAGGTACTGGGGAGTTTCACAGCAACGATATGAAAGAGCTGGCGGGCATGGAACAAAATGACTACAGCCGTGCTGGGGAGAGGGGAGCTCGACTCTGCCAAGCCTGATGACCTAAGTTCCTAGGATCTGGAGGATGGAGAAAGAGCCAGATTTAGAACAACAGAAAGCAAAAGCGTGTAAGATCAGGTATGAGAGAGTACACAGTCATGTGCAGAATTTTGCTTGGCCTTCGCTGTTTCATGGGCTAGTTTGAACTCACGGACTACAGGAGCCCTGCTTTTCCCTCTGGAGTAGCTGACTGGCAGTTCAGAAACCTATTATAAACGGGTGATTTCCAAGCAAAATATAACTTGCCAGAATCCCAGAAACGTAGAGAGGTTCAATAACCTCGCTATCCTAGGTGGTTTTAAATCTATACTGTAATGAGCCATTTATTAAGACAGCTTCACACTGAGTTTTCTGTTCAAACTTAAGAGGTAACTCTAAAGTTTCTTACTTTTGTGTTTTTTTTTTTTTTTTTAGATCACAGAACAATATGAAATGTTCCCTGTTTCCTGCTCTAAAGGCAGTGGGACCTGAGAGTAGAGCCTAAAAGTGAGGTGGAATAGAAGTTTCACGCAATCGTCAACTTTAGACAGTTCATACACTGAGGGTTGAGGTGAGTCACACGTGTAAGGTGCTCACACAATCACAAGGGCAAAAACATGTTTTTCTGTAGAGGCCCATGAAGAACAACAGCTGAGGTAAACTCGCTTTTATCCATGACACCTGGGAGGAACATGAAACACAATCCAAGGACAAGGCTGTGTTTTTGAGGAAACTGAGGTCACAAGACTTTTGTTGTCTTGGAGGTTTCCAAGCAAGCACTCAGATTTGTCACAGTGACTCCATTCTTGGTCTGTATTCTGACACCCACAATTTAAAGACTCTAGTGTTTCTCTCCAGTTTTTTTTTTTTACTTTTTAAAGATTTATTTATTTTACTTATTTGAATATACTGTAGCTGTCTTCAGACACACCAGAAAAGGGCATCAGATCCCATTACAGATGTTCATGAGCCACCATGTGGTTGCTGGGAATTGAACTCAGGACCTCTGGAAGAGCAGTCAGTGCTCTTAACCACTGAGCCATCTCTCCAACACTCTAATGTCTCTTTAAGTACCAGCACTCAGCTGGAGGACTGGCTCAGTGGTTAAAGGTGGTCAAAAGCACTGGCTACTCTTCCAGAAGTCCTGAGTTCAATTCCCAGCAACCACATAGTGGCTCACACTTGTACGTAACTCAAGTTCCAGGGGATCTGACACATTCACACACACACATTCACACACACAGGCAAAACGTCAATGCACATAAAATAAAAGTAAATAACTAAAAAGAAATAAATACCAGCACTTAAATAATAGAGTCACGGGCATGGCTATCAACCTTGCTCATAGCAGATTCTAAGTATCAACAAATGGAATCTAACAGTGTCCCCAAAGAATAATCTATGTGACCTGAAAGTTATTTGTAAAGACTTTTAGGGGGGGCTGGGGATTTAGCTCAGTGGTAGAGCGCTTGCCTAGGAAGCGCAAGGCCCTGGGTTCGGTCCCCAGCTCCGAAAAAAAAAGAACCAAAAAAAAAAAAAAAAGACTTTTAGGATTCTAATCAAAGTGCTTCATTAATTTGCAATAAATGTTACCATTAAAACACTGACATTTCGGGGTTGGGGATTTAGCTCAATGGTAGAGCGATTGCTTAGGAAGCGCAAGGCCCTGGGTTCGGTCCCCAGCTCCGAAAAAAAGAACCAAAAAAAAAAAAAACACACTGACATTTCCAGAAGAAAAGATAAAATCTCTTCCTACTTGGTTATTTACTGTCTTTCAACAATATTTTAAATCTCATACACCTTTTGTTCAGTATATTCATAGGTATTTTATATTGGCACCTTTAGATGGATTTTTAATTAAAAAATTACATTTGTGTGTGTATGGTGTGTATGTTTGTGTGTGTGTGGGGTGTGTGTGTATGGTATGTAGGTGTGTGTAGTGTGTGTGTGTGGTGTGTGTGTGTATGGTGTGTATGTGTGTGTGTGTGGTGTGTGTGTATGGTGTGTATGTGTGTGTGTGGTGTGTGTATGGTATGTATGTGTGTGTGTTTAGTGTGTGTATGGTATGTATGTGTAGTGTGTGTGTGTTTGGTGTGTATGTGTTTGTGTGTGTGGTGTGTATGTATGGGTGTGTGTGTTGTGTGTGTGTATGGCGTGTATGTGTGTGTGTATGTGTCTGTGTGTGTCTGTGTCTGTGTGTGTGTATGGTATATATGTATGTGTATGTGTGTGCGTGGTGTGTGTGTGTGTGTGTGTGTGTGTGTGTGTGTGTGTACCAGGCCTGTCAGAGGACAACTTGGCAGGCATCAGGCCCCTCTGTCTACCACATGAGTTCCAGAAATCGAACTCAGATCATCAAGATTGGCTGCAAGTGCTGTGAATTGTCTCGCTGACCTGAGTGGGTTTTATTTTCTCACACTTTGCTACTGATATGTAACAAATTTAAACAATTAACCTTTGAACCCATGAACCTATGAACAATTAAACTTTGCTAGACCTTCTAGTAGTTTATCATTACAATCGTTTTAGAAAGAGAATCATGTCCTTTGAAAAAATATGTTCGTTTCTTTCCTAACGAATCTGCCTTTTGTTTTATTGCCCTGGGAAGAGAATGTACCATCATGTTGAATATTAGAAGTAAAAATGGATAGTCACATTTTACTGTTTCCTGTGACAAGAACTATTAAGCTTCACATTTACAATAGGCTTCTGCTAAAAGCCTTTCTTCAAATTGCTATCTGTTCTCCTTTTGCTAAGTAGACACTGGATTGTTAAATGTTAACCACTCAGCTAATTGTATAGTATTAAACTTCTAAATTATGAACAGGATGGATTGCAGTGATAGACTTAAATGTTAAGCACTTCTGGGGAAACTTTTTTTTTACGTCTATCTAGGTAGACTGCTAGGTAGCTTTAGTGATCTGTCAAGAGCTTTATCTGTTGGTGGGTTTAACTCCAAGTTTTCTCTGGAGCTATCTTTGCTGGGTTTAGTTATTAAGACACTACTGCTAGTAAATGATCTGAGCACTTTCTTATGTTAAAATACAGTGTCTGTGGGGGTGGAGAGATGGCTCAGCAGTTAAGAGCATAGACTGCTCTTCCAGAGGTCCTGAGTTCAATTCCCGGCAACCACGCAGTGGCTTACAAATATCTGTAATGGGATCTGATGCCCTCTTCTGCTGTGTCTAAGACAGCTACCATGTATTTATATACATAAATAAATAAATAATGAAAATACAGTATCCATGATAGCAAATCAGGCAAGTAAAGTATGTATAACTTGATGCCCTGTTCCAGGCAGAAGAGCCAGGGTGAGAAAAGCACTCTAGAAAGTGAGTGTAATCGTCTCACTGTGAGGCCCTGACTCTCTGTTCTTACTTCTCCACCTCCTCCTCCTCCTTTCTTCTTCTCACTATGTAGCTCTGGCTGGCCTAGAACTCTTCATGCAGACCATGAACTCACAGAGATCTGCCTTTGCCTCCTGAGAGCTGGGATTAAAGTAGTGAGCTACCATGCCCAGAAAAGTTACATCTTCTTAAATGAGTAAGAGGAATGAAATGGATTTGGCTCAAACTGATAACAAATTAACATTTTGTATATTGAATCCAAAAACCTTGTATGTTTGGATTGAATGTAAGATCTGCTTTACATCTATGTTTACAGACCAATTCTTGTTTTCTTTTTTTTTTTTTTTTTTTCTTTTTTCGGAGCTGGGGACCGAACCCAGGGCCTTGTGCTCGCTAGGCAAGCGCTCTACCACTGAGCTAAATCCCCAACCCCCAATTCTTGTTTTCTTATTTTGTTCTTTTTTGCTTCAAATTCTGGTTCCAATCTCCTAGGATCCGAAAGAAATGTTTGAACACACTGTTCTAACCCTGTTTACAGACAGCTTTTGGGTTGTACATTCCTGGAGAACTCTGACAGCTAACTGGTTGGTCAGTCAGTGCCGCCCCTGAAATCTTAAGTCTTTCCTGCAACTTCACAATGTGAATTTGGAAATAAGGCTGCATGTGAGTAAATAGGAACAAGCTGAGCTTTTAAATCCAACAGGATGGGTGTCCTTATAAAACACAGAAAGAAGGAGCACAGCGTGTGACAACAGGGTAGAGCAGTGCTGCTCTAAGTCAAAGCATACACATGAGTTATAGCAATCACCAGAGACTAAGAAAGGCAAAGATATCTATTCAAAAATGACAGAGGAAGCCTGACTCTACCAAGACACAAATGTCAAACGTCTGTTGTTTTAGACTCTCAACATTTGATGTCTGCCCCCAGGAAATTAATCCAAAAGTGATTTTACTTATCTTCCTAGACTCAAAAGTACCAGGTCCCTGACCAAGGAGCTCTTCATCCATTCCTTAATGAAGATGCATGGGCTTGCAACCAGGGCGAGTAAAGACAGCTATTGAGTAACGGCTACTGAGGTGCAATGCAGACTGTGCTCTATATAAGCAGGGTGTCAAGACTGTACAACACTAAGAAGCTTTTAATAGCCAGGGCTGTCTGGCACAAGGTCGCAGAGGAGTGTCGCAGGGGCGGGGCAGCAGAGCGGCGGACTTCAGTGCCCAGGATGACGCCTGCCAGGTGAGCAGAGAATAGCTTACTCAAACCATTGAAGCAGCTCTCCACGCCCACCCAGGATCCACAAGCCCGTCCGGAGTCTCCAAGCACCCAATCGCCAAGCAGCAAGGCGCCAGCAGCAGCGAACTCGCTCTGAGCATGCGCATAGAGAACCGACAAGTCCTCATGCGCTGCGCAGTGCCAGAGGTTGAACTTCCTACCGGAAGTGGGTTCATTTTCCACCGGAAGGAGGCTGAAATTGCGGCCGAAATCCTGACACCTGATGCTGGCGGCTTTTGTTTCGCGAAGTTGGGCCAGTATGTGGCCACCTTTGGCGGCGGGTGACTGGTGTCCGGGTAAGTGACTGGCGTGGCAGACGTCCCAGGAGTGGGAGAGGAGATGGGTAAGCTGCTCGGGTGTCGATCGTCCTTCTCTGTGCTTGGTTTCTCCATCTTTTTGCTTAGCCCAGGGAATGGAGGGGTCGATAAGGAAGAAGAAATACGCGGTCACACAAACTGAAGTTAAATTAAGCACACACATGCATGCATACGTACGTACAGACATGCATACATACAAACATACATATTCACATGCAGAGAGCTGTTGAATATTGGCTCTATAAATCCAGGCGTTCCTAATCGATGACTCTTGCTCGAGGAATCACTTGTTGCAGTAATTATAGCGCGCGTGCGCACATACACATTTAGTGGATGATTTTTTTTAAAGTTTCTTGAATATGTAAGCAAAGTCATTTAATGTTAGAAATGGGACAAAGCAGTCTTGATGATACATCTCATTTCCACTTCAACTGAAGGACAGCAAGGAGACGGTGGAAAGTGGCATGTTTTGTTAAGGAAAGTCATGACTAAAATCTTGTAGAATTCTTGTACAGAGGAGCCTATGCAAATTGTTTTTAAATTGCTTTCCGATGGGTGGATGGGTAGGAGGTTGGAGATTTGAAGGAGTGAAGACAGTGGTAAGGTCATTTAGATACTAGTTTGATGGCTTAGTAGTTAAGAGAATTTGTGGCACTTCCAGAGGACCCAGATTTGATTTCCAGCACCTATATCATATTGCTCACAAATCACCTGTATCTCAGGACCCAAGGAGTCCAACACACTATTCTGGTCTCCTTGGGCACCACACACATAACGTATGTCATTCACTCACATAGACACACATACAAATACAAATTCAAACATTATGTGTGTGTGTGTGTGTGTGTGTGTGTGTGTACACACATACATGTTTAGATAAGGTGTGAGCCACCAAAGGAAAGTCATTCATCAGTCATCTACATGGTTGACTGTAGATCAGTGGTTCTCAACCTGTGGGTCACGATCCCTTTGGGGTCAAATGACCCTTTCACAGGGGCTACCTGAGACCATTGGAAAACACAGATATTTACATTACGACTCATAACAGAGGCAAAATTACAGTTATGAAGTAGCAACGAAAATAACTATGTATGGGTCAGCACAATGTGAGGGTATTAAAGGTCACAGCACTGGGGAGGCTGAGAAGCACTGCTCTAGATGGGGATGAGTTTGTCATGTCAGCCGTTTCCAGTATACTGTGTAGTAACAATGCAAAGGTGGGAATTCTCATCAGCTATTGCCTGTTATTGCATAGAAAACCCTCCCTGGGGAATCTTAAGCAAGATCGGAGTTTCCCCTTAGAAAGCTTGTTTGAGCTTTCACTATGTCTTTGTTGTAACCTGTAGAACTTCACCCTAGACTCTTTATAGAAGTCCGCTATAAAGGATTTGTAAGTTGCCCACAGGTTGAGGAGAGATGTAGCGTTCACTGTAATCAGACCTCTCTCTCTTTGTAAGTAACATTACGTCTGGTGTTTGTGCAGCCTTGTGTGCCCTGCACTAGTGCAAGCATCTTAAGTCTACCTTTTATTATTGCTATTAGCTTTTATACTACAATGGAAACATGTAGAACAGTGGAAACCTGTCAAGGAAGGGAGCCTAAGAGGTCCAAAAAAGTAACTGTATGTTAGGCAATACAGAAACATTATCGACATGTATAAGAGACCTTAGTAATAAGGAACTTATTCCATTAGGTGCTCACTGTGGGGGATCCCTAAGTACTACCTGTAAACACGTTTCAAATTTTTGGTCTCAAGATACCCTTAAAATTATTGAGAGCTCAAAAGATCATTTGTAGGCTAATAATATTTGTGCTGTTAGAAAGCGAAAGCTGGCCAAGTGGTGGTGGTGCATGCCTTTAATCCCAGCATCTGGAAGGCAGAGGCAGGTGGATCTCTGTGAGTTCAAGGCTACCCTGGTCTACACAGAGTTCCAGGACAGCCAGGGCTACACAGAAAAACCCTGTCTCAAAAACAATAACAACAAAAAACAAAAACAAAAATCAACAACAACAAAAACAAGAAGAGAAGAAAATGAAACCTGATCTGATAAATGTTTTAAGGACAAGAATAAAGAAGCACACACTCTAGTAGTTTTGACAATGGTCAATGTCTCCACATATTATGTAGATTCTAGTTCAATTCTACTGTTTGTTATTGAAGAGGGGGGAGGACAAATAATGCCTTGTTTAGATGAAAAGTGTCTTAACCTTACTTAACTTTGGAAGGCTTTCAGAGGCTCCCATGGGAAGCGTATTTTAAGCATAAGTGCTTTCTATCCAAGCCTGATAATACAGACCTGAAATCCAATGTTCCTGAGACGTTATATCAGGAAGATGGCAGTTCAAGAACTGTCTGGAAAAAAAAAAACAAAACTGTCTGGATAACTGAGTGAGACCTTGTCCCCAAATAAAGTGTAGGAATAAATAAACAGCTAGGAATAAAGGTCAGTGCAGAATCAGTTAACATGCACCAGGCTCTGGGTTTAAGTGGCTTTATCCAAATGTTACAAAAATAACTTTCTGTTTTATAGGCGGATGGTCACTGTTGTGACTGTGACATGAGCAGAAGTGTCACCTGAAAATGCAGTACTGCACAGTGCACGGCGCCACACCCCTAGAAGCTGTATAACTGAATAACTGTAGACACAAGATGCAAATGGGCTTACACTTTGTATTTCCTTTAGGAATCCTGTTGCCTGCCACTCCTGCTAGGATTCACTACCAGAGCCTCAAACAGGCTAGACAAGTGTACCACCAGTGAGCTGTAGCCCAGCCCTCAGGGCTTTTGTTGTCTTAGGTAACCAGCTCAGACTTTCTCCAGACTTACCAGTTCATTGCACTGGGACACGGAGCAACACTAGGTACTGTCCATAGCTCCTCATTCTCTTGGTCAGTGTCTCACCTCCTGCCAGGAACCTGCAGGCCGCTGCTGTCCCACATCCACATCCCCTCTCTTGAAAATGCCCGTGAGCTTTGGGTTACTATACAGAAGTACATGCCGTTACTGACTGGTATTGTTATGTGAGTAGGTAAACGATGCTTAGATTTTCTCATATTGGGCTGGGGATGTAAGTCTGGTATGGCGGGTACCTTGTGTGGACAAAGCCCTGAGCTTGGTTCCCAGCATCAGAGTTGGGGAGCAGGGGAGACCCCACGGGGAGAACCCATGGACTCTTAGGTAGAAATCTTTGTCACTTAAGGAATCCCACTATGAAAGTTTTGACCATCCACTGCCTTGTTGGAAAGGATGAGATTTCAGTAATGGTGAGTGCTTCCACTTGGTTTCCACCCTCGGAATATTTAAATCTGGTCATTTATCGAGAAGGACTGTTAATAAGTGCTGAGTTACTTTAATTGTTGTTTTATGTCACTTTGTGAGGGAGTCTATCAAATGATTTTTAAAGGTACTTCACATTTAAGAAGGAATCCAGGAAACAGCTATGGTTACAAGTTTGTCATTATCTTTACAAGGTGTAATTTCCTCTAACAAAAAAAAAAAAAAAAAAAAAAAGTCTTAGTTTATACCCTGGAGGGAGGGAGGTGTCTCTGCAAATGCCATGGCCAGCAGTGTCACATTGATCCCCATGAGGCAAGAAGGAATGACAGTTTGACATAACGTAGTTGTCAACATTGTTCAAAATTCTAGTCTGACCTGGTAGTTTACTTTAGGTATATTTTATGCAGTACAGTTTGGAAAAAGTCTCCTCATATATCTTGTATATCCACTTTGTATATGGTGGATATAGAATCCACCATAAGATGGATTCTGTGTAGGCTACATGTGTTATCTTAAGGGTCTTGGAGAAGATCTCCAAGAAGATCTGTATGTGGTCTCAGTCAGATAGTGCAAAGGTCACTGCACTATTAACCATCTCCAGTTCTGTTTCTAAGGGATGGAGGCAGGTAGGGCCTAGCTCTACAGATAGCACAGAGGTCTGTCCATTAACAGCATCCATCCTCAGCCTTCTGGGCAGAGAATAGATTGTACATCTCTTCCTTTGAAGAGACAACCCAGCATGTTTAGAGTTCTCGGTTTCCCTAGTGCCTATGTGTGAGCACCAGGACATTGTGCCCTCTACAGTAAACCAAAGATAGCCAGTATAGTTAGGTCGTGCCTTGAGGTAGTTTGAATAGGTGTAGGTGTTTGCTTATAGTGACACTTTTTGGAGGGATGGCCTTGTTGGAGTTGGTATGACATGCAGTCTCCTTCTGCTGCCTGTGGATCAAGGTGTAGAACTCTTGGCTCTTCCAGCACCAGGTCTGTCTGCACACTGCCATGCTTCCGGCCTTGATGATAATGGACTAAACCTCTGCAATTGTAAGCCAACCCCAAGTAAATGTTGTCCTTTGTAAGAGTTGCCTTGGTCACTTTAGTGCTTTTTCACAGCAGTAAAACCCTAACTAAGACATGCTTAAAATGTCAGGTAGGTGGTTCAACAGTGGGCTAGTGGGGTATTTACACATACTAGTCTGGACCAGGGATTATGATTCAGAGCTTTTAAAATAACGTATCATAGATCTTTGGGCTATCTTAGGAATAGTCAATGCTACACCAAGTGTTAAATTTGAGTGTCAGAGCTCTCTTGTACTAATGGGGGAGCATACACCACCACATCCAACGCCACCCTTGGATCTTCCACACTCATTCTCTACTCAGATTAGAAGTCACCACAATTACAGGTGGACTGTGTCAGACCCCTCGGTGTATTAGGACAGAAGAGAACTTTGCCTCATCCCACAGCCCCTGAGCATACACTGGACGGCTGCTTTGATTTCTAATGAAAAGGCTTTCCTTTGATTTGTAGGATGAGTTGATGTCTTGTTTCTCTCCTCAGGTGTATGTATTACCTGAACACACAGAGCAGCTGTTTCCATGCTTGGATCAGTCAGAGATTATGCAGCCACAACTATGCCTTAGATGTGTGTAATTCAAGTGGAGAAAACACAAGCCCGTGATGTCGATATCAACACTTGAGTGTTCTGTAAACGGTGAGTGTGCAGTGTGCAGCACTGCTTGAGAGCGGTGGGAGGTAGCCATGCTCCTCAGAGGTGATTGTGAGCCATGCAGCCATTAGGACAGAGGGGAGGAGGTTCCGCTCCGGGTGTTAGGACCCACCTCGTTGATGGCTTATACAGTGTACGTGGTAAAGACGGTGCTGAGCATCTGACCCTTCCCCACTCGCAGTCCTTGTTTTTACTGCTCATTTCGCTCTTGCTGCTTCTCTCCCCTTCAGTTTAATGTTTGCCACGTGGAAGGAAACGGTAGGTGGCAAAATGCCGGGCCGGCTTATGGAAAAGTAATTTGCAAACAAATGATGGGTTAGTTCTGCCAAATTTGAGTAAGTGAAAGCACAAGAAACCACATTCTGTTAGCGTCTGAGAAAAGGAAGGAACGTCAGTCCAACAGAGAGTGGAGCCTCATTTATTCCAGGATTGGTGTCAGCGGAAAACAAACAGTGATGTGGTGGCACACAGTGACGAGAACCAGGCAGCAGTGGCTCTTTTGAGTGGCAGTGGTGCCAAGTCATGGGTGCAATCCTTGCTAAAGGCAGATACTGACAGGCAAACTGTTGCCTTAGCTCTGTTAACCATCGGCAGTGAGGGAAGCATATCTTCAGTGTTCATATCTCTTAGAGATCTTGTCTGTAACATCCAGACATTTTAAGAACAGTGGTTTAAGACCACAGTCTCATTTTGTTGTCCTGACAGCCTTAGACTTGTGGCAGTCCTCCTGCTTCAGCCTCCTAAGTGCCAAGATTACAAGGTTGAGCCAGCATGCTTAACTTCTCGTTTAGTTTCTTCAGATAGGGTCTCATGTAGCCCAGGCTGGCTTCAGACTTGCTATGTAGCATAGGATGACCCTGAACCCTTGATCTTCCTGCCCTTGCCTTCTAAATTCTGGGATTACAGACATGCCCAGTTAAAATATAATAGTGGTAAGTGGTGGGTTTAGTCATATTCTTTTGGAGACTAAGACAATAGAGTCCTTGAAGTCAAGCTGACTCTGCCTTTAGCCTCCTACATGAAAAGGTAGATAGAACAGGTCTTGTTTGCAAAATAAATTCAAGACCTACTTATCTACCAACAGCTATTACCTACTTCCCACAGCCTTCCTACAGGAAGTGGGTGGAGTAGACTCCTGGATGAGAAAGGTGGGGAAGGCCAGAGTGGACACAGTCTTTACTAGTGATAGGAAGGTGTGTGGAGATCAGATGGGTGGGTTAGAAAGTTGAGAACATGTTTCCTGTACTGCAGGTTTAGAGAATCTAAAAGTGTACTGTCATTTACACAATTCCACACCACAGTGAATTGTGTGAGGGCCATGCAGGGTGACAGTTATACCAGATGTGAGGGTGAGATGCTGAGACTGCCCAGCTTCCTGTAAACTTTGTCTTGTTTGTACTGAAGGCCAAGTACACGCTTCAGAAATATTTTATTGGGGTTGGGGATTTGGCTCAGTGGTAGAGCGTTTGCCTAGGAAGCGCAAGGCCCTGGGTTCGGTCCCCAGCCCTGAAAAAAAGAAAAAAGAAAAAAAAAAAAGAAATATTTTATTGTGTGTGCACAAGTGATTACCATCTTTTGAATCAGCAGAGAGCTGATTGTGTGTGTGTGGGAGGGAGGGGGGAGAGAGAGAGAGAAAGGACGTTTACATGCCATGGAACTCATATGAAGTTCAAAGACAGTTTGCACAGTCTCTCCTTCCATCATGTTTGCTTTGGGAATTGAACTCAGGTCCTCAGGTTTGCTAACAAGTACCCTTACCTGCTGAGCCATCTCACCAGCCCAGGAACCAATCATTTAAACATAACCCTTTTTTGCTATTCATGGTGGCTCATGCATATAATCCCAACAGTTGGGAAGCTCAAGCAGGAGGCCTGCCACAAGTGTGAGGTCATCTTGGGCTACCTGGTGAGACACTGTCTCAAAAAACCAAAGCCTAATAGCTAGCTGCCACCACCAACAGAAACCAAAACAAGGAAGGTAATTCTGTAAACAGAAGCTATTTGGTTTCACCAGCAGTCCATGCTGTTTCATAGCCCGTGTTCCTGCTTGTTCATGTATGTGTGTGCTATGTGTTATGTTCTGGATAGTCTGACTACTAACTTGCTAGTTCCACCCACCGTCCTGTGATGGCTTCACAGACTCTGTCCCCTTTGCTAGGGTGGGGAGCCAGCCCCTTTGTGCACACTCAGGCAGGAGTGACACGGTTACACAGCAGGGAAAGCTGGAGAGGATGTTTAGGAGTTTGGCTTATCTGCTCAGCATCAGGGGTTGTGCCACTGTGGTCTCAGTGTTAGAGCATGGAGTCCAAGGCAAGCTAAATACCAAGTTGTAGCAACCCCCAACCCCCAAGGGCTACACAGTGAGACCCTATCTCAAACAAATGTACAAATACTCACACATTTAAAAAATAAGTTTTTAAATGTTTTCCTATTTTGTTTTCTAACAGATTTATCAGAGGTTGCAGCTGAACACGGCCATGAGGTAAACCCTGCCCCTGGTTGACATTTAGTTTCTTCAGCTTCTACGTGGGATTTTAAGGACTTGGGATATATCACAAAACCCAGCAGCCGCCCCCCACCCTTTTAAGATTTATTTTTTCTTCCTGAAGATTCCATGCTTAAAGTTCTTTATGGTTAGTAACTGTGATGCTTGAAGTTGGTTATCCCTTATTCTAGTAAATCTTAAATGTCAAAGATATAGATATCTTGTTAAATAAAGAAAAGAATCAAAATCTTTTGGGTGTCATGTTTTAGTCATGTCCCCATGATTGTGTTATGTATGAAGCATCCAGGAATCCCACAGAACTTGGAACTCAAACTGGCCATGTCTGTGACCCACGTTTCACATTTGGTGGTTTCTAGTTCAGTAGCCGAGAATGTCTTTCACTGTATACACATGCATAGCTCATTAACAGCCTCAGCCAGCTGTGTTTACATCTACAGTGCCTTATGTCAGGGTAAGAGGGCCCACTGTGTGTGTGTCTATGTGTGTGAGAGAGAGAGAGAGAGAGAGAGAGAGACAGAGAGACAGAGAGACAGAGAGAGACAGACAGATAGACAGACAGAGAGAGACAGAGATGGATGAATTGATAGACAGCCTCAGCCAGCTGTGTTTACATCTGCAGTGCCTTATGTCAGGGTAAGAGGCCCACTGTGTGTGTGTGTGTGTGTGTGTGTGTGTGTGTGTGTGTGTGTGAGAGAGAGAGACAGACAGACAGACAGACAGACAGACAGACAGACAGACAGAGACAGAGATGGATGGATGGACAGACAGACTGTTAACCTCTCCCGGCAAGTGATAAATCAGGAGTCTGAGCTTCTGCCTACACTAGCAGAGTCCAGAAGGAAGTGAGAGTCGTTACCGTGTCGGAATTTGGGCTAGAAAACAAAGTTCAAAGGAGAAGAATGTTTCCCTGGCAGCGAGTAGGACGTGCCTGTATTGGCAGCATGATATGGTACCCAACAATTTCCTGGGTTTTGCAAGTGAAGTTCTTAGCCTTCAGCTGGAGTGCCAAGCTCTGACAGTGACATGGGTGAAGCTCTGACAGTGATGTGGGCGGGGGATTGAACAGGGAGCCAGCCGTGCAGCTGATGGAGCTGCACCATGGTCACTAAATGTCATGAAGACAGTGAGGCAGAGCGTCTGAGAGCTGCTGGCTCGAGTGTGTTCCTCTCCCTGGGCCCAGCTTTGACTTTGGTGAGCTGATGATTGCTTTGAAACAGTATAAGTACATCATGTGTCACTCATTACTTGGCACTTAGATTTGTCATGAAGCGTCACATCCTTGTGAGACAGATACTGTTTTTCCTTTGAAGGGAGATGGGTCTGTAGGTTTTAGGCAAGTAGGACGAAATAGCAGTCAGACCCAGTTCTTGGTTTCAAATCCGGCTGCTTTTCACTTCATGGCAGTGCCTCGAATGAATCCCAGCTAATGCTCTTTCTCATATCTCTATCCCTGGCCCTTCCTCAGAACCCCACCCCATTCACAAGTGTGGGTGTGGCAGTAACACTCCTGTGTGCCACAGGTGCCTTCTGTTCTTCACACTAACTCCCTTAAGGTTCTCGTCCTCCCTGCCATATTAGCTGTAGTTTAGAAAGAGCTCTACCATCATTCCCACCAGGAGCAGGCATGTGTTTACCCAGCATGCATTGGTGCACACCTGTTGACGTGTTAATCCCCAAAGTCAAGTTAAAAACAAGGCACATGCTGTCTCTGCCTTTAGGCATCTTAGAGGTGATTTCAGAATTAGAGTGGAGTTAGAATCACCGAGAAGCAGTAGACAGCATGTTTCAAAAGTGTACATTTTGCGGTGCTCCTGCCAGCTTTTGTTAGGAAACCTTGGAGTAGATGGTTGCCTTGGTCACTATTCTATTGCTGTCACCATGCTGATACTGTTTCAAGTCCAAAGTTTAAAGTTTCTTTGAGATGCGTGGTAATCCCTTAACTGTATCACCCATAAGATCAAAATAAAGAAGCAAGTCCCATACTTCCTACATGCAGTGGCACAGACTAGGCATTACCATTCCAAAAGGGAGGAAAGGGAGCACAGTGAGGAAACTCTGGACCAAAGCAGACCTACACCTGACAAGGCTAACTCCAATTCTGCATCTCCATGTCTGATGTCAAAGGGCTCTTCAGATCCGCAACTCCTTTCAGCTTTGTGACTGCAGCACACCTCTCTCTCGGGTGGGTTCCATACCCTCTTAGCAGCTCTCCTTGGTGCACAACACATGTCTCTGGCAACTCCAACATCATGAGGTTTCCAAGGCAATCAGGCGTCACCTTCACAACTTCATATCCTTCTGGGCTTCCACACAGAGACATTCCTGACACGCCTGGCCTCAGTGACTTTCCATAACTGTGGAGGAAGAGTCCACAACCTCTCTATTGTACTCTTAACCCTAAAGCCAGGAAGAACCACATGGCTGAAGCTGCCAAGTTCTGCTTGCTGGGGCTGGAACGTGGCCGCTCTTTTGGGTACGGTCCGCACCAGCTTTCTGTCAATGGTTTCCTTTACTGCTTAAGCTTTCCCTTGGTTCCTTTCACAGGTTGCCAGCTTAGCAGGTGGGGTGTTGCCCTGCGCTCACTGCTGCCTTTATTCCATTTGGCATCCGGCTTTTCCTTAAACCTGTCTCCCTCAGCACAGAACTTGGCTCTAAGAAGTCATCTCCTGGTTTTCCTTTTCTCCTCAAACTGTACATTTTGTATTGTTCTTGCTCCTTACTCCTTTTCACTGTAGACCTGCGTACGTGCAGCCACTCAGCCTCATAGCAGGCTCAGTACCAGGCTGTCTTGAAATCGCCTTTGTTAAAGCCATCAATCCAAAACTCTTCAATTTGGCCTCAGGCAGATTTTTAGGGCAAGGGCAAGAAAGCAGCCATATTCTTTGATAAAATATCACAAGAATGGTCTATTGGCCACTTAACTAATATTTATCCCCTCTTAAACTTCTTGATCCCCCTAACCCCACAGTTCAAATCACCTCAGCAGTGTCTTCTATGCTCACATTAGTCACTTCTAGTCCAAAATCCCAAAGTCTCTTCTTCCAACAGACAGCATGGTCAAGCCTGTTACAGCATATCCCAATCCTTGATACCAACTTATGTATTAAGTCATTGTTCTGTTGCTGTGAAGAGACACCATGACCAAGGTAATGCTTAAAAAAGACAACATGTAATTGGAGGCTGGCTTACAGTTTCAGAGGTTTACCCATTATCATCATGGCAGGAAGCACGGCAGCACTCGTCACAGGAGCAGTAGTGGAAAGGAGACATATGTATATTCTGATCCACAAAGCCACACCTCCTAATAGGTCTAATCCTTTTCAAGTAGTGCCACCTCAGCCCCTCCCCCACCCATGTGTCAGCCTATTGGGAACCATTCTTATTCAGTCTACCACGGCAGCCTCAAGATGAGCATCTGACTTCTTTTTCTGTCGAGAGTTTCTTGCCTTCCCTAGTCTGTTCTTGGTAAACAGTAAAATGTCACACATGTACAGGGGCTGCTGACACCATCACGACTTCCCTAATACTCTCCCTGGGTCTGTAAGTTTAGGAGACTTGAAATACTTTACAGAGCACAAACTGCAGTTTGACACTACAAGGATTCGACTCCACAGGAGCCCTCATTTAACAGGCTGTTCTGATAAAGGCTCCCCTGGCATCAGCAGGGCCCAGCACGCAGGATGAGTCCACATCGGGTGAAATGGGCTCCGGCATAACATCTGACAGTAACGTGAGCTGCTGCTGGCTACAGGCACCTCGAATACCAGGTTCAGCCGGTGAGGTGAGGGCAGCTGTGGGACAGGACAGAGGAAAAAGCAGAAATACCAGAAGGGCCTAAAAGAAAGTGACGTGCTTTGGCGCTGATATGCCATTGCAGATCTTTAGGCCTCCAGACTTTTCCAAGGAAAAGCAGGGATGCACAAATTGGTGGAGTGGGCAGCTAAACGTGTACAGGTGCTGAGCAATGTCCACGTTGAAAAAGGACAGCTTGGAGTCCTCATAGTCTAGCAGGACGCCGATCTTCTTTGGAGCAACTGTGATCCTTATGTCTGGAGTTGTCCCATTGTGCAGAAACTCATACCGGTGCCTGAAAATTCAATGTTGATACAACAAAGGCTTGAAAACGGCAGGCAAACTGTTCTCAGTGTTTTACACTGACTTGACTCATGCTCCTACGGTCTTGTCCCTTTCTTGAAGTCAGTGACTACCAAGTAACATGCCATTTTCAAACTGCTTCTTTCTAACATTTGTCCTAAAACACAGTTTTGGACTTTCTTCTTGAATGAATTCTGCACCAACAAAGTTTTCTTATGGGGGCTGGAGAGATGGCTCAGTGGTTAAGAGCACCGACTGCTCTTCCAGAAGTCCTGAGTTCAATTCCCAGCAACTACATGGTGGCTCACAACCATCTGTAAAGAGATCTGATGCCCTCTTCTGGTGTATCAGCTACAGTGTACTTATATATAATAAATGAATAAATCTTTAAAAAAAAGTTTTCTTATACAGAACCATAAACTTCCACGGTGTCAGAGTTTGCACTGAAGGGAAGTATTTGGAGCCTGTGTGTGACTCATCTGGAGTAAAGACATTTGAAATGAGGGAGCCTTGTGGGCCTTCATGAAAAAGCAGGCCTCTACAAACTGAACCAGGACTCCATGGCTCTAGTTCTTAAACGTGCCACTGAGCGGGGGTTGTGGTCACCTGGCTGTCACAAGTGAGTGTTGAGCATGACCAGCACCCTTTTTGCTATGTGTCCCGTGTGCTTTGAAAAGTGGCCAAAATCAAAAGTGGCCACAGGACATAGGCATCGGAAAGCCCACCTTGTCTGGTGTTGACTCGGACTCCCTAGATCAGCACTTCAGGGTCAGGCAGCTGCTCTCCATCTCAGCTCAGCTCGCTCCTTTAAACAGCAGCTACCAGAAAGCAAACGAGTCCCTTCTCCTCTCTACCAACAGACTCAAGACCATGAACCAAAACTGTGGGTCTACGAGAGGCCTGCTCTCATCCTCACGTGGCTTCCTTCTTTCTCCTTCCCTCCCGACATGATTGCTAGAAACTTCCATCAGCCCCACCCTTGCTTTCCTTCACCATTCTAGCAGCCAAAATTTACCTCATCTTGCTCCCAACTCCCCTGTTACACACTGACTCCCATGCTTCCTTTAGCTTTCTGGCTTGATCCTTGCTCTTTCTAAACAAAAGAGGCCTTTGGCCTCTAAGTTCAGATTAAGTACCTGGCTTCACTCAGAGCGGCTCTTGCATTCCCAAAATGGTTCTCACGGTTAGCAGAGTCCAGTCTAATCTACTCTCTGGGGAAACTACTGTTCTCCCAATGCTTGGACATTACCAAATTTCTTTTCTTTGTTGTTGTTGTTGTTGTTATTGTTGTTGTTGTTGTTTTCAAATACAGGATTTCTCTGTATAGTCCTGGCTGTCCTAGAACTAACTTACTCTGTAGACCAGGCTGGCCTCAAACTCAGAGATGCGTCTGCCTCAAGTTTAAAGGGACACACCACCACCTTCTCCACTGGTCAGAGGCTTCATCTTTTAAGAGGTACTGATAGGGGCCTTGGGGGCCTGCCTGTATGTTTTGCTCTCCAGGTTTTCAAGTAACGGAAGATGGTTGCCATGGCCTTTGTGCATTGGGCAGGACTCTGGGATTTCCCTCCTCGTATCTGGGACCATGCCATGCAGGACTAGTCATGTAGGGCTCAGCGGCAGAAGCTGTGCTATGGGAACCCTTAGCCACACTGACTTAAGATGGAATGACTTCCACAGCAGCTCTGAGCCTTAAGACCTGCGCTGCTGGAGCCAAACTCCCTGGGTTGGAAGCCAAGCTCT
Organism: Rattus norvegicus; assembly: GCF_021556685.1. Classification (NCBI taxonomy): domain Eukaryota; kingdom Metazoa; phylum Chordata; class Mammalia; order Rodentia; family Muridae; genus Rattus; species Rattus norvegicus. The sequence continues at coordinate 147,986,562 of NC_141534.1, forward strand.
GACAGTCCACAGTGGGTGGATGATCCAGCTGCTGTGAGGGCGGCCTTTGTCCTATAAAAGTGCAGGACAGTGTGTGGGCCAGGCCTGGCAGAACATGCCTTTAATCCCAGTACATGAAAGGCAGAAGCAGATGATCTCTGTGAGTCTTGAGTCCAGCCTGGTCTACATAGTGCCTTTTAGGCCAGCCTGGTCTACACAGTTAGGACGCTGACTCAAGGGGAAAATGTATAGGACACTTTCTGTTGGTGCCTGAAGAGCACATGGTGAGCTCTAGAAGCTTTCTCTTTCAGGTGAAGTGGGTGGCAGCATCCCTCGCCATACCTGAGGCTTTTCTAAGCAAACGTGTGTGCCTGGGTTACTATTAGTAAAAACCTCTCTTTTGTCTTTCAAATCCTCGTCGTAGGTGTCCAGATTGACTTTACCTTGTGGAGGCAAATGTATGCCTCATGCACCAGGACAAGCGGTTTGCTCCCAGGTCTTCCTGTTTAGGGACATCTTCACAGGCCACACCAACAGTGTAGTCCAAATGCTCATCCACCTCCACCTCCCAGTAATGGCGTCCTCGGACCGGAATTAGATTTCCCATGACAGCAGCGCACCTGGTTTTAGAAAGGGTAGAAGCACAGGCTGGGCTGGGCTGGGCTGGGCTGGGCTGGGCTGGGCTGGGCTGGGCTGGGCTGGGCTGGGCTGGGCTGGGCTGTTAGCGTCTCGTGTAGCATGCATGCGTAAGACTCTGGGTTCTATCAGAAGGTGGGGGGGGCATATTTCACTGTGGCGTCACAAGCAAGGCTAATGCTGAAGACTGGAATATTGCACCACCTGGTGTGTAACATGGATGAAGTAACAGTAAAACCTACGGAACAGGTTCTGTTGTGTCTTTAAACAGAACAGGTTCTGTTGTGCTAAGGCAGATGAGAGGGAGGGAGAGCCTGCAGCACAGCAGGCAAGGCACCGTACGCTTGAGGTTTGTGACTGGCCAGGATCTCTGAGGTACCCTTTATGCTAGGGGTGACTCCAGAGGTTGGGCCTGTGTAAAGGTGTTTGCTGGGTAAGCCTGGTAACCTGGGTCCCACCCCCAGATCCCACAGAAAGAAGGTGTCAGAGTCAGCTCTGCAGTGTTGTCCTCCACCCCAACCCCAACATGCCACGGCACATGCTTATCTGTGCACACATGCACAGCACACAAAACAATAATGAGAATGATTTTGAAAAAAATTCAGAGGGCGACCCAAAAGCAAGGTGGCATATTCCCTTCCCTGTCATCAAAACAAGTCCCCAGCCTTCCCCTGGGAACCACTGACAGCTCAGACATTTTGGTATACAACAAAGCGCTCCGCTCCGCGGAGAAAGGTTTTCCTTGCATTTGGGTCGCACCAGAACCTCCAAAGTGAGCATCCGGTTCAAGATTCCTGTGCTAGCCAAACCTTTTTGTAGGAGGAACAGAAAGGCCCCGCTGCTGGGGTGGTGGCCACTTCCACATAAATGTAAGTCAATAGCAAGTGGGGCCTTATAGTGTCAGAGGCGACTTCCAGGCCAAACTGAAGTCTGCCTGAGAGCCTAGAGATTGGTGATGCAGACAGTGACAGCCAATCAGGAACTGCCATTGGAGGACATGCTTGCTCTGGACCAATAGGATGAGGGAGGAGGGTATAAAGGGTGTTCCCAAGAATTAATAAAGGCGCTTGCTGCTGCATTCTTACCTGCTCTGGGAGTCTGAGCTGTTGATTCTGTGCCTCCTCACCCACTGCCCCCAAGGGGGACACCGGGCAATATGAAGGACTCGGGCAACACCTTTTGTCCAAGCAACAGACATTTTCTTCCCCTCTAAGCCCAAGCAAAGCTTTGGGAAGGCAGCCCACATCTCTATCTGCTGCAAGGTCACTGTCTCAAATGTGTTCCCACCCCTCTCGATGCCAGAGCCATGGTTTAAAGTTTTGCAGAGGGGGTACGTGCCTCTCAGATCTTCCTTTTTGGTTAGCAGACTCACTTCTGAGGGGCTGGGGATATAGTTCAGTGAGTAAAGTCCTCTCCTTGTGAGCAGAAGGACCTGAGTTCAAGGCTCAGAACTTATGTGAAAAATAAAGAAGGAGGCAGAGAGACGGCTCGGTAGTTACTTAACCATGGTGTGTGCTTCTTAGTACCCCCACAGCAGCTCAGGAGTCTGTAACTCCAGGTCCAGGGCATCTGACACTGCTATGGACCCTGTGGGCACGAGACACACGCAGTGCACAGATGTACACATGCAAGCTAACATTTAATAAAAAACTGTTAAAAAATATATAAAGTAGCTAGGTAGTGGGGCACTTCTTTAATCCCAGCACTTTAATCCCAGGCAGAGGCAGGGGGATCTCTCAGTTCAAGGCCAGCCTGGTTTGACAACTAGAAAAGTTGTCTTGATGACTGAACGCAGTGGCCATACAGTCCCTCACCCATCCCCCTTCTCTGCCCTCAGACTGGTTTTCCTCCCCAAACATATGCTGAATGTGTGGGCATCTCTCATCCACCCTCTGCTGCTTATTCAGGACTCCTTGGTTTCCAGCTACCAGTCTCTGCCCCTCCTATCTCTAACCTTGCCACGGATTGTGCTCTCTCTGAAAAGCAAATCCATTATGGATGCTGTTCTGCTCTGAGTCCTCTGACAATTCTTACCATCTAAAGAATAGAACTCCGGGGTTGGGGATTTGGCTCAGTGGTAGAGCGCTTACCTAGGAAGCGCAAGGTCCTGGGTTCGGTCCCCAGCCCCGGAAAAAAAAAAAAAAAAAAGAACTCCAAGGGCACTAATTTATCACTTTTCCTGCCTTGCCTCTACCTCTTCCAGGTCTGTACTGCCGGCCTGCCAACCGGCTTGCATGTAGTTCTATAAACAGGGTCTTCCTAGCGTGCGTGCATGTGTGCGTGCATGAGTGCATTCGTGGGTGTGTGTGAAAAGCACATACCTACTCTGTCAGCCCCCCAAACACAGCCCTCCCAAGAAATTCTCCTTAGGGGCTCTGTGCTAGTTGGCTTTATTTATTTATTTATTTAGGTCAACTTGACACAAACGAGGGTCGTCTGGGAAGGGTGAACCTCAGTTGAGGAAGTGCCACCCTCAGGTTAGCCTATGAGAAACTTTGAGAGTTTCTCGTTGACGTTTGATGTGAGAGAGTGCAGCCCACTGTGGGCAGTGCCACCCTTGGGAAGGTAGTTCTGGGTTGTACAAGAAAGCTAGCTGAGTGAGCCACAGGGAGCAAGCCAGTAAGCACTGCTCCTCCATGGTCTCTGCTTCAGTTCCTGCCTCCAGGTTCCTACCCTGACATCTGTCCATGGTAGCCTGGGAGATGGAAGATGAAATTAGCCCTTTCTTCTCCAAGTTGCTCTCGGTCATGTGACAGCAATGGAAAGCGCGCTAGACCAGGCTCCAAGATGCCTTGTGTGCCTGCTTCCTCTTTCATAGGCACGTCTGACTTGTACCTGTTTGAAGAGTCCGGGTTGGGGGTAGAGGGACAACACCTCCCTCTCCACCCTTGCACACAGCATAGCCGTTCCAGATCCACTAGACCTGGAGATTAAAATGGGGCTTCTCTAACTCAGCTGGACCCCCTCACAGAGCCAAGACAGTGGTTCTTAAATTCTTCCATGTCTCAAGATGAGATGCTTGACCACTCAAGCAGAATGAAAAAAAAAAAAAAAAAAAAAAAAAAGACGGTCAAAGAGCATCTTCCGGAGTCAGGTATGGTGGCGAACCACCTGCCATCCCAGTGTTTGGGAAGCAGAGGCATGAAGACGAGACGTTCAAGCTCATCCACAGCTGCCTGAGATTCTTAAAATAAATTGAAAACCCACTTAAGCGAGGCTCGCTGGAGAGCACCTGCCCCTCCTTGAGTGCATGCAACTGTTCTATTCTTAAACCTTTTCCACCTGGCTCCCCACCCATGCTCAAGCTACAGGAAAAGCTTCTCTTAGTAAGCGCCAGCATTAACCTAATACTGACTTACCCTGAAATTGTCTGTGATTGATTATGGGACGTCACCTGAGTGACGGCCTTCATGAGCTAGTCTAGCTGGCAGCACAGAGCTGTGTCCCCAGCTGCTGCTGAGGACAGGAGAGCCACTTTCTTCCTCAGCAGATCCTTTGAACTGTTTGCCCTGGCTACTGGGGAATGGAGAGACTGTGTTTACTGTTTTAAGCTTGGGGACTGATCAGCCTTTGGGAGTTAATCTGTCCCTTTTCTTCTGTTGTTTTTTTTTATTTTTCTCCCTGTTATAGAGAAGCCTCTTATAACTCCTCAGAGAAAGAAGAAGAATCTAAGTAAACAGCTCAGCCCTTGGCTTCATGTATCACTTGCATGCTGGCTCTGACTCCTCTCGGCTTTTCTAGAGGCTCAGAAGACATACTCTAAAACAGCTATCTGGTCCACGGGGATGTGGGAGGGAAAGGGTCACCTTTCCCTTAGGAATAGGCAACCCGCCTCATAAATATCCATAAAACTCATTAAGAAGCTACAAAAGAATCCCCTGCTGGAGCCACTCCCTCCAGCTCTGCAGGCCTGCTTGTTGTTTTCCCAAATGAACTTCTGCTTGGACTGTGTCTCTTGGAGAAGACAAGACCTAAGGCAGTGGTTCTCAGCCCTCTTAACACTGTGACCCTTTAATATAGTTCCTCGTGTTGGGGTGGCCCCCAACCATAAATTTATTTTTGTTACGACTTCATTACTGTAATTTTGCTATTGTTGTGAATCATAATGTAAATATCTGGTTTGGTTTTTTTTTTTTCCCAGAGCTGAGGATCGAACCCAGGGCCTTGTGCTTGCTAGGCAAGCGCTCTACCACTGAGCTAAATCCCCAACCCCAATTATCTGTGTTTTGTGATGGTCTTAGGTGACTCCTGTGAAAGGATCATTTACCTCTGGATTAAGGGGCAACCTTCATGGCAACAGGAGAAAGTGCTCTCAGTGCCTGGTGTCTGTCCCTGTGCTATGTGACCTGATAGCCCTGCCATATCCCATAGTGCCCACAACCTAGGACTTCCCAGGGCAGAGGCCACCACAGTCTTCTCCTCCTCTGGATCCCTCGGCAGCAGCTATATTCTTCTGTCATGGGGGTCAGAGGACACGGTCGGATACCTGCTAAACTGCGCCTTGCTGGGTGGCAGCTCCCTTCTGAAACTTCTCTTCTTCTCACTTCGAACCACGGTAAACCCGTCTTCAGAAATGGTCAGCCAGGGGTGGCAGGTGTCCTTGTTCAGTTGGAAGTAGCTTCCTGTGGAGGGAGGGAACATCAAGAAGCCCCGACCTGTTATTGCAAGACTTTTCCAGCAGGACCTAGGAGCATTACCCAAGCGCATGGCTTCTTCCGGATGGATGCACAGAACCCCCGCCCCTGGGGGAGTCATGATCAACCTGTGAATAGGGTGGCCACTCTCATGGGGCAGGGCTTGTACGATTAGTGCCATGCAATCTGTACATCTTCTCTCCCTTAGCCCTTATATCTAGACCTAGATAGGGGTGTTACTGTCCCCATTTTGTAGATGAGGAAACTGAGGCTCGGGTGGTTAAGAAACAGGCTGGTAGATCATAGGAGTCAGGCTGAACTACTCACCTCTCTGAGCCCAGACACCGGGTTTTTAATTCACAGGCTCTAAGTGTTTGGACCTGAGTAAGAATTTTTAACCATGCCAAGGAAAACCAAATTGAGGGACTCTGCTTTTTGTTAGTGGTTTTGTTTTTTCAGGATTTATTTATTATTTATATGAATACACTGTCGCTGTCTGCAGACACACCAGAAGAGGGCATCGGATCTCATTACAGATGGTTGTGAGCCACCATGTGGTTTGCTGGGATTTGAACTCAGGACCTCTGGAAGAACAGTCAGTGCTCTTAACTGCTGAGCCATCTCTCCAGCCCCCTTGTTAGTGGTTTCTAAACAGGGCCTCCTGGGGTTGGGGATTTAGCTCAGTGGTAGAGCCCTTGCCTAGCAAGCACAAGGCCCTGGGTTCGGTCCCCAGCTCCGGAAAAAAAAAAAAAAAAAAAAAAAAAACAGGGCCTCCTGCTGTAGCACAGGCTCATCTGCAACCACTTTGTCCTATAAACTGCCCTTGAACTTGTAGCAATTCTGCCTCAGCTTCTGAAAGAAAACCGAGCTGGCTATGTCTTTGGTCTCGGCTCTCAGTGTGGTTTGTTTGTTTTTTTAGAGCAAGCATCTGTAATTTCAAAACACTCAGCTTGTGTTCCCATCTCTGTGGCTGGAATAAGAATGTGTTACTCACAGGCCTCTCCTCCTGCCAATGGAAATGGGGACAGAGAGGCACAGTGTGTTTCAGGGGAAGAGTTCAGCCAAGGGAAATTCGTTCCCAGACGCTGGCTAGGCTCTCTGCTTGTGCTGCTCACCTGGAGGCCACCCACTCAGTTGGCTTGAACTGAGCTTGGTTGACACTGAATGGACAAGCAGAAGTGTTCTGCTGGCCCAGAGCTGCAGCCTCCAAGATGACATCCTGTCCTCATATCTGTACAGGGGCACCATCCTCTGGGAGGCTTTTGAAGGCTGCAGTGAAGTTTGGGGTGCAGAGCTGTAGCATTGCAGGCTATGGGGAGGCTGAGGCGGGGGCATTGCAGTGGATGTTTCTAATGAGGTCTCTGCTCACTTAGGACTTGGACATGGGACCTGCCAGTTCTCCGACATGGTGGAAGCACATGGGAAGGGCTGTCAGCACCCAGGATGGTCAGACAGAGCATGGAGGTGGGGCAGGGCTGAATGGTGGAGACTTAGTGGGCTTCTAACAGGGGAGGTGCTTATCCTGACAGCAGGGGAGGGAGGTGGCCTTGATCACCTGCAGCTCTCTTCCAAGGCAGGTATGCTGCCTCACACCTGTAATGCCCAGCACTGGAGAGGCTGAGGCAGGAGGATCACCTTGAGTTCCAGGTCAGCTTGATTACATACTGAGTTTGAGACCAGCCTGAGCCACAGAGCAAGACCCCATCTCAAAAAACCAAAACCAAACCAGCCATGAGTTAAGAAACATAGGCCACCCAGATCCACTGAGATAGTCAGGTACTTGAGGGTCACGGGGGGAAAGCCTTGAGTTCTAGCACTAGCTCAGGCCAACCCAAGTTCTATGGGGCTTTGATGACTCAGATGTCCTTTTGGTTTCTGATCTGTCCATAATGTGACAGTTACGTTTTCTCATGCATACTTAGTAGCACCGAATCTGTAACAAAGTGGCTAATTTTGAGTCCCAAGAGCACCGCTGGCTTACAGACCTGTGGTGTGTACTGTAGCAGGCTTGCTTCTGGCACTGGTGCCCCCCACATTCAGGGCTCGAACGTAGATCGTGTAGCTGTGTCTAGGCTGTAGCTGTATCAGGGATTCACAGGTTGGGATGCCTACAACAGATCTATGCACAGAGGCAGAGTGTTGTCAGCAGGAGCCCAGGCACCAGCCGCCCTTTTCACACCCATTGTCCTCTGACCCAGAGCAGAACAGCCAAGAGGCTCAGCTTCCTGGGCAGGCCTCCCACAGTTCACAGCTTGCTTGCCAGTCTGTGTCTGGCTGTCTCCCTTCCAAGCTCTCCAGCTGGGTTTCCCAAGTACCTAACACTATGCTCAACATGTCCACTGGAGCATTTGGGGAGTATGCACCTGTCTCTGTCTCTGGCCATGTGAGAGCCATGACCTCTCTGAGGGCAGGACCAAGTACACAAGGACAGTCCTAACCATAGAAACCTTTCTGTGACGCGCTGTCTTTGAGCCCCCGGTTAACCTTCTTGTGGTGCTGGGGGTTAAGCTTCAGTGCTATAGCATTTTGCTGGCGCATAACTGGGGCCGCCTGCCTATCGCGGCTAAGGCTAAGGCCGCCCTTTTAACCACTAGCTACAGGCTAAAACCAAAAAAAAAAAAAAAAAAAAAAAAAAGAAAGAAACCTTTCGGTGTATGAGCATCTATGAACAGACAACTTTGTTTAAAACAACTGCTGCAGAGAATAATCCAATTCATTTCAGTTGGACCGTATGGAAATTCTGTTCAGCTGAAATGGTCTTCAGGAAGGTGCCCATGTACAGCTATGAGAACAGGACGTCCTCTTGGAGGCTGCAGCCCTAGGCCAGAGGGACACTTCTGCTTGTTCATTCAGGAGATTAACCAAGCTCCTCCCATCTCAAATGCTGTATACCCTGGGAAACTGGACATAACCCCTATTCCCAGAGAACCTGCAGTCAGAGAGGCATTGCTCCAGAAAGCCCATGTATTCATGAGAAGCCTGTCTGTGCTACAGTGTGGAAGGGTGGTGGCTTTCAAGCTGAGTTCTGAAGAGCTCTAAAGGTAACTGGGACAAAGGGGGATAGAGTAAGTCTCCTGCACAGTAGACACATGTGCAAAGGCCCTGTGGCAAGAAGGAGAAAGTAGGAGCTGGAGAGGGAAGGGTTGTTGGTATGGGATGAGTGAGAGGAAAAGAGGCATATCCTGTGAAGAAGCTAGAGCCTTTTCTTCAGTGACTGGACATGCAATTCGGTTTGTTCTGCAAGAGTTAAGCATCACCTCAGGTCACCCAAGTTGCTGACCTGTCCTCTGAGGGCTCCAGCATTGTGGATTGGCCCAATTCCAGGTTACTATAGATAGTGAAGGAAACCTGGATTGCCATGCTGGTCCGAATCACTGGATCCCTCCCCTGACTTCTGACTAGCTTTGCTGTGGCTATAGGCACAGAGATCTCGGCAAGAACAGATACATAGGATACATGTTAGGCTCCAAGGCTCTCATCCAGTCCCAGCCAGTGAGGATATGTCTCTGTGGATCACAGGAAAATGCCAAAGCTCTATGTGGGATAACCAGGGGACTCCAAACATCTGAGCTCAAGTAGTGCAAACAGAGCAGGTCTCATTTTTACTAAGCAAACAAAACATGAGGTGACGTTTACAGTTAGCTTAAGCAAACGCAAGTACAGCAAGCGAGTGTACCTGATGCTATATGTCTTATCATCTGTGGACATATGAAAAGAGCCAAGAATATTTCTCCCAGGTCTTTGCCATCCCCACAGAGATAATGGGGACATGCCAGGGCGTCCCTCCACGTCCCTGCTTTCAAGTGCATTTGCTCACCATAGTTTATGGATTTCTTTCTAGAAGGTCCCCTGTGGGAAGAGCATTCTGCACTCTGCCCCATCCAGAGTCCACAGTAAATTCACAGTTTTCTTACACAGGCTCCTAGCGGCTAACCTCAAAGGCCTTTTCCATTCTCATGACACAGCTCAGTGCACCCCGAAGTCCTCAGCAGAGCCACCAGGACTCCAGGGCAAGTGCTGGGTTATCCAGTTGGATGAGCCCTTGACCTGTAAGCTTTAGGCCTGACCACCTGGCTTTAAGCTGGGGAGCAGTCATGCTTCCTCTGGGGGGCCATGAGGTAGACTCCTGGGAACCATAGGTGGTCGCCACCTCCAATTCCTCACAGACTTGTGAAGGCCTCTCACTCTTGGACAGGTGGAGAAGGCTCCACACAGTGTTCTGTATCCTTTATACACTGTACATTGAGTCTCCTTTGCCATTCCTGTGCCCTTCTCCTCCATGCAATAATTTCAATCATGTTAGCTCCAGTTCCTGCAGGGTATCCAGCTCACTCCTGTCCCCAAGGTCAAGCCCATGAAGACTTTCCCTCTCCCCAGAACATCCGGCCTTGCTTAGGCTCCGCCCTCCCACCCTGGACTCAGTTTAAACAGCTATCAAAAACCGCCCTGCCTCCACTACCTTTCTCTCCATTAATGTCTTTCTCTCCCTGAGTTGTACATTACGTGCAGTATTTTACGTGCACTTTGCCCATAGTTATTTACCTCCCTGCACCATGAGCTCCTCAGGGCAAGAAATGTGTCTTTCTAGTTCTCTAGTGTCATGAGGCTCTCAGTGATTGACTCTTGGTACACCAAGAGAAGGAAATCATTTTTTTTTTAAAGGCAGGGTCTCAGACCCATGCTGGGCTTGCATTTGCCTTAAAGATGAGGATGATCTTGAACTCCCAATCCTCCTGCCTCCGCCTCCCAAGTGCTAGAATTATAGATGTGCACCATCATGCTTGGATTGTTTTGGTTTTATTGTTGTTTTTATTCCTTTGAGTCGGGGTCTCTCATTGAGTCTGGAATTAGGCAAACAGCCAGTGAGACCAAAGGATCCTCTGTTTCTACCTGCTATAGCACTGTATAGCACTGGGGTTACAGGTGAGGAGTCACACCCAGCTTTTTACATGGGTGACCCTAACTCACACCCGTGCTCACGCTCACACTCATGCTCATACTTTCATGCTCACACTCACACTTACACACTCATACTCACTCTCACACTCATGCTCACACTTACACTCATGCTCACATCCTCATGCTCACATTCACACTCACTCTCACACTCACGCTCACACTCACACTCATGCTCACACTTTCATGCTCACACTCACACTTACACACTCACACTCACTCTCACACTCACGCTCACACTCACACTCATGCTCACATTCTCATGCTCACATTCACACTCACTCTCACACTCATGCTCACACTCACACTCATGCTCACACTTTCATGCTCACACTCACACACACTCACTCTCATACTCACACTCACACTCATGTTCACATTCTCATGCTCACACTCATACACACTCAGACTCACACTCATGCTTACATTCACGCTCACACTTGCACAGGAAGCACTCTTACACACTCTGCCACCTCCCAGCCCTTAACTGGATTTTAAAAAGAGTAACGGGTTTCACCACTAGTATTCAACATTCACGATCAATAATAACATCCCAGCTGCTTCATGGGCTCCCTAAGCAACCTAGTTAAGATTGCCATGTGTCACAAATTGTGACCTTGTCCCCACACTACGGATGCAGTGGAGACTCTCAAGACTCACTCAGTTACCCCCGAGGCTTCTGGCGTCTCTGCCTGGATTAGCTCCACTGTGTAGGAGTCCACGGGATTCAGGTTTCCAGACTCCCAGCAAATCAGCACGGCCTCTTCACAGCTCCTGATTGCCTCGGTTTTTATAGAGGGAGGAGAGGGGGCTGAACACAGGAGAAAGGAGACACCAGCAACCGTTAGGTTCAGTTCCAGCCATTTTGTTCCGAGCTGTGGACAAACACCACAGCAATACAGTGCCTGGGAACCCCTTTCAGACGTTCCTGGGGTTGGGGATGCTCGCTAGACCTGTGATGGTTTGAATAGTAAATATCCATCATTGCATCCAAATGCTCGGTTCCCAGTCGGTAGATCTGTTTGGAGAGTTTTAGGAAGTGTAGCCTTGCTGGGGGAGGTATGTCACTCTAGGTGGGCTTGAGAATGTAAAGAGTCACCCCATTTCAAGTTCACTCCCTCTGCTCCCCACTTGCAGTTTAAGATGTGAGCCTTGGGTTTCCTGCTCCTACCAATATACCTGCTGCCATGTCTGTGCCAGGACTCTCATCTCCCCAGAGCCGTAATCCCAAATAAACCCTTCCCTCTTTAAGTTGCCTTGGACATGGTGTTTTAATACAGCAATAGAAAAGTAACTTAATACATAAGTCCCAAGTGTCAGTATAACTGCAGGAAACAGACCAACCATGAAAATAATGTCCCTGCCATGTCAGGCAGGTCGATCTAGTGTGTTAAGAGGAGTACGACAGGGGCTGGGGATTTAGCTCAGTGGTAGAGCGCTTACCTAGGAAGCACAAGGCCCTGGGTTCGGTCCCCAGCTCCGAAAAAAAGAACCAAAAAAAAAAAAAAAAAAAAAAAAAAAGAGGAGTACGACAAGGGGGAAACCACACACGGTTCTTTCTATCCTTCAGAGGACACAGAAAACCCAGTCACATCTAGAAACCTGCATGAATGAAAATGAACAACCCAGTCAGTACCTGTCATATACACTACGTGCTCACTAGAGGGGCTGGGGCCGGTCCTGTTTTGAGCTATGACCGAAAACTCATACTGGGTATTTGGCTCAAGATTTTTCACTGAGCAATATGTTTCTTTGACCGTCATGGTGAACTCTGGAAGAAAAAGAAAAAGAAAAAAAAAAAAACGTAAGAATTCAAGCCTTAAACAGCCACTGGACTTTTCTGTGCCCTGTTGTAAAAGAGGAGCCTAGGCTGCAGATTCCTCCCTCTGCTGCAGGCACAACCCTGCAGCCGCACTGTGTGTTCTGAGAGGCCTAGTTGCCTAGACCTTGAAGTGGGGTTTACCGTGGTGACTAGCTTAGCAGTGGTCCTGTGACAAATATGACACAAAAAGAGGCTTGGGACATAGTGAGGGACTTGCTCTCCACCTCCCTCCCCAAACCCCTCCCCCAAACACTTCTAGCATAGTATGACTATTGCACACATCAACTGACAGCGGCTGTGATCACCCGCACAGATCTAGTCAATCAAATTTCTAGTGTGGATGGGGGATGGGCCCTGGAGGCCCCACCCCTAGTGGAGGTAGTTGATGGCTTCTGAAGGAAGAGGGGGCAGATATGATCAATATCCATTGTATAAACGTATGGAAGTTTCAAATAATAAAAACTGTTAAAGATAAAAATAAAAATAAAAAACTGTTAAGACCTCCTCCTTCCTGGTCCCCGGGGCAGAAATGCTGTAACCTCCCTTCACTCAGAGCTTTTACCTGCCAACTGCAGAGCTTCCACAGTGAGTAGTGACCTGATAGCCTGGCTCTACCACACTCACTGTGACATAGTTAGATGGCTTGCTCCTCGATGAGCCTCCGCCATCCTCATCAGTCAAATGCAGATTGCCAAGCCCAGAAATTCCACTCTGACCTGACTCACTCTGGAAAGCCCTGATTACTTCAGGTTTGTGGGGCTTGGGGAGTTGTGTCTGCAGTCTGATCTTGCCTTCTTGTTATGGTTTAAGCATGTGCCCCCAATAGCTACCTATGTGTTGGAGGCTGGTCCTTGTCCGTGACCCTAGAAGGTGAAACCTTTAGGAGGTGGGGCCTTGTGGGAGGAAGTTAAATCATTGAGAACGTGACCTTGGAAGGGATATTGGTACTGTACCCCAGCCCCTCCATGTTTCTCTTGAATGCCAAACTGTGCCGATAATACTGTGCCATTAAAGACAGAAACCGTAGGCTAACATCAAGTTTCCTCCTTAATAGTTGAATTGTGGTGGTGGTACACACCTTTAATTCCAGCACCAGGGAGGCAGATACAAGTGGATCTCTATGAGTTTGAGGCCAATCTGGTCTACACGGCGAGTTCCAGGATAGTCAGGGCTACACAAAGAAACCCCATCCTCCAAAAATCAAAAACAACAAGAAAAAGTTTTATTTCTCTCTGATTTTTGTTATCGTAACACAAAGCTGGCTATGACGATTAATCCTAATATTTCAACTTGATAAGATTTAGAATCACTGAAGAGATAGGCCTCTGGGCATGTCTAAGAAGGCATTTCCAAAGAGGCTCCCTTCCAAAGAGGAGGGATGACCCATCTTGAACGTGGGTGCCACCATCCGATGGGCTGAGGTCCCAGACTGAATATAAAAGAGAAAGTGAGTAGACACCAGGCTTTGTCTCTGCTTCCTGACTGTGGATACAGTGCGACCAGCTGCCTCCTGCCCTGGCTACCATGCCCTCCCTGCAGTGGTGGACTGTACCGTCAAACCGTGAGCCAAAATAGACCCTCCCTTCCTAAAGTTGCTTCTCAGCTGACATTTGTTCACTGTAACAAGAAAAAATAGGGGTTGGGGATTTGGGGGATTTGGGGATTTGGCTCAGTGGTAGAGCGCTTGCCTAGCAAGCACAAGGCCCTGGGTTTGGTCCCCAGCTCAAAAAAAAAAAAAAAAAAAAAAAAAAGAAAGAAAGAAAAAAGAAAAGAAAAGAAAAAATAGCTAACAAGTGGCTAGTAAACACACTGCTCACAGGAGAAGGGCTGATGGTAGAAGGATGGCTGGCCCCAGCTCTGGCTAATACAAGCCGTTTCCCCGGGGTGGGGTGGAGTGTGCTACCAGAGAGCCAGGGGCCATTTCCGGCAGCGTTACGGTCAGCAGCAGCTCTGTCGGGCCCTAGACCTTACCTGCTTGGTCCTTGCCAGGTGAGCTGTCCTGCACCGGCTTGTAGGACAGCTGATAGCTCTCCACGGTGTCATCAGAGTATAAACTCCAGCACACACGCACCGAGGAGCCAGTTGCTGAGTTGGGTGCCTGGGGATTTATCACTGGAGCAGAGGGAGCTGAAAAGGGAAAAGAGAGGGAACAGCCCTGAGGAGCTGTATGTGCAGGAGTGGGATGGGAGTGGCCACTTCTTGTTTCATTGAATTATTCTGTGTGTATGGGTGTTCCGTCTGTGTTACTGTGCGCACGCCTGGTGCCCATAGAGGATGGATAGGAAGTGTTTATAACTGATATTCAAAACACTGAAGACCTCCAAAACTCAGTGGCGAACAAAGCCGACAAGCCCCTAAATAATGTCACTTTACAGCAAGCAAGGACTGGAACAGGGCTCAGTCTAAAGAAGACACACGAATCTGCCACCAAGAGGATGAGCAGGTGTTCACATCACTCATCATGAGGGAAATGCAGGCCAAAACCATAACCGGAGCGCGTGTGCTGGTGCGTGCCTGTCATCCCAGGACCTGGGAGGCTGAGGCAGAAGGATCACAAGCGTGAGGTGAGCGGGGGCCACAGTGTGAGTTCTGAAGTAGGCTGGGTACAGAGTTAGACCCTATCTCAACAAAACTAAAAACAACACGTGAACAAAACTCGAAAGGCCATAGTGAGCTATCTTCTCCCACCTACCAGAACAGCTATGCTCAGAAAGCAAAGGATGACAGGTGTTGGGAAGGATCTGGAGAACGGGAGGCCATGTGTACTGTGCAACCATTGTAGAAAACAGCAAGGTGAATCACCAAAAAAACTCATAAGGAACTGCTGGGGCCTGGTGGTGTCACACCCAGGAGGCCAGGGTTTGGTAAGAGCATCTGGGCAGTACAGTGAGAGACCTCAGCTTAAATAACAGAGGGGCTGGGAATGTAGCCCAGAGATACAGTACGTATGAGCGAATGTGAGCTACTGGGCTCAGTCCCCAGCACTGTAAAAGGAGTGAGGGAGAGAAGACACTGGCAAATGGCTCAGTAACTACATTTAGGTATATATCTAAAAGAATTAAATCGGAATTGTAGATATTTTGCAGTTATTTCCAGTAGCCTTATTCACACTGGCCAAGATCAGAGAACTTTTTTATGGATGAAATGCAACTCAATGGAATGCTACTGATCCTTGGAAGAGAAAGACACCTGAGCTGAGACACTGCTCAGTTAGTAAAGCGCTTGCCAAATCAGCCCGAGGACCTGAGTTCAGATCCCCAGGGCCCACATACAAAGCCAGACAGTAGTGTATACCTTTGAAATAGGAGGAACCCTATTCAAAGCTTACTGTCTGGACAGTCTTGACAACCCAGGAGCACCGGGCTCAGTGAGAGACCCTTTTTCAAACCACGAGTGCAGAGCAATTGAGGAAGATGCCACTCTGGCCTCCCATGTGCATGTGAATACATGTGAATGCATGTCAGCCCCAACACAGAGAGAGGGCCGGGAGGGAGAAAAGGTTACCATGGCAGTGACGGATACCATGGATACCATGTTGTTAACTCCAGGTGCTGTGCTTGTCCAGCGCATCTCTGAGACTTATTCACCTTGCAGAACTAGGTCCTACTCATTGGGCAGTCCTCATTTCCCCTCCCCAGTCCTGGCCTGCTGCCATTCTGTTTTCCAATTCTGTGTATTTGACTGCTTCAGGCCCCTCACCGAAGGAGACTCGTGCAGTGTTTATCTTTCTCTGAATGGCTTATTTCACTCACTGTAGTGTCCATTCAAGTCCATTCAGATTGTCACAAACCTCTCTCTCTTTCTCTCTCTCTCTCTCCCCCTCCCTCCCACCCTCCCTCCTTCTCTCTCTCTCCTGAGCTGCTGTGAGGAGGATGCACAGGTCAGAGTCAAACCTGGAACGGTATTGATGGAGTCCATCAGCTGTTCCACATCTGAGAAGTCCAGGGTCTGGTCTTCAAACTCAGGCTTTGCAGAGAGTTCCACGTCTGTCTTGGTCTTCAGGAATTTCCCCAGTCTGTTGGTATAGAAAGACACCCGCAGATGGGGAGTTGGATCAGCAGTTAGGAGCACTGGGTGCTCTTCCAGAGGTCTTAGGTTCAATTCCCAGCACCCACATGGCAGCTCATAACCCTCTGTAACTCCAGTTCCAGGCAGTGTGACACCCTTTTCTGGCCTCTGTGGACAGCAGGCACACACCTGGTGCACAGACACACATGTGGGCAAAATACTCATACATGTTTTTTAAAAGCACACATCCACGCAAAGATGGAGGATCTTTCTTCTTGGGGTACACCTGAAGTGCCGGGCCACTAGGGGGAATGGAGAGGCCTCTTTGCTAAACTTGCATTTCTTCACATGCTTCTGGATTCTGGTATCCGATTTGATGGTGGGCCTGGAGGTTACTGTATTAAAATTTTGTTACTTTGACAAATCCCTGAGACAGGCAGCTGAAAGGAAGGGAGCGTCTACTTTAGTAACTTTAGTAGACGCTCGCTCGTGGTTTCAGTCCATGATCAGCCGGCTCTATTGTTCTTGGGCCTGTGATAGAAGCATGGTGTGTGTGTGGGGGGGGGGCACAAAATGGAGGAAAGTTTCTCATTTGGGAGCAGCTAGGAGAGGGGAGAGAGAGAGAGAGAGAGAGAGAGAGAGAGAGAGAGAGAGAGAGAGAGAGAGAGAGTCCAGGGACAAGACAAACCCTCCAAAGGATTCTCGTTTGTAAGATCAGAGCTCTACCCATCCAATCATTTCTCCCGATCCCCAGTTCTGAACAGAGCTGCTTTGAGAACATGAGCCTTTGAGCCTTCAACCCATGAGCCTTTGGGAACACTTCCTATGCAAAGCATCTGTCATTGCCCAAGCCTTTCCAGGGGGAAGAGGAAGAGTGGAGCCCAAGGACGGAGGAGGAGTTCATCCATCAGCAGGTGGCAGCCCGTGCTTTCTCCACTCCCACATCATCCCACAGCTCCACCACGTGCGTTCCACGTTGTCAAGTGCCGTCCCTCACGGTGCTGCTTCGAAGGCTCTAGATCAGCAGCTCTCAGTCGCCCACGTGCTTGCCACCCACTTCTACATGCAGTGATGACCCACACCTACAAAATTATTTTCATTGCCATTTCTTTTTTTCTTTTTTTTTTTTTTTTTTTTTTCGGAGCTGGGGACCGAACCCAGGGCCTTCTGCTTGCTAGGCAAGCGCTCTACCACTGAGCTAAATCCCCAACCCTCATTGCCATTTCATAACTATGATTTTGCTACTGAGCAGTGTCTCGGTTCCTAAGACCATCAGAAATACGTGCTTTCTGATGGTTGCAACCCCCAGGTTGAGAACCACCGCTTTAGACCTATTTGCTTCCCAGCAGTCACAGGACTTCTACCTGGCGAAGGCAGATTTGAGATCCAGTCCCACTTTTCTGCCAAACCATATGCACCTAGGTCCTTACAGTATAAGTCCCCCTAAAGCTTTACAGACCCCGTCTTAAGTTCCCACAGAACCGCCTGTCTGTTAATAGGGAAGGTGGGGCCTTGAACTTGGGATCACTGTGATAGCAGGATTTATGGTCTGCTGCACCATGACCAAGGGCTGAGGAGAGCTGGGGACATGTTCCAGTCCTCAATCTCTCCCGATAAACCTAAGTTCTTGTGTGTGTGAGGCAGACCTGAGCACAGGCTTACTGGATGGGCCTCACCACACGTGTTCCCTTCCAGCTCAGAGATTCTAAGCGTCCACCCTAAAAGGGCCTACTGACCCCATGCTGCCATTCAAAGCCAGCACAGTTTTATTTATAGTGTCACTGAAGCCGAAAAGGGAAGCAATAACCCTGTGAGACGGAGTCTAGAGGCGAAAAGAATAGAGAAAAGCAACTAGGTCAGGACAGAAATATTACCTGTCAGTCATAGCCACTGCATCCTGCAAAGGGAGAGAAAATAGTAGACTGATTTAGGAAATCATTTTTCCCAACAACGTAACAATGGAAACATTTTTAGTTGGAAATCAGGGAAAGGGGGAAATCACCCTAACAAAACTACCACACTTGTGCATTTCCTTCCATTCTCCTGCACCTCCCTCGTCCACACAGGCGTCCACTGACGACACGGTCTGCATAGAAACACTGGTGCTTACTTAACAGTTCCTCTGCTGTAGGACCCTGTGGCTGACTGCGAGTTTTCATCACCATAAGTAATGCGCTGTTTCCTATGTTCTGGATGTGAGATACAGTGGCACCCTGGGACCACTGGCTTAAGAGGTTGAGCACTGGTGTTTCTCGTGGCATCTGCCACATTGCTGTCTGCCTTTATTCATGGATCTCTTACCATGATCACAGTGGGAAGGGAGTGTGACTGGGCTTCCAGGAACAGCTATGGGCTTGGACCATGAGGGGAACAAACGGCATCTAGGACGATTCTGAAGAATCCTCCTCAACCCTTTGTGAAACCAACCACATCTGCCCTATGGGATTATGGGACCACTAACTGAGGTGGAAATTCCCATAACTCTGCTATACAGGGTTTGGGCCAGATTTGATATGACTTACATATAATTAAGAAATGGATTTGGGTACATCTATAAAGTTATAAAGCAAGATCTATAACTGCACCCTCGGCATAGGGCAATTTAAAGTAGTTTATTAATCTGTGCCAGCTTTCCCCCAGAGGTCCAAGAGGCAGCTCAACTCCATGATCAAGGGACAGTCAGTGACCAAGGGTCTGAGGGACAAAGCCTGGGACTACCTGGGAATTGGGGGAGGAAAAGAACCAGTGGTGTCCCTGCCTGCCTGGCCACCAACAGTGTGATGTGGATAGTTGGAGGCACAGCCTCCTACCATAACCCACAGATAGATGCTGACCACCATGGTCAACTCAGAGCTCCAGGAGAGAGGGCAGGCTAGCCCACCCGAGGCTAGACCTGGCATCTTAAAATATCATGGTTTCATTGCTTTCTCTCCTGTTTCTTCACGGACCTTTAAGAAGTCAACCTTTTCCTCGTGACACATCTCCTCTATGGTTTCCATCAGCTCTCTGCAGGCATCGAGGTTCTCTCCACAGCTGACCAGCTGTCCATATAGGGCTTCCAGCTTCTCTTTCTTTTTCTCCCCCAGAGCTTGAATTTTTTCTTCATACTTCTGAGCGAGGGTTTCCAAGATCTCGTTGTAATGGCACTCGAAGTTTTGTTCTTGTCTTCCAAAATTCTCCTACAAGACAGTGGATCTCAACCATCATTATAGTGGGTGGAGTAGGTTGGCCAGAGTCACGGGGGACATGAAACCCTGACCTGTTCATCCCTTCACATTGCTCTGTTTCTCAGCAGAGTGCTGTCATGAATGCTGAGGAGTGAAAACAGAGGAGACTCCTTCTTAGAGCCCCAGGAGTGATCATTAAGTAATGGTCACTAATTAATTAACTAATTAATTCATACCTAGGACCATGTATGTACCCATACATGCCGGAGGACAATCAGGTACCAGCCAGCCACAGCGTCTCTCATGACACGGAACATGCCAATTAAGGTAGGCTGACTGGCCAGCAAGCCCCGGAGATCTTCCTGTCTCTGCCTTACAGGGCTAGGATTACAAGCATGTGTCTCCACACCCAGCTTTTCTGTGTGGGCTCTTAGGGGTCAAACTCAAGCCCCCAGACTTCCCCGACTGAGATGTATGCTCGGTCCCCCACCCCACCCCGAATATTCTTACCAGAAAGCGCTCCTGTCTTTCCTGACAGCTGTTGCAATCCTCTCCCTGTTTGAGCTACCTCCCATCACCATGGCAACCACCCTGGGAGCTCATCAATGGTTAATCAGCTTGTTGCTGGATGCTTTGACTTCAAGGCAGAAATGTTGGCCCTGGGAGATGTCCACCTGCCCTTCTGTCCTGAGCTCTCACACCTCACGATATCTGTCCTCTCTAACTGTCACATGGATTATATAAACACCAAGAGAATATCCACTTGGCTCATGCCAGTGAGGAGAGCTATGAGAGCTGAGGGAGAAGGAGGGGTTGTGGGAAATTGCACTGCTTGATAGAGGAGGCGAGGCAGGAAGAAGGTACTCGATCTGGAATGTGTGGTATTTATGTATTTATTTGTTGTTTTCTTGACATAGCATCTTCTTAGGTGACCCTATAAGGCCTGGTACCTGCTATGCAGGCCAGGCTGGCCTGGAATTCACAGCAATCCTCTTGCCTTAGCTTTTTAAGTGCTGGGATTTACAGGCATGCACCATCTGGTCGATACCTATCCTATTTAAACGGGGAGCACAGAGGTTGGGAAAGAGCAGGGGGATCTCCAGCCCCCATTTCTCATACTGGAAGCCTGTGGGGGCTTAGTGGATTTTGACTGTTGCCACTTTCATCCTATGAAGCTTCTAGGAGTCACGCTGAGAGTCGTTACTAAGCATAAAATCCTCTCAGAATAGAGAGGGTAAAGCAATAGGCAAGTCCCTGGTGAGGGTAACTGGATGTTCCCAGTGTCCTTGCTGGAGATGAAGTGACTTAGGTCCGAGAATTGGATGACAAAATTGAATACAAGGAACTTAAGACTTTTGAGTTTTGCTTTTAGGTATGTCTGTCCACCACATGGGTGCAGTGTCCATAGAGGCCAGAAGGGGGCACTGGATGCCCAGAACTAGAATTACAGGCCATTGTGAATCACTTAGGAATCAAACCCAGGTCCTATGGAAGAAGAGCAGTGCTCTTAACCCTGAGAAATATCTCCAGTTTGAGCATGGGAGTTTGCCCTGCTGTCTCACTCTTCAAGAGTTCTTTTTTTTTTTTCCTTTTCTTTTTTTCGGAGCTGGGAACCGAACCCAGGGCCTTGCGCTTGCTAGGCAAGTGCTCTACCACTGAGCTAAATCCCCAACCCCTCTTTTTTTTTTTTTTTTCAAGAGTTCTTTTTTTTTTTTTTTCTGCTGTCTCACTCTTATCCCTCTCCTTCCATCTTGTGCTTGGAAATAGAAGGGCTTCCACTGGATTATTGGGGCAGCTCTCTCTCTCCCTCTTTTTCTCTCTCTCTCCCTCTTTTTTTCTCTCTCTCTCTGAGGCGGAGGATGTGTGTGTGTTTCAGTGTTTAACTAAAGCTGGCCAGGACAGAGGATTTGCTCTTGCTTTGTGGAGCTCTAGGGGTCAGTATGACCACTGGGCAACTAAGAACAGCTTTTAGTTCAGTGATCTTGGTCTATGGATGAAGAACGCACATTACATTTGTCCCGTGTCAGGACAGGAATGGAAGGGGCATTAAAGGATGAGAGGTCCCTTTTGAGGCAATGCAGACACAGGGAATAGCGTAGCAACCTTGGACTCCCCTTCTTCTGGGGTCTGCACATCCCCTACTCTGAACAGTGCACCTAACAACCTGTTAGCAACCTAGGACCCCTCCCTATTTGCACAGAATTGCATGCATGCATGCTTTGAACAGTGGAAACACTCTTCTTAGCCACCCCTGATAACACCCCGTTTCCCTTCAAACACATCCCAGATCACAATGCAGGACCATGGGATAGGGGCAGATGTGGCCTAGACTGGATTTGGGTGCAAGCATAATATGTCAAACTGTGGGCTGGAGAGATGGCTCAGCGGTTAAGAGCACCCGACTGCTCTTCCAGAGGTCATGAGTTCAATTCCCAGCAACCACATGGTGGCTCACAACCATCTGTAAAGAGATCCGATGCCCTCTTCTGGTGTATCTGAGGACAGCTACAGTGTACTTGTATATAATAAATAAATAAATCTTTAAAAAAAAAATATGTCAAACTGTGTCCTCAAAGCGAACTTTTAGAGAGAAGACAGAACATTTTATTTACCGTCTTATGCTCACACATAATTGGGTATACATAACGATTAAAGTCAGATACATCCTGGGAAGGGACATAGGCAGTGAATGAGGGTTCATGTAACCAAAGCCCATCAGTCAAAGTAGCAAATTTCCCAAATCGTAACCCTTTTTTTCAACCTCATAAAGGAAACCACATACAACAAAGGGAACCCCAAACAATAAAGAGAACCCCAAGCGATGATCAGGTCCCTTGAGTACTCTCATTCATGTGTCCTGTTGTCAACATTTTGGCGTTTGGGCTTTTTGGACAGGGTCTCTCTATGTAGCCCTGGCTGTCCTGGAACTCGCTATGTAAACCAGGCTGACCTAGAACTCACAGAGCTCCTCCTGCCTCTGCCTCACAGCTGGTGAGATTAAAGGTGTGCACCACCACGTCCAGCTCTGTTGGAGATCTCAGCAGAGCATTTCGGATCTGCTCTACCGCTCAGCTGTTTGGCAATTTGTGTGGGTTTTCATCTCACTTTTGAGTAAGAGACTGAGAATCTGGACACACTTGGCCCAGGATGCAGCCACCAGTTTTGGAATTCTACGGTCTCGATGGTCTTGTCGGAAAGCTTGCAAAGTGGCTAGGTTAAAAGAGACCATACAGATGCTTCTTTGTATGACCCGCGCACAGCTAGAAGTGTGTCTGTGTTGGAGGAACGATAACCAGACGGAGTGGGGAGCGTGAAACATGAAGACCTGTTTGACAAGTAACTGCTGTCGGGCGTGTGGACAAGAGGGACTCTGCACACGCCACTTTTCGGATGTAAATTGGTCCCCACACCATGGACACTCAGTACACAGTTTCCTAAAAAGCTGAAAATACACTTCCCATCTGGCCCAAGTCAGCCTGCCACGGACATCGAACATCCGTGCTATCCACATTAGCTAAGTTATGGAACTAACCGAGGTGTCCATCACAGAGGGACGGGTAAAGAAATGTCTACATACTCAATGGAACTGTTTGCAGGAAAATGAATGCTGCTAGAGAAAATATAATTAAGGTAGCCTCAGAAGACAAATATACATTCTCTCTCAGTTGTTGCTCCTGAATCTCACATAGATTCATAAAATTATGTATGTACAAAGGTCATGAAACTGTCTAGGGAACAGAGAGTACTAAGAGGAGAAGAACGGGGGAGATAAAAGAGGGAAGTGGATTTGGAGGAGTATGCTCAACACACATTATATACACGTGTGAAAATGTCCTTGCTTTGCATAATACCATATAAAATGGATATAAACAATAAACATTTTCAAAGGGGGAAAACTGTGATATGATGGGTACCACCCCACCACACACAGACAATTAAAAACTCCAGAGAGCAAGGAAACACTATGCCTGCTTATACAGCAGGACATCAGACAGCACCCAGGGGAGTCTCAGAGTGAGCCCCAAAGCAAGCATGGAAACCTGAATTAGGGTATCCAGCGCCTGTGTAAAAGGTCAGGTCAGCAGTGAGCGCATGTAGGTCAGCAGTGCAGCAGTGAGCGTAGGTAGTTTGTATGTAAGTGCAGCTGTGAGCATATGTAGTTCATATGTAGGTCAGCAGTGAGTGAATGTAGTTCCGACAGTGTAGCAGTGAGCTTGTGTGGCTCTAACACTGAGGACTGAGACAGGGGGATCTCCAGGTCTTTCAGGCCAGCTAGACTAGCAAAGCTACAGAACTCCAAATCCAGTCTCAAAAATGGGGTACAGAATGGCTGAGGAAGAAACCCAAACTTGACCTCTGGCCTTCACATGCAAGTGCATGTGCATATGTACTTGCAAACACGGATGCACAGAAACACACATACCCACCCCATCCCACCCCAACTCCCAGGACAGAAGGAAACTGTTCACTTCACCATCTGGATGGTGCCACCATGGTGTCATCACTGTTAGAACAAAACAAAACAGCAACAACGAAAATTAAACCCCATGCAATTGGTACTTTGATTGGAAAGTTTCTGTTTTACTTATTCATGTAATAAACATTTATAAATCTGGGTAGTATGGGCACACACCTTTAACCCCAGCAGGTAGAAGACAGAGGCAGGTGGATCTCCAAATCTGAGGTCAGTCTGGATTACAGAGAGAGTTCGAGAACAGCCAGGGATACACAGAGAAACCTTGTTTCAAGAAATCAAACCAACCAACAAAGTAACCAACCAAACAACAGCAAACACACACACACACACACACACACACACACACACACACACACACACACACACCAGCCTCTCCCACGTAGAGGACAGAGTAGGGGGATGAAGGCAAGTGACAGTCACCTCTGTAGTTGCCCAGGGGCAGTGAAGTTCAGTGGATAGCTGAGGGGAGGGGCGGGCTCTCACATTCCAAGACATGGCTTCTGTAGCTCACTGGGAGCAGCTGCCTGAAGGAAGCTACTTGTGGAGAGATCACCACACTCGGCCTTACCTCCACAGTGATGAACACTTCTTCCAGGTGGCTAGCGAAATTTTCCATCTCAATAATCTGCTGTTCCAATTTGCACATATTTTTGTGAATTTCATCCTGTGGAGGTGAGCAGAACGAATAAAGTATCAACGATAAGCTTATTCTATCTTTTTTAAATTAAAAAAAAAACAAACATGTGCACCAATGTTTGCCTGTGTGTGTGTGTGTATCTGTACGCCACGTTGTGTTCTTAGTGACCACAGAGCCTAGGGGAGGACATCGGGGTCCCTGGGACTGCTGTTACAGATGGCTGTGAGTCACCATGCGGATGCTGGGAACTGAACCCAAGACTTCTGCAAAGCAGCCAGTGCTCTTAATGCTGAACCATCTCTCCAGGCTACCATTTCATCCTTGGAGGCATGAAGGACTGAACCTCTGCCCACCTCCCCGAGACACACATGCACTCTCCAGCGGAAGATGTAAGATCTGTTACCTTGGCGTGTTCCAGAGCCTTGTTGATTGGGGTTACTTCGTGTTCCTTGTGTATATCAAAATCCTTCTCAACAGTTCTCACTGGAGTTTTGCAAGTGACACAGAAGACATCAGCAGGCTCTTCCTCATCTTCCTCCTCTGGGATGACGTAGCATTCATATTCCTCGCTGGCGCGGCCATGTGTGTACCTGTAGGCTTCCCGAAGGTCTTGGCATTGGTCAGGAGGGCCTTGAACTCCGTAGCACAGGTCCTCGGCCTCAGCTGCCTCACCACTAAGCCCCCAGTCTCTCTGCTCCCTGCCTGGATCCCTCCTCCTCATCCCGTACGGATACCCCAGAGTCCCCAATCTGTGTTCATCCACAAATTCACCCCCTAACTCATGTTCATCTTCAAGCCCGTATAAATGGACAAGCGCGTCCACTTCCTTCTGGAGATTCTTACTGTCCCCTGCCCCTCTTGGCTCATTGGTCAGTTCAGCCTGGGTTACTTCCCTCCGGGTTCTGCTGCTTTCTCCTGGGAAGAGCTGCAGTCTATCTTCAGAGTCATACAGGTCCATGTGATAAAAGTGGAAGTCTCTGGGAGCTGTTGATCTCCCCAGCCCCGGCTCCTCCCCTGCTTCCTCCTCCATTGACACAGAACAGCCCTTCCTAGTCAGTCAGTGGGTATTCTGAGACCTAGGACACAGAAGAAGTGAACGTCAGTTCCCAAGAAGAGAATTGCAGAGTCTGCGCACGAGATTCCATAGTTCCAGATTTTATCCAAGAAGTCAACGGTCACAGTCTACATCATGGCAAGCAAATTCACTGAATTGTCCCAGCCGTAGCTGACTCACAATTGCTCAACAGAAACACATGGAGACCCTCCCTAGAGACCTAAGGCTGGCTGGCGAGCTGGAGACACTGCTATAGAAAGGTGTATTAGGAGCATCACCCCTACCTAGGGTCACCGCATGACCTCTTTGCCATTCACAGCTCTCACGAACCATGCAAGATCATAAATATTGGTTATTTTAGGTTATCAAGCTGTGGAATAATTTGTTATGAAAGAACAGTTTGAATGAGGCCAGCGTAAAACTAAGCCTCCTCCCCCCTGCTACCATCTGCCCCTCCTTGTTCATAGTCAGGCTCCTTCAAAGGACGGCATTGATAATGCTGATTTCCACACCGTGACACGTGTGCACGGGGCTTTCCATGGGGAATCCAGGCACTGGGTATGAAGAGTTAGCGTTCAGATACAGTCTCAGGTTTGCATTTGGCCTTTCTCAGAGCTGCTTCGCCTGGGAACAAGGCAGCCTCTGAGGTCCTTTCTTCTCAACAGCCCTTCGCTTATCAGAAAAGCAAAAATATATTTCCTGTTCATTCTGAATATTACATTGCACAGTAAGATTTCATTGCTTGGGAATTTAATAAAGCCTCCAGGGGACTGGATGAAAGGATAGCCTGGAGGATTGGCATCAATGCCAAGAGTGAGTGACATTAATGAATGAGAAAGAAAGGATCTTTTTTTCAAGGTAAGTGCTTTCCAGCTCTTTGCTTCTAACAAAATTGCAAGAGGATCTAATCAAGTTGTCAGCTGATATATTATTTGAAATAAATGTTCATGATAGGTCATTATATAATTTTGGCGTACATTTCAGAAGGAGCTGAAAGAATGGAATGTTATAACCACCTCCATTCCCATCTACCTACACAGGTGAGCACGGTCACTCAGTTTGCCTGGACAAACTGAAAAACAAAATACGAACTCACTCATTCCTGTTGCATTCTAGATCCTGTAATTTCCACTCCTGGGTTGAGTTGAGCCTTTTTCTTTTTTTAAATAAACAAAGTCCTGTCCACTTCATCAAATGATGCATTTTGGGGCTGGAGAGATGGCCCAGTCAGTAAAGAAGCTGTCTCACAAGCCCAGGGACTGGAGTTCAGATCATGAACAGTTACATAAGCCAGGTGCAGGTGCATGTGTCTGAACCCAACACAGAGGTGAGGAAGTGACAGAGACAGGCAGACCCCTGGAGTTTATTGATTGGCTAGCCTAACCCAATCAATGAGCTCCGGGCTCAGTAACAGTCTCTGTCTTAAAAAAATACAGGGAGAAGAGAATGATTCATGAAGGAACCTGACATCAATATCTGACCTCACATGTGCATGTGCACACATACACTTACTCATATAAACACACATATACACACATACACACATATATATATACACACATACAAACACATACACACATACACTTACTCATATAAACACACATACACACATATACACACATACACACATATATACATATACACATACAAACATATACACACATACACTTACTCATATAAACACATACACACATACACACATATACACATACATACATACATACATTATACACATATACACACATACACACACATATACACACAGTACACACACATACACTTACTCATATAAAGACACACACACACATGCACACACACACAAACATAAGTACACACACTACACCTGCATTTTTGTTTTACTTTTTAAGTTATTTACCAAAAATTATAATGCATACATGAGATTCTGTTTACATTCAACTAAAAATTATGTTGGTATCTTTTTTTTTTTTTTTTTTGGTCCTTTTTTTGGGAGCTGGGGACCGAACCCAGGGCCTTGCGCTTCCTAGGCAAGCGCTCTACCACTGAGCCAAATCCCCAACCCCTTATGTTGGTATCTTGATTCAGCAGAAAAGGGAACTTACTGTTTAATGACTTATGATTATAAAAAAATTTAAAAAGTAGTTGCCTGTCTCTGTCCCTTCCCCACTTCCAAGTCCTGCATGCACACTTTTTGTAGAAAAATACACAGATCATCAACAAATGACATTGCTTATAGGATATGCTTTTACATAACACATTTTTGGAGGATCTCCGGCACCTGCAGGTTGCCATGTGCATTGTCCATGTGTAAGTCTGTTCTTCCCTTCAGTAGTTTCCAAGGCCCAACTTTCCTCTTTAGCTGTGGAAATTCACGATCCAACCTGGATTAGTTCACTCCTTATTGTGCTGGGTGATTCTCAATAGAACATTTCAGTCTTTCCTAAGAGCCTAGAGTTCTGTTTTCTCAACCCTGCATGTCTGAATGTCTAGCTATTCGGATATTCCCACTACATGAAAATAAAGTCTTACTGTTTTACCTGCTGTAAGCTCTGATTCGGCACCATGGGGGGGCGAGGGGAAGAATGAAGAAGAGGGTCGATAGTCTGGAAGTGAAACCCAAGAGGATGAGCACACAGCTTCCCCGGGGCTGTGTCTCAGCAAACAAATCTGGCTTCAGCCGTATCCCACCTTCATCCCTACCTGGGCCCCGGCTGCTGCCTCAGCTTCCAGCATGAGGCAAGCCCCAAGGTCATCCAGAGGTTCGGAAGTTCTGGCACTCCTGGCTTTGGGCAACATGGAATGATCAGGAAGTCTGCATTCTCAGTCACCGTCTGGGGGAAACCTGGGGTTCCTCACCAGCCCTGCTGTTGATCTCTCTGTGTGTCGGGCTATAGCCGTCCACTCATTCGTCTGCGCATTGACTGTTCCTGGGGATGGCAAAGTGCAGACTCCAGAGAACAGGACACCACCGGGTGCTAGCCACAGGGAGTGAGACATGGGTCCTGACCTTGTGGATATCCCCAGACAATCAAATAAGGATGATCACCCCGTCTGGGACTGGAACATGACTTCTCAGCCATGCTACCTTCTCTCTTTCCTCTTCCTTTATACCCAGCCCAGCCTCTGGTCCCATAGACTAAAATCACAGTTTCTCCCTGAGGTTCCAATATCGCATCTGATCTGCAGGCAGAAACATTCCTTGAAGCTGTCCTTTCTTCAGTCTTCTGGCTGTGGGCCCCATGGCTCTGCCTGATACAGACACTCAGAAGCCTAGTCAGCCATCTTGGATTCTGAAGGCTCTCACTGGTCAGGCTCAGCTCTTTTGGATCCCTGGCTTTTCACTCTCAAAGTGATGACACACACCCCTTTGCTAGTGGACTTCTGTGCTGTATTGACCTCAGTGTCTCTAGTTAAATCTCCCCCAGGTTCTTCCTGGTACCAGTTTGCCGCCTTTCCTCTCTGCTGCTCTCAGTCACCTGCATCTCCTACCCAGCCAGTACCTGCCGCATCCTTCATGAAGACCAGCTATTCTACCCCTTCATTAATAAAGTGACATTTGCCCTCTCCTGCCCCCAAACCACAGATGAGCTTATTGGTATCACCCAGTGTTGAGAGTGGCAAGACATGGCCTAAGGAGATCACATCCCCACACAAGACCAACCCAGTGGCCTATAGAGAGATGTGGTGTTCTAGGGTTGGAAGGGCCCTGAAGTCAATTTCTAGATTTTAATATGTTAAAACTGAGGTTTTGGTGGGGCAACAAGAAGCTTCTTTATGAACAATTTGTCAAGGATTTGTCTGTGTGGCAGCTAGTCACCAGTCCAGTGAGAGCTGAGATCTAACCTTAGGCTTCCTATGCATAGAGGATAGGCACTCTAAAAATAAAACTCCCCTGTGTGTGTGTGTGTGTGTGTGTGTGTGTGTGTGTGTGTGTGTGTGAGAGAGAGAGAGAGAGAGAGAGAGAGAGAGGAGAGAAAGAGAGGAGAGAGAGAGAGAAAGACAGAGACAGAGGCAGAGACAGAGACAGAGACAGAGGCAGAGACAGAGGCAGCGACAGAGGCAGAGACAGAGACAGAGGCAGAGGCAGAGGCAGAGACAGAGACAGAGACAGAGGCAGAGACAGAGACAGAGGCAGAGGCAGAGACAGTGACAGAGACAGAGACAGACTGAGAGAAGCTTTAGCTCAAAGTACCCACCTGAGCCCTGGGGAAGATACCAGCAAGAAGACTGACAATCCTTTAACGCATGCTAATTAGAGCACAGCCTTCCCTGCCAGCATCTGCTCTCCTATGTGATGGCCAACTGGTTTGCATGCTGAGCAGCAAAGCCAGGCTCCTGTAGCACAGGCCCCAGCGCACAGGCCCCAGCGCACAGTCCCCCTCAGCTCCCACACACTTTACCTTTCCTTCAGCTTCTTAATGGGGTCAGGATGGGGGGGGGGGGACGACACACTGATGACAAACTGCCATTTTATAAAGTCTGAAGCGAAGGTTTAGGGGAGTAATGAGCCACAGTCCACACTGCAAACGTTCGCAGACACCTCCTCTCTCTGCCCTGACAGCACAGCACGGGGGCTGGAGCGCTGGCTCAGCCGTTACCCCTGCTTAATGCTCTTGCTGTGAGGATCCGGTTTGCTTCCTAGCATATGCACAACTGCCCGTAATTCCAGCTTGAGCAGGCTCGGACACCTTTGGACTCCATGCAGACCTGTCTGTACTCATGTATATATATATCTTCATGCACGTACAACCAACCGTATACACAGAATTGAAAATAAATAAAAAAGAAGGTATTTGCCTAAGTCCTATGTGTAAGATGTGTCTTTATGATTTAATTGGAAAAGTCTTTTTTGTTTTTCCTTCTAGGGACTCTTGCTCTATGGTTCTGACCAGTTTCCCAGGCATGGCGCACACCCCAAGGTTTTCTTTAAGAGCAGGCTGCCTGTAGCACACATGGAAATCAGCAAGAAACATCGATTTTCAGTGTTTGAATTGAAGCATAGAAATCAAGAGTTTTTAGAAAGCGTTGGCAGATTAGAATTTAAAAGTATTTGTAACACAATACCATAACCAGATAATAGCTGTGGCTAGAGCTTCAAACCATTCTAGCAAATGGGCCGTGTGCTAAAAACACCCAAAGACACAGGTCAAGAACTGTCAACCTCTGCCAGTTTTAGGGGACTTTTCATGCCTGGTACCATCTTCAGGAGAGATGAATTCTTGCAAGTTCAAGCAGGCATGGAAAACATCGACCCAATCGAGTGTAATTTACATTTGTAGTGTTCAATGATATCAGGGAGATAACACAGTTTGCTTTACCATACTATAACTATCCCCAAACTTGCCTGCTCATTTAAAGGTCCATAAATGTGTCCTTTAACTCCACGGTCCTAGGTTTCTGCTGGAAAAATTGGATTTCTGTCTGGTCAGCTCCCCTTCCCGGTGACCTCTGCGTGCTCTGCAAGCTAAGCTCTGGCTAGTCCAGCCTAGGAAGTGGGGTGCCAAAGCTGGATGGTAATATGAGCTAGCATCCACCACAAATAGCAACAGGCCTGCCCCTGAGTGACAGTCCAAATATAGACCCACCACAGCGGCCTTGCCATTTTTTACCACTCAGGCGTCACCAGGGGAGGTCACATGCTGTGCTCTGAAGTCCATTTACTGTCGGGGCTGAGATCTAAGACTCAGATGGCTGGACGCATGTAAAGGGCCAGAGCAGTCATGGCCAGGGCTGAATGGGGATGCTGACAGTCCTGGGCCATGTGACTTCCACCTCAGAGTGTTTTGAGCAAACAGCTCAGGAGGCAATGCAGAGGCAACATGTTTGCTCTCCCATCATCCTTTGCAGTATGGGAACTGTTCCCTCTCACTGAATGAATATCCAGCAGAACCTGTGATTTCTGTTCCTTCTCAGGCGACACAGTTTTAGGACTCTCGAAGTCGGCAATTGGACATCCAGTTCTGTAGATTTACTCACTGTTCCTCTTCTGTAGTGTGATCCTCTTTAGCAGGATGCTTGTCTTCGGAGAAGGAGCAAGGTAGGGCTTCCCTCTACACACTCCTCCAAGAGCAGTGGGCTGGCTGTAAGAGTGGTGGTGACTAGCTGGCTGCTGGAGTGGCTGTCACAACAGGTGGTGACACTGGGCTGTGCGGCCTGTATCATTCTCAGATCTGAGTCTCTCATGTCTAGAGAAACCCATTTTGAAGGCCCTCTCCTGAAGTTCCCCCAACCAGGCAGACAGACCTTTTCCCCCCAAAGTCTGTCTTATTCCTCCCCAAACTTGTCTGCCGTCCCATTGTGACCTCGTAAATGAATTCTTTTCCTTTGTGTAGGGAGCTTTTTTGGAAGGGGAACTAGGATCCTCCTTGATATCTCTCTCTTCTGTAGGTCTCATCTTTGCTCCTGGCAAACTCTAAGATACAAGCGACCCCAAGGAGTCTTCCTACCTGCACAAAACAGCCTGTCCTCCCATCTTGAGCTATCACCCCAACAGCAGCAGACATAGCTTGCTCTCTTAAGGGTCCTTTTGAAGACCCATCACTGGGCATGGGGTAGTGGGGGCACAGGATAGAGGAGCCATGGGCTGAAAGGGAGCATTGGGTGAAGGGGCCAAGAGGTAGAAGGGGCAGAAGGTGGAGGAGGCATGGCCTACTCTCTCCAACCTGACAACTTCCTCCAGAGCAACCGTCCTACTAGCCTCTATCCCAGATAGGAACCTTTTTATTTGAGAGGTCCAAGAAGTGTGAATCAGGTTCTAAACAGTTCCCTTTGAGTGATATTAGGTGATGAGAAAGGACAGGATGAAGGCAAAAGGATTCTTGTGACATGAAAGATGGTGTACAGCTGTATCTAGGTCCAAATCTGTCCTATGCATAAGCGTGTCATTGGTAGCCAGAGGGCAAAATGCTAAGTGAAGCTCATAGTGTTCAAAGCAGCCATAGAAGTTTACTGAGCTGTGTACCGTTTAGGACTCGGGAAGAAATGATTTTCTTTGAAAGTCTGTGTGCGGTTATTTGAGCTGGGGATTTTGTTTTTATTGTTTGGCCTGTTTTAAAATCCATCATTTCAGTAAATATCCAAAAAATATTAGAAAGAAAGTGAAAAGAAATTATCCGGTTTTGCTGGTTCATGTCCCTGGTAATCTGTGCACTAGGGAGACAAAGGCAGGAGTGCTAGCGTTCAAGGCCAGCCAGGGCTATATAAAGAGTCTGTACCAAATAAAACAAAAAACAAAGTTTAAAAAACACATAAAGAAGGCTGTACAAGGTGGTCACCACTTTGTAGTGTTGTGTGACTTTGTGGTTTTTGGTGTGGGGCAGAGAAGGGGGGTGGAGGATGGGGAGGGTTGGGTAAGGGTTGACCCAAGGCCTGAAGTATTCCTTATACCACTGAGTTACCTTCAGAAACGGAAAATTAATGTTTTTATCAATTTGTATTTCATTAGGTAATTATGATGTAGTCGACTCAATATTTGCAAATATTAAAAAAAAATGATGTAGAGGCCTATGGTTTGTGGAACCGGGGTCCATGCTAAAGCGTGTCTTTATCATCAAGTCGGCCTCAGGACTACACACAGATGCACATGTGTGTGCACACACCCACACCCACACCCACACACGCTGTATCAACATCAAGGTTCTTTAGATGGTCTTACAGGGCGCTTCCATAATGGAGAGATTTACTTTGAAGATTTGGCTCGTAAGGTTAAGGGGAGCGTCTGTGGTTAGCAAACCGAAGGCCCAGGGCGGCGGACGGTGTGGTGAAGGACAACAGATTAAGTACGAGGAGGACAAAGATTTCAGTTTTAATCTAAAGGAAGGAGAAAACTTGGCATCCCAGCACAAAGGCTCAAAGAGAACCAGAATGGAGGAAGACCTCCCCAGGACTAAATTGCATTTTAAAAGGAGATTTGCATATTCAGGCCCTCCTGACCAAGGCGTGGCTCAGTTTACCCTTATCTCAAGGTCCTTCCCAGTAGGTTTGTTATCAGCAGGAATAATTACTTGCTCTCCAGGGTACAGCTTCTTTATCATAGATAATCTTATCATAGATAATCGCCTCTTCTGGGGGCACCTGTGACCTATTCTTCAAGGTTCACTGTGGCTTTTAGCATAACGGGTTTTATGGATCTGTCTGTGGTCAGAATCTAAGATGACTGTAGGTTTAGGACAGACATCTTTAAGGGATCTTGTAAGTTCACATGAGGAAATGCTTGTTAGCAAAAACACTTTTTAAAAAAAGGTTTATTTATTTCATGTGAGCACACTGCTGCTACCTTCAGACTCACCAGAAGAGGGAATGGAATCCCATTACAGATGGTTGTGAGCCACCATGTGGATGCTGGGATTTGAACTCCGGACCTTTGGAAGGGCAGTCAGTGCTTAACCACTGAGCCATCTCTCCAGCCCTCACAAACACTTTCCATAGGTTTGTTATAATACCCCAGCCCCAGGTTTTCAGTAGTGAGGAGATCTTGCTTAGCCTTAGTGTAAATGTATTGCAGATGAGTTCCCCCTCTAGGTCTCAAATTCTTGCTGTCAAGATGAAACTGGGGTAGATTGTACTAAGTATGTTGAGCTGCCAGCCAGGATGATTGGAAAGCAGAAATATTTAGCCATTTCTCCCCCACCCATCTCTTCAATATACCAACAACACAGCACTCATTAAGCTTACTATATTGGCAAAAATAAATGTGTCTGCGACTCAGTTCTTGACACCCCGAAACCTTAATAAGTAAATATTGAGTTCAAATAAAAGTTTGATCCTAATAGTATGTTTCAGGAGCCGCATACTTAATAGGATCCTTCTGAGGGAAGTTCTTATTTTAATGTTGAGAACTAAGATAGGGACTGGAGAGACGGCTCAGCAGCTAAGAATTACTACTTTTAGAGAGCACATTAGGCTGTTAACAGCCCCATAACATACCCAGTTCTAGGGGATATGACGCCCTCTTCTGGCACCTATACTAAGGTTCAATGTCGTCCTGCCCATATATACATGGGCTTAAAAATAAAAATCTTTGCTGAGCATGGTGGTTGTATGCCTTTAATTCCAGCACTCAGAAGACAGACCATAGTGATCTCTGCGAATTCAAAGTTAGCCTGGTACACTTAGTGAGTTCAAGGTTAGCCAGTGTTGTAAAAGGGAAACCTTGCCCTGCCTCCCCGAAAAGACTTTTCATTGGCTCTAGCTTAGCCAACCCGGGACAGTCTTTTGCATAAAGCCAATCAGAATGAGGGGGCGGGAGCTTCTGCACCTCTGACTGACAGTAGCTGTTCCCGGAAAATGTCGTGGCCTGGCACAGTCTAAGGGTGTGCGGCGGCCATGGACAGCGAGCAGCCCGACAGCCTGGAGGGCTGGGTGCCGCTGCGCGAGGACCTCTTCCCGGAGCCCGAGCGCCATCAGCTGCGTTTCCTGGTGGCCTGGAACGCCGCCGAGGGCCAGTTTGCCGTCACCTGTCACGACCGCACGGCGCAGCGGCGCCGGCGCGGGCGACAGGAGGCCGGCGACGGGGGCTGCAGCTGGGCCGGGGCGCTGTCGGCGGCCGGGTTCCGCGGCGCGCACCGGCAGCTGGCGGCGCTGTGGCCGGCCCTGGAGCGCTGCTTTCCGCCGCTGCCGCCGGAGCTGGACGCGGCGAGCGGCGCGGGCTGGGGCCTGGGGCGCGGGCTGTGGGCGCTCGTGTGGGCGCTCGTGTGGCCGGCGCCTGCGAACCCTGGCGACGCGGCGCTGCAGGACCTGTGCCGACAGCTGGAGCACTACCTGGGCCTGGCGGCCGACGGCTGCGGCGGCGCCACCGTGCGCGACGTGCTCTTCCCGGCCCCGGGTGACTCGGCAGACTGCGAGGGCCTGAGCGAGTTCCGCGAGAGGATGCTGCGCGCGCGCCTGGACCAGACGGTCGCGCGACTGCGCCAGGTAAGTGGCGCTGGGCCGGGGAGCCGAGGGCGGGCCTGCGGAGCACTCGTGGCGCACACCCTGCATCGCTGGTGCACCTGCGCCTCAGGTGGGAGAGAGTGGGGACCTTGAAGTTGAAACAGTAGTGTGTGTGTGTGTGTGTGTGTGTGTGTGTGTGTGTGTGTGTGTGTGTGTGTGTACCTTGAAGTTGAAACAGTAGTGTGTGTGTGTGTGTGTGTGTGTGTGTGTGTGTGTGTGTGTGTGTGTGTGTGTGTGTATATAGTCAGAGTGAGTTTCTGCGCGGCCTGGTGGGAGAGAGTGGGGACCTTGAAGTTGAAACAGTAGTGTGTGTGTGTGTGTGTGTGTGTGTGTGTGTGTGTGTGTGTGTGTGTGTTTTGCTAGGATAGTCAGAGTGAGTTTCTGCGCAGCCTGGCTCTTGTTTTTTGGAAACAGTGTCTCAATCTGTGGTTCAGGCTGGCTTTGAACTCAGGACAGTCCTCTGCCTTAGCCTCTCCAGTCCCGGGATTAGGTAAAAGTTTACTTGCAGTTCTGAGCCAGGCTCCGCCCTTCACCTTTTCCCTCATTCTGAGCAGAGCAGGATGTTGTAATGGGAAAGGCCAGAAGTATTGAAAGTAAAACTGAAAACAAGGCATCCCTGTAGGAAAAAAAAAAAAAAAAAAAACACAAGCTAACCGGAAATAACTGGAGAAGAAGAGGAATGGCTAAACATGTCACAGAGGATGGATGACATTTAAAAGATAACTTTATGGGGTTGGGGATTTAGCTCAGCGGTAGAGCGCTTGCCTAGCGAGCGCAAGGCCCTGGGTTCGGTCCCCAGCTCCGAAAAAAAGAAAAAAAAAAAAGATAGCTTTATTATTTTCTTCAAGCAAATGGAAAGCCCTCGGGAAGTGAGGCTTTATTCATCAGCTTTGAATGGCAACAACAGGAAGGCTCTTTTGGACCAGAAGGAGATAGTTTGAGACACACACATTTATTACTTGTGTGGTAAACGTCACAAACCCTAAAGAGAGGGGGCTTTTCAATTTCACTGAAAGATTTAGGGAGAATGTATCTTTTACCCAGCAACAATTTCCTGAAGAGGCCCAAGTCTCAGAGCTTCATTCCCGGCTCTGACACTCTCTGGATGTTGAACCACCATTCTAGTTTGTTTACTGTAGCTGTGATACACACCCTGACCCACAGCCACTCTGGGCAGAAAAGGCTTATTTGGCTTACAGGTTACATCCCATTATCTGTGGAGCACAGGTAATGGATGGAGGCTGGCTACTGGCTTGTGTAGCTACCTTTCTTAGCCTGGGACCACCTGCTCCCTGGTACCCAACTACCCGTTTGCAAGACCCTCTTCTATCATTTTAGCACCCAAGAAAAGACTGATCTAATGGAGGCAGTTGCTCTTGTGCTTCCCCTTCCCAGGTGTTACGTAAACATTAAGTTAACTGTGAGCCTTTAGAAAGCAGTGGCTTTGCTGTGTTTCTTTGAGGAAGGGGAGGTGTAAGAAGAATTCAGCCATAAAGCAAAATCTTGATTGTTGTATACTATCTTAAGCTAAATCTAGAGTGAGTCTTTTAAAACTAAAATGGCTTTATAGAAGGATTCTGTTTGTGGGATCTTTGTTTTGAGACCTGGTCTCAGAGCCCAGGCTGTCCTGGAATTTACCATGTAGCTCAGGATGCCCTTGTGCTATGGTGACGCTCCTGCTTCCGCCTCTGAACTGCCTGGCATTATAGGCTGTTGTCGGCAGACCTTGTCCGTTGGGATCACTTTGCTGTATATAACTCACACACCCACTTCTCATGCATGTCGATTTCACTTTACAACAATGAGGAAACTAGGGAGAGTTTTCATTCAGCCCAGCCAACATCTGGTCCTTAACCTGATCATTTATATCAGACTTGGCTACTAGAGGTTGGACCTTGAGTCTCTCGTGCCTGTGAGGCAAGCACTGTAGCAATGAGTCATCTCCCTCCCTTCTTTGTTTTCAGGCAGCTTCTGACCAAGTTGCCCAGGCTGCCCTTGACCTCTGTAGCCCAGGCGGGCATAGTCTCACCCCTTCACTCCTTTTTGCTCCTGCCTCACAGGTCTTGTTCTGTTCTCCTGATGTGCCCACTATGCTTTTTTTCCAGAAGCCTTCTGTCCTGGGATTGACCCAGTTTCAGCTCCTGGAGTAGTTGTAGTGAAGGCCTGAGCCACTTCCTGCCTTATCTTCCCAGAGTAACTGAATTACAGGTCCCTTCCTCTAATTCTTAACATCTGGGTACGGAAAGTTACATTCTCCTCAAGTTCAAGTTCATTCCCTGCTGTTACATTCTATCTAGTCTAGCTTATACTATTGAGCTGTTCATGTGTGGAATCCATCTGTCCATCTGGGACTTACAAACAGAGGAGTAGAAAACTAAGGCTATTGTATCCACGGAAGTGTAGAAGTCTTTGTTTGTTTTCTTTGAGGAGGACCTTGGCTTTGTAGCTCAGGCTGACCTGGAACTATTTAGCCCAGGCTAGCCTAAGACTCACAGTAAAACTCTTGCATTAGCCTCCCAAGTGTTGGGATTATAGGCTTGAGCCATCATGATAATTATGATATTATTATAATTATTATCCTCTATTAAATAGTCATAAAAATAGTGTTGAATGACTGTGAGAATAGTAGTCCTCAGACCTGCCATTTTATTTAACTACTTTTGTGTTATTGGGCCTTTGGTTGGAGAACGTTTTCATGTTCATGCAGTTTAAAATTGCTGTTTTAAAATTAAGAATATTGGGTGTCTTTTATTTATTTATTTTTGGTATGATGTTGTAAACATCCAGATTCAAAACTCTATTTACATTTTACCCTCTAGCTTCTTCAAGATCACAGAAAAGCCAACACCATGGTAACATTAATGAAAGTTTATCAAGAGGAAGATGAAGTCTATCAAGAACTAGTTACCATGGCAACCACATTCTTCCAGTATTTACTACAGCCATTTAGAGACATGCGAGAAGTTGCAACCTCATGTAAGCTTGGTATTTTGGTATGTTTCCTGGTATTTTATCTTACTACCTTCTCTGTATTATTATTTTAGTCTCATATAAGGTTTAGTTCATTTTCACTTTGAGTTTATCTTTAAATTTAGATGTAAGATTTTATATATATATATTTTATATACGGTTTGCTGAGCATGTGCAAGCCTTCTCCTCGAAGGAGAGAACGTGGACTGCGAGTGAAGTACCCTTCGCCCATTTTCTTGGCGCCCTAGAACACTGCAGGTTTGGAAGCATTAGCGTTGTTCCCCATGACAGACTGTGATGTGTGTTTCCTTTAGCTTATTTCCCACCTGTAAGCACACAGGTAGATTGCTTAGAAATTTAAACTTTAGTGAGTGCTGTTCTGATGACCTTTAATACAGTTCCTCATGCTGTGGTGACTTCCAATCATAAAATTATTTTTGTTGCTATGTTATGAATCATAAATATCTGTGGTTTCTGATGATCTTAGGTAACCCCTGTGAAAGGGTCGTTTTACCCCCAAAGGGTTCACAACTAACAAGTTGAGAACCACTGCATTAGGGTGACCCTATTTAGAAAAGGCATCTCAATCTTGCCTCGTGTGCAAACAGCTAGAGTCAGGAGACAGCAGGGAGATGCTTTGCTCCTCCGGCACTGGCTGTCTCTCCACAGGCACTTCCATGGCCACAGCAGGATGCTGTGCCATACTGCTTCTATAGCCCCCGATGGGACTGTTCTTATCACTGTTGTTTAGAGTCCTTATGTGTGCAGTGTGTGTGTGTGTGTGTGTGTGTGTGTACACATGCATGCATAGCACACATGGTAGAGGTTAGAGGACCACTTGTGGAAAATAGATTTTCTCCTTCCACCTTGTGGGCTCTGGGGATTGAACTCAGGTCATCAGGTGTGGCTGTCAGTGTTTCCACCCACTGAACCGTCTCACCAGCCTACAATATTAGAATACTTGTTACCCTCCAAAGAAACCTCATACCCGCTACCAGTCATTTCCCATCTTCTCCAACCTTATGTAATGCCTAATCTACTTTGCCTCTGTACTTGGCTACTGTGGAAATTTTACTATGCTTAGCTTTTTATCTTTGTATATGGTGTGTGTATGTGATGTTTGTGTGTGACTGTGGGCTCTCGTGAGCTGCTGGGAATCCTCCTGTCTCCATTGCCCATTTTGGCATAATTGACTTTGCAATTTGGCTTGGATTATGATATACGTGTGTTACTGTATCTGGTTTTAGATGGATTCTGGACTCTAGGTGGGTTCTAGAATCTGAACTCAGGCAAGGCAACGACTTTCCTCTCTGAGCCATCTCCCCAGCCCATAGAAATCTCACACAAGGGGAACTATATGGTGTGTAGTTGTGACTGCTTCCTCACTTAGCCGACAGACAGACTACCCTCATCGGGAGGACAGACTGCTTTTGTTTACCCGTTCCCCCTTGGTGGACTCTTGGCTGGTTTACGTATTATGAACATTGCTGCCTCAATGTGTGTGTATACCTTTCTTTTACCATACCTGTGGCTACCTTTCTTTTTCTTTTTGGAGTCAGGATCTCAGCTTGCTCTCTATGTATGTAGCACAGGATGACCTTGAACTCAGCAACCTTCCCGCCTTAAGTTCCTGGGAATGTGATTACAGCCACAGGACTTACTTTCATTTCTCTGTGTATAACCTAGGAAGTGGACCTGCTGGGTCACATGATAATACTTAGCTTTTTTTTTTTGGTTCTTTTTTTCGGAGCTGGGGACCGAACCCAGGGCCTTGCGCTTCCTAGGTAAGCGCTCTACCACTGAGCTAAATCCCCAGCCCAGCTTTTTTTTTTTTTTTTAAAAAAAAAAAAAGCTCCTTTTGAAGACCACCAGACGGTTGCCCAAATCAAGTGCCCTGTTTTAGTGCATATAAGTGTGGGCTCACAGTTGAATCATCAACCACAACTCTTGGTATGTTTTGTTGTTTTTGATATCAGATATTGCCATACAGCCCACAGTAGTCTTGATTCTTGGCAATTCTCCTGCCTCAGCCTTCCAAACAGTGAGATTACCATGTGTCACCATGCCTGCCTTCAACACTTGTTATATCTGTCTTTTTATTCTAGGGTGGGAAGTGGTATCTTGTAGTTTTGACTTGCACTTGGGTAACATGGACCCAGCTGTGCCACGTTCCTGCCTTTGTGGAAGGGAGCTGGATGCTGGATGCACAGGAGGTCTGAGTTCGGACTGTTAGAATGGTGCATTGCAGCCTGGGCAATTTGGAAACAAGACTTTCCCCTTGTAGTCCTGGTGGCTCTGAAGTTGAAGATCAGGGTGCTGGCAGACCTGGTTTCTGATGGGGATTTGTTTGGTAGTGTTTAGCAGGCTGTCCTGATGTGTCGTGTGCTTACATGGTAAAGAGCAGAGAGACCTTATGCCTCTTTTTTTATAAGGGCATCAATCCTTACCATAGGGCTGTATCCTTGTGACTTAATACCGGAGGATTTAGGCTTCCTTATATGAATGTCAGGGCCCAAAAACATTCATTCCACAGATAAGAGTGGCACCGCCTGGAATACTTAAATGTCTTTTCAGTGGCCATATCACATGCATTTAAAAGTATTTAAGGTTCCTAAAGAAACTATGGCAAAACCAACGCCTGAGTGCTGAAGAACAGACATCTTCATCTGTACCGCTGTGTAGGATTCCCTGTCAGCCCCTGGAACGGTTGTAACGCAGTCTGTCGACAGTGCTTTCCCCTTGTACCCAGAGTACACCCTTGTCTTCAATGATGCCCAGCACCGAACCCATTGATGTCCAGTCAGGAGCTGACAAAGCAGTAGCAAAAAGAGTGGTCAGGACAGTCCACGTAGCCACTTCAGAATTTCCTAATGGCATTCATTACATCATTCTTTTGTAGAAGTCCCTGGAAGAGGATGAGCTGGGTCCTAAAAGGGTGGCTGCCCTACAGAAGGAAGCCAGTGAGTGGACCAGACGGGCTGAAGAAGCAGTGGTCTCTATCCAGGACATCACTGTGAATTATTTTAAGGAAACAGTAACAGCATTAACAGGTGAAACTAAGACCCACTGTACTAAGATAAACATAATTTTTATTCTATGCAAATACATTTGCACGTATCTTCAGTATCAGGTTGCATATTTGGGGTGCTGGGGATTCAGTGGAAGGATAAGCGTGATAAGTGCCAGCCTGGTGGACAGAGGAAGTCATGAGGGGTGCACTTGTCCTGTACCTGAACAGTACGTGGGGTGCAGGCATGTCCAGAGCTCTGGCTCAAGAGGGCTTGGCAAATAGAACCTAAAGCAAGCTCGTGGGCTGGGTGCTGGAGAGCATGGAGGCCTTTTTATGAGGAGGAAGCCAGCCGGGTGGGGGGTCACACTAGGTGAAGGTCTTGCACTGTGCATAATGCCCCAAATAGGAACTCTCATGTCTGCCAATCTGTGTGTTTATATGATATACAATAATATAAACACACATATGCATAAAGTGCCACCCTTGATATCTTTTAAAACAAATGGTAGGAGTCCCAGCTGCCCTACCTAGGTTGCCCTCTTTTGCTGTGATAAACTCCATAACTAAAAGCAACTTGGAGAGGAAAGGGTTTATTTCATCTAAAACTCCCAGGTAAGAGTTTTTCTGAGGGAAGGAAGCCAAGAGAGGAACTGAAGCTGAGCCCTGGGAGGAATACTGCTGACTGGCTTGCTTTTTATTTGCTTGCTTGCTTCCTTCCTTCTTTTCTTTCTTTTATTGAAAATAGATTTTGCTCTCATGTAATATATCCTGATTATAGTTTCCCCTCCCTATACTCCTCCCAGTTCCTCCCTGCCTTCTATCTTTTCTGGACCACCTTCTTTTTCTGTCTCTCATTAGAAAATAGGGGTTGGGGATTTAGCTCAGTGGTAGAGCGCTTGCCTAGAAAGCGCAAGGCCCTGGGTTCGGTCCCCAGCTCCAAAAAAAAGAACCAAAAAAAAAAAAAAAAAAAAAAAAGAAAATAAGCAGGCTTTTAGGGATAGTAATAAAAAATAAAACATAGATAAAACAAAAACTAACACATTAGAATTGGACAAAACAACAAACAGAAGGAAAGGAGCTTAAAGAGAAGACACGAGAAACAGAGCCCTACTTGTTCCCACACTCAGGAATCACGCAGAAACACTAACCTGGAAGCCACAGGCTGTACACCAAGGACCTGGTCAGACCTGTGCAGGCCCTGTGCATGCTGCCGCAGTCTCTGTGAGTTCAGATGTGCATTGACTGTGCTGATTTAGAGGGCCTTGTTCTCCTGCCCCTCTGGTTCCTACCCTCTGTCTCCTCTTCCACAGGGTTCCCTGAGCCCTGAGAGAAAGGACTGGATGGAGACACCCATTTAGGGCTGAGCATTCCAGGTCTCTTACTGTCTACCTATCGTCTGACTGTGGATCTCTGTTTGTTCCTATCTGTGTGCATAAACACGTATACACACACACACACACACACACACACACACACACACACACACACACACACACAGAGTTCCCTCCTGTGTGCAGGAGGAAGCTTCTCTGATGATGACTGAGCAAAGGCACTGATCTGTGAGTCTACTAGAATGTCATTAGGAGTTATTTTATTACTTACTACCTTCTTTTTTAAAAAGAACAATATTATTTGATTTTTTTCCCTAGGTCCCTGGGCTATCTAATCTCAGGTTTGGCCACCCAAACAGTGTTGGGTATGGGTTCCATCTCTGGAGTGGGTGGAGTGGGCCTGAGTGGGCCTTAAGTCAGATAAGATACTGGTTGTGCTTTGTGCTACCACTGCCCTAGCATATCTTGTAGGCAGGACACCATTGTGGATCAGGGGTTTCGAGACTGAGTTGACGTTTAAGTTTCTCTCTTTCTTTTTTTTTTTTTTTTTTTTTTGGTTCTTTTTTTCGGAGCTGGGGACCAAACCCAGGGCCTTGCGCTTCCTAGGTAAGCGCTCTACCACTGAGCTAAATCCCCAGCCCCTAAGTTTCTCTTATAGTAGCATGCAGAGTACCTTCCTATACCAAAGACACTAGAGTTGAGGGGCAAAGGCTTGATGTAGGCAGCGATGTGACTCCATGGTTGGTGAACTGTGTAGGTGGTGTCTTCAGCACTGAGGCCGTGCCATCAGCCTGAAGAGCAACCTGTAATGTTGGCCACAGCCCGGGTTTGGGGAATTCCCACAGGACCCTTTGGCCAACAATTCAGTTAGATGTAACCCAACCCAGGCACTAGAAGCTTCATTTTGTCACAAGAGATGGCCAGTTGGGGCTCTGTCTCTCCACTATTTGTCAATTTTATTTATATCATCATATATATATATATATATATATATATATATATATATATTTTAGGAAGCTTCTACTGTATTAGGTTTCCACACTACTCCTCAGATGGCCCTTAATTTAGCTGTCTCTCCCCCTATTCCTCATCCCCTTCTTTCCTCTTGATCTTCCCATTCCAGCCCCTCCCCCATCCATTAACTATCTTTACTATTTCATTTTTCTAATGAGATCTGTTTGTCTCCCCTAGTCCCTTACTTTATAAATAACCTCTGGTTCTACAGATTGTAGTTTGGTTATCATTGACTTAGTGGCTAATAACCACATATAAGAAATTCCTATTTTTTTCTAGTTCTATTCATTTGCCTACAGATTTCATGATGTCACTTTTAAAACAGCTGAGTAATACTCCACTGAGTAATGTGGAAATGTCCCACATTCTCTCCATGCATTCCTCTGTTGAGGGGTGTCTAAGTTATTTATAGTTCCTGGCTACTTTGGATAGAGCAGCAACGGCCTTGTTTGAGCAAGTGTCTCAGTAGGAGGACAGAGTGTCCCTTGGGTCTATAACCCAGACTGGTATAGCTGAGTCTTGAGGCAGACGATTCCCATATCCTGGTGAACCACCACACTGATTTCCACAGTGGCTGTACAAGCTCGCACTTCCATAGGCAATGGATGAGGTTCCTATGTCCTCACCAGCATCCTCAGGTGTAAAGATGAAATCTCAATGGCGTTTTGATTTGCATTTCCCCCGATGGCTAAGAATGTTGAACATTTCTTCTAAGTGTTCCTCAGCCATTTGAGGTTCTACTGAGAATTCTCTGTCTACATCTGTACTCCATTTGTAATTGGGTTGTTTGTTTTCTTGATACCTAGTTTTTTTGTGTTCTTTATATAGTTTGGGTATTTATTCTCTATCCGATGTGTAGTTGGTGAAGATCTTTTCCCGTTCTGTAGGCTGCCACTTTGTCTAAATGACATGTTCTTTGCTGTGCAGAAGCTTCTCAGCTTCCTGAAGTCCTATTCATTAATTGTTGG
The DNA here is from genome assembly GCF_021556685.1 of Rattus norvegicus. Lineage (NCBI taxonomy): Eukaryota > Metazoa > Chordata > Mammalia > Rodentia > Muridae > Rattus > Rattus norvegicus. The sequence goes on from NC_141534.1 coordinate 148,031,134, forward strand.
TCTTAGTTAGTGCCTGTGCTACTGGTGTTCTGTTCAGAAAGTCTTCTCCTGTGCCAGTGAGTTCAAGGCTATTTCCCACTTTCTCTTCTAACAGATTCAGTATATTTGGTTTAATGTTGAGGCCTTTGATCCTTTTGATCAATAGCTGAGTTTCAGGCAGGGGATAAGTATGGATCTATTTGTATTCTTCTACATGCAGTTGTCCATTTTGACCAGCACCATTTATTGAAGATGCTTTTTTTTCCTTTTCAGATTGTATTTCTGGCTGCTTTATCAAAAATCAGGTTTCCATAGGTGTGTGGATTTATATCTGGGTCTTCAATTTGATTCCATTGAGCAGTGTGTTTGTTTTTGTCCCAGTGCCATGCTGTTTTTATTCCTGTAGCTCTGTAATACAACTTGAAATCAGGGGTTGTGATACCTCCAGAAGTTCTTTTATCAGGATTGGTTTAGCTATCTTGAGTTTTTCTTACAAAGCAGAAAATTGTCCTTGCAAGATCTGTGAAGAATTGTGTTGGAGTTTTGATGGGGATTGTGTTGAATCTGTAGACTACTTTTTGATACATTGGCCATTTTTATTATGTTAATTCTACAGAGCCACGAGCATAGGAGATCTTCCCATCTTCTGATATCTTCTTCAATTTCCTTCATTATTGTCTGAAAATTTCTACCATACAAGTCGTTCACTTGCTTGGTTAGATTTACCCCAAGATACTTTATATATTCTTGGAGGACACTGTGAAGGATGTTGCTTCCCTGGTTTCTTTCTCAGTCTGTTTGTCATTTGTATTATAGGAAGACAACTGATTTTTCGGAGTTAACTTTGTATCCGGCTACTTTGCTGAAAATCTTATCAACTGTAGGAGTTTCCTGGTGGAATTTTTAGGGTCTCTTGTATACACTGTCATGTCATCTGCAAATGAAGATACTTTGGTTACTTCCTTTCCAATTTATATCCCCTTGCTCTCTTTCAGTTGTTTTTTTTTTTTTTAAGTTTTATGTATATGAGTACACTGTAGCTGTCTTCAGACACACCAGAAGAGGGCATCCGATCCCATCACAGATGGTTGTGAGCCACCATGTGGTTGCTGGGAAATGAATTCAAGACCTCTGGAAGAGCAGTCAGTGTTCTTAACTACTGAGCCATCTCTCCAGCCCCCTTCCCGTTGTCTTATGGTGCTGGTTGAGACAGACTCTGGTTGAATACTATGGAAAGAAGAATGGGCACTTGTGTCTTGTTCCTGATTTTAGTGGAATTGATTTGAGTCTTTCTCTTTAAATTGATGTTGTCTATGGGCTTATTATAAACTGCCTTTATCATGCCGAGGTGTGACCCTGTATCCAGGGACTTTTATCTCTTCAGGAGCATTATCGGAAGGGGTGTTGGACTTTGTCAAAGGCCTTTTTAGCATCTAATGAGATGGTCCTGTGGAATTTGTCTTTCCGTTTGTTTACATGGAGGATTATACTTATAGACTTGTAGATGTTGAACTATCCCTGTATCTCTGGGATGAAGCCAACTTGATCATGGTAGGTGATCTTTTTTGGTATCTTCTTAAACTTGGTTTGGAAGTATTTTATTGAGAAATGTTGCATCTCTACTCATAGGGAAAATGGTCTGTGGTTCTGGCTTTGTTGTAGTTTTATGTGGTTTGGGTATCAGTAACTGTAGCCTGACAAAACAAACTAGGAAGTTTTCCCTTCTGTTTATATTTTGTGGAATAATTTCAGGAGAATTGGCATTAACTCTTCTTTGAGAGTCTGGTAGAATTTTGTACGAAAACTATCTAACCCTGCATATCTAATCTAGATTTTACTTTGGTAAGTGGTATGTACTGAGAAAATTAATAATGAAAATTTTTTCCAGTTTGGTGGAGTACAGGTTTTTATGGTATGTCCTTATGATTCTATTCCTTAGTATTGTTGTCATGTCCCTCTTAATTTCTAATTTTGTTAATTTGGATATTCTGTCTCTACTTTTTTTTTTTTTTAAGATTTATTTATTTATTCATTACATGTAAGTACAATGTAGCTATCTTCATACACACGAGACCAGGGCATCAAATCTCATTACAGATAGTTGTGAGCCGCCATGTGGTTGCTGGGAATCGAACTCAGGACCCCTGGAAGGGCAGTCAGTACTCTTTTTTTTTTTTTAATTAATTTATTTATTTTATGTATATGTGTACACTGTCGTTGTCTTCAGACACACCGGAAGAAGGCATCGAATCTCATTACAGATGGTTGTGAGCCACCATGTGGTTGCTGGGAATTGAACTCAGGATCTCTGGAAGAGCAGTCGGCGCTCTCAACCACTGAGCTATCCCTCCAGCCCTCTACTTTTTAATTAATTAATTTGGATAAGAGTTTGTCAATCTTAACTGTTTGTTTTTTTTTTTTCTTCAAAAAACCAACTCTTTGTTTCACCGAGTCTTTGTATGTTTTTGTTTCTATTTTATTGATTTCAGCCCAGAGTTTGATTATTTCTTGCTGTCTTCTCCTTTTGGATGTGATTTCTTCTTTTTCTAGAGTGTACAAGTCTGCTATTAACTTACTAGTCTGAGGTCTTGTGTAGTTTCTCATGTGGGCTTCTAGTGCTCTGAGCGTGCTCTTAGAGCCTCCATTGTGTCCTTGAGCTGAGTGTGCTGTGTGTGCATTTTAACTCAGTCCTAGAAAGTCTGTATTTCTAGCCCTCCGTCCTGACCCATTGTTCCCTCGCCAGCGAGTTGTTCGTTTCCTCAGTCTGTAAGCTCTCTGTTGTTGCTATCCAGCTTTAATCCATGGTGGTCAGCTAGAACACAGTTTTACCTTAATTTCCTTGGATCTCTTGAGGCTTGCCTTAGGTCCAAGTGTTGGGTCATTTTTGGAGTAAGTTCTGTGAGGTGCTGAGAAGAAGGTATATTCTTTTATGTTTGGGTAAAATGTTCTGTAAATATCTGTGAGGTCCATTTGGTTTATAATGTCAGTCAGCTTCAGCATTTTTCTGTTTAGTTTTTGTCTAAATGACTTATCTGTTGGGAAGACCGAAGTTTCCCACTATCGGTGAGTAAAGGTCAATATGTGGTTTAAGTTGTAGTAGTGTTTCTTTTACGAACTTGGGTGATCTTGTGTTTGGTGAATAGATGTTAAGAATTTCAATGTCCCTGGGTAATGGTTGGTCCATGCCTTTAATCCCATCACTCAGGAGACAGATGAAGGCAGATCTCTGAGTTTGAGGCCACCTGGTCTACAGAGTGAGTTCTAGGACAGCCTAAGCTACACAGAGAAACCCTGTCTCAAAAGCCCACAAAGAAAGAAAGAAAGAAAGGAAGGACGGAAGAAAGAAAGAAAGAAAGAAAGAAAGGAAGGAAGGGAGGGAGGGAGGGAGGGAGGGAGGGAGGGAGGGAGGGAGAAAGAAAGGAAGGAAGAAAGGAAGGGAGAGAGAGAGAAGAAGGAAAAGAACTACATGTCCTCTTAGTAGGTTTTTCCTTTTGAGTTCCAGTGTCTTTTTTTTTTTTTTTTTGGAGCTGGGGACCCAGGGCTCTACCACTGAGCTAAATCCCCAACTCTGAGTTCCAGTGTCTTTATCTCTTCTGGTTGGTTTTGGCTGAAGTCTGTTTTGTCAGATATTAAACTGGCTATGCCAGCTTGCTGTGTAGTTCATTTGCTTGGAATGTCTTCCCATTGTTTGATCCTGAAATGATCCTCGATGCTAAGGTGTCTTAGATGCAGCAAAGGATGGGTCCTTTTCTGCAGCCAGTCTATTAGTCTGTATCTTTTGGGGGGGTGATTGAGACCATGAGTGTTGAGAGATATCAGTGAGTGGTGTTTGTTGAATCCTGTTGTTGTGCCTGTGTGCCTTTGTTTCCCCTCTTTTGATTTGCAGGTCTGAGATTATTTATTCCCTTGTGTTTTCTTGGGTGTTGTTAATCTTCTTAGGTTGAAATTGTCCTTATAGTCTCTTCTGTAGGGCTGGATTTGTAGATAGATATTGCTTAAACTTGGTTTTATCATGGAATGTCTTATTTCCCCCATCTATTGTGATTGAAATTTTTGCTGAGTTAGTAGTCTGGTGTCTATGGTCTCTTAGTGTCTGTAGAACATCTGCCTAGGAGGCCCTTTTGGCTTTTAGAGTCTCCATTGAGAAGTCAGGTGTTATTCTAATAGGTTATGTTACTTTATATATATTACTTGGTCTTTTCCCTTGTAGCTTTAATATTCTTTCTTTGTTCTGTACGTTTAGTGTTTTAATTATTATATGCTAAGTGGACTTTCTTTCTAGTCAACTCTATTTGGTGTTCTGTAAGCTTCTTGGACCTTGATAGGCATCTCCTTTAGGTTAGAAAAATTTTCTTCTAGGATTTTGTTAAATTCTTTCTGTGCCTTTGACTGGGGTTTCTTCACCCTTCCTTATTATTCTTAGATTTAGTTGTTTTGTAGAGTTCCAGATTTCCTAGATGTTTTGTGCCAGAATTTAAAAAAAAATTTTTTTAGATATAACAATTTCTTCCTTTTTTTGACATAGGTGTCTATTTCTTCTATCTGCCTCAGTGTCTTTGTTCTATCTCTTGTATTATGTTGGAGAGTTGCCTCTGAGGTTCTTGTTGGAATTACTAAATTTTTCATTTCCAGATTTCTCTCAGTTTGGGATTTCTTTTTTTTTTCTTTTTTTTTTTTTTTGGAGCTGGGGACCGAACCCAGGGCCTTGCGCTTGCTAGGCGAGTGCTCTACCACTGAGCTAAATCCCCAGCCCCCAGTTTGGGATTTCTTTATTGATTCTGTTTCTATGTACTTTCCAGCCTTGAACTGTTTTATTAATTTTCTTCCACTGTTTGTGTTTTCATAGGTTTCTTTATGGGGTTTATTCATTTTCTCTTTAAGGATCTCTATCATAGCCATAAAGGTTATTTTAACATCTTTGTCTTTACTCAGGGCTGATTGTGTTAGGGTTGCTGGCCTCTAGGGAAGACATATTGTCCTGGTTGTTGTTTTTTGCTGGTGTCTAGGCATCTGGGCTGGGGGTGGTTGCAATTCTAGGGTCTGATATCTGCTCTTGTCTTTGTTGTTGAGTGTTTGGTTCCTTGGTTTCTCTTGCCCTCTCTGGTTCTTGGGGTTTGGTGGCTATGTGTTGCTGGGTAGGAATTTCTTCTGGGACCCTGAGAGGTATGGCCACTGTGGGTTCCAGGTGTTTCTAGGTACTGGGAGTTGACACCTAGGAATAGGGATGGGCTAGGAGAGGATGTGTGTGTGTGTGTGTGTGGGGGGGTTCACTAGACAGAGGAAAGCCTAGTGTTCTGCTGTAGCAGGTGGTCTGCTACAGAGCTGGAGATGAGAGTGGGGGATTTGGAGGAGCTGAGGGAGAGATCAACAGTTAGCCTGCTTGCTCCCCTGGCTAGAATTGCCTGTTGGTCCCCAGAGAATGCCTGCTGGAGTTGGGGACTGGGATAAAGCAGGGAGGGGAGTTTGGAGAGGAAGATCTGTGTGATTTCCTGGAGGAGGGGGTAGGGGGAGAGAGGCCTCAGCAGACGCTCTGCTGCAGACCTAGGAATAAGATTAGGGGTTGTGGAGAGGGTAAGGGAGAGGCGATCTAGTTAACCTACCTGTTTCCCTGGCCACAGTGGTCCTGGGTTGTCAGTGAGTGCCTGCTGGAGCTGGAGGCTGCTTCTCTGGCTGTCAACATCCTACTTTTTTATACAAGTCAAAAAAATGACCTACAAACATGCCCACAGGACAGGCTGATGGAGTCAATTGCTCTGTTATCCTCTTCCCAGGCGACTGTTTGCATCAAGTTGGTGAGACTGACCAGCACATCAGTGTTTAGGATTTGGGGTTAGACTGAAAGCAGAGTAATGGTCCCGGTGTTGGTCAGACTGTTCATAGGAACCTGTCTAACTACGGAAATAGTCTGGACCAAGGTATAAAAAAAAAAAGCGGGGCTCTCGGGGTTGGGGATTTAGCTCAGTGGTAGAGCGCTTGCCTAGGAAGCGCAAGGCCCTGGGTTCGGTCCCCCCAGCTCCGAAAAAAAGAACCAAAAAAAAAAAAAAAAAAAAAGCAGGGCTCTCAGTAAGGTGGGTCATGAGTGTGTATTGTCCTGCACATAAATTGAATACCTGAAGTTTTCCATTAGTGGCTTTGTGTTACTTTTTGTGGTAATTGTTTTAGTAATAAGAGTCAACAAGGAACTCAGGATTCATTAATGAGTTGTTGTTTTGTTTAACTTTATTAATTATAACTCAGGAATGCAGAAGCAAATGGAGCAGGATCAGAGGAGATTTGGCCAGGCTGCCTGGGCCACAGCCATGCCCAGGCTAGAAAACCTCAAGCTCATGTTAGCTCGGGAGACTCTGCAGCTTATGAGAGCCAAAGAGCTGTGTCTAAAACACAGACAGGCTGAAATCCAGAGGAAGGTAAGGCAAAAATAAATAGACCTTTCTCTAGCACCATGTCGTCATTTAGATTGACCGTCCATGCTGGGCGTTGCTAATGAGCGCTCTGGTTTTCTCAGCACACAGTGGGTGGGCCAGGAAGATTCCTTTCCTGGTTCTCTAACTCTGAGTTTAGGGTTGAAGTGGGGACTCACTTTAAAAATCAGTCCAGCAGTATGTTCAGTACATACTCATGTACATACACATGCAAACATTTGTGCATACATGTGCATGCATGTGGCAGTGTCCTGTATAGCCAACTCCTTCATGCAGGAGCTAAGCATGTTCCCCATCACTGAGCCCAGCCCAGCATGGCTAAGCATAGGCTTCATCCTGTCCTAACTAAATGGCTCTTCTTCTTAGGATCACAGTCAGGTAAGTAGTTCCCATAATCTTGGGACTTTAAAGCAGTCTTGTCAGTAGCTGTCTTAGATCCAACTGCTGTGAGAAGATACCATAGTTGGAGTGACTACAAAGATATTTCACTGTTTCTACAGCTGCAGAGACTAGATACCCAAGACCTAGGTGTCTTGGGATTCAGTGTCTGGTGAGGGCTCTCTGTCTGTGGCACTTGTTCTTGCTGTGTGTCCATGGAGAGAGGACGCACACTAAGAACCTTCTCCACCACAAGACCCCGCCCTCAACCTCATCAAAGCTAATTACCTCCAAAGGCTCCCTCCAACCCCGTTGGGGTTTAGAGTGCCAACATCCAAACTTGGGTAACACCCTCTACCCATGCACGATCTCATTGCCATTGTGTTTCTAAACCATGAACATGCTGATTTGCTTAAAGGATAAGGTGAAGTGTGTGTAGAAAATGCTGAATGGGGGCTGGAGATTTAGCTCAGTGGTAGAGCACTTGCCTAGCAAGCGAAAGGCCCTGGGTTCGGTCCCCAGCTCCGAAAAAAAAGAAAATGCTGAATGAGTTTGAGTGTGTCTCTTGATGTATTTCTGCTGTCTCCTGTCTGACAGTGAGCACCACGGAAGAGTAGAGGACAGCCAGAATGCTTTGCAGTTCTCTCGCTATGCTACCCAATCTGTTTCTCCTTACAAACCAGGTGGAAGATCTTCCAGACCAAGGAAAGAATGTAGGTGTTGTGGATGAGCTAGAAATCCAGTATTACGAGACGCAGTTGGAGTTATATGATGTTAAGCTTGAGATACTGAGGAATGAGGAGACGATCCTTGTCACACGGTTGGACTCTGTTAAGAGACTTATAGCAGGTAACGTTAGTGTTCTCTTAGAGGAAGGCGAGCCACGTGTTTGAGGAGAAACAGACCAGTTACCAGTTTCTCCTTATAAATGACCAGTTATATCTACTGAATGTTTTTAGTTCTCTTCAGTGTTTTTATTACTCAACAGTCTATTCAGATATACAAGAGACAAAGAAATCCTATGCCCATTACATAGAGGCACTCAGTGAAAGCAATTTGCTGTTTTTAAAATGTGCTACAATGGAAAAGTGAATATCAGCGTTTAAAAGCAAAACCATAAACTCTATCAAGTAACCTTATTTTTACCCAATACATAAAACTCATTTAAGTAATAATAATAATAATAATAATAATAATAATAATATAATACCCACAGAATTTTAATGGCTGCATAGTATTCCTTTTCTCAGGCATGCTGTGATTTCTAGTTTCTTCCTGTCTTGAACTTCGGTGCAGTAAACAATTTTCTTTGCATGTGTCCTTGTGTGAAGCAGGGATTTCTGATAATTTATGAGATAAATTTCTAAAGATGGAATGGTTGGGTTAAGGGCAAAGCTTTAACATTTTAGTATATGTCTGCCAAAATGACATTAACAGTCACTTGAGATGCTTTCCTCCCCCCTCTGCTGTTTCCAAGGCCTGGCTTGTAAACCCTCAGAGGCTACACGAAAGGGCACGGAAGCAGTGGTACCATGTAGCGTAGCTGACCTCAAACCCACTGCAGTTCTCCTTCCACAGCCCTGCTGAGGGCTAGGGCCACAGACATACACCGCCACACCTCACATCAGCTTCCTTACTGAGATTTTAATGTTTTTGTTGTTTTAAGACAGCATTTCTCAGTGTAGCCCTGGCTGTCCTGGAAATAGCTCTGCAGACCAGGCTGGCTTCAAACTCACAGAGAGCCACCAGCCTGTGTCCTGAGTCCTGGGACTAAAGGCATGCACTGCCATGGCCTGGCTCTATTTTTATGTTTTATAATGCATTTTTTTTTTTTTTGGTTCTTTTTTTTGGAGCTGGGGACCGAACCCAGGGCCTTGCGCTTCCTAGGTAAGCGCTCTACCACTGAGCTAAATCCCCAGCCCCTTTATAATGCATTTTTATACATGCATGTCATTGTGCTTTGCTCGAATTTGCCACCCCATTACCCATCTTTGTTCTTACCCACACCATGTCATCTTTCTCTCCCAATAGTTATCCTCCCACTGTGGTGTCTACAGACACGTGCGCGCGCGCGCGCGCGCACACACACACACACACACACACACACACACACACACACACAGTGTCATCGATTCTTCTGGCTTTTGGTTTGGAGGCACACTGATGTAACTGGCCCCCTGACTCAGGATCTCTGTGTAGTCAGTGGTGGCCTTCATTTCCCAACTGCTGGGTATGCAGGTTTGCACTGTGGGGTTCAGGAATCACCACACAAACCACGTGAACACTGAGCTCAGCGAAGTGAGAAATAGTTTACTGATGCACACCCAAGACTGAATGTTCAGGACCACAGAAAGGACTCACGTGCCTAATTGTTGTATCAGTCTTTTAAAGGAAAAATCCACAAAACCCATAATGAGCTCCTGTGCAGGTGCAGGACGTGTTTCCCGGTGGTCAGCTCTGACTAAAGCCATTTTACACAAGACAGTTCATATTGACCTCGAACTTGAAGGTTCCTACGTAAAGCTTCGCGGAATTTTTTAAGATTAACAAACTTCATACGGAACACAGCAGGGATGCGGTCAGCTTGACCCTGCTCTGAGTCAAGTTATTTCTCTGTGTCAATGGCTGGCAGGCGTGGAACAAAATGGCCACAGCTATGCTGGGACCTCAGCATGGTACACCCCTGCTGTAATGTATCTAGGCTCTGCAGCTGAAAAACCAATCACTCCATGTGTATCTAATATTTTAGAGTATTTTCTACATTAAAGATTTTATTTAATTGTTGGTCATACTAATGGTAAAATTGAAACTTTTCTCCTCAAATTGGTATCAATCATTGATTTAAAAAATTGTCTCCTGCTGCTTCTCAGACTCAGAGCCAGCACCAGTGATGTAGTCTGAGGGTTCTCTTGCACTCACTTGTGAGGCCTCCTGGTGTGGGTTCCATGTTGCTTCTCACCTGTAACACCGATGTCAGCCCCTGCCTCTCCCGCTACCTGCTCCTCCATGGTCTCTGACTTTCTCACTTCTTTATTCTTCCAGATGAACTTTAGAATCACTTTGGCAGCTTTTAACAAACAAAAACTCCCCGGAATTTTGATTGGGATTGTGCTTAAAATTAGAGATTACTGGGGGAGAATTGTCGTCTTGCAATTTTGAGCCTTCTCACCCAAGATCATGGTAGGTCTCTCTACCCTTCAGTCTCTTCCCCAAGCCCCTTCCGGTTCATGGCTCTCACACAGGGCCTCGGCATTTGGTTTAATCAGTTGTGAACACTTTGTATATTTAGGGGACCCTTTTATTTTAAAAAAGTTAATCTGGAAGGACATTCTCCTTTGAGACTCAGGTTTAGGAAAGAGATAGAAAACTTGTTATTCTGTGTGCTTCTGAGGGTTTGGAATTGTTGCCACGTCTATTTTTAAAAACTAATATGTAGTCAAGAGTAAAGACTGGTGAGGCAGTTTGTGCTGTGTTGGGGCATTTAGACAGTAGGTGTGAAGAACCCTGAGCGCTCATTCCATTTGCTAAGGAAGAAGTGAGCAAGCACGTGGGTGCCCGCACGGACATTCTCTCTCTCTCTCTCTCTCTCTCTCTCTCTCTCTCTCTCTCACACACACACACACACACACACACACACACACACATTATACTTATCACCATAAAATCAGAAATAACAGAACACTGGGACATTTTGAGAATGTTCTAGTGAATACTATGTGGCCATTAAAATGCTATTTCCAGCACATGGAACATGTTTTAGAGAACATTGTTACTTTGTGCAGCTATATAATAAATGTGTATATGTAATATTAATATTGTTTTCCCCTACATTATGCAATTACAGCAGTCTTTACATTTAAAGATAGTTTTTGAATTATTTCTTTTTTTTTTTTTTTTTTTTTTTTTTTTTTTTTTTTTTTCGGAGCTGGGGACCGAACCCAGGGCCTTGCGCTTCCTAGGCAAGCGCTCTACCACTGAGCTAAATCCCCAACCCCTTGAATTATTTCTTATAGTAAAACATGCCTAAGAAAATCATGAATCTTTTTAGAGAAACAAGCTGAAGTGGTCTACTACGACCCATGTGAAAGCCCTGAGGAGCTGAAGAGCCTGGCTCCTGACCTGGAGCTGCACCTTGGTGACAACAGAGAGCTGAGAGCACTCAGTCAGCAGTGCCAGCAGCTGGAGGCTCAGCGGGGCCGCATCTGCTCCAGGAGAGCCCAACTCAGGAACAGAAAGGTACCGTGGCGAGCTGCCTGCCTCCTCCCATCTAGGCTTTCATTGTTAATACAAGGTTAAGAGGTTTACCCACATAGTGATTAATGCTCTGTGTGTTTGATCTCAATGGCTAGACCTAAATGTACTTAAAATGTTAGAAAGTTATGTTTCTTTCAAGATTGCAATGTTTGTCTTTATGTCTGGATTTTAATTATTTCATTCAGTAATTGTTTGTTGAATGCCTTCTAGAAGCATAGTTCTTTCATCATCACAATAAGAGTGGGGACCATGAGATGTTCATAAAGTGCAGCACATAGTGCATAGCACTTTATGCAGTTCATAAAGTTTCAGCTTAGTCTCAAAGCCCATGACGGGAAGAAGCCGTCCTCTGACCACACACACAGTTAACAGAGAAGAGTGCCCACAGACACTAACAGAGAAGAGTGCCCACAGACACTAACAGAGAAGAGTGCCCACAGACACTTAATAAATGAAAACAGACGGAAAGGGAGCTGGGTGTGGTGCTGATGCTCAGGCCTGGAACCCCAGCTACTCGAGGAGCTGGGGCAGGGTCAAGGCAGGCTGGGGAGCTTAAGAGACACCACTTCCAATTGAAGAAGTGGCTGCAGGTCTAGTTTAGCAGGAGACACTGATGGCAAGTATAGGATTGATTCTCAGTTCAATCCCCGGTGTCACAGGAGAAACGTGCAGCATGACATTCTATTCCTCTTTATGTATTAAAGCTGGTCACAGACGCAGTGTTCATCTCACTTCATATTTTACATCCAGTGAAACAAAACAAGAAAGAGAGCAGATTTTTTGTTGCAGTTTTTTTTCATACAGTATGTGTTGATCATGTTTTCCCTTCTCAGCTCCTCCTAGATTCTCCCCACCTCCCTACCCACGCAATTTTGTTCTTTCTGTCTCTTAAAAAAATAAAACTGAGGGGTTGGGGATTTAGCTCAGTGGTAGAGCGCTTGCCTAGGAAGCGCAAGGCCCTGGGTTCGGTCCCCAGCTCCGAAAAAAAGAACCAAAAAAAAATGAATGAAAAAAATAAAACTGAAAGGTGAAACTCAAAACAAACAAAAGACTAGTAAGGCAAGAACATGCAAAAACAAAGCAGAATGAAACTAATTCACTTTCTTTTTTAAAAATGTCATTTTTTAAAATTTCATGTTCATTATTTTGCCTGTGAGTGTCTGAGGGTGTCCAGTCCCCTTGAACTGGGGTTATTTTATGTACAGTTGTGATCTGCCATGTTGCTGCTGGGAATCGAACAGTTAGTGCTCTTTTTGAAACAGGGAACTCAAAACCAGGCTGGCCTCAAACTCAGAGCTGTGCCTGCCTCTGCCTCCTGAACGCTAAGACTTAACCAGTGACCCACCTCTCCAGACCCTCATTTGCTCCCTTAATCCTTAAATAGTATAATTACATAAAAACACTGAGAAGTAGAATTTTTCCAACAGAAGAGAACGTTCCTGCATTTTACAGTAATTGCCATGTTTATTGTGCTTTTCCTATTGGAGCTCTAAAGCATTGTCTGCCTAAGGGACTGCTCATCACGCAGGTGCTCCGCCCCATCCTGCTGACCTCAGCCTCCCGAGCGGCTGCGATTATAGGCAGATGCCCAGTTCCTCTTCCTTTCTAGCCTCTAAGGATGCCACTCTTCCACACAAAAGTCATTTCCTGCAATAGTGTCTTTGGGAGTCTGTGCTAGTGAGCCATAGTCTCGGGTTAGAGCTGTTCTCCACAGCCTGTTGCCCTTTGCCCTACACTTCAGAGAGACTGAGCGAGGGCAGTGTGGCTCAGCCCCTGGTTCTGTGCCACTGTGGTACGGTAGATGGAAGAAGCCTCATCTCAGTCAGGAAGACAGGACAATGTGCTCTCTTAGAGCAGTGGTTCTCAGCCTTCTAACACTGCAGCCCTTTCATACAGCTCCTCATGTTGGCGTGATCCCAACCATAAATTATTTTGAGGCTATATCACACCTGTAATTTTGCTGCTGTTTTGAGTCGTAGTGTAAATGTCTGTTTTCCAATGGTCTTAGGCTAATGACCCTATGAAAGGGTCATTTGACCCCCCCCACCACCACCATCCCCAGCCACAAAGGTGTTGTGACCCACAGGATGACAGCCACTGTCTCAGAGTGAGTGGGAGCATAGCCAGCATCCTGCAAATGGTGTTTCTTTCTCTGCCCAGCCTAGAAGCTCTTTACTGGGTTAACAGGATGGGGCTGAGGGCAGGTTTCAGATGTAGGTGTGTGTGTACATAGATGGGAGATCCCAGATAAGGGCATGAGATCCCTAGAGCTGAAGTCACAGACCATTGCAAGCTGCCCCACGTAAGTGCTGGGAACTGAACTCTTCTTCTGCAAGAGCAGAGAGCACTCAGCCCCTGCAATTTCTCTTTAGCTCAGGTTTTTTATTTGTTAGGAAGATAATCTAGTGATACAAATCTCACAGTTACACGAGGGTAAAATAGTACCATGGCTCAGGTTGAAAAGATAGTGAATGTTAGTATTCGTTCTTACTGCGTTCCCCACTGTATACGAAGCATTATAGTGAGTGGTCAGCATGGGAGAAGGAAGTACAGTTTTAAACATGGTCTTCCCAAGTGTTTCTAGGCGGGCTATGGGTTTGGAAATATAATTAGTATTTATTGTATGAAGACATGGGTTTACACAGTCACATTAGAATGGCTGTGGCACCCCAAGACAGTGTGTGCTGCTGACCCATGTATATAAGGAGACAGCTGACTCCAGCAGGTTGTCCTCTGACCTCCACATGCTGTGGTGCATGTGCATGGTTGGTCCCCCACCAGCATAACTAAATGTAATGGAACAGATGGTCGGGACACTAACTCAATGCACTCCATTGGGAACCTGTGGGCTGCCCTTGTCAAAAGACTATGGAGGAGGACCTCTTATTGGCCCTCACTGAAAAAACCAACCACCTTACGTATTAGTTAAAGGGCAATGCTTTCAACTCTACTCCAGCCCGTGTCTTACTAACAACCACATGTGTGACTGAAATTCTCTCACCAGGATCACTGCCGAGAAAATCATCAGCTTAGACTGCAACAGGCCAAACAAAACGTGAGACATTTTCACCACCATCACAGCATCCAGATGGTAAGTACCTGAGAGAACAAGTCATAGCTGTCGTGTGACAGTGGGCTAGCCTGTGGAAACTACGCAGCTGGGACAGATGAGGGTGGGTCTTCCTTCCTAGTAAATATATACATAACTGGAATTATGGGCATTTTATACAAGGATGTGTTTGTTTACATATAGAAAAGAGACAAAATAAAAGAAGAGGAACAAAAGAAAAAAGAATGGATAGACCATGAACGCCAGAAAACACTGGAGCGGCTAAGAGCATATAGGGAGGTACGTTCTAGAATGATCACTCAGCACATTTATCTGGGGAGTCTCCCCAACCCTAGAGAAGAGTATAACACATTATGAACACACAACATAGAATTTTAAAATGCTATTATGGATAAAAACATGAATTGGGAACATGAATTTCAAGGCCACAGTAGCTGCCTTCTCCTCTTTTGATTGAGGCAGGGTCTTAAGATGCAGCCTATTAGTTACCCTTCTGTCGCTGTGGTGAGAGAGCATGACCAAGTCTACTTAAAAAAGCAAGCATTTGGGGTTGGGGATTTAGCTCAGTGGTAGAGCGCTTGCAAGGCCCTGGGTTCGGTCCCCAGCTCCGGAAAAAAAAAAAAAAAGCAAGCATTTGTCGGGGCTTAGCTTTGTGTGTGTCATCATGTTGGAGCGCAGCAGGCAGGCACTGAGCAGAGGCCGAAAGCTGACATTTGATCTACAAGCATTAGGCAGAGAGAGAGAGGTGGGGCCTGACTGGCTCACCCCCAGTGACTACTTCCTCCTGTAAGACTACACCTAATCCTTCCTAAACAGCCCCTTAACTAGGGACAAAGCCTTCAAATATGGGAGCATATGGGAGCCCTGCTCGTTCAAAATGAAGCCCAGTCTTCAGTCCTCCTGGGTCATCCCAACTGCTGTATGTGTGTGTGCTGCACGCTTGGTGACAGCATGAGTGTGTGCCACCATGCTGCTACTGACAGCATTGAAACATGCCTGGTTGGGTTCCTGCTGCCTTGGTGTTAGCTGGCTTCTCTTTGGTTTCATTTTTCTTGTGTATGTTTAAGCACACATGCCTGAGGGGTCAGAGGACAATCTCAGGTGTCAGTCTTCAGACGCATTCCATCTTGTTTTTTGAAGCCTGGAGCTCAGCATAGCTCTCCCCAGCTCTGGGGTTACAGGCTCCTGCCAGCACACCCGACTGTCTGTGCACGCTGGGGTGAAGGCAGGCTCTCTGCCCAGGCACTCTGTCTGCCTGAGCCACCTAGCTTCCTCTTTCTTTGTAATCTCCAAAGTGTCACCAAGGAGGAAGCACTGCCTGTAAGTACAACCAAAGTGCCCCCGCTGGGGTGACAAGCGTTTCCTCTCAGTGCCCCCTCTCCGTCCTCATTTATTACACAAAGTACTATGGCCGCTTGGTCAAAGCAGGTTCTGAGCTGTGGCAGGTTTAGGCTAGTTTCCCCCAAAAGCAAACATAATTGTGGGGTTTTGCTTTTAGGTTTTTGTATTGTTTTGTGTGGGTTTTTGTTTGGTTATTAAGATAGTGCGTCACTCTGGCCCAGGGTGGTTCCAACCTCAAGGCAGCACTGCTCCTGCCACTTGGGCAGTGGTCCGTGAACTCATGAAGCGGGCTCAGGAGTGTGCTTGCCAGGGGATGCTCGGGGCAGTGTTGGTTTATAGATTTGTTTGCAGAGTTGCACCATTTGACGGCCTGGATGGTGGCCAGTCTCTCACTAGCTTTTCATCCTCAGAAGGGTCCAGCTCCTCGGTCTGCACTGAAAACGAGTTGCTCAGAATCCATGCTGTCAAACCTGTCAGGTGGATGCTCTCAGAAGAGGCTCTCAACAGCTCAGCACAAGACCGCAGCTCATCCTGCCTCCAGCAAAACCAGAAGTGCTTCTCCCTTACCTGAAGCCACTGTGAAACCCCCTGAGCATCAAGATCCCTGTGGCAGTGCCCCTGGCCTGGCCCTTGCTCCTGTTAGTGACCAGACGCTCTCCGGATCCAGTGAAGAGATGTCACTAGCACCACCGCCACCACCTCCCCCCCCTCCGCCACTTCCTCCTCCACCACTTCTTCCTCCCTCTGCTTTGCCCTCTTTTCAAGGTACCACTCATCAGAATATAGGGTTCCAGACTCTGGCAACAGAGGACCAGCCGTTCCCTCTAGCCTGTGATATGTCTGCCAGAAGACCAGGAGGGTCTGATTGCCAGGAGGGTTTCCAGCGTCCAGGTAACCCACTGCACTTCTGCCCCCTCTCTCTGGGTTCGTAAGATGTCGAAAACATCTCTTAGTTTCAATTTAGAATCTTCTTCAGAGTTATCTTGTCTCAGAGTATGCCACCATCAGTCTTGTTAGTACTCTCCTATTGCAATTAGTACAAACAAGACAACCTGACAAATGCTAACTCAGCCTGAAGCCACGTCTCTGCAAAGATCGGCTTCCCTGTTCTTCAGAAACTACCAGAGTTTCTCAGTACAGCTGTGACCGGCGCTGTTACATCCCTGAGTCATCCACAGAACTGAAGTGTTGAAGTTAACTGAGAATACCAGAAAAGTGCGCCACCTTTTGTCTTCACACTAAACACACTCAAGCATTTGTTTAGCAAGGGCCACGTTCTCATGCATAATTCTATCATCGCTTTAGACATTACGTTCAGGGGAAACTTTCTCTCCTGAATCTGCCAGGACTCAATGCCTACTGCACCGGGGAGGGTTGTCTTAGAGAAACTGGTGAATGGCTGTGCTCTGGCTGAGTTGCTCCCCCTAGCACATACTTACAGGGATAGGGGTGAGTGTGAAGCCTGTGGAACAGTTACACGCTGGTTAGTCTGGGGCTTCAGTGTGTTCAGAACAAGGTCTGAAGGAAAAATTCCAACAGGCTCAGGTGGCAAGCAGCCCATCTGTAGGCTTGCAACACCGTGTGGCTGGTCTTTGTCTGCCCAGATTAGAGTTTGGATATGGGCAGGTCTTGGGTTGGATACACACAGTTTTGAGGGCTCTGTTCAACTTACACTACTCTGTGGTACTAGAGATTAAAAAAGTGTGAATTAGAGCTCTCAACTGTGGGACCAGCCCAATCTGTTCTCCACGAGATCTCCATTAGGTGAGATCTCCAGTCCAGAATGGAAGTCATTGTTAGCCATAGTCCCAGCTAGAATGAGTGTTAATCCTGAAGGCTCACCTGGCAGATGTCAAATAGCTTTACTCATGCCCCTGCGTCTGGCAGGTGATGAAAGGTTTCACCCCCTCATGGTCTCGGGGTGCCAGAGTTTTTGAAAAATAGCTTCTCCCCAGTGTCTTGGAACTTTTAGCTAATTTGTGTTTTGACAGCATTTTACACCCTCAAAAATAGAGCCCTTAGCCCCTCAGGTAAGGTGTGTGGAATTCAGCACACTGTACAGGAAATGTGCTGTGCCTCTCCTCAGCCTCACTGAGACGATGACAAAGCTATTACTCTAAGCCTTCCTGTGTAGAAACCTGCCCACCTGCGTCACGGGGAGGTGATGTCACCGAGTAATTGCCAAGACTGAGGTAGAGGAATGTGGGGTGAGCGTTCAGGATGTTTTAATGGAAAAGGGAATGTCAGGTACAATCTAGAGGGAGCTCAGTCTTGCCCTGTGGGTCAGATTCTCTACTCCTCAGGGTGTCTGTCTTACGTCATGTGAGCAGAGATGGTTATACTGTGGTCTGGAACTTACAATGGGTTTGAGGAAGCAAGATAACCCCTCAGCTGTCAAGTTGTCCTGATTGAAACAGTGTGCGCTGAGAGCTGGTCTGTCTGTGCGGTCAGTGCTTCCCTTTGGCATGTGTGTCCGTTAGATCACGGCATGAACTGCCATGTTTTCTGGAAGCCCAGGTCTTCACCATACTTGCTCTCTAATTTCAGGCTCTATGGATGAAGTGTTGGCCTCTCTCCGGCAGGGCAGGACCTCTCTCCGGAAAGTAGAAATGACCGCCCGGCCCCCTCCCCGCACCTCGGTCAATGAACAAGTTCTGGCTGCCATCAGGCAGGGGGTGCAGCTGAAGAAAGTCCACACAGGCCCCAATGTGGACCCCAGCAAGAAGAGCACCAGCGACCTGGAGAGGAGCATCAGAGAAGCCCTGGAGAGAATCAAGAAAGTGTCTGCTGACTCAGAGGAGGACAATGATGAACAGAGCCCTGTCGAGTGGGACCGCTAGGCTTTTAGGCTGACAGATGCAGGCAGGCCCAGAACCCTGCCTGGGTCAGCGAGGCTTCCCTGGGAAGCCTTTAACACTGGGAGGACAGTGAGGAGTGCTGACTGTCACACACCATCCACTGGTGGGTAGGCTGGATATGGGAGCAGTACTTTGTCCACTCCAGAGTCACTGACCCTGCAGGGACAGGCCTGTGGTACACGTTAGACAGCGTCCATGCATAGAACACTGGTTCCTCACACTTCAAGGCTTGAATGTGACCATTTTAGCAATAATCAGAATGAATTGTATATATCCCAGAAATACTTAAATATTTAAATGTTATTTTGTGTACTGAACACAGAAACTCATAATAAACAATATTTATAGTGCATCTGTGTTAGGAGAACATGGTCTCTGACCATGAAAGCAAAGCTCTTCCTACTGGGTTGAAAATTTCCCAAGATTTCAGTTGAGCAACTGTTAAGGGCACTACCAGCACCGCCCACCTCAGGAACTGCTCTCCTGAGAACTTCATGCTAAGTCAGGGATGGAGCTGGACAATATGCAGCAGCAGCAGCCTGGTCGCTGCTCACACTGCCCCCACCTCCGTGCTTCTAACCACTCACCCCAATCCTCAATCCTGCATTTCTACCAAACTAAATGAACCCACGTTTCTTGTTTCCAAAGACCTTCAGTTTCTTCTGTATTCCATCTGGCCAGTCCCTGCCGGCATGACGGAGAGAGGTCTGAGCCCTTCAGCAGCTGTACTTGGACCTGTGGCTGGAGATGTGGCTGCCACCTGTCAGGAAGCCCTGGGCTGACACGGCTGAAGGCTCCTCTTTGCCAGCCTGGCTCTGACATCTGGTGTGTGGGAAGCACACAGGCTCACACTGCCTCGGCACCTGCTCCCTAGCAGGTTCAGGGGGGCTTTAGTCACTGCCTCAGGCCTCCTGCTCCTCCAGAATGAATTTGGTATTTGAAAAACCATCCGAATCACAGCTTCACAGGACTTTGCTTGTCTTAGTTTTTTTTTTTTTTTTGTTCCCATGCTGTATTGCAATTTCAGGATTGTAATGCAGGTGTCGGGAAGCTGCATCAGGTTTGGGTTAACTCAGCTTGCTTTTGCCAAAGGTTTTGAGAAGCCTTCAAAAAGTGACCCTTTTCACAAACAAGTTTTCCCAAAGTTCCTAATCCAGTGTTTTAGTATTGCAAACTTCTCTAGAACCTTCTCCCACTCATTTCCCTTACCACTCACCCCAGCCACTTCAGCTAAGCCCTCAAGTAACCCATGCTCTGGCCTCTGGGATTCAGGAACGTGAGGGCAGTGTGCCCTCTGCAGTCTGACCTCCCAGTGGTCTCTTAAGCATTGCTGCTTGATATACAAGGTGAGGGCCAGCCCCGCTGCCTGATCACTTACTCAGAGAACCGGCTGTTGCCCCTGCAGGTTTTAACCCAGTCTCCACCCTGCTGGTCTCTGTCCCCCATAGTCCTGCTCTGAAACTTAGGTGACTGGAATTGCTTCCTTGGTAGAGTGCATGCCTCTAATATGCACGAAGCCCTGAATTTAATTCCTAGCATGGCGGATAGCCAGGCTCAGCAGTGCATAACCTTTAAGGATCCAGAGTTCAACACCATCCCTGGCTTTGTCATAAGCCCTAGGCAAGCTCAGGACAGGCAAGACCCAGTCTCAAAAGATAAGTGAATAGTCTAGCAGGGTGGGGTTTCCTATCTAGCTGGTTTGACTGGGGATATGGAGTCTGGGGTGGCCATACACACTGGCAGCATCTTCCGATCTCTGCCAGAGAAAACGGAGTACACGGGATCCACCCAGACCATGCAGGTAAACCGCTCATAAGCCTTTTAGTAGTCACAGGTTCCTCTGGGGCTCTTAGTCTAAGACCATCTAGGAGACAGATCGCAGGGATTCCGCAGAGACCCTTGGTCACACTTTAGGCCTGCTGCTGGACATTCGTTTCCTCAGGCTCTTCTCCATCTCCACCTATGTAGTTCTTTCAGACAGGAACAATTATGGGTCAGAACTCTGATTGCTCTGGGAAGCCCTTCTGAAGTGGGCTGATGACCCAGAGAGCAGCTGCTCTGAAACTCCTCAGAAGCACTGACCTCTGGGGACCTAAGGGTGGCTCAGGCAGTAAGAGCCCCTGATGCAGATGACTGCAAGGCTCACAACCTGCTGCAAATCTGGCTCCAGGGGATCCCACACCCCCTCTGGCTTCCATGGCCACTTGTATGCGTATGACGCACATGCATTCATTCACACAGGCACACATACAAACATACACATTACGTTGTAACGTCAGGCCAGGTTAGATGGCTCAATAAATAAAGCCACATGCCACCAAGCTTGTCAACCTGAATTCATCCTTGGAACCACACACGTCTGAGACTAAAGCAGGAAATATGTACCCTGCAGGCTTAGGGGTTCTGTTTGCAGTTCAGACGGACACTTAAGAGGAAGTTCCCGTTTATCCCATGCAGGTTAAGGTGTCTGTGTGAAGTCCTCACAAGTTAAGGTTCTTATTTATCATGGAGCATAAGTCCTGTTTTTTAAACCTGATGTAAACGGCATATATTTCAACCTACACTAAGCTTGTGCGTGTTCCTTGCTCCTTCCCTCTCCTGGTGTCTTTCCAATGATGTAGAACAGCCAACTCCTGGGGTTGGGGATTTAGCTCAGTGGTAGAGCACTTGCCTAGGAAGCGCAAGGCCCTGGGTTCGGTCCCCAGCTCCGGAAAAAAAAAAAAAAAAAAAAGAACAGCCAACTCCTGCCCCGGTGTATTCCTTATCTCTCCTATAAAAAGGACCTCAAGGGGCAGGCAGGGGCTGCACTCAAAAATCCCGACTTAAAGTGAGACAGGGCTTACCAGTCTCGAGTGTACCCCCAAGTACATCGTGCTTTCACTGGACAGTCACCGGCCTCCACACAGGCTGTGATGTACAAGGTCCACTTCACAAAAACAGGTAACAAAACAGGATTAATAATAAAGGAAATACGCCAGCCACAAAAGTGAGAGGACGGAGGTCAAGACCATCCTGGGATACTCAACTACCTAAACAAAACAGAATCCTATATATGGTCATGAAAGACCCCAGCTTAGCAGCAGTAACACCATTTTGCAAGGCTGTACTTAAGATGACTGGTTCAGGGAAAGGTTAGAACACTGAGTACACAGCGGCTGCCAAGCAAGATGTGTTTGGTTGAAGGCCTGGCAACAGGACGACTACAGTTGAGCACCTGACAATGAGAAAAGCCCCGGGAGAGGTCCCACACCCTGGTGGGGGGCCGAGTCAGCTGTTATGTTCCAGAAAGGTAGCTAGGAAACTTGCCCCCAGGCTGAACCCTTGGGGGGGCCGAGTCAGTCGTTATGTTTCAGGAAGGTAGCTAGGAAACTTGCCCCCGGGCTAAACCCTTGCCATATTAGAATCCACCAATTATATCCCTGTAACCATGCATCTGCTTCTGTATGCTTGCTTCTGCTCCCCAAAATCCTATAAAAGCCCATCCTTGGTTCTGTGGGGTGCGCCAGTCCCCCGAGTGACTGTAGCGCCCGCAGGTGCCTGTGCCTGTGTATCCCGACAATAAACCAAATCCTCTTGCTGATTGCATCCTGTGGTGTCTCGGTCTGGTCTTTGGAGTTGGAGGGTCTCCATCCCGAGGGAAAGTTCTCCCTGAGAGCTTTTCATTTGGTGCGTTGGCCGGGAAAGGAGATCCTCCACCCAGGGACCACCGACCACCCACTGGGAGGTAAGCCGGCCGACGTCTGTCTGTCTGTCTAATTTTGTCTCGTTCTACCTTATTCTGTCTGTTCTGTGAGCGCTCAGCCAGGTCTGTTCTGTGAGCGCTCAGCCAGGTCTGTTCTGTGGGCGCTCAGCCAAGTCTGTTCTGTGAGCGCTCAGCCAGGTTCTGTGAGCACTCAGCCAGGTCTGTTCTGTGAGTGCTCAGCCAGGTTGTTTGGAATTTGGGCGGGACGAAGAAGGAGCTGACGAGCTCGGACTTCTCGCCCCGCAGCCCTGGAAGACGTTCCAAGGGTGTTGGGGCCCGACTTTTCGGGGCCCAATCTGGGAGAGGAGGAAGATCCGGACTAACGGCACTCTGTCTGTATTTTTGGCTTTCAGAGGGCCCCGGACCTTTGCCACCTCCATCTGACTTTTTGCTTTCAGTTTGGTACCAAAGCCGTGCAGCACGCCTGTCTGTTGTTTGTTTGACTGTTGGTGTTGTTTGTTTTCTCTGTGTTCTAATCTTCCTTAGAACTAACATGGGACAGTCCCTAACAACGCCCCTAAGTCTCACTCTTGATCATTAGAAAGACGTCCACGACCGGGCACACAACCAGTCTGTCGAGGTTAAAAAAAAAAAGGAAAAGGGCAGACTATCTGCACATCTGAGTGGCCCACTTTCGGAGCGGGATGGCCAGTGAATGACACATTTAATAAGATCATTATTTTACAGGTTAAAGATCGGGCCGTCCACGGACATCCTGACCAGGTTTCTTATATTATCACTTGAGAGAGTCTCGCCTTAACCCCCCCCCCCCGGGCGGAACCCTTCGTGAACCCGAATTGGCCTCCCCTCAACCCCCAGCCTGTCCCCTCGGCCCCGCCCGGTCTGCCGGCCACGTCTTAAGAAACCTGTCCTCCCGGCAGACCCAAACTCCCCTCTCATAGATCTTCTCTCCTACAGGTCCGGCTAAAACGGAGGAGGCAGAGCTGCCGGCCAGATCAGTTGCCGGGCCACAGTCTGATAAGGGTTTCTCCCCTGTCGCAGGGAGATTGCGCAATAAGCGCGAGGTGATGCCAGATTCAACCTCCCAGGTTTTCCCACTTAGACAGGGAACCGGTGGCCAGACCCAATACTGGCCGTTTTAAACAACACAACCCTTCTTTCTCCAAAGATCCGGTGGCACTCACCGACCTAATAGAATCTGTTTTACTTACCCACCAGCCTACTTGGGATGACTGCCAACAGCTCTTACAGGCTCTCTTAACCTCAAAAGAAAAACAAAGAGTGTTCCTAGAGGCCAGAAAGCATGTTCTGGGAGATGATGGGCGTCCCACCCAGCTGCCTGAGGAAATTGATGCTGCATTCCCACTTAAGAGACCAAACTGGGATTTTAATACAGCCGAAGGTAAGGGACACCTACGCCTTTATCGCCAGTTGCTTCTAGCGGGTCTCCGAGGGGCTACACGACGCCCTACTAATTTGGCTCAGGTAAAACAGGTATTACAGGAAACAGGGGAAACTCCCTCCGCCTTTCTAGAGAGACTTAAGGAGGCCTACCGTATATACACTCCCTATGACCCAGATGACCCAGGACAAATGACGAGTGTCTCTATGTCCTTCATCTGGCAGGCTGCTCCAGATATCAGGACTAAGTTACAGAGGTTAGAAAATTTACAGGGCTATACATTACAGGATTTACTTAAAGAAGCTGAAAAGATTTTTAATAAGAGAGAGACACAAAAAAAAAAAGAAGATAGAGTTCACAGAGAGAGAGAAGAGAGAGATAAAAAAAGAAACAAAGAACTAAGTCGAATCTTGGCCGCCATAGTTCAGGGCCAAAAAAGGAAGGGAGATAGGGGGGGGAGCTCGAAAGGGGCTAAAGCTGGATAAAGATCAATGTGCCTATTACAAAGAGAAAGGACACTGGGCCAGAGAGTGCCCCAAGAAGCCTGGCGGACCCCGAAAGCCTCGACCACGAACCTCCCTCTTGGCTCTAGATAAAGATTAGGGAGGTCAGGGCCAGGAGTCCCCCCCTGAGCCCAGGATAACGCTTAAAGTTGGGGGGCAGCCGGTTACTTTCCTGGTAGACACAGGAGCCCAGCATTCAGTCCTCACTCAAGCTTCAGGACAACTCAGCGACCGGACGGCCTGGGTACAAAGAGCTACTGGTGAGAAACAATACCGATGGACTACGGACCGCCGGGTTCAGCTGGCTACTGGTAAGGTGACCCATTCCTTCTTACATGTTCCGGACTGCCCGTACCCTCTGCTGGGCCGTGACCTGCTCACCAAACTAAATTCATTTTGAGGAAGGAGGGGCCCAAATAACTGGCCCCCACAGAACTCCCCTTCAAGTTCTAACCCTACAACTAGAGGATGAATATAGACTATATGAACCGGGACAGGACAAGCCACAATCCCTAGAAATAGACACTTGGGTCACGAATTTTCCACTGGCTTGGGCAGAGACTGGTGGGATGGGGTTGGCGCTCCAACAGCCCCCCTTAATTACACAGTTAAAGGCCACTACAACTCCAGTCTCCATAAAACAATACCCCCTGTCACATGAAGCTTATCAAGGTATAAGGCCTCACATTACGAGGCTTCTAGATCAAGACATCCTAATCCCCTGCCGGTCGCCTTAGAATACGCCTCTTCTGCCTGTAAGAAACCTGGCACTGGAGATTATAGGCCAGTACAAGACTTGAAAAAGGTCAACAAGAGGATAGAAGATATTCATCTGACTGTTCCAAACCCTTACAATTTGCTCCTGACTTTAGGGTTCAACATCCCACCCTCATACTCCTACAAACCTTTTGAACTGTTCATCGATGAAAAACAGGGGTATGCTAAAGGGGTCCTAACACAAAGGTTGGGACCCTAGAAACGCCCTGTGGCCTACCTGTCTAAGAAATTGGACCCTGTGGCCTCCGGCTGGCCACCGTGCCTAAGGATGGTGGCTGCTATTGCTGTCCTGATCAAGGACACTGAAAAATTGACTTTGGGACAGCCACTCACCATCCTAACACCCCACGCAGTAGAGGCCTTGGTAAAGCAGCCCCCAGACCGCTGGCTCTCTAATTCTCGCACCAAGCCTTGTTACTGGATGCAGAACGGGTTCAGTTTGGGCCCGTAGTCGCCCTCAATCCTGCCACCTTGCTTCCTCTACCAGAGGAGGCAAAACAACATGACTGCCTACAAATCCTCGCAGAAGTACATGGAACCAGGCCGGACCTATCGGACCAGCCTCTTCAGAATGCTGACCACACATGGTACACGGATGACAACAGCTTCTTGGCAGAGGGAGAGCAAAAGGCTGGAGCTGCGGTCACTACGGAGGACAAAGTGATTTGGGTAAAAGCCCTGCCTGCTGGTACCTCCACACAACGGGCTAAACTCATCGCCTTGACTCAGGCGCTCAAGATGACAAAAGGTAAGAGGCTAAATATATATACAGACAGCCGTTATGCCTTTGCCACGGCACACACCCACGGGGAGATCTACCGGAGGCGGGGGCTGCTCACATATGAGGGTAAAGATATGGCTAAAATTCTGGCCCTCTTAGAAGCCCTATTCTTGCCCAAAAGACTAAATATTATACATTGTCCAGGACACCAAAAAGGGCACAACCCAGAGGCACGAAAAAACCGGCTGGCCGATGCCACGGCGCGAGAAGCGGCCATGAACAAACAAATCTTGCCCTTAAATAGCCCAGACCAACTCACGCCCCCACCAGTGGGACAAACTAGTTGGGTTTATGCCCATGAGGACATAGAGCTCCTAAAAAAATGGGGGCCATCTACCACCCTCAACTAAAACAGTGGGTCTACAAAGGACTTTTGAATTGATCTCCTTTTTACATAAGAAGATAAAAACCTTACTAGATCGAGAAGAGATAAATCTGTTTTTTTTTTTAATTGGGACAAAGCGATACAAAAGGTGACTGAGAGTTACAAAGCGTGCGCTCAGGTTAACCTGGGAAGGACCATGATTGGACAAGGAGTTCGTCCTAGGGGACACCGTCCCGACATCCATTAAAAAACTGATTTTACTGAAATTAAACCAGATATATATGGATACAAGTATCTCCTAGTGTTTGTAGACACCTTCTCAGGATGGGTCAAAGCCTTCCCCACGAAGCACGAGACTACAAAAATGGTCACCAAGAAGCTCCTCGAGGAAATCTTTCCCAGGTATGACATGCCTCAAGCGTTGGGGTCGGACAACGGGCCCGCTTTCGTCTCCCAAGTAAGTCAGTTGGTGGCCAAATTGCTGGAGATTGATTAGAAATTACATTGTGCCTATAGACCCCAGAGTTCAGGTCAGATAAAACACATAAATAAAACAATTAAAGAGACTTTATCCAAACTAACGCTTACAACTGGCTCAAAGGATTGGGTGGCCCTCCTTCCCCTAGTTCTATATCGGGCCCGGAATACCCCGGGCCCCCATGGTCTAACTCCTTTTGAAATAATATATAAAACACCACCCCCATTTGTCCATTTCTTTGATTCAAACATTGCTGATTTTGCTGACAGCCCTTCTCTGAGGGCCCATTTACAGGCCCTACAGATTGTACAGAGAGACGTCTGGAGACCTTTGGCCGCTGCTTACCAGGACAAGCTTGAGCATCAGGTGGTGCCACACCCGTTCCAGATTGGAGACACCGTGTGGGTGCACAGACACCAGACCAAGAATCTCGAGCCACGGTAAAAAGGACCCTACACCGTCCTCCTGACTACCCCGACCGCCCTAAAGGTAGACGGAGTCTCGGCTTAGATCCACACACCACACGTCAAGGCAGTCCGGTCTGAGGAATTGACTAATCACAACACTACACCCCAGACATGGAGAGTTCAGCACACTCCAAACCCCTTAAAGTTAAAACTCCTACGTGGCTCCTCCTAGTCCTTTTGTGGCCTAGAGTCAGTGGGGGAATAAGCCCCCACCAGACAGAAATTTCTTGACCAAGTCGAGTGAAAGATTTCACTCAAAGTTAACAAAAAAAATGGGGGAATGAAAGACCCCAGCTTAGCAGCAGTAACGCCATTTTGCAAGGCTGTACTTAAGATGACTGGTTCAGGGAAAGGTTAGAACACTGAGTACACAGCGGCTGCCAAGCAAGATGTGTTTGGTTGAAGGCCTGGCAACAGGACGACTACAGTTGAGCACCTGACAATGAGAAAAGCCCCGGGAGAGGTCCCACACCCTGGTGGGGGGCCGAGTCAGCTGTTATGTTCCAGAAAGGTAGCTAGGAAACTTGCCCCCAGGCTGAACCCTTGGGGGGGCCGAGTCAGTCGTTATGTTTCAGGAAGGTAGCTAGGAAACTTGCCCCCGGGCTAAACCCTTGCCATATTAGAATCCACCAATTATATCCCTGTAACCATGCATCTGCTTCTGTATGCTTGCTTCTGCTCCCCAAAATCCTATAAAAGCCCATCCTTGGTTCTGTGGGGTGCGCCAGTCCCCCGAGTGACTGTAGCGCCCGCAGGTGCCTGTGCCTGTGTATCCCGACAATAAACCAAATCCTCTTGCTGATTGCATCCTGTGGTGTCTCGGTCTGGTCTTTGGAGTTAGAGGGTCTCCATCCCGAGGGAAAGTTCTCCCTGAGAGCTTTTCAGTCAGAGTTATTCAGAGGATGAAATGCCCCTAGGAGTAGTTGGATTTTATGGGACCTTTAGCCTGGACCTAAGAAGAGGCACAGGATTGGAACAGAGCATTCCAAGATTCAGAAGCAGTATGAATAAAGGACACAGTGAAAAGGCAGTAGCCACACCTCTCCAGCGCGAGCTCACGGGATAGAAGAGCTGGGTCTGGAAGATGATTGTGATGGTTTATGTATGCTTGGTCCAGGGAGTGGCACTATTAAGGAGGTGTGGCCCTGTTGGAGTAGGTGTATCACTGTGGGCATGGGCTTAAGACCCTCACCCTAGCTGCCTGGAAGTCAGTCTTCTAGCAGCCTTCAGATGTAGAACTCTCAGCTCCTTATAATAGTTGCCTTGGTTGTGATGTCTATTCACAGCAGTAAAACCCTAACTAAGACTCTGACTTACTTAGGGCTTTGCAAGAAATCTCTGACAGCTTTGTGTAAGAGCAACCAGGAAATGAAGTTTATGGATGAGGGGACCAGCAATTGGGCAGGGATGGCAAAATCACAGCAGCCACGGGAGAGAGATGTGGTAAGCACAGGACTGCATCTCAACGCTGGGAAGGGCACAGATGACGCTGGCAAGGCCAGTCTTAGAATGCAGGTGGTGTGTTTATACAAGTGAGGTGGGGCGGGGTGAATACCCTCAAGGCAATATGCTAAGTGCAGAATGGCCATTTTAAGTTGCTCACCTCCAGGCAAGGGAGAGGGAAAGACCTTAGGGCAATGACCTTGGACAGAGCATTGGAAACCCAATAAAAACAAACCAGGGGAAATAAAGAAATACTCAGAGGCCAGATAAGAACCGGAAGGAGACACTGTCCATCCTCGGACTATAAAGGCCTGCTGCTATGTCTCAGTGACGTCATACGTGTGCTTCTTCCCCTGAGCCCTCACTCCCCAAATTGTTAAAGACTCACCTTGGGAGAAAGACGGAACCCAGAATTGCATGAGCCTGGTGCAACAGGGCTTAAAATGGAAATTAAACGAAGGCACAACAGGTCATGTCTGCCATTCCTCAGTCAAGGGCTGGGAGTTGCACCTCCCACACATTTGGGGAAAGGCACTTCTGTGCTTGGCACAGACTATGCTGTATGCAGAGCTCGTTGAAATTCTTCGGGAAAGGTCTGCTCTAGTAGGATGTATCACTGGCTTTTTTTCTCTTGTATCCAGGCAACCAGCGTCCATTCTCACTGCCTCTCTCAGAAAGCTAGTCTCTCCACGAGAAAAAATTTATATCGCTAGGAGTCATAGTGTGGCAGAAATATAGCGAGCTGTAGGGTAGCCACCCATCCCGTAAGCATCCCTGTGTAAGAGGCCACTCCCAAACAGGAAGTGAAAACATTTGCATGCTCAAAAGAACCTCCATTCTGCTCCCAAAGCTAGGGAGCCTCCACCCAGACGGAAGGACATCTTCTGCCCAGGAAGGACATCTAGAGGACATCATGCATTTCCAAAACACCTTGAAGCACGAAGGCCTTTCCAAAGGTTTCTGTCAGCTTAAAAACACAGAGATTTCACCGAGCCATGGATTTATACATAAACAACTCTATTACATCAAAGCCAAGGGACACAAGTCTTTAGGAAAACAACTTTTTCCTTAAATATAAAAGGGTCATTTTTCTATGGAAACAGAAATACACAAGCAGAAACTGTTAGGTACATGAGGAAAGGACAGACATACAGTGGTAATGGGACAAGCCTTAGTCGTTAATGAGTTAAAATAAAAGTTAAAGGTCCACAAGAGTGTATTTAGTAAGGTCAAATTATCATACATAGATCAAATATTGTTGCTTAAAAGCATATACCTTCTCTAACTTCCTGGGTATCTCACTAAAACTGAAAACCTACTAGGTCTCAACAAAATGTTAATGAACTCCAAAGCACACTGTGTGCAGGCCTTACCCTCCTTGACAACGAGGTAAAAACGCAGTCTGTAATAAATGTTAAAAGTAACAGCAACGAAGACGAATGATTGGGAAATCTAAAAGTATAATTTAAAATAACTCCTCAGTAAAAGATAAACCCCAACCTGAAGTGGTAAGTTATTTATAACAATCACATCACACGTAAACATTTATGGGATACAGATGTACTTCGAGGAAAGGTCACAGGCTTACAACAGGAGTTACTGTGCCTTTCCCTGCGTAAGAAGTCAAGATGGCCTTTAACTTGAAAAGCTGGAAAAATACCAAGGGAAAAACAACAGTCATAAAAAGGTAAAACTGGAGATGTGCGTATAAACTCCAACGCTGTGTTTTTGAAAAGATGATTAAAAATCGACTACTTATTGAAAACCTAGTCAGAATAAAATGGGAAGCAGAGACATACAACACTAAGGGGAAAAAAAATCATACAATTCGACATCAGCATATCCCAAAAACCTTAGACAATCATCAGTTAGTACAAGTTAAGTTGTCAGAAATCTTACAGAGTAAGAAGCAACTTCAAAGAGACCCATGAATATGGAAAACGATTTAAAATTATGGAAGAATTATTTCTTTAAAAGGCACTAGACTTGGACAGTTGTATACAGGTTATAAAAACTTCAAAGAGCGAGAAGTTCTGAATGTTACTTGAACTGTTCCAGGGCATAGAAAAAGAGATAGAAAGTGGCCCAAGATACATTTTAAAGGAGATTCACATAAAAACACCTGACAAGGACAGCAGAAAAATCACAATTATGCATCGTATTAATGAGATATGGAATTCTAAAATAAAAGGAACTGATAAAATCAAGAAGTCTTTTCTCATTGTAAAGCTCTTAATTTTATTATACAAGTAATAGGCAACTTTTGTAGAAAAAATCTGAAAGCACAAATAAGTAAAAATGTACCAAAGACCAACCAATCATGAGTAACCACTGTTAACTTCAAAGGGAGGTGTATATTAAAAGAATAACAAAGTACGGTGACTACATCAGGGTTTTGGGGAAACAGAAGGAGCATTTAACTACATCTTAAGTCATCTTAAGTCATGATAGAGAAAAGTCATTTGAACAGCTTTGACAGATGTTAAAAATTCATTTCCTAAAATCCTAACACCCCTTACTTGCCAGCAAACCAGAGACACGAGAGTATGGCTTGACTATACAAGAGTCACAGGTAAAGACACTAACTTGTCCTCACCAAAGGGGAGGTATGTGGAGAGGCATGTTCGAGACTAGCACAATCATAAACAACTCTGTCACTGTTACAGAGGGGCCGGTCAGCGTGGGAAGGCAAGAAAGTGAACACTCTGGGCATGATATCATCATTACTAATCAAGGTCATCACCTACAAGGAAGGCAAAGGAAGTTAAGACCAAAAGAATTAACCAGTGAGCGGCTGGACAGACTGGAAATGGACTTGTTCGCAGACACACTCTTCTGTGCAGATAAAATGAGGTAGATTGATCGATGCTTCCTGATGGTCAAGATCTTCTCCAAGCAAAGAATGCACGTAGCAGAGGGGCTGTGTCAAACTGTCAAGATGATAAACACTGTGTGTGTATTTGTGTGTGTATGTGTGTGTGTGTGTGTGTATGTATGTGTTTGTGTGTGTGTATGTGTTTGTGTGTGTGTGTGTGTGTGTGTGGTGTGTAGACTTTACATAATTGTTGAGTATCTTGGATCAGAGGGAATTTTAATTTTAATTATAGGAGATTTTGATTTTCTATAGTTTTTTTTATGTCTAAATTTATGTAATGTTTATTTGCTGTCCTCAAATAGAAATCCAAGGGGAAGGATTTTTCACTGACAAAGCAGTGTTATATCTATGTAACTGTCGGGAAAGATCTCATTTACAGCAACAACCGCAAGGAAAAAATTACCTTTATAAAAAATAGACTGAACATTATAAATTTAGTGAAACAAAAGAGGTTACAGAGATGTTACTTCTCTTGTAAGATAGAAATATTATGTAATTCAATTTCCAAGGATTCCAAAATTTAAAAAATGGCCCCTGAATTTCTTTTGGAAATATTAGTATATAAAGGAGACTAGCAAATTTAAAAAAATCATTAACTGGGGATTTCAAACCTAAATTAGGATTACCTAACAAGTGTAGTCCCAGTAGCAGAATACACGGACAGGCAGTTCACAAGTACAGCTCACACCCGCTCAGGGGTAGGGTACATAAAATGCAATTTGACATCAGTAAAGAAAGGGTCCTTTCCCCCCAAATAGTTTTGGTGCAATTTAGAAATAAATTAGGAATAAAAGGGCAGTTTTGCTTTGCTGTGTTGTTTTATTTGTTTTGGAGACAGGATCTCACTGTGCAACCCTGGCTGGCTTGGGAACTCACAGAGATCCCCCTGCTTCTGCCTTCTTTGTACTGGAATTAAAGGTATGCATCACAACTGACTGGTTGGTTTGTTTGTTTCTGGTTTGTCTTGTGTTTTTGAGATAGGGTCTCCATAAATAGTCAAGGCTGGCGCTTAGTCTTTCTATGCGGCTGATCGTCCTGCCTGGCTGAGATCAGAGATTCCACAGCTGAAACGGGGTTAATGAACGTACAAGATCAATACACTAATGAACAGAGTAGGCTGGGATCAGAACCAGAAAAACTTTCACAATCATGACAACAAAGGATTAACTATAAAGGAAAAGATAAAAAAAGGTTTCTTCCTGTGCAAGAATTTCTCTAAAAGCCATGATATGACTTTAGTTTTTAGAATATTTATGAAGAAATTTTGACATCAATGAAACCGCTGTCTGTGGTGGAGCAAGCCTGTAATTCCAGCACTTGGAAGGCTGAGGCAGGAGGATTGCCATACATTTAAGGCTAGTGTGGTCTACCCAGAGAACTCCAGGCTAGCCAGTTATATGGATGAGACCTTGTTTCAAAATAAATAAATAAATAAATAAAAAGCAAACAAAAGGGGGGCTGAGTAATGGAGAGATGGCTCAGTGGTTAAGAGCACTAGGTATGCTTTCAGAGGGTTTGACTCCCAGCACCCACATGGCAGCTCACAACCTTCTCCAGTTCCAGGGCATCTGATACCCTCTCTTCTGGTCTCCTTGAATATCAGGCACACAAGTAGTATACATATACTAAAAAAAAAAAAAAGAGGAGTGAATGAGACCACTAAAGACCTTATGAGGAAGCAGGCCTGAAGCAGGGTGGTGGTGCACACCTTTGACCCCAGCACTTGGGTAGCAGAGGCAGGCGGGGCTCATTTGCTAATGAGGATCATATTTTAACGAAAACTGTAACTTTCTTAGCTCCTGCCTCCATGATACTGACAGAGCTGCTGAGGGAGCCGGGTGCTCACAGACACTCTGAGGGGAGGTATAGTTGGTGTGGGGCATCTTTCTGAAAGGTAATTTGAAGTGCTATGTTTAGATCCTAAAAACATGGATGCCTTTCTTAGTAGTTAAAATAGGGCTGTGTTATGCTGCAGTCAGTCTTCAACCCTGAAGTCCCAGTGGTAAAACACAAGGGTCTATCTCTGTGTGTGCCGTATGGCTGTCTCGATGGCAGGCAGAGTGGGGTGCGAGGACCTGTCCCACACAGTCCCTCGAGGCCGGGAGAAGCCCTAACCCTGGGATAATACCATTTGTTATGGGAAAGGATCAGAGACACTGGAGACAAGCATGGCGCCCTCCACAGTCCTGGCTAGAGTTTCAGATACTACTTCTGCCCACATCCTTGACCAGAATTATTCCCAGGGCCCTAAAGAGCTGACCACCCAGGGGCTGGTGAATGGAGTCTCTCACATGTTTAGGAAGGAAAGGAACCAGGGTTTGGAGATCAGAAAAGTCTAATATTAGAAATTTATTCTATGCAAATATTCTAAACAGTTTACAAAGACGTCAGAAACAGTTTTTATTGAGTCCTGACTACAAGAGTAGAAAACTGGAAACAGCTTAACTATCCAAGGAATGACTACACAGGTGTTAAAAAGAGTAGTAGTTACTTACTTAGCAACAGAGAAACACGTCTGTGATACAGTGTAAAAGGGGACAAAGGTGGAAGAGTGTGCGTGAGACCAGGATATTTCATGGAAAAGGAACAAAAGCAGCGTAGTGAGGACGCTGAAGAGCCACACTAGTTAACAGTGGTTACAATCAGATGGTGGAACAATAGGTGGGTTGTTTGCTTTTTTTTTTTTTTGTTCCTTTTATCTTTAGTTTCATTTTTAAAAAAGTATCTATTACTTATATTCCAAAAAAGCATTTAAAAAGAAAAAATGACTCATGAAATAATTTGCTTATCCAATCCATACTTAGCATTAAGCTCTTGTGGAGATGTAAGAAACGTCTTCCTGCTATCACATCATGGTACAGGATGGAGACATCAAGCTGCTGATCTCCTGACAGAGTGGGCAAGCCTGCTGTGGTCCATGTGGCCTCTGCAGTGGTCCCTGTGGCCCCTCTCTGCAGCAAGTGCTACACTATCAAAAAGAACTGTACAATTTCACATCAAACCGAAGCCCCACAAGTCCTGTAAGTGGATTCCAGAACATTCGCCATCACCTCCAGAAATATTCAAAGACTCCTCCTGGTTATGGAGTTGTACTTGAATTCCTCCTAATTGTTTCTCTGGCTTTCCCTGATGCTTCCTCCCTCCAATGCCTGCACGCACGCACGCACGCACGCACGCACGCACACACACACACACACACACACACACACACACACACACTTCATACAGCTCAAAATTCCTACCAAAGTCACCTTCTTGCCAGGCTTGTTTTTAAAGAGGGATTTATATCCTTCAGAAAGGTGTAAGGAAAAGACATGTAAATAACTCACACTTCTATTTAGGGATCTGTCTCCATGCCGTCACACCCACTGTCCCCAGAACACAGTGTATTTCTTTGGGTGGGTGGGGGGCATGTATTCATAAGTCACGGTCCGTTTAAAATCATGCCTATCATTCAAGAGGCATATGGACACTGAATTGAAAGCTTCTGATTCATGTTGCAAGTGCTTCAAAATCCAGTGATGTTCCCAAGAGTCACCCGAATGTAACTTCTAGTGACCCATTTCCGTTGTCAGCAAAGAGCAGTGGTTGGTGCCGTTTGGTGTTCCCTGAAGGGCAGCTTCACTTGAACTCCTACCAGACCGCCCTGTTTCCAAGCATGCGCCTGGCTCCATGTGAGGTCTAAGTTGGGTCTCATTCACAGTTGCCCCCGATGTCTGCAGAAGAGGAATCTTGTCTGTAGAGAGAGCCCCTGCAAAATGGGCTTGCTCGGAATGCTTTTGGGCTGCATGGTGAGCTATCACTCACTCACATCAAATGCAGCTCATGCATCTGCCCACAGAGCAGCTGAAGGCTATGGCTGTGGAGTACGCAGGCTAGAGAGCAGCGCCCCCTGTGGACAGCCTGTCGTACACGCAAACCACTCTACGCACTGGATGGGTCTGCACCTCCCCAGCTGTGGCTCCTGTGCACCAGCCAGCCATCTCTGGGCCTGTTCCTACTCCTGACTCTGCCATCGAAGGCCTTTTCCCCCTCTTTAAAAAGACCAGTGTACCTCCATTAAAGCCATCAGCAAAGAATTCAAAACCAGACAGTGTTCCACCAAACTGGCCTCATCAAGCGGAGATCACTGAAGAGGTCCCTACAGAGCAGAATCATTTAAAACTAAAACAAAAAACAAAAACAGACCTTACTGTGTATGGTGAACAATTCTGCCTTGTCCCTGTCGTCGGCTGTTCTTTGCTGTGGACTAAAATTAATACAGTTGCAACATGTTTCTAATAGGGCAGAGGGCTACTTATTTCTTCTTGGCATCTAAGGGACACCAACGGGAGAGTGACAATATGGCTCATGGGAGAACAGTGGATCAAGGTCCAGGAGACCCAGGAGCCCACGCCGCTGGCCACAGCTGGGTAGCTCTGGGCATGCTACTCTGCCTCTGCTTCCTGTTGATAGTCTCCGCCAAGTTCTCTCACCCAGTCAAGGTCTAAAGTGACTGCTCTTGGGGAGATGCAACAGAAGACGACCGGAGGTCTAGCATGGGCTGTTTCTTCCCTTCCAATCCTTCCCTCCGGTGGTCTCTCATTCCTAGGCACCAGAAGCATGGCCTCTGCCCCACCCCAGCCCCAAGTCAGAAATGCATGTGGGTCATGGCTAAAGGCTTCTGAGGTTTTCTTGGCCTCTTTTAGGCTCTAAGTAGATGGCTGCAGAATGCAAGCTAAGTGAGGTGCAGACTGCTAGCCTTGGAGATGCCAAGGCCGATCTCATCTGACACCGGGCTCTGCAGGCAGCACGCGGTGGCTGTAATTGCTGGGAGGAAACAGCTCACACCATCTGCACAGGGTTTGAGGTCATGACAACAGGCCTAAGACTAGGTTGGATGTCATAATAAATGAAGGTACGGCCCACCAATGGGAATGGATAGGAACATTTCAGAGGGCCGTTTGCTCTGTACAGAGTCTACTTTGTACAGTGCCAGGGGCTGCAGACAGAGCCAGCCTATTGTTGGCCTTCCAGGCTCTTCCTGGGCCACAATTGTTTTTAAAAAGAAAGCAAACGAGGAATCATGAGGTCTTTAGAGGAAGCAGACAAAAGGGAGGTTCAGTGTTTCAGGCTTTAACTGTGAAGCCTACATCACTCTTCAGGGGAGACTGTAGTCTCTTAGGCTCATGAGTTGTGGCAGTTTGGGGGCTGCTTGGGTCCAAGAGTATAAAAACTCTATTTCCCCTGCCTACTGGCTACAAGAAGCTTGCCAAACCCCCGAGTGGCTAACAACAGGGATCATGGGTTCCAACCTTACAGCCAGCCCACGATGCTCAGAACTTCTAGAATTTTCTGCGTTTCTGATTCAGTGGCTTTAGCAAGTGTCCTCATGTGATCATGTCAGCAGGTCATACCTCCAGTCAGACAAGAGAGCATCTTCTACATGACCATGTTTCCTGCAGACGGAGGCTCATCTGAAGCTGAGGGTCCCAGTGTCCACTACTCTTGGGAGCCATGTTCCCTTTAGCCCAATGCTGGGTCATGGCTAACCCAGTCTATGTTCTCTTGGTGCAGCAGAGTTAGCGGCTGCTACTGACTTGAGAACTACTGGAAACTGTGGGAAAGGCAGGACTGGCAGTACCCTGGGCTGAATTACAGCAGAGGTGACCGCTCTGTTGCATAAAAAGTATCCTGACTGGATGGTGTCACCCCTGCCCTAATATACCTCAGCCTTCCATATCACCAGCCTTCCTTTCTTATCCCAGTCGAGTTCCTTGCTCAGAGCAACTCGTCAGCCACTGCAAGGAAAGATGAGGACTTGGAAGTGTCCACAGGGCTTGGGTCTTGAACATGCAGATCTAGCCCCTTCCTCAGGCTGTTTTCTCATTCAGGAGGAAGAATTTCTGATCCCATGTGGACACATCTAGAGGGGTCTTAGAGGTGTAGGAAACCAATGTTTCTCTTGCCCAAGGCATTCAGAAGGGTTGGGGGTTGGACTTAGCACAGTTTGCCTCCTGTGTGCAATCTCTCACAGGAGGAATGCCCATGGACCAGAATGTCCAATGACCCCACTAAGAAGTTCTCTGTGAGCAGAAAGAGAGCCTTTTGGCTGCAGACCCTTCCTTAGCAGGAACTGGAAAAGGAAAGGTGGACCTGGGAGGAATGTCTCCATCACTGAGGCTAAGGGCTGCCACCCAAGGGGCCCTCACCCCGTGGCCTGTAGGAAGGCTCTGCTATTGTTCAAACCCATTATGGGGAGCACAGCCTACTTTCTAAGCCCAGGGTAGCTCCTACACCATGCTCTCCTAGTATCCAGAAAGCCTCTAACTACAGGTCCTCTGCCTGGAAGAGAAGGTGGCCCAAAGGCAATGTCTTCTAGAGGGATCGTGGCTGGGGCCCTGCAGGAGGGCCTCAGAGTAGCCTATGATGATCACCTTGCCACAGTCTGAGCCTCAGAGCTAAGTCTAGGTTTGAGTACAGTAAACTGCATTTGTTTCTGATAATTACTTCAGCACAACAGAAACGATGTGTTGTTCAACAAGGGTCTGAACTCTGCTGTGCGGTCTGATTAAAACACTAAATTCTGTTTATATGTTTAAGTGAACGAATGTTTATTAAGCACCTATTATGTGCCCAGACTGTGCTAGACACCCTCCCTGCATTCTGTTCCAACAGCTCAAGCATCTGTTCTGAAATTTAAAAAGGAAAGCAAACAAAACAAAAACAAAACAAACTAACAAACAAAAAAACATTGTTGCAACCGTGACAAATCAGGGGAGGATGGGTCAGAGTAGGTACAAGTAATTCCTTGTCAGTAAGCGCACGCCAAAACTTCTGGTTTGTCTTCCCACTGGACAAGTCTCCATTAAATGGTTCCTTTCAAGTACGTTTGTGTGGCCTACAGTCCAAAGGCCACATGCAGCTGAGGGTAACTATGAATGCGCTCCAACCCAAAACAGTGTATTTACTTAAAATATGTTAGGTTTTTTTTTTTAAATAATTATTTCTTTTTGGGTAGATCAATTGTGCAGTTTTTGAGTGTGAAATCTGTCATAACTTCGAAAGGTTAGCTACCTCTGCTAAAGGAACAGAATGCATCCTGGGAAAAGATGTTCCCTCCACGTGCTCCCGGTCTGGAATCTAGAGTCTCACACACTGAGTGCCACGCAGCGGAAGGCGCCCAAAGGCCTGTTGTAAAGGTTAATGATACTTGGATTAGAAAATACTTCCCCCATCCCCAGTTCATAGGGTTGCAACAGCCCTTAAGGGAAGATCTGAATGTCCCTGCCCTGACTGCGTAAACGGCTAAGGTAGACCGTTCTGGATTCCTGAGTCAGAAGCTTCCAGGTGTCCACGACCTCACAAAGCCAGAGAAGCAAGAGATTTTCTATTCTGGAGGAGCGAGTGGACGGCACGACTGGCCTGGAGACAGACAGAACGCACCCGCATTACAGAAGCAAACGGAGAATGCCCTATGCCCACTTCATCTCTCACACACGCTTTCCACTCTCCATCTAGGCTCCGCCCCACCCTAGTTATCCGTGCCTAGCTTGGAGAGCCCTCGGCGGAAGTCGTGGAGGTCATCGATCTTTCCGTCCAGCACCTCAAGGAAGCTCTTGAGCTCCCCCTTCAGGTGGCGCTGCCGGTATTTACTCTCCTCGATGTCTGTCTTTAGAGACCGCACTTTGTCTTCCAAGTTTTGATTGTCTCTTTCTGCAGCCTGATGAGACAAAAGGGAGAGGGATCTAGAAGGCAGTGACTGATGGAGCCATCACTGAAAACAGCTGAACCCGGACCAAATGCTCACCACTCTAGTCAGAAAGGGGGCCACTTGGTGGTTTTCCTAAAGAAGGATTAAAAGGCCTGAACACCCCAAAGCGGCAACCAGAAATGCAGAACGCACAGTCCTGCTCAAGGGAGTGTCACGAAGGTTCCAATGGAGAACCAGAAATCTGAGGCCCCGTCCTTTCTCTTATATCCTACCAAAGCCAGAACACCATGGAAGAGCTGTATTCTGTGGTGCTAAACTAGGACTTTCTTGAATATGTGCCTAGAAACTGGTTATTAATGCAATCCTGGGGTTGTAATTCAATAAAGTGCCCCTTGTGTAGGTCAAGGGGACTGCAGTGAGGAAACCACTGAGGGAGAAGAAAACCCCTTGTTTTGTAGATCGGGGAGCTGATGGTAGTGAGGAAGGGCAGTTTAAGGTCAGCATCCAAAGGCAAGAGCTGGGAAGAGGCCAGGGCAGACTTGTACCTGACCCTGTCCAGACACCCAGGCCACTCCAGTGCCCCCTCCTGACTGGCTTGGTCCTGCAGGGATTTCCCATAAGTGGGAAACTATCGCCCACGCTCTGGCTGTGCACAAGAACCTTTGTGTAAATTCCTGAGGCAGCCCCCAGGAATGCTCTTGAAAGTAGAAAGCCACCCTTGACCATCCTAGGTGTAAACATGAGAGGGAACAGAAGAGTTAGGGACACGCTGATCACCTCGGGACCAATGTGCACCCTTACCTCTAACTTCTCAGAGACATATTCACACTCGGACATGAGCTGAGGTATGATTTCACTTTGTTTGCGGAGATCCTTCAACTCCTAGGGGAGACAGACATTTTTAAAGAGACACGGGGGGTGGGGGGAGGGAGAGAGATTATAACACACTCTTGAAAATGGCTGACTTGTATGTGTAGTTCTGGGACCCTGTCTTGCTCACTTAGATCATAACAGAGGGATCTATCCTGAAGCACCGCTGGGCTCTAAGGGTGCGTGCAGTATCTGATACATCACCACATCAAATCTGTACACGCTGTAAAATGACTTGTATTTTTATAATTGCTGCTTCATAGTGGTAAAAACCGAGGCCTAGGGAGGTCTCGTTGACTTGCCCATATCCCAGTGCTGTGTGCTTACCTTTTCTGTCTCCCCAAACATAAACGACTGTGGGGACGGAAAGTCTAGTTGCCTGAGCCTGATGGCGGAACTCTGCTCTGGTGATCTCTAAGACTGACTGTGGCTTTTGTGCTTTTGGGAAATCTTTTATTTTTCCCAGAAAGCACCTCATGTATCCAGACTGGCCTTAATGGAGATGGCCTCTGAACTCCTGATCCTCCTGCCTCTGCGAACTCTGGGTTGTGCCTCCATGGGAGTTCACACTGTCCTGGGGGTCAAACCCCAGAACTTACGCATGCTGGGCAAGCATTCTACCTACTGAGCTGCAACTGCCCCCCTCAGTTCACTCCAGGATGTCCTACACTGAAGGCTGCAAGCGGCCTGTGAGGCTCTGGCTCTCAGGGGAAGCTGATCTGTGGTACAAGCCCTGATTCTCTATCCTGGAGTCCAGGCAGTTGCCAGAGTCCCAGGTCACCTGTCCTGCTCTGAAGAGATGACAGAGGTCGCCATGCAAGGCCGGGGACATGCAGGGCGCTGCTCCGAGCTCTCTACTCACCATTTCCTTTTCTCGGACCTCTGACTCCAGCTCCTCAATCCTCCTCTTCAGCTGGGTGTTCTTTTCCTTCTCCCTGTTGATCTCACCGCACTGTTCTTCCAGCTCCTCAATCTTAAAGAACGGCACAGTTAAGGCGAGCCTGCCAGGTTGACTTTTATGCTCTCTTTTCAGATAAGCCATACAATACAGCGCTCCATAGGCACCGTGCAGCTCCCATCAGCTGTCTGCCTGCTACCTGAGAGTCTGAACTTAATCCCAGTGGGGCCACTAAGTCCCGAAAACCCACCTATGAGCTGGGCTTCTGCATTTCTCTTCTGCATTCTCTACTCCACATGGG
This sequence comes from Rattus norvegicus, assembly GCF_021556685.1. Taxonomy (NCBI): domain Eukaryota; kingdom Metazoa; phylum Chordata; class Mammalia; order Rodentia; family Muridae; genus Rattus; species Rattus norvegicus. Next base: position 148,071,952 of record NC_141534.1, read on the forward strand.
AGTGAGTTGCCCTAAGGATCATCCCAGGCCAGATGTCCCCTGAATCGATCTGTTTTTCCCAAGAATGACTTTTACATCATTTTAATCACCTCAGGGTCTAAGGTGGCCAACTAGAGAATTTAGCAGCACTACGGGCAGGAGATACCAAATGGAAATCAAAGAAATTTCCATCACTGAAGAGCAAGATGGTCCCCACAGGAAGGGGCTTGGCTGGGGAGCAGTGTGGGTAGCTGATGGGCAAACCCCAGGACTGCCTCTTTTCCCCTGACCCCCACAAAGGATCACCAAGCAGAGCGACAGAACAGAGTCTTCACATCCTGACCCCATCGTCAGCCGCTTAGCATTTCTTGGAAACCAAAATGCGTGTGCAGAGTGGACGGTGGGAGTGGAGCCAGTGTACCATCCAAAAGCAGACACACTGCATTGCCACACTCAGACGATGCCAGTCTTTGGCATAAGGCCTTTCTCTGTAGCTGCACCAACCCCTGGGCCTAAAGCATCAGTCCCAACTGAAGCTGAGCCTCCAGCCTGGGAACCAAGCACCTGAAGTGTTCCTCCGAGGGAGGCCCACGCCCTCCCAGGGAGCCACACCTCAGCACTGCCTTTGGCTAACACACTCTGACCAGATGGAGAAATTCCATCCTTTGCTTGCAATGGAGGAGCAGTCGATCCCTCCCCTCTGCCAGCAGGATCGGCCAGGGCTCAGATAGGAACATGCAGAGTCAGCAGCTGGCCCTGTGCCCTGGCTGTCAGTCAGCACATTCATCACAGGGATGGGAAATGAAAATGACAAGAGGCTGGGTTGGGGATTTGGCTCAGTGGTAGAGCGCTTGCCTAGGAAGCGCAAGGCCCTGGGTTCGGTCCCCAGCCCCGGGAAAAAAAAAAAAAAAAAAAGAAGAAAATGACAAGAGGCAGCTGGGTGGGCAGTTAGCGCCTGAGGAAGGTGGTGCTGTGGGGCTACACCACAGTGGCTCGGCCTGGGCCAGTCAGGGCACGTGATACACGTGGGTCCAGAAACATGTCCCCCGAAACCCTGCACTTACGGCGCATTCTCTGAAGCCCTGTGGGCTCACACTCAGGGGGTTAATGGGTTCACACATCATAGTCTAAACAGAGACTGGAGGACTTCTACACGGGCATCCCTGAGCACCTCGCAGTACCACAGCACCAGATCAGATGAGAGTGACCACAGAGCTGATTACAGGGACAATCTGAATAAAATCTAAACCCTCAGTCATCAAAGGCGGACAACAGAGAGTCCCTCAGTCATCAAAGGCGGACAACAGAGAGTCCCTCAGCGGTTGGCACCCACCTTTCTCCTCTCTCAGTACTACATCACTCTTTTGGCTTCTAAACTTACATTTTTAGAAATCATGATTTGGATGGAATCAGGGTCTCTGTGGAAACATACTCAGCGTTTCCTGGACCAATTTCTCATTTGTCCTTGGGTTCCCTTCCTCGGCTGGAGAGCCCAAGCCACAGAGATGACCAGCTTGGGGCAGGGTGCAGGCTATGGGGGAACCCTTGGCAGGGATCTCTGGTTCACTTATCTTTTCCTTAGCCACAGGAATTCAAGGTCAATCATTTTCATGATTGAAGTCCTACTAAGAGAAGCGGGAAGATGGGAGTGTTGAAAGAGGAGATGAAAATGTCTTCCTCCTGCCCGTGGGGTGAAGGCAGAGAGAGGAAAGGGTCTTTCTGTGGCCCATCTCCTCCGCCCGCTCCAGCCCGCCAGGCCTCTGTCCTGCTGGCTGCTGTCCCCACCTTGCTGCGGAGCCTGTCATTCTCATCTCTGCAGATGGAGAACTGCCGCTTCCACTGTTCTACACTGGCCGCCGACTCCTGCAGCGCGGTGGTCAGCCGGGCATTGCTCTCCCGCAGGGTCTGCAGCTCGATCTCCCACTTCTTCACATTGGCAGCACTGGAGGGGTGACGGTAGGGACAGAGATTAGAAGTGGTGTCCATCACCCCTCCATCTGCTGAGGAGTGGGAAGCTGGCCATCCCTTGGCCCACCCCCTCGGGAAGCTCAAATTCCTTGTCTACCAGTCGGCCAGCTCTCTAGTGTTGGGTCTGTTTGCACGACTGCCAGGAGGGACTGGAGTCTCTCTGGTGTGAACATATCACTCTACCCACTTCTTTCCTGTAAAAGTTGCCTTAGAAGAGGGGCTGGGATAGAGCCGTTCTTAAGAGCCCATACTGAGTCCTGTCGCAGCATTGATCTCAGTGAAGAAGACCTTTCGAACAGAAGGAACCAAGCTTCCTTGGTTATCACTCAACCCCTCCCTCCCAATCCCCGACCACCACTTTCATTTCCTTGTTCAGGACTGGATAGTCTCACACAGCACTGAATGTGACCAGAGCCGACGGACCAGAGCTGGACAGGACAAACCCATGGGAGGTTCTACTGACAGGCAGAGTGACAGCCCAGTCTGTGTGGGGCTTGTCACAGGGGCACGAGGACCCGAGTCTGACTTAAGAACACAGGTGTAGAAATCCAGGGGCGTTTGTACATGCTTGGGACCCCTGTACTGGGAGGCAGGAGGATTTGTTGGCTGGCCAGTGTAGATGATGGATGAGCTCTGGGTCAAGTGAGAGACCCTGCTTCAAAATGAAAACCAAACCAAATCCTAACAAACGAAACAAAACAGGAGCCAGGCATAGTGGTGCACACCTTTAACCCAGCACCGCAGAGGCAGAGGCAGGAGGATCTCTGTAAATTATAGCCAAAGGTTCCTGGGAAACCCTGTCTAAAACAAAACAACACAAAACAACAAAAAGGAGGTGAAAGATGGGTCACTGGATAAGAATGGTTGTTGTGAAAGCAAGGGTTCAGAGTTCAAGTCCCCAGCGCCCGTGTAAAAGCTGGGCATGACCACAGTGCCTGTAACTCCAGCTCTGAGGGACGGAGGCAGACAGACTACAGAAACTGGATGCAGAGTCAGTCCAGCCAAATGGTGAGCTTCAGGCTCAGCAGAAACCGTGACTCCAAAAATAAGGTGAAAGGTGGCAGAAACAGCCCCCTCTGGTTTCTGTACATACATGTAAGGTGCACACACCCACATACATGAGTGTGCGCGCATGCGCACACGCACGTATACACACACACACACACACACACACACACACACACACACACACACAGTTATTCAAGTGCCATATACAAAGAAAAATTTTGCCCCCCAAAAGTCCTTTTTCTAAGGACTTAAAGAAAAAATTTAAATATATACAACTATATCTGAACAATATGTTATCTTTCTACCTACAGTCTCATGGATCTATGATATGACCAGGAACTGCGTGCTCTCAGTTTTAAATGCCGCATACTGAATTAAAAAAAAAAACAAAATAGTAAAATGTTTTTATCTGATGACTTTCAGAGGCGACGACTAAGAATTAAGCTGATCTAGGGAAACAGCTTCACAGCTTTTCCTCTGACTCACTCTCACTGAACTTGGATTTGAAAACATTTATTTTTAGGGTTGGAATATTTTCATTGGGGCATCCCACTGTGACTTTAAACAGCCAAAAATAGTCCTCCTAGCCACCTGGTAAGAGAAGAAACTGGTCAGTTTTGTCTCCGAAGCGCCTAAGTCAGCATCCAGACGCAGAAGGTGGGATCTGAGAGCCTCTGTGCTTTCTGGAATTTCTAGGTCAGAAACAGGAATCGGGTTCCTGACAGGGGCCAGGGTGCTGAGCTGCGGCACTGAATGGCGGCTCTTTGGGGGTGCAGGGGCTCCAATGGAGGCTGCGGCTGGCTGAAGAGACTGTCCACAGAGATCCGTTCAAGAAGGCAGTGCTGGGAGAAGGGGAGGCTTGCTTGCTTTTAGCCATGTGACCTTGGGCAAGGAGTCCCTCGATAACTAGGCCTCGTTTCAATAGTCCAGTGGGAGAATCTAGACAGGATGGCTCTTATGAGGGGGAATGTGGTGAGAGAATCTTCCTGGACAGAAAGACGAGACTGAGGGCACCTGGCTGAAGCCCTCAGCCAGGTGAGCAGGGTAATTCTGATGGTACCTAGGGCTAGTCCTGAAGGTCCAGAACACAGGAGAGCTTGTGTTGTCATCTAAAATCTTCTTGATATCACTATGGGGACCATGCTAAAGTACAGAACCACACAGAAGAAACGGGTACCTTGCAAACTCCTTACGACTTCTGATTGAAGGCCACCTGTGTTTGAACGAAGGATTGCTGACTGATTTGAGTACCTCATACTGTATGTGTTTAGAACTCTGTGTTAACTATACATGTTTTTAAAGATTTGTGTATTTGTGTATGTGCGTGTGCATGAGAGACCCCATATGCATGCATGTGTGCATGCAGATAGCACGTGTGCTGGTGGTGCTTTCAAGGGCCAAAGAAAATGCTGGGTCCCCTGCAGCTGACATTACAGGCAGTTATGAGCCACCCAGGGTGGGTTTTGGCAATGGAACTTGTTCTTTGTAAGAGCAGCAAGCACTCTGCTTAACTGGTCTCCACAAATTTTGTCCCTCTTTCTTCCCCATAAAAAAAAAAAATTAAAGGCAAGACACATGTTATATGTTAAATTATTTATCTGTGACCCTCAAAAGATCACATAGAGTCATGCATGCTTGTGATTTCAGACTTGTGACTCAGAGGCAGGAAGACCCAGAGTTCAAACCTGTGCTCAGATACAGTGAGCTGCAGGCTTGCCCACGAGCTGCAGGCTTGTTCATGCTGAGACCCTGTTTCAAAACAGCAGCAACCCCTTTGCTTCCTGTCATCCTGGACATTTCTCACCAGCTGTATCCTCATGTGTTTTATAATTCTAGTTAATTTTATAAAGAAAACCTCTTCTTTAAGTACTAGTCCACCTTTTTTATATATAGGAACATTATTGATTTTGTGTGTAATTTTGTATTATTTTTCATAATTTCTTAGACTTTCTTAAAAAGCAGAACTGGAGTCTACTGAAAGGCATTTTTAATGTAGATCTGGAACACAGGGGTGAGTAGAAAGGAGCAGGGCACACCCGAGTGTGGTGTCAGCTCCTCAGGAGGAGAACTGTTTCTTAGCTCTTACATATTTTTCTTGGATGTTTAAGATCCTTCTTGTCAGAGATGAATAAATAAATACTCCTCTTCAAAAGCAAAACACGATTAGAGATCCAGCAGATTTTCACACACACACTTGCATGTAATTGTATCTCCTGTACACACACCCTACACTAACACTCATGCACACTCACCGACACCGGTTGACACTGACAGACAGGTGAGGAAGACAATAGGTCTTCCTCTGACCAGGAGGGAGAATGAGATACCCTGAGCAGGACCCTGCCTGGTTGGGAAAGGCTTTCGGGAAACACAGCACGGAGAACAGAGGGCATGGATTCTGCTGCAACCTCACCTCTGTGTCAAAGCGATCTTCAGCTTGTCATTCTCAGACTTGAGGTGTGTGTCGGCCGGACTCGCATGGGAGGCTTTCTCGTCATCTGTCCCATTGACGCTGGATGCCTGAGTGGAAGACGGGGTTTCACACCCAGATTCCTGGCCAAAGTGAATTATCTTCACATGTTACTGCTTGCCCTTACATTGGCAGCAAATTAGGCATAATGACAAAATATGAGTCTGGACAAACCCACTCACTGAACCAGAATGCAGTGTAGACTGACTGGCAGAAAGGCTGACCAAGACAATCGTTCACGGGGTCTAAGTGCCACGAACACTCCACACCATGAGGAAGTTCATTATATAGTTTATGTCTAAAATTTTCACATATTAAAAAGCCAACAGCTGTGGTTGTCTGAACAAGCCTAGGATATAGTCAATCCAGGCAATATTCCAGCATGGAGGGTGGGGCTCAAGAGCTGCCACCCCTAATTGAAGAGCTACAGATAGTAGATATCTTCTGGAAGAGAAAGAATCAGTTCTCTTTAAGGGTTTGACCCCAGTAGGTCAGCTATGCTCCGGTGGACATGAGACTTCACATCCAAGAGTCTAAAGGCAGCCATATTGGACTTGGCAGGTTATTTAGAGAGAAAGAAAGAACAAAAGGTAAGAGGGGTAGATACACTGTGTGAAATTCTCAAAGAAGCAATAAAAATATCATTATATATTTAATACTACATAAATATCTGTAAAGCCCTTAGAAACCAACATATGAATACTTTACTCTCTTGAAAAGTAAAGAAAGACTATTGGTAATTACAAAAGAAGAAATGCACATAATCAATAAGCATAAAAACATTTAATGTCACTGGAAACGGAGAAACCCAGTGGAGATCCACTTGTCATCTGTCAGATCAACAGATTGGTGGGCTAAGAGCACAGCGCACCTCAGTGCTTTACATGCCCACACCTCAACCCAGGTTTCCATTCGTAGAGTTTATCCTGCAGAGCAGCCATCGAATGCTCACAGAGGGGCAGGAACACCACTGTCATGGTGTTCGTGTTAGTGAAGACATCAGAAAAGGCACAGCTGCCTCGGATTGTAAGGAGTCACGGGAATACGCCATGGCGAGACTGGGATACTCCTTGGGCGTTACAGCAGGGTTGAAAGGGAACACTGGGAACTGGGGGGAAACGGTCATGACTTGGAAAGTATTTTCTTAAAAGGTTAAAAGGAGTGGTGATAAAAGAAAGTGCTAGAAAGGTTTAACAAACTAGCGGCTTATCTTGTGGTTGATACGGCACATGGCAATACGACGACGTGTTCTGTGCTTGTTTTCCAGTGCTGGGGCTAGAACTCAGGGCCTTGTGCTTGTTAGGCAATATTAGGCGGTGTCCTACCATTGAGCTACATCCTAGCCAAAGGGCAACTGGGCTTTATTTCTTTCTTGACAGTCTGCTATGTTGTATTTCTTTTATTCTCTCTCTCTCTCTCTCTCTCTCTCTCTCTCTCACACACACACACACACACACACACACACACACACAAGTAAACATATAGCAGTTTTTTTTTAAACAAAAACAACTGACTGCAGTTTCTACCCACATTTCCATTCCAAGAACTCAAGTGATGACTCAATAATTATTACCCTAAATCAAACTGTCCCTTGGATCAAGGACTAGTTAAAGTCCCACCCACCAGAAGCCTAGCATTCATATACTCAGTCTAACTCCTCCTGGACTATCTTCTCTAAGGCAAGCCCAATGGGTGTGTAAGTCCGGACAGACGTAGGTCTGCCTGTGCCATTGTCCCAGCCACCGAGTCTGCTGGCAGACGCGGGGCCCCAGGTGGCTCTCTCATCCTCAGTGACTGCTCCACCTGCTGAGGCTTCTCCTTCCCAGGGCTCTGCTCAGCTCCTCTTTTCCTTGCTTCCTAGGCTTCTGCTTTTCCGTGGGACTCAGGGTCCAGTCCTGACCCCACAGCTACCCAGGCTAAGCCATTCTTCCCCCAGCAGCCTTGTGAGACACGCCCTTCCTTGGTGCCTACATATCCTACTCATGTCATATAACAACTCCGAAGGCTACTGACCACCCAGCTGATGAGATGAATGATAAATAAGGAAGAATTCCGGACTTCACAGTGTCTCCAGACTATCATTCTCAACCAAATCCCAATTCTGTTCCTGGAGGTCGCCCCCTCCCCCCCATAGGATAATTAAGCCTTTCTTAATTTTTTTTTTCAATTTTGGGTTAAAAATGGGTCCTTTATAGTCATTGTTATATCATGGTTTTAAGCAGACAGACTACTCAAATCCTGGCAAAGCTGAATCTCTTCAGACTTCGAACTGTGGGAACACCATCTCCCATCTGCCTCTTGTTAAGACAGGGAGAGGCTTGGAGCTCTGGGTATCAAGCATTTTCCCAGGTGCAAAGTAGGGACATCCTGCTATGGATTTCCCAACAATCAGTAAACACAGCCTTGTCACTCACATTCAAACACTGCCTGTCCTCGGGGCTGCTAGAGTTCAGGAAAACACAGAGACTCTGACCTAGCATGACTGTCTTAATGCAGACATGGTGTGCTAACCAAGCCCCGCCCCCTTCCAAGTGCCGGGAACCCATCCTGGTCTAAGCAGGCTAAGTAAGCAGCACTATTCCACAAAGCCACACTCTGACCTTCAAACACAATGACTGCAGTTCTTCCTGGGTCGGGGACAGGCAACCCTCATTGTATCAACAGCTTTCTGTCAAAAATACAGTACTACACCTGAGAAATTCCAAAGTCTCATGAAAACGTGTCACTTGCATCTCACCGGGAGCAGGCTAATAGTTGAAAAAAAAAATGCCTTCAGAATGTCCTGCTGCTAAAATTACCCATTTCTTGCCAGGAGTGACAAGGAATAGGGAATCTCAATTACTGATCACACTCAGATGTATTTCAGGGACAAATTACTTACTTGGGAATGATTACTTGACGTCTCGATTTTCTCCTGGGACTTGTCTCTGGCTAACCTGGCAGCTTCTCTTACCTCCTGGAATTTCTCTGCAAACTGAACACATAGAACAGTTGTTAGGGCTTCGATTTTATTCATGGCGTCTCCAGTGCCCACCTTGTTATCCTGCATCCATGCTAACCCTATAAATTCTGTACAAATGGCAGAAGAATTCTGTCATTAAAAGGAAACAAAGATAAGAAATCCCTTTTTCCAATAATCGCTGGCCCTGGTCAGCCTGGACCCAGTTTCAGAGTTACTGAGACTAGCTGGATGCAGTGACTGAGAGGACGCATGAATTTAAAATCCTCCGGCTAACAGTAACCAACACAAAGACATCGCAAGAAATACAGCTTCTCCACAGAAGGAACCCATGGCGAAGTCCACCGACTCTGTTGGTGGTTGAAGAACTTGTAAGTTGGTGCCACGAAAAAGGGAAACGAGGCTGTGGTGTGCACACCGGGAACCCCAGAACTTAGGAGGCTGTGCTGAGAGAATTGAAAGTTCAAAGCCAGCTCTTGCCCTGTCTAGGGCAGCCTGCAATATAAACAACGAGACCCCGTCACACTGACACCACTGCCATGTGGCAGCGGCAGCAGCAGCAACAACAAAACAAACACCTAAAGTGTTAGGGGAAAGCTTTAGGTACAAACCAGAAAATGCCATAAACAGCTGATGTCTAATGATCGCGTCATTAACTCTGAAATGCTCCAGCAAGAAAGGGGAAGCACGATAGACTGTTAGCATGGTGGTTAATCTTCACGGTCAGCCCGACCTGATTTGCAACCCTTGGAGATGCGCTTCTTCAATCTTCCAGAGAGGGTTAACTGAGGAGGAAGACACCCTGAATGGGCTATGGGCTGGGATCTGGGGATGCTAAAGGGGGAGGCGGTTAGTGCTGAGGACCAGCATTCGGCTCCCTGCTTCCTGTCTAGGGACACTTCAGGACCAGCCAGCCACTCCCCGTCCTCTGTACCCTGATGGACTGCACCTTTAAAGCAAGAGTCAAAAGAAACCCTTCTTTAGGTTGCATTTGACACAACCATGAGAAAACCTACCAACACGGTTAATCGGCGTCTGGCTGATAATTTATTATTAGCCACAGTTTATTATTCTATGTCCTCTGTTTTAAAATGTTTTAATATTTCTATAACTCTGAAAAGATTTATTTATTTGCTTTATGTATGTGAGTAATAATATATATGAGTACACTGTAGCTGTCTTCAGACACCAGAAGAGGGCATCAGATCCCATTACAGATGGTTGTGAGCCACCATGTGGTTGCTGGGAATTGAACTCAGGACCTCTGGGAGAGCAGTCAGTGCTCTTAACCGCTGAGCCATCTCTCTAGCCCCTTATTTCTATAATTTCAACATTCTAAAGTCAGGACTAGAGAGAGGATTCAACAGTTAGAGAGCACAGCGCTCTTGTAGAAGACTCAGGGTTTGGTTCCTAGCTCCCAGGTCAGGTGGCTTACAACCACCTGTAACTCCAGCTCCAGGAGACCCACACCTTTCTCTGGAGTCTCTGTGTACTTCACGTAAGCACACAAATCCACGCTCAGCCACACATATACGCACAGTCTAACGTAAACACTTAGAGAATCTTTTAAAAAAATCCAACAGTCACAGGCAATCACTACACTGTCTTATAGTCTCTGACAGGAGAGAGTTTACTTAGCAGTATGCCGTAGACCAGCAGATTATTTAATGATAATGCTGGAGTTATATATCTAGGAAGGCTAAAAGGGTAACACTGAGAAACAGGAAAAACCAGCAGGTTTCCAGACCCTGAGAATTCTGGAAGTTCTGCTACATGCTCATCTGTGGGTAAACACAGGGTCTCTTCTCTGAGCCCGCTTTCTGGACCCTGACAGACAGAACCCCATGTGAGGAGAAAAGGGTATGCTTCTTACTCCAGCCTGCATCTTCCCTACCACAGGGCCACTAACTAAGCCACAGACAAGAGGCTTCAGACCTGACCACTGCAAAGCTGTCAGAGGAAAATCATCTCCCACTGCTTAAGCACATGAGACTGATGGGGGGACCGATGGGTAATGCCACTCACTTTGAGGGACCATGATGGACATGGCCTCTCCTTCTGGAAAACCCCAGGCAGAGAGCAGGCACAGGCCTGTTGTGAGCCCCTGCCTACTGAGAAAGGACACAATCTTGTCAAAGACTCGGTCCCTCTCCACAAAGGAACTCTAAGGGATTTTGCTTACATTCAAACAAACACAAACTATAAAGGAAATTTCTGGGGGAAAAAAAGCTTTAAAGTAACAAAAAGGAAGAGTGGGACCAGAGAGCTGGCTTAGCAGTTGAGAGCACTGACTGATCTTGGGGACCTCAGGGCTTTGGTTCCCAGCACCCACAAGAGAACTCCAGTTCTGGGGGCTCTGGTGCCCTCTTCCGGCCTCTTCGGGAGTGGTGCATCAGATAACGCTCATGTAAAATGTTTTATAAGCTGAGCATGGTGGCACTTAGGAAGCTGAAGCAGGAGGATCACACATAACTGAAAGCCACCAAGCCTTGGCTACACAATGAATTCTAAGCCTGGACTATAGTGCGAGACCCTATCTCAAAAAGCAAAAACAGACCCCCAGAACAACAACAACAACGAAATCCCCTAAACAAAACAAATTTCTAGGTTACCAGTTGATATACAGGCCAGAGCAGAGTGAGCCATGAGAATTGGGCCCTGAGCTTAGGCCAGAAGGCGAACAGTAAATCAAGGTTATTCAGCTACGGTAAGTGGGAAACAAGAGTGCTGGACTCCTGATAGATTAAAAGGCCGACTTTGGAAATCAGTCCTGGGTGCAAACAGAATCAAGCCTTTATGAGACCACGGCTGGAGGGCTAGGACAGTAATTCTCTAAACTTGGAAGACATGAAAGAAAGTCACAGAAGTGACAGGTCTGACGATATACCAATTCAAAGCTTTTAAATGTAGAGAGAGAGAAAAAAAAAAAAACAAAATTCAAAGACATAAAACAAAACAAAACAAAAAAACCAATCCCCACTCACTCAGAAGGGAAACAGCAGCCACGTGTCCTCAGCCAGGGTAGGACTGCATGAAAAAGGACTAATACTGTTCACACAGATGAAAGGAAAAATATAAAAATGCCAATAAATAAATGGTGGAATTCATGAGCAGAATACAGGAAATAAACAGCGCATAACTAGGGTGGCTCAGCCTGCCTGGAGAACTGAAACAAAAATGACACGGTGCCATTCTTTGCCTGTAAGATTAGCACGCGCTAAATACAATCCCAAGCCCCCGTGCTGGCGAGATCGTTTTGTTTTGGTACGTGTTTTGGTACAGCCCCACTGAGAAGCAATTTGGAAGGACATATTGTGAGTGAGAAAAATATTCATACCTACTGATGCAACGATAGCACTCCTGGGAAACCTCGGAGAAAATAACTGAGAATATGAAAAAAGGGGGCCCTCAATACAGTGATCATAATCACAGCGTCGTCCATAATAACGAAAACCTGGACGTGATCCAAACCCCCGTGAGCATGCTGGGAGAACGCTACCCACCAGGAGAGCAGAGGCAGGCAGGAGACCCAGAAAGCTATCATCCAGTGGGGGTCTAAAGCTTTCTAATATCTCCCCCTTATTATATTAAAAAGCATATGTGGGCTGGGAATTTAGCTCAGTGGTAGAGCGCTTACCTAGGAAGCGCAAGGCCCTGGGTTCGGTCCCCAGCTCCAAAAAAAAGAACCAAAAAAAAAGCATATGTGCGTGTAAGCCTAGAAAATATTGTTTTATATTGTTTTAATTTTTTGTTATTATTGTATCTGTCGGAGGATAGCCTGTGGTGTCGATTCTCTCTCTGCACTTTGACATGGGTCCCAGGGATTGAACTCAGGATATGCACGCAGCAAGCGCCTTTACCTGCCGAGCTGTCTCAGTGGCCTCAGAAAAAAATGTGTATGCACATATGCACTCATCGCTTCTTTAAAATATGAAACCATACTGCAGATCGCGTGTCACAGACAATTTTGAAATTAATAATACGGCATTAGTACTCTCAAACATTTATGTGACCTTCTTCTAAATTATCTTCATCGCTGCACAATATTATCCTGAAGGATGCACGAGGCTATTTAATCAATTTTCTTTCTTCTTCTGTTAACCAGCTTCCTCAGGTTGGAGTTTTAGTGTGTCTGTTTGGTTTTCACTCTGACCCAGCAAGAATATCCCTATGGTAACTGCACCATGCAACCAATACCTCCTTACAGTTGCCTCATGGATGGCGGGGTGTTTAAAACAGGGTTTTCTGGAATATATTGTCAAGTGCATGGCTTATTTATTTATTCTGAGGTCATTTTTCTAAGATTTCTAAAAGCTGCAATAATTTTAATCAAAATCGTCATCATTTATGGAAACCGAGACTGCTCGACCTTGCGTGTGGCTATTTGGGGTTGGGGTAGGTCTCGAAAACCTGAACCCTAAACCTTATCCACTAAAACCTGAGTATTTTCTTTTTTGTTGGCTTAGTGGAATCTCACCACCACAATCTGGAACGGTGAGGAGGAATAAGGGCGGTCAGGTTTGTCGAGACGACCTACTTTCTCATTTATTTTGTATGTTTTGGAATGGAGGGCTGGGCACCCAGGGCTTGCGAGGGAGCCAGAGAAGGGGTCTATCCCTATTGTTTGTTTGGTTTTCAGAATAGTGCTGGTGACACCCTCTGCCTCCTCCTGCTTTCTTCCATGAAGGCAGGATGACTAGAGCTTGAGAAGAAAGGCCGGCAAAAGGAAAAACAAACAGAAGAAAAGCCATGAAGTCTCAGAGCCAATGGGGTGGAAGCAGTGTCTCAGTCACTGTTCTGTTTGTTGCTGTGAGGAAGCACGGAGACCAAGGCAGAAAAGCAGCATTTGCTTGGGGCCTCCATCACAATGGAGGTCATTGAATCTGGTCTGACACTCCCACCGCTGTTCTGGTATAAGCCACTGTCCTCTCTAACCTGTGTTTGTAGCATCAATTCCTACTGGGTCACACTTCTCCTGCCTACAGTCTCTCTCCAATACAGCAGCCATAGGTAAGGTTGGTGATGTATACCTATATTCCCAGCACCCAAAAGTCAAAGGTAAGAGGGGGACATGTTTGAGGCCAGCCTGGGCTATCTAGGGAGACCACTCTGTCTGTCTGTCTGTCTGTCTGTCTGTCTGTCTGTCTGTCTCTTTCACACACACACACCTCTGTTGTAGTCACTATTATATTGCTGTGAAGAGACACCATGACTAAGGCAACACTTATAAAAAGAAAATATTTAATTGGGAACTTGCTTACAGTTCTGGAGGGTTAGTTACTGTCACCGTGGCAGGGAGCATGGCTGCGTGCGTGGTGCTGGAGCAGTAGCTGAGAGTTACCTCCTGATCCTTAGGCAGATGGAGAGGTGTTGAGCCTGTGTGGGCTCCAAGCCCACACCCAGTGACACACTTCCTCTAACAGGCCACACCCCCTGATCTTTCTAATCCTTCTCAAATAGTGCCCCTCTCTGATGACTCAGCGTTCAAATACACGAGCCTCTGAGGGCTAATGTCATTCAGTCACCACGGTGCCAGCAACAGCCTGCCTCAGACCTTTGCATAGTAAGATTAACGGCATCCATTTAAGCACTGTGGTCATATTTTGTGCTACTGGCAGCCAAAAGCACTCTAACTAAAACATATCAAGAGAACGGCTAATGACTGTGGGTAGAAAACTGGCCCTGAAATTAGAGTAAATTAGGTGCTTACTCTTATGACCACAGTGAATAAATCAGGGAATGTGAGGGGACACGTCGGTCATGGGTTAACTTTTATTTTTATTTATTGAGGGTGTACACATACGCCAAGCAAGCATGTGGAGTCAGAGGATACCTTGCAGGAGTTCTCTCCCTTACACCATGTGGGTACCAAGGCTTGAACTCAGGTCTTTAGCCTTGGATGCAGATGCCTTCATTGACTGAGCCATCTCATGGGCCCCTGTCCTAACTTCATTTTTGTTGCTGAGGCTAAAATAATATGACTAACCCCCCCCCCCCAAAAAAAACAAAAACAAAAACAAAAAAACCCAACCAACCAAACAAAAAAAACATTACAGGAGAAAAGGTTTATTTTAGCTCACAATTTCATATTATTGTGGGGAAGTAAGAATCAGGAGCTTAAAATAGTTGTTTCTGTCCACAGTCAAAGAGGAATGAATGTGTGCTCAGCTCGGTTCCCTCACTCTCACACTGCATCAAGGATCCCCTGCCTAGGGAATGGTATCGCCCACAGTGGATTGGGCCTCTTAATACTAATTAACTAACAAAGACAATTCCCTACGGAGATGCCCACAGGCCAACCCAACATAGACAACTCCGCATTGAGACCCTTCCTCAGGTGGTCTACAAGTATCAGGTTGACAATTAAGATAAGCGCCACACCCCAGATGAAACTGTGGAAGCTGAAGGCAAGTGCCGAATATGCAGATGGACTGACCTCCATCCACCACAGAGCAGTGGAGATTCAATTCTGGGCCGTTGCCCACAGTGAAAGAACGTTTCCTCTCTGCAGTGAGTGAGGAGGTAGCAAATTCACAACAGTGGGGACGTGAGGTCAGATGCCAGAGAGATGAACTTCAATGGCTGCCTCACTCTTCTACCTCTGCGAGGCTCTTTCCAGAACCTCATCTTAGCAGAGCATGCCCGCTCCTCTCTACCATTCCTCGGTAGGCTGAGGAACTGCGTCTTTTCTAGTGGGTGGACATACGGATGCCCATTCGATTCCAGGAATATATAACTTCTACATATTTTTGGAAAGCCTCTCTAAGGAGCAGAACGTTTCTGCGCCATGCTTCCTGGGCTGTGGTTGTGGCTCCTTCTAATGAAAGCTGCGAAGAACAGGGTATCTATTTTCTTTCTGGGGGTTGGAGAGAGAAGTATGTATGATGTGTTCTTAAGTGAAAATGTCCACACTGGCGTTTCTTTCTCCAGCTCACCACGATGTCTGGTTACCGATCCTGCTGTAGGTCTGTGGGTGTCTGCACTGAGAAGTCAGAAACGCCCAGTCACAGCTGCTCTTCAGCACGCAAGCTTAGGAGCCTTCAGGCCCTGCCCCCCCCCCCCATGCTAGCTAATTGCCCCTGGTTGAGGCTGCTAGCCTCAATTCATGCAACTTCATCAGCGTGTGCTTAATTGCTCCCTTCAAAGAAATGGGAAAAGCTGATGTGAAGCATTTTTGGATGAAGGACGTATTGGGAGCTTGCCTCAGAAATCTCTGTGGAGATGACAGGTCATAGTCACAGAGCAGAGACGTCAGTGTTGTCAGAGACGGGGACTCGGGAAGAAGGGACACTCCTCCTTAATAACAGGACATTTTCTTCATTTGGGAGAAACTGGAAGGAGCTCAGATCAAGGTCTTTTCAGGTCCCAAGGCAGGAACATTCACAGCTTGTTCTAGCTTTTGTTTGGCGTTGTCCTTTCTTTTCCGTGGAGTCTCCTTCATCCGTCCTCACTACCTTCTTTTCTCTACAGAAAGAAAGGACTATACCGGGAAGCCAAGTGCTTCTCGCAGATTGCCCTGGCTCCGGGGAACTTCTGGGCCTGGACAGAGGCGGAGGCATGAGCTGAGCTAGGCCCAGACAGGACCTAGTGCCTGCCCAGCAGCGTGAGGCTACGGGGCCATCTGTGCAGGTGGAAGAATGGCCTGGCATGAGCACGGGTGAGACAGGAATCTCCTCTCCCTTCCCACACAGACCCCTGCTCCATTGCAGACACAGGAGGTCCCGGCCATCCCTGTCACAGTCACAGTGCACTTTGGTCCTCTCTGCCACCACGGCTCTGCACCCACCCCACCCACTTCCCATTTCAGAAGAGGTTACTGCCGTCCCTCCACCATCATCCCAGGGTCTTGGGCTCCCTAACCCATCTGGCAAAGTTCTGCCAAATTTTTAAATTCTTAAAAATTCTCTCTTCTTCAAATCTTCCTCAGCTCTACCCTGAACTGAATCTGACTTGCTTCCAGGAAATAAAATAAAATATACCTGTCTGAAATGCAAATCTGGCCACTTTACTTTTGGGTTAAAATCCTTCTAAGATAACAAGGTAAAACTCAGAAATCTCAGCATGCTCTACAAGACCATCCAAAAGCTGGCTTCTAGCAGTCACACCAAATCAGGGAAGACTCGGTGACAATTCATAGCGCCCCTCTATAGAATATAGCATGGTGCCAGTGTTTGAGCTGGGACTGCTGCTTCCTGCTGTCAGAATGACCATAGGCACCTCTGGAAGCAGGCCTTGGGACACCCACTCGCCCAAGTATACAAGAAAATGGCCATCTACACTGGATCCAGGAAAATCATCAAGGCCAGAGGTGTATGGGACTTCTCCCTACTGCAGTACCTCCCCGCCCCCGCCCCCGCCCCCGCCTCCGCCCCTGTCCCTGCCCCCACCCCAGCTCTGTTTCCAGAAGCACAGCACACAAGTAAAGTATAGCATAGTGGGACAGGGCTTAGGAGGAGAGTCTGTCATGATAACCAATGGCATGGTAACTTACTAATTCTTTTTCCTGCTGTGACCAGATACCTGCCAGGAAAAAACTTAAGGGTGGGAGGGTAATAGCTTAGTAAGGGGTGTGGTTCATCATGGTTGGGAAGGCTTGGTGGTGGGAGGTAAAAGCTGGCCACACCAAGAGTGGACAGGAAGTGAGGCCAAGCTATAAAACGTCAAGTCTGGGTCCTATGGAGCCATTTCCTCCATCGAGGCTCCGCATCCTGAAGATTCTATAACCTTCTCAAACAGTAACACCAGGACCAAACCATTTCACAGTCTCACTGTACCTGACCTCAGTGCTTCTGCTTCTTGCCCTGTGTTTCTGGACTCTCTTGTGGCCAGACAATGGACGTTCAGAGAGCTGCCAGCTGATTGTCTCGGGCTTAATGAACTTCCTTTACTCCAGACTGCTCAGTTCTCCTGGAGTCTGCTATGTCAGAAAGGACTCTCCCTCACCCACAGCAGCACAACACCACCACCACCACCACCACCACCGCCACCGCCACCGCCCTCACCGTGCATACCTTTGTGAGCTGCTGCTCTGAGGAGAATCCCAGACCGAACACGGTGTTGGCCCTGCTGTCAGCCCACTGCCCGAACTTCTGTGAAGTTTTGGTGAACGTCATGTTCGGGGTGATGGTGCTGTTTATGATTACCTGCAGGAGACAATCCAGAGAGCGTGTGTTAACTCTCTACTAGAGCCTTTCAATCCTCTCAGACAAAGCCATGACTTGCTGGTTTATGACCTTGAATGAGTCAGTTGACTTTGTTGAGCCTCAATTTCCCCTTAAAGATAAGATTAAGTAAAAATACTTTATAAATATTAGAACTTTTCTGGTTTTAAAGAAATATGAGAGTGTCCCTCTTATGATTGCACCGTGACTGACTCTGGGACAGCCTGTTAGGGGCAGGGCTGGGAGATGTGTGCTAAACTGGTCAGACTTTACTAACATTCAAGAGACCCCTTGGGGTACATTTGTGGTTGACCCAAGGTCATCTGGTACATGATTCATTCATGTATTAAGAATATTTATTGGACATTCATTTCATGGCAGCAATTCTGCTAACTAGAAATACAAAATTAGGGAACACGTGTTCTACATGACCTTTTCTCCCAGCGTCTGTGGCCTCTCTTCTTTTTGAGGCCATAGGTAGTAATGGCCAGCACCCGGCTCCTGTGAGCTCCCTTACAGACCCCCTGCTTATACCAGTGTGACAAATCTGTATCAATTAACCCTCTACCTACTCTCCAAATCAGAATGTCTTCTCCTTCCCCTCGCAAAGCAAAGGCCCTTCTGCTGGTGCAAGTATTAACTGGTTTGTCAGGATATTAGAGTGGCAGGTATTTCAAAACCCAGAGGCTGTGGGGGTGGTTCCCCGGGAATGTGCACACAGCTGGCCTTTAAGGATACTTTTATTTTTATGCTTGGTATGTTTCGGGTAATAAAACCTCAGTTTGGAAACCATGCTTTTCTTGGGAGAAGTATTTTCCTATTGATAATGTGAAAGATCCTGTTTTAGACTCTTCTGCTGTTAAGTGTCTGAAATGCCCGTTATCCTGGTTGTGTGTCTACCCTGGTCAGAACAGCTCAGAAACAAACACAGCAGACAGAGGAAGCACCCGCAGCCATGAAAGTCTATGTGTCAGAATGTGGTCAAGAGAATAAACCTTGGGGAATGATGCCAGGAAGACAGGTAGAGAGCCTTATTTTACCTCTGATACATTTTACATTAGATGCATTTTACCTCTGGTGCATTTTACCTCAGGTGCATTTTGTTCCCTGGTTTGTTCTGGAACATGATTTTTGTGCTTTGTGTGACAAACACTTACATTCAATTTATATGACATGCTTATTCTTGTAGGACACCAGAACATAGCTAATAGAACCCAATCTGGTCAGTGAATCCTGACCCTGGATCTGGCCTTCTGCCCTGTGTCTTCCCCACGTGTAATCTATACCACATGCCAGGCCATTGTGTTTACATTCGTCTGTCCTAAGAGAGTTCTGGGAAAGGGCTGCTCTGTTAATATTTGGATGTGCTTACTGATGCTTGCTTACATCTTTTTCAGAACTCGAACAACCTTCCTTGGATTGTTGTTTTTTTATTTGTCACATTCCTGTATAAAAGTACACCGAAATTGAGGTAAGACTGTCTACAGTGTCAGACTGTAGTCTGCCCATTGTCTCAGGCCCTCAGATCCCGGGTTCAGCAGACAAGATCTGCACAGGTGACGAAGTGGACAGCTGTGTGTGTGTGTGTGTGTGTGTGTGTGTGTGTGTGTGTGTGTGTGTGTGTGTGTGTGTGTATGTGTGTGTGTGTTATGAATGGATTGCTTACAAAACAGTGGTTAATTGATTTCAAGAGCAAGGTCTAGTCATCCTCCTTCAGAGAAGGGCCCCCTTCAGCTTCTCTGACCTATGAACTCATCAACTTTGGGAAGTTCCCACCATTCTCTCCACAGATCGCTTCTGGGCCATCTTTTCTCTTTGCCTCTCTTGCCACTCCTTCAGTTCTACACATGGCTAGACCTTTTGAGTGTGTTGAACGTGGTTAACACTGATTACCACCAGTCTCCTCATTCTTGGTTCTCTCTGGTTTAATCTGGGCATTTTAAAAAGGTTTATTTATTTATTTTTAATTTTGTATACGTGTTGGGGGAGAGTGGCTGCCTGTGAGTGGAGGTGCCTGTGGAGGTCAAAGGTTGGATGCCCTGAGGTTGGAAATACAGGTGGTTGTGAGTCACCCCAACACGGGTGCTGGAACTGAAATCAAGTTCTAAGGAAGAGCACTACGTGTTCCCAACCACTAAGTTGTCTCTCCAGTGTCCAATCTGGGTGTTTAAAAGTGATCTATTTTCTCGTTCACTGATCTTGGTGGCTTGGTGGTCTGTCTGGTGTTAAACCTATCTGTCCACCCAGCACTGTGTGCAGATGTGGGGAGTGTGAGAATGCACAGGGCAGGGGAGGAGAGTTTGGAATAGCTGGCTGCTAGTTTTATCATGTGGCCCAGACTAGCACTGAATACATGATACTCCTTCTTTAGCCTTCCCCGTTCTGAGATCCACTACCATTCCTGCCTCCATTGAGTTGTTTTTAAAATCCAGCATAGTTGATATTTTAAAAATATATTCTAGGACCAGGCATGGTGGAACATATCTGTCATTCTAGCAATTGAAAGGTAGAGGCAGATCCCTGTGAGTTTGAGGCCAGTTTCATGCACAGAGTGAGTTCCAGGACAGTTACGGTGTACTTAGTGAAGCCTTGTCTCATTCATTCATTCATTCATTCATTCAATCAATCAATCAATCAATCAATCAATAATCGATCGTCTACATCCCTAAGGATATTTTTCCTTTGCCTGTCTTGGTCATTTCCCCTCTATTTCCTCCTATATTAATTATATTTATTTTAAAATCCTTGCTGCAAACACTGACATCTGGACCATCTCTGAATCTTTCATTTTCTAGGTTTCCCCTTCCTGACTCTAAGCATATGGCCCTACCTTTCTGGAGGTCCAGTCATTTTTTTTAAATCTCATGCTGAAATATCCAACGATTCCATAGAATGCAACCATCTTCCAGGGGAAGTTCCCCTTCTCCTCTGCTGGGTAAAGTAGATAGACAAGAAATCCCCTCTTTCCTGGGCTGCACTGAGTCAGCCTGGGTTTCAGCTCTGGTGAGGTTCAGTGTCCCTTGGTTTACTCCTGGACTTAGAGCAGGCCCTTCAAACCCACATCGTCACAACTCGTATACTGCCCTCAGATTTGTACATAGCTGAGTGTGGCCTTAAACTCCTGATGCCTCTGCCTCTAACTACCACATGCTGGGGTTGTAGACATGTTACTCAGGTATCCCCTCCTGTCATTTAAGCCATGTCATCATCAGGGTCTCCTCTGGTTTCTCCACCAGCAGCAGCCTTTCTGCAGGGCTCAGCTCAGTGCACAGCTTTAAGCTGCCCCTAGTCAGTAGTGCCCAGATGACAGAGTGTATAGGAGCCCAGTGACCACTCCTCACTATCCCTGCGGCTTGCATGGTTTTGTGCACTGTTGATTCTCGCAGGGGCTTGGCTTCTATATACCATGAATGAAGAAGACGTCTTAGGTTGGGGAAGGGAGAGCCCGCCACATTGAAGCTCCTTCATGTTGAGCTTCAGTTCTATCTCTTGGTCACTGCTAAGTGCTTTGCTGATTCCCCTCCCCCAGCAGCATCTCTGCCAAAGTCACACCCCAACCTTCATCCTGTGTCCAGAATTGGCAAATGTTTACAGGAGAGAGGCCACCATCTTGGCTCTGAATGGTCTTATCTCTCTGGCTCTTATCGTGGTAGAGTTCTCTGATGTCCCTAAATCATATTCATGGGACTAAGGGTGCAGCTCTTGGGTACAGTACTTGCTTCGCGTGTGCAAGGTCCTAGGTTCAAGCCCCCAAATTGTCCCCAAAGTACTATTTTTCCTACTTGTTATCGGAGAGAACACTGGCCCCTCTAGAAGCTCCAAACCTCACTTAGAGCAGCATGCCAAAGCAACACGGGTTCAGACACACACTTCCCTGCGTGCCTGGGCATTAGTCTACAGTGGTTATGGGGAACATGCAGTCTCTCACAAGGCTCAAAGTCGCGCTGCTCACATCAAGGGAGCACAGCTGGGCTCAGCAAGCCAGCCTAGCTTGTGGGTATGGCTTCGAGCTCAGCTGCTCTCCAAGCCCTGCAACATTCCATGTAACGCAGGGATTCCAGACCACTTAGCACCTGCTCATCTGTTTCCTCCTCCATCTGCAGCATGTACTGTGGAGAGAGCAAGGAGCTGTCAGACCACAGTCCACAGCCCAGACTCATCCCATCTCCTTCTCTTCTGTCTCCCAAGAGAAGGGTCCAGCCACTCAGCCAGAGCCAAGCTCGCCCCGGTCTCCTGGGTCCCATGTCTTTGTCTCCAGCTCCAGGGCATTCCTCGCTCCCATCCAACTGCACTCTGTACTCTCTGGCCCCCACGGGTAACAAGAGGTCTGTTTGTCCTTGGGACACAAGATGCTGACCTTGCAGAACTCAGGAGGATTTCTGCGGAGGGAGCGGCATCCTCCTCCTCAGCCCTCACTGAAAGTCTGCTCTGTAGTCACCGGTCCCTGTCATCAGCATCAAAGTGCCAGGACCCTTATCTACAAGCTGGACATCGGCCAGGAGGGAGAGAAGTGAAAGTCACATTCGCCGTACTGCCCTTGTAATCCCTCACACTGGCTGGCTCCCTGCAGGCCTTGGCTGGTTCCTAACTGGCTCGCCCAAGGTTCTGAGACATCCTAGATCCAGAGGAAGGAAGGGGAGGAAAGAAAAGAAATGGTGGCAGGGAAGGCCACCACTGAGCATCACAGCATCCTTTTGCCTTGCCTTAACTACCTGAGATGTTCGCCCTGAGCAGAGGGATAAGCCACATGTATGTGAGTGGGATTGCCCGCTGCCTGCCCCAGAAAACCCAGAGCACCAACCTTCAGAGAGCATCAAGTGTCAACCCCAGTGCCCATGTTGTCAAAACATCTTCTTCCTTTACTTGTCACTAAGATGGGAACGGCCCTGTGCTACACCTGGCCTGTCCACTAAGACTGAGTCCTTCAGACAAGCTGGGCAGCAGCTAGTAAGACCGCTCCTTCCGCCTGCCCCTCTCAGGCTCTGTCTGTCCCTTCCAGCTAACTGCACGGGAAGGCTTGGGCATCTCTGGGAGACTCTTTTTTTTTTTTTTCTTTTTTTCGGAGCTGGGGACCGAACCCAGGGCCTTGCGCATGCTAGGCAAGAAGCACTCTACCACTGAGCCAAATCCCCAACCCCTCTGGGAGACTCTTAAGTCAGCAATGGCTCTCGCTGTTCAAAGACATAAAGGAAGGAAGGAGAGAAAGTGAACACATATTTAAAAAGAGCCTTTTAAAAACAATGTTTCTCTTTTTTGAAAAAGTGCCTTGCTGTAGCCCAGGCTGACCTTGAACTTGAGATCTTCTTGACTTAGCCACCCGAGTGTTAGTTTGGAGGCATGCACCTACAAAGCCAGCTGGAAAGACCTTTCAGTCTGCTGTGGGTGTGTAACGGTGAAGTGCCCTGTGCAGTTCGATGGGCAGGAGGGATAGCCTGAGGTTCAGGATAAAGAGATGAGAACTTAAGGGGCAGAGGACGGCTTAGTTCTGGGCAAGAGAATGATCTGCTCCTTGGAGACTGGAGAGGGTGAGGTTGATGGGCAGACTGATCAGTTTAGGTTTTACTAGCAATATGAAAATGGCTTCATACAATGGTTATCACTATTATATGATCACCACATTCAAGATACTTCAGATAGCATCAAAGGTTTGAGTAGGAGCATGGAGCAATGGGGCTGCCATGGGTCAGCAAAACTAACAACAACAACAACAATAATAATAATAATGTGGGCGGGGTGGTGGTGGCACACTCCTTTAATCCCAGCACTCAGGAGACAGAGGCAGGTGGATCTCTAGGAATTCAAGGCCAGCCTGGTCTACAAAACAAGTTCCAGGACAGCCAGGGCTACACAGAGAGACACACACTGTCTCAAAACAAACAAACAAAATGTGGCTTCTCAACATCTACGAATCCTCTTCTGCGCGCAGGCCCGAGAGGCCTCTGCACAGAGCGTGGGAAACGTTGCTCACAGGGGTAGTGTTAGCAGCAGCAGTGTCGACCACCAGCAGAATGTACAATAAACGGAAGCGCGCCATAATGAAAAGCTGACTGGCAGGAAAACTAACCACGGTTGCAGGCATTAATATAGATGAATTAATATTTTTAAAGGATATCATCAAAGAACACATATGGGAGTCTATTTGTATAAAAGTCAAAGCCAGATAAAATAAACAACATACTGGTTAGGGCCGGGGTCAGCACACTGTAATCCTCAGGCTAAATCCAACAGATAGCCTGTGTTTTTAAATCACATCTTACTGGAGTAAGCATTTACATAGAGTATGGGACTGTGAACATTTTCTTGTCACAAAGGAAAAACACGAAAGCTGCAAGAGATCATAAACTAAATCACTCACTCACCAGCGTGTCAAGAGGTTTGCAACCTCTGGTTTAGGGACACACACACACACACACACACACACACACACACACACATATATTCTCTCATAAACACACACACAGACATGCATACACACATACACCCACACAGAGACATGCACACACATTCACACACACACGCGCACACAAATAAATGGCTAAATTACCAAGGGAGTGCCTATTACAGTTTCAAGAGAGGAGAATCTCTTAATGGGTAGACGAGGGTCAGGCAATGAGGGAGCGGCCCACACATATTTTGGAATATGGACATGACTCTACTTTAAAGAGCCTTTGACTTTATCGTAGTGTGAAAATGATTCAGAGTCATTAGAAATCGTACTTCACATTTTTATTTATTTTACTTTATTTCTGCAGTGCTGGGTCTGAAATAGGGGGCATTTGGCATGCAGTTGAGAGCTGTGCCACAGCCTCTAAATGTTGGTCTTTCTGGAGCTGGTGAGGCGGAGGCAGAGCAGGAGGAAGAACGAGGCAGAGAGAGGAGACTGGGAGCCTGCTGCAGAGCAGGGAAGGGCGGCCTCTTAGGCCCAGGGGAGAAGGTCTACCTTGTGAAGCACCAGGCTCAAACTCTGATGTGGGCCCATGCATGCCCAAGTCCTGAGTTCCATCTGCAGCTTCCACAGGGAGCAGTGTCCCCATAAAAGATCTAGTGCCTGCAGGTCACTGGAACCGCATTTTCTTAGGATACCCAAAACACCATGGCCTTGCCTTGGAGGAAGGCCAGGTAGGAAGAGAACATTTCCAAGTCCAGGAAGCTGGAGGCGGAAAGGAGTTGGCAGGTTCCCACGAGAAACTGAGGTAAAACAACCAAAACATGGGCTATCTGCTCCCAAGGTGGATTAGCAAGATGCCCCCTCCCCCAGCCCATATTCTCCTTGTGCCTCAGAAATGGAAGGAAAGAATATGACATTCATTGAAAACCTGCTGGGTGGTAGGAACATTCTAGAAACTCGATCTCTTAACAGAGGGGCTCTTCAGAAGAGGAAATAACGATGGTGGGTAAAAGATGGGAACCTGTATTCTTTATTTATTTTTTTTAAATATTCCATCTATATATGAGAGGGAGGGGGAGGGGGAGGGGGAGGGGGAGGGGGAGGGGGAGCATGCATGCAACTGTGCATTTATGGAGGTCAACTTTTGTGAGTTGGGTCTTGCCTTCCATCATGTTGGTCCAGGGAACCAAACTCAGACTTTGAAGCTTGGCAGCAAACGCCTTCACCCGCTGAGCCATCTCACCGGCTTCTGGTTGTGCTTTTGAAAGCAACCTCACATTCCTAGAATACCCTGAGTATTCTAAGGTTTCAGCTGCTCCTCTCCTTTTGAAGCACCGTGAACAGGCGGGACCTTCTGCACAGTGAGCACTGCTAAATATTTGGAGAACAGGTGACCCCTCAGGTCTCTGCTAATGTAGGCTTTCTGTGATCCTATAAATAACCAGAGCCAAGGGCAGGAGAGTCAGCCAGCACACCCACGAGGAGCACCTGCTTCAGGCAAGCCCTGCCCGTGGGCACCGGCCGGCAGCTCTCCACACGGGTGACGGTGATCAACTTGGTCCACCAAGAGTGACAAAAGCACACTGAAACCAGGGCTGCAATGGCTCAATTAATGAGTGCTCTGGAACACAGGCTTCTTAATAACGGAGTGGGCCATTCTGTGAAAGCTCACTACCAATCATGCGGCTGTAAGGAACATGGCAGGGCTCTAGGAAGCTGGGAGCTGGGCGGTGTATTTCTGTGGTTCCCATCTGTCCATCATCTGTGATCTTGGCTCACCCTTGGCACAGGTCCTGCCCCTGCTCACTCTCCTTCTGTGTACATGGTTCACCCACTGCAGGCTTGGAGAAGGGACAACCAGGCCTGACCTCATCACAGTTACTTCCCCATCACCACTCCCTCTCTGACATGGCTATGGTGCTACCTACTCTGCCTGGGCTCTGAGATGAGAAAAGCAAGCCAAGCCTACCTCTTCCTAACTCCATATGCAGAGAACCCAGTCCATACACAAACACGGGACGCACATCACCTCCTAGGGCTTAGAGAACACAGAGGTACCGAATAGCAGGGTTCTCACCAGGCCGTGTCTTTAGGGCACAACCGGAAAGGGCATGTGCCAAACTGTCACTGAACAAAGGTGTTTGTGTTTCAAGAAAAATAAAGAACAGGGTGAATTAGGTCTTCCTAAGCAGCCTGGTTTCTCTCAGGTAGGCGAAGCCCTCTGTGCCTTTTTCCACCTGGAGATGACAGGGAAGAGGCACTTGCAGTGCCTGGGGTGGGCTGGCAGCAGCTGAGTGCTGGCTCCAGCACAGCCCCTCCAGCAGAGCCTGTGCTCTTCCTGTGGCTGAGTTTATACAGACTCCATGTGGTGTGGCCTTGGCTCAAAACGACCTTTGAATCTCTCCCATCCCAGCGACGTGTGACTGAAGTACACCTACTCCATCCCAGAGGGACACATTTGCTTTACCAGTAATTGATACCCTGTGCTTTGGGAGGCACATTTGACCTATGTGTGACAAGCAGAAACTCGAGGCCATGGGTTTGATGGGACCAGGCCAATAAAGAGAAGCAGGACCAAGGCCTGCCTCAGGTAATCAAGGTACGCACCTGAACTGAGTCAGGGTTCCCAGTTCAGATCAAAACTTACAACGAAAGGCCTTAAACAAAAGAGAGTCATTCTCCTGTGGTGGGGAATACAATGATGGAGAAGAGACAAGGTAGCCCTGGTGCATGGGTGCATCCATGCCTGAAGGGATTTGGAGCCTGGACATATGGCTGGAGGGATGTAAGGCCTAACTGAACATGGCCCATGGCAGCTATTCAGAAACAAGGACAAACCCGCCATGTTGATTTCACAGAGATGTTGAGGGGAGCCTGCAGAACAGAGCCCACAAGTGGAGGCCTCATGTCAGCACAGAAATCTGGAGCATTCAGACAGGGCAGGAGCTGGGGTTCAAGACAGCCAGACTTCAGTATTGGGCAGAGAAGGGTAAACTGAGTGGTAATCCCTGGTATGGGCTGAAGGCCTGTGTCCGTGCCCCACCTAACTATGGAAGCCAGAAGCACAAGGTTCTCTCTTGATGTTTCCTGTCCATCTTACTTGCTGCTGTCAAGGGAGAGTCCAGCAGGGACTGTAGTGGTTCTGGAACATCTAGTACTATTGGGACAAGAGACCTGCCCCTGTCCCCAGCTCCTGGCAAAGGGATAGTAATTCAATGACTAAGTCTAACCCACATTCTCTAGCCTTTTGCTCCCTTTGCTAAACAAGGCTCTGCCATGGTTCTCCATGCTGCAGTGGTGACTCTGGAACTCTAAGTGGACTTTAAGAACATAAGGTGACCAGGGACACGGTGGGAGGCAGCCTGAGACGCTCTGGCTTAGTCTCTGAATTCCAGTGGTGTTTCAGTCTACATTTCCAGTTCCCACTTCTTATATGCCTCTCTAACTCAGTGGCTACCCCACACTAGGCCAGAGTTGCCTCCCTTCGTAACTATGATATAACGCACCTCCCTGCACCCATCCGACTCCTTGGAGCCATTTTAGCTGGCTTCCACCACACTGCCAAGAACTGCAGAGGCATACCAATACACTGGCTGACAGTTTGACAAATTACTAAAAGCCCAGCTAATAACCAACGCACTTGCTATAAGGGCGCTGCTTTAGCTCTAGTTAAGCCCAGTAAATCCTCGGCTAACTCAACTGACAGAAGCGCAAACCCATCTAAGGGTGGCTGCTAGAATCTAAAGATGAAAAGGAAGCAGGTGAGCTGAGTTCTCCTCCTCTGTCAGAACATCCTGGAGAGAGCCCAGCGATTGCAGCTAGAAAAGCACAGAGACGTGGTAATTACAACTGCAGTCCCACTGTGCCTCCCAGAAGGAAAAATAAGATAAAATAAAACTTTAAAATCAAGACACCCTCTAGGTGGACCTTCATCGCAAATGAGCCACCTACTAGACTAGGCACTGTCACGTCCTTGCCACGGGCCACCCCATACCACGACCCCGATCTCGGCTGCTTAGATGGGGGAACTATTTCTTTAGTCTCTTAAGATGGTTATCAGGATAACTGCTGTTCTCTGAAAGGATGGGGACACACACTCCCTGGATGAAAAATGTCAGAAAAGCTCCTCTAATTGCTAGAGTGAGCCTTGAGCCAACCCAACGAGTCAGGACCGGTATCATAGGAACTGGGCACTGGCACCAGCTAGCCATGCCTCCCCACACGTATAAAATCCCACTACCCATGCCTAGACCTCAGCTATATATTTAAAAGGGGAGGACATTTTGGACCCTTTGCTGTGGAACTTGAAAGACCAACACTTTCATCTCTGGATGTCACGGAGTCAGAAGAAAGTCAGAAGGAAACACTTGGAGGAAAACCAGGGTCTGCATCAGATGGGGAGGCCTTGGCAGGGTCTCCTAGTGGAGACCCCCTCATTCTCTCTCTACCGGTTAAGAGGAGACGCTGTGGAGAGGCTCCCTTCTACTGCCCAGCTCCCAGCTCTTTTGCTCTCTACTGTCTAAGCAAGGTGGCCTTGTCACAGAATCCACAGGGGACCGCAGACAGTAGGTGAGGAACCACCAGCACAGGGATGCTGCTAGGGTCCGAGCATGTCTGTGCTACAAGAGCTGCAGTTTTAAGACAACCCAGAAGACCTCTGCTTTGGTTCTTATACCAAATACTAGAAAACAGAAATAGAATTGTGGTTTAGATGGTGCACACTGAATGTCAGGTGACATGGCAGCACAGGAAAATATCCAGCGGATATCCAGTGGACACGGAGTAGAGACAGACAGACTTAGATGTAGAAGGATTATTTAAGGACATGATAGTACTTTGGCTGGTATCCCTTCACTCTCTTCCCACAAACAATGTGGCCAAACACAGAGAGCGATAACAGACAGGGATGAAATTTCAGGAGTAAACGGTATTGGAAGAAATACTAAATCAAATATGAAAGGCCCTGCTTGTA
The DNA here is from genome assembly GCF_021556685.1 of Rattus norvegicus. Taxonomy (NCBI): domain Eukaryota; kingdom Metazoa; phylum Chordata; class Mammalia; order Rodentia; family Muridae; genus Rattus; species Rattus norvegicus. The sequence goes on from NC_141534.1 coordinate 148,100,857, forward strand.
ATTCCCGTACTCAGAAGACTGAGGCAGGAGGATTGCCTCCAGCTCCCATCTAGCCTGGGCTACATCAATACCTCCTGCTCCACAGAAAGAAAAGAAGAAATATTCCCCAATTAGTTAATAAAAATTAATTCTCATGGCTAATAATACCAGAACCAGACTCGAGGTAACACTCACTGATCGCAAGGGTGTGCACACTAGCACCCTCATACGGGCTGTGAGAAACCTTTTGGAAAGCGCTCTGGCAGCCCACATCAGGCCATAAAGTGTTAACAGCAAGATCTATAATATTACCTGTAGGAATCCACCCCGAGGAAACATTCAAAAGGAAGCAGGAGGCTTAAAATGTATGACTGGGGATATTCGTTAATGGGGAATGCTTAGTCTCTGTAACTGCAAGAAACCGAAGCCATCATAACAAATTATGATCATTATAGGATCTTACAGTAACCACTGCATGGGCATTAAAACGTTAATTACGGAGACAGTGAGGTAACAGGGAGATCGGCTTCTTCACTCATTTGCCATGATTTTAGGTGGAAAAGAAAGAACAAGATATGTGATTATGCAGACGGTTCTGCAGCCCACGCTCCGTTTGTTATGCAGGTCTGCGATAAGACAGCAGGGTTTGGGATGCAGCCTCCAGAACCCTTCGTCTTTCAAATGCACCGGATTGCTTTGGAATGGAAATAGGCAAGGATGTCAAAACCGTCCGGCAGGCCAGTACCTTGGCTCCATCCACACTGATGATCCGATAGCTGTTCCTGGTGACATCGTAGAAGTAGGAAACAGTGACGGCCTGCTTGCTTGCCGGCACCCAGTTCTTCTTGGTGCTGGGGTCAATCTGGAAGACGTGCGCTCGCGTGGTGAAGATGGGCTGCTCTCTGCAACAAGACGGATGCATATATGAATTAATGGAACTTGACCTAATGCATAATTTAGGATTTCTAGGCCACCCACCAACTCATATGATATTAAATAGCTTATTGGCAAGAATACATATGCATGAGAACAATTAAAATGAGGGGGAGGAGGAGGGAGAGGAGAAGGGGGAGGAGGAGAAGGGGGAAGGGAGGGGGAGGAGGAGGAGAGGGGGAGGGGGGAAGAGGAGGAGGAGGAAAGCACCCCTGTAGGTAGTTTCTGCAGCCCACACAGCATTTAGCAGCAACTACCTGGAGACTGCTGGGCAACTGGCCTAATGATCAATTTGCTTAAAATGAAATTCTTCGTTGAGAGTTTTTACATTGCTGTCAAGAGTTCTATTTTTTTTTTCCTGACACTCTGTTGGCAATTGTGGGGGTGAGGGACTCTTTGGAACTAATTCATTTTAGAAAATTAAAAAATTTTATTTTGGGAGCCTCTGCATCAGTTTTAGGATTCTGTAACCTATTCGAAGCTTAATGTTTAAGCATTTCTCAGGTCTGGGGAGCTGTCTTGAATGACAGAATTATTCCACAGCCTTGGAAACATTGCCAGCTTGCTTTTAAAACCTGTAAGGACTGTGCAGTGTAGCGGGGCTGTCAGGTTTTGTACAGACACTCCTTCTGGTCTAATCCTTACTGAGTCTCCCTCCCACTCCGGCTTGGGACTGCTATCTCTTTCATCCCACCTGCCCATGACTGCTTCCTCTGACTGCTGAAAGAAATGAACCAAATTAACACATTATCTATGTTTCTTCCTGTTCAGTAAAGAATTAATTAGGTCCTGACAATAGGGATTAATAACTAAGACAGATTTGAAAACTGTAACAGAATCCACTGCACAGTCATGCTTTGAGATATCTACCTAACAAAGTAACAACGACGACGGCAACAACAACAGGAAGAAACATGGACTCATCACCAAATCTGCTTTTTAAAGAAAAGCTTTGTAGGCAAACTCTGGAAAATTCTTCAAAGTTCAAAATAGAAACTGGGGAGGGGGGCCTACAGCATGCAAAAATAAAGTCACAAAAGCACTATAGTAAGTACTGATTAAAGATACAAAATTAAATCTAAACGTTTGATTTTGGTTTAGTCAAAGTCTTGGTGATGTCAAAAGAACTGATGACGAACAGGGCACCTGAGTGGGCACAGAAGTTCACAGGGAACTGTGCAGTGGCTGTGCAGTCGGTGGGGAGGGGGAGGGCAGGAGTTTCTGAGCTCGCTCATGCCCTCATCCCTCCATACCTCCCACCCCCACTCCCCTACACGTAGCGCCTGCAGAAGACTCATTACTGGAAACCCAGCTCTCAGGGGAAACTTTATTCTAGGAAAGCAATTTACTCTTTGAGCCTCATACGAGGGATGTCAGATAATATTATGGATATTGGTGTGGTGTTAGAGGAACTCGGGAACATCTGGAAGAGTATGCTAAGAGTACAGTGCCAATATAGCTGCTTCTAGAGCTGGCATTCCAGAAGAGCAGCAGGAGGCCGGCATTCCTGCTCCCCTCTAGGCCCAGCAAGCCGGAAAAGTACCAGCAGGAGTGTGGGTCACTAGGTCATCTCCACCAAGTGAGTCTCAAGTTCATTCACTGGCTTCGCCCCAAACCCGCACCCTTCCTGTGGCTATGTGACAGCTGTGGAAAGAAAAGGAAGATTTTTGCCATAATGTTTCACATCTGCTGTCAAGAGGCCAAGCTGTGCAGAGCGCGTATCCATGTGGGGAAGTCTGACGTCTGGATGGCACAGCTGTGCCACTCACAAGACAGTACTGTAGCTTTCTAACCATCTAACTACAACACTGCAAAGAAAAAAATGTTCTCATGCAACATGTGAGGGATGACGGAGGTGAGCGGCTGTCACCACAGAGAGTTTGGGGGATTAAATTAGACTGAATCTTGGCTGCACTCTTCCCCTACATCATTAACCAGTAGCCCATGGGTCAGAGAAGAGCTCCTTTCAGGGATGGAGCCCCAGCTTTTGGACCTCCCCTTCTGCTCCCTCAATGAGGGGATCTGGGACTGAGTGTACACATGCAGGGTGTGGACACAGGTTTGCTAAACCTTCATGAGAGTGATTAGCCATGATTACTAAAATTACTAGCTCCCAAGCCTGTCTTAGCCCCTGGACCTGACTCTCTAGGGAAAGGGCCTGGGGCCTCCCTGATATCAAGAGTTCTAGGTTCCTGGGAAAGCCTGTCCTTAGACATTATCCAAGGATTCAGAAAACAACATGGTCCCCACAGCCAGTGTCTCTCATCTAGAATGACCCGGTTGACAGTTAGTGACTCAGTCTACTCCTGAAAGGTCTACTACAACTCTGGAGGTCAACAGTGGAACCGAGGAAGGATTCTATGGATGCAGAGTGTGAAGAGAGGGGGCTGGGGTTCTCTGGTCAGAGAGCAGAGGCAGTGTTCTCACCAGGAAGGAGGGAGAGAAGGAAGTCAGCCTATTGTGCTTCAGCAATGACTTTCTTAAGTACTGGGTCCTTAAAGCCTGCAGGAGTGAGGACCTGAGACGATCAGTCAAAGCGCAGAGGGATGCTGGGAGGAAGACTGGAAGGCAAGGTAAGAGCGCTTTGTGACTTATATAGCCCAAGTAGCCCACTGTCTGCTTGGATGACTTGGGTCAGGTGAGCACTCGGACAAGAGGCCTCCACCTCCAAATTTGCCTTCTCAGCTCTGGAATCTGAAAACCTTGAGTGCCTCCATGACCTCAACCTGGAGGTTGGGGGGTACAGCAGGTTCGTCTGGGCAAACCCCTGGTCACCAGAGCCAGGTTTTCCACAGGGAGAGGCCTAGAAGGGACGCTGTTAGGACTCCCACACCACACATCCTGGAAGTGATCACTTTACCAAAAAACTATGGCCCTACCGAGGCCACAGAGCTACTTTCTTTGGTCTTGAGGTCCCAGCAAACAAAGGTGGTGATGAGGAATGGAGGGCAGGGGGTTGGGCATGGAGATGGGACTAGACGGGACCTGGGCCTGCACAGCCATTCTAATAGCAGTTCTGTGCCCAGTAAGCCACCCACAGGACTGGGATTTCCACATGAATAACCCAATCTGAGAGTGCTGGGGAGTTTCGAGCTATCCTTCTGATATTCAAAAAGTCTAATGTTATTTCAAGAAGAAGAAGGAAAAAAAAAAAAAAGATCGGGATGAAAAGAACAGCCAGGCACTGACATTTACCAACTGCTTAGCATTCTGCATATGGGATTTCTCATTTAAGATCACAATAATCCTGAGGAGAAAGGGCTGTACAGGTGGGAGAGGGAGGCTCAGAATGGCCAGGAGGCCTGCCTGGGTCACACAGTAAGTGAGATCTGAAAGCTTTAACTCCCTGTTAACCGTGCCTTGCAAGAATACTTAACACAGTAGCTATGGGCAGTGTACAGCCTCTCACGTGGCTCCCAATGTAATCTCCTCCCCTTGATGGTGAGACTTACTTTGGCCTTGATTGATTATTGATTGATTGGTTGATTCCGATTGGGGTACAAGGCAGTTAGATTTTAGGCAGGGACTCCGATCTGTGATTCTCTGACTTTGGCCTCCTCTCTGGGGTTTTCACTACCAAGTCTGACTCTCTTAACCAACAGAATACAGCAAAGGCCACAGGTTGTCATGTGTGTGACTATACACAACTGTGACTTGTTTTTAACTGACTCTCCTTTGCTAGCTTTTGGAATATTAAGAGTCCCACATTGGGGCTGGGGATTTAGCTCAGTGGTAGAGCGCTTACCTAGGAAGCGCAAGGCCCTGGGTTCGGTCCCCAGCTCTGAGAAAAAAAAAAAGAGTCCCACATTATAAAGCACCCCCCTATTCTCAGGAGACAGCATTCTACCAACCACTATGTGAATTCCGAAGCAGATCCTTCTGCAATCAAGCCTTCCTGTGAGGCTTCAGCCCCTACCTGATTATAGGACCTGACTCAGGACCGCATCCAGCTAAGGGGCCTTCAGACTCCTGCCTTACAGAGACTTGGCTTAAGCAGCTAACGTTGCAGTTTATTACCGTGAGATAGATAACTAATTCACTGTCCTTTACAGGTCGTCGAGCTACACAGATGGTAACACCCTCATCAGATCCTCCTGACAGCTGGGAGGGGACGGTGTTCTCCACACAGTGCTCAGGGTCACAAGGCAATGCTAAGCTGCAAGGAGACAAACCAGAGTGCTTGAAATTCAGAGAAACAGACGCCAACTCGGAGAGTGAATTTGGCCTCACCTGAGAAGTTAAAGTGTGGTAAGTAGGACATCACTGTCAGATTCTATATGTGTGCAAATCACGGTAAGGAGAGTCTAAAGAATGAGGACTTCCCCACTCAGGAGGCCACAGGCCCCTCCCAGCAGGCACCGGCAGAAGAGTGTGATCAGAAACCACCTTCAGATCCAGTTTCACCCCCCTCTCCTCGGTGCTCCGTGGGTGCTTGGGGAGTATATCTGAAATACACTCCCGTTCCTTCTCCGTGGCTTTAAATAGAAAGCAGATGTTTCCGGATGGCGAAATGCTTCTCCAGGCAGACAATATAACCTACCGCTCCCTTGCATAGTCTTTTAAGAGCTGAATAGACACCAATTGCTGCTCATTGAGCACATTTTGGAACCTGACAGTAATTGTCCCCAAGAATAATTAGATGCTCCGTGCAACATATGTATGTTTGGAACATGAAAACCCCTCGGCAAAGCTACCGTTCCAGCTTCGAGCGATTTCTGGCTGGTGTGAAGTGATTCTGCAAAGAACTGGCATGCTACTTTTTTTTTTTTTTTCCGGAAAAGAGAGAGAAATGAGGCTTTAACTTGTCATAGTCTTGCACTTGCTCAGTGCCCGGCTGCTTTCTGACATAAATCTATAAAGCCAAATGACTCTTCTTTGCCTGCCTCTATTTGATTTGAATTGCAAAAAGTGATTTGGAAATTATTTTTGCAGCTATTTAAACAGTTCAAAGTCTCATAACATCCCTGTGTAGTCTCCTCTCGAGATCCTTCAAATAAGCATCCATGTAACACCTAAAGGAGAGATTCCCCAGGGCGAGATGGTAAGGTCTTGCCTGGCCAGCAACACAGGCTGCTCTGTTTTACCCCTCACGGGCCAAGCTTTGGGAACATTCACAGGCCCCAGAATACCTACCCTGCTCTGCCCTGTTACCAAACTGACTTCTACTGTTCCTCTGTGTGGGGTGTGTGTGTGTGTGTGTGTGTGTGTGTGTGTGTTGGGTGTAGTGTGTGTGTGTGTGTTGGGTGTAGTGTGTGTGTGTGTGTGGTATGTGTGTGGTGTGTGTGTGGTATGTGCATGTGTGTGGTATGTGTGTGGTGTGGGTGTATGTGTGGTGTGTGTGTGTGGTGTGTGTATGTGTGTGGTGTATGTATGGTGTGTGTGTGGTGTGTGTGTATGTGTGTGGTGTGTGTGGTGTGTGTATGTGTGTGTTGTGTGTGGTGTGGTATGTGTGTGTTGTGTGTGTGTGTGTGGTGTGTGTGGTGTGTGTGTGTGTGTCGCTTTAACCATTAAAGAACAACCTCAGGGGTCATTCTTTTGGTGTCTCCCACCTTTTGTTTGACACAAGGGTCACCACATAGGCCAAGCTAGGTAGCCAGCCAGCTGGGGCTCTGCTTGTCTCTATTTGCCTCTCACTTCACCGTTGCTGGGGTTACGGGAGCATGCCACCAAGCCTAGCTTTTATGTTGCTTCGGGGATGTAAAGACAGGTCCTCATGTTTTGTGGCAAGGACACCATTTCCCAGTCCCGTGGCTCTTTCCTTTAGGACTTCTGTTGTTTGGGAGTGTTGCGGATCACACCCAGGGCCTCACACACGCTAGGCAAGCATTCTACAACTAGCCTCTCCCCAGCCCTTTTCCAGCACTTCTGGATCTATACTTTCTTATGACCACGCCAACACCGGGGCCATTTTGGGACCTAAAATTCCTCTCGCAGTGGGCTGGAAGTCCTACCGTGGCATCTCATGAAGTCTGATGTGTAATCTATTTTTATTTTGTTTGTTTTGTGCATTACCATGTTATATTCCTTACTCTCTGAGGATACCAAGCAAGGACCAGAAGCGATGCTTACCTGGCCTCTGGCCAGCATTCCAGATGGCTAACAGGCCTCTTGCCGGTAAGGCCAAATACCCAGAGCCCAGACAGAGAGCTACAAGGGGTGGAGGGATGCAGACAGATTCTCACATATTCTCTCAAGCAGAAAATCTAATTCACAAGCACGTTGGGGTTCTACTCTCATACAAAACCCAAACAGAATGGCTACCACTATTGCAAAAATGACGGCACACATGAACAGGAAAATTCAGTAAGGTGATAAGGTATAAATCACTAATCAAAACCCATGAGTACAAATAACCAGACAGAAAGAATAATAAATTTTTAAAAATTTCCATTCATGGGGCTGGGGATTTAGCTCAGTGGTAGAGCGCTTACCTAGGAAGCGCAAGGCCCTGGGTTCGGTCCCCAGCTCCGAAAAAAAGAACCAAAAAAAAAAAAATTTCCATTCATAACATCAACCAAAGGAGTACAATGCCCAGGAATCTATTTAAGAAGTATGCAAAAATCTATTATTAAAAAAATAAAACTTCTACTAAAAATTAAAAATAATAAAAAACGTAAGACCTTCAAAGGTACATTGAAGGAATCACTAATAAATATGACCTACCCCATCCTTACATAAGAAAGTCACTATGAAGATGTCAATGCCTCTAAGTTAATATGTGAGGAATATAACGAGAATATCAGCACGATTATTTTTAGAACTAGACAAGGTCATTTGTATAGAAAATGTGAACAAGTCCAGAAAGTAGAAAGTCTGAAGCTGAGGAGCAATGGGCGATATTTAGCTGTGTCAGATCCTGAAGTGTATTATTATAAAGCTAACAGCAAACAGAAGGGAAGCGTCAGCAAACAGGCGGACCCAGGCACGGGCAAGAACACGTTCTATAAATAGAAGCCTAGAAACTGTGGGCACCATACAGACAGCTCTGCCCATTTTCAGGGACAAAGCATTATTCTTGTTCCAGGAATGCACAAGTACCTGGCGGACCTGACCCCGCCAGGCCTGAACCCCAAGCCCACCTCCCTGCCCCGTCTGAGCCCTTCAAGTGGACCACAGCTGCCTCGCTGTGTTAAATTATCCCTACACACCACCAGACAGCTAATTATCACACCTAATAAATCAGAGACCTCAGAGTAACAGCATTTGTCATAAATCTTCCTCATCCACTGACGGGGGATTTCCCTTCAGGTCACATTTACACCAGAGAGTAGAAGAGACAAGTGTCCCCAATGAACGATGACAGACTTGATTAACGACTCTACTTGTTCCTTGGAGTGTCCAGCAGTTTTTAAAGAGCATTCAGCACACATTCTCCTATTATGGTGTGGATCTAATTAAGTTCCATAGGCTGGGGGTTACCCCGTGGGAGGACATCTGATCCATGCCCATGGACGCCAGCAGGAGAGAAACAAGCCTGGAAAGCAAGTATTTCCACAGGTGAAGCTCCTCTGAGGATACAAAGTAATAAAGAGCTTATGGGGAAGGTGAGAAGGTGAGGGCAGGCTGAGGCTTCATCATGGACAGACTGGAGAGAAAAGAGAACTCATTACAACGCAGTTCCAGGTCCAAATGGCGCAGACACATCTCTCCTTCCTCCAAACACATCTCCCTCACTCCTAGCTGGAGGTCTGGGTCTTATTCTCTAGGACCCCTGGGCAGCTACAGGAAGGGGCATCTGGAGATGAAGCCAATGGCTGGACACAACCCTCAGTGTATCTGAACACCGCACGAGGAAATCAGTCTTTATCTCAGGGCCAGCATCTGCCAACTGTGCTCCATGGAAATTTTTATCAAAGCAATTTTCTCTTCCAAATGCATTTCTAAAAAATACATACGTAGGATAAATGTTAAATGGATTTAGATATTTGTTCCCATAATTATGTAATCGCAATTTTAAGACGTGGCATTCTCAACCCAATACTGCTGGGAAATCACATGGATGGTACGTGATACATACATCTGTCATATAAGCGTCACCTAGGTGTGTAACCTGCACTTACAGACTACTTTGGGCATGCAGGGGACATTCTGTCCACTATGTGTTACCTATGGAAAGCACCTTAAAATTTCAGGACAGATTCACCATATTCTGTAGAAAGCACACTGAGTATATAAACCATAATATTACAAAACCACTCCAGGGCTGAGGATATGGCTAAATCAATGGAGTGATTGCCGAGCACCCATGGAGTCCCAGGTTCAATCCCCAGGACTAAGACAGGTTATGATTGGCACATGCCTGCAATCACAGTACTTATGAAGTGGAGGCAGGAGGATCAGAAATTCTAGGTCACCCCGAGGGTACACGGTGAATGTGAGGCCAGTGTGGGCTACACAACGGTCTAGCTTCAAAAGAAATCAGGGTGAGTAGAACAAATTTTGAGTAAAAAAAAAAAATCAGAATTTTAGAGTTCACATACTATGAACCCCACCACACAAAACTGGGAAACATCCACAAAATCTCTGGGAAAGCAGGTGGTGGTTAAGTTTGCCAGACTCACGATTAATGATCTCTGGGACAGTCCAATTCAAGCAAGTGAAACGTCTCACCGAAGGAACAGTTTGTGTTCTTCCTCTTGCTGTAACACATCTGTGCACACAGATTTTCATACTGGACTGCAGCAACACAATGTAACCCACTCTATGTGGCTTGGCAACTCCATTTCTAGTCTTTTTTTTTTAAGATTTATTTATTTATTTATTTATTTAATGTATAAGAGTACACTGTAGCTGTCTTCAGACACACCAGATCTCATTACAGATGGTTGTGAGCCACCATGTGGTTGCTGGGATTTGAACTCAGGACCTTGGGAAGAGCAGTGAGTGCTCTTAACCACTGAGCCATCTCTCCAGCCCCACGATTTCTAGTCTTAACTAAAGAGGGGCTCTTTAAAAGACTAAGGAAATGCTGTTCTCAGTTTTAAATGTTGAGGGATCAGGGGTTGGGGATTTAGCTCAGTGGTAGAGCGCTTGCCTTGCAAACGCAAAGCCCTGGGTTCAGTCCCCAGCTCTGAAAAAAAGAAAAGAAAAAAATAATGTTGAGGGATCTATATTCACCTAAAATAAAAAATAAATTAGATGTTTAGATATGTAGTTTGTCTTAATAAACCAGAATTTTCTTTGATGTTTTATACTGACAGTGTGAGGAAGCATTTACAAATGAGTTGGCCAATCAGTAGCAATGAATTCGTTGGTGAGGCCATGCCTTGCTGCCTCTTACCCACTTAGTTTGGAGTCAGATCTTATGATCTGCTGCTCTCCCATTAGTATACCAAATGGGCTGGGGTGATGACACATGCCTGTAATCCCTGCTCTGGGGAAGCAGAGGCCCGACGACTGCCTTAAGTTTGAGACCGACTTTGTCTACATAGAAAGTTTCAAGCTAGCTAGAACTATATAGTAAGACTCTGCCTCACAGAGATTTTAATAAGTGGGCATGGTGGCACACACCCTTGATCCTAGAATTTAGGGCAGGCAGATCTCTGAGTCCAAGGCTAACCTGGTCTACAGAGTGAATTCCAGGAGATCCAGGGCTACCCAGAGAAACAAAGGAAAAAAGATGTTAATAAAGAAAATTAAAGCGTGGGGGAGTATCTCTAGGACATGCCAGAGACCTGGGATATGGGAGGCCCCAGTCAGTCTGTGAGGGGGACTCTCGCTGAGACTCCCAGCAGTGGGGGATATGGAGCCTGAAGTGGCCACCTCCTGTAGCCAGTGGGATCCCAGTGGAGGGATAAGGAGGCTAACTGACCCACAAAACCTTTCTACCTACAAGTTGTCCTGCCTAAAAGAAGTGCAGGGACAAAGACGGAGCAGAGACTGAGGGAACGGCCAACCAGTGACTGCACAACTCGAGACCCGCCCACGGGCCAGCACCAGTCCCTGACACTGTTAATAACACTCTGCTGTGCTTGCAGACAGCGTCCTAGCACAACTGTCCTCTGAGAGGCTCCATCCAGGAGTGACAGAAACATGCAGAGGCCCGCAGCCAAACTTCAGAGCTCAGGGAGTCTGGTGGAATTGCTGGGGGAAGGACTGAGAGACCTGAAGGGGACAGAGACCTCCACAAGAAGACAACAGAGTCAACTAGCCTCAACGCTTGGGAACTCCCAGAGATTGAACCACCAACCTGGGACCCTCCCCATCTCAGACCTTGAAGCAAATTTGCAGCTTGGCCTCCATGTCAGGGCGGGTCTCCCAACCAAAGGACTGGGGGCCAATCCCTGACTCTGTTGCTTGCCCGTGGATCCTGTTCCCCTAACTGGGCTGCCTTGTGTGGTCTCAGTGGGAGAGGATGTGCCTAGTTCTGAAGTGACATGATGTGCCAGAGTGGATTGGTACCCAGGGTAGGCCTCCCCTTTCTCAGAGGAGAAGGGGAGCAGTTGTTTGTGGGGAGGACTTAGAGGAGAGGGGGGCTATGATCAAGATATAAAGTACATAAATAAATTAATGGAAACTTTTAAAAATTAAAAATTAAAATTGATATTTTATGGTAGCTGGGGAATGCTGAGTTTAGAGCCCAGAAGTAGCATCGTAGGAAAGGCAACACAGAGGGGTGCCTTGCACCTGTACTGAGACTGAAGGGAAGAAGGAAGAGACTAGAAGCTTCTCCTGAGGCACCGTACAATCTTCGCTATACCAACGAGGAAAGTCGTGACTCCAGGGACCTCTGTCTGTTTAAACGTTTACTTCCAGGAGCCCCACCAAGTTCTGGCAATGAAGATCAAAGACAAACTCAGGTATGTTTCCTGCAGGTGGAGTGGAAGTCACCTCTAAAACACCAGCAGAGTGCCCTGCTTCACAAGGATTGCCTCAGAGGAAGCTAATGCACTAGGAGCATTGTCAGAGGCCACACAACCCAGGCGATTGGAAACGCCCAACTGCAGCCCCTCAGCTATCCTACCTGAGGAGAGGGGATGTTAGACCACCAAAAGACTGAGAACCCACTGTGAGACTGTTAGCACCCTCTCCCCAGCCACGGCACCATACCACTGCACTGCTGAAGGCTGACTCACTGAGGATCCTTTTATCCTGTACGTCATGTCTACCTTTCAACAACAAGAAATTACATGGAAGGGCTATTTGGGATGATCAGATCGGGAGTTTTTCCAAAACCGTGATTGATAAGATAAAAGGTTTAATGGGGAAAGTTGACAACAGGTAAAAAGAGATAGCTAATTAAGCAGGGAGATGGAAATTCTAAGCAAGAGTCAAGCAGGAATACTGAAGATATAAACCATGACTGGGGCCAGCAATGGCTCAGTGAGTAAAGGCTTATTGTGTTAGTCTAATGACCTAAGTTAGAGCCCCAGAATATGACAAAGGCAGGAGTAGAACCAAGTCCACGAAATTGCTTTTGACCTTCGACAAATGTAAGTGGATATGCATATCCGTATGCAAGTGGATGCCCACAGTCAGGCACCACACACAGATGATGGTGATGGTGGTGGCAGTGATAATGATGGAGGTAGTGGTGGTGATGATGATGATGATGATGATGGTGATGGAGGAGGTGGTGATGATGATGATGATGATGATGGTGATGGAGGAGGTGGTGATGATGATGATGATGATGATGGTGATGGAGGTGGTGGTGGTGGTGAGATGATGATGGTGATGGAGGTGGTGGTGGTGGTGAGATGATGATGGTGATGGAGGTGGTGGTGGTGGTGAGATGATGATGGTGATGGAGGAGGTGGTGGTGATGATGATGATGATGATGGTGATGGAGGTGGTGGTGGTGGTGATGATGATGGTAATGGAGGAGGAGGTGGTGGTGATGATGATGATGGAGGTAGTCATGGTGGTGATGATGATGATGGTGATGGAGGTGGTGGTGATGATGGTGATGGAGGAGGTGGTGGTGATGATGATGATGATGATGGTGATGGAGGTGGTGGTGATGATGGTGATGGAGGAGGTGGTGGTGATGATGATGATGATGATGGTGATGGAGGAGGTGGTGGTGGTGTGATGATGATGGAGGTAGTCGTGGTGGTGATGATGATGATGATGGTGATGATGATGATGATGGTGATGATGTGGTGGTAGTGGTGGTGCTGCTGATGGTGGTGATGATGATGGTGATGGAGGTGGTGGTGATGGTGGTGATGGTGATGATGTGGTGGTAGTGGTGGTGATGATGATGATGGTGATAGAGGTGGTGATGGAGGTGGTGGTGGTAGTGGTGGTGCTGCTGATGGTGGTGATGATGATGGTGATGGAGGTGGTGGTGGTGATGATGGTGATGGAGGTGGTGATGGTGAGATGATGACGGAGGTAGTCGTGGTGATGATGATGATGATGGTGATGGAGGTGGTGGTGATGGTGGTGATGGTGGTGATGGTGGTAGTGGTGGTGCTGCTGATGGTGGTGATGATGATGGTGATGGAGGTGGTGGTGGTGATGGTGATGATGTGGTGGTAGTGGTGGTGCTGCTGATGGTGGTGATGATGATGGTGATGGAGGAGGTGGTGGTGATGGTGGTGGTGGTGGTGGTGGTGATGGTGATAAACATTGTGACAGGACTGAATTATGCCTTGGGTGGGCTCACAGGTAAACTGGATGGGGCTGAGGATAGCATCTCCAAGGTTAAGGCCATGACAGTAGAAACTTTCAAAGCTGAAAAGCAAAGAGTAGGGGCCCCTCCCCTCATCCAATACAAGAACTGAGGAAAAACTGGGGAAGGCGTAGCATGCATAATAGATCTACAAGAAGAAGAACGAAATGAAGTAACGTCAGACACCAAACCACAGATCCAGGGTGCCAGGGAAGAGCAAACTAAATGTTAAAGAAAACCGTAAGCTCTAGTTCGGATTTCTGTTGCTATGGTAAAACTCCTGAGGAAGAAATGACTCGGGTGGGGGAGGGCGGGTGGCTCACAAGTCACACTCCATCACTGAAGGAAGTCAACACAGGGGCCCAGGGCAGGAACCTGGAGCAGGGACCGAAGCAGAGGCCCTGGAGGGACACCGCTTGCTGGCTCCTCCCTGTGGCTTGCTCAGCTTTCTTTCTTACACAGCCAAGGACCAGCTGCCCAGGGGTGGCCCTGCCCAGTGAGCTGGGCTCTCACACACCAATCACCAGTCAGTAAAATACTCCACAGACTCTCCCTCAGCCAGTCTGATGGAAGAAATTCCCCAACCTCGGATTCCTCTTCCCAGGTGAGTCTAGTTTGTTGTCAACTTGGCAAAAACAAAACAAACAAAACAAAACAAAACAACAACAAAACCCCAGCAAAGCACACCAGTACTTATTACACAAAACCTTCAGAAAATGAAAAACAAAACTTTAAAAAGAGATCAGGTGAAGGAGGAACAACCTACCTTACTAGTAAAGGAACAAATCAAAAAATGACTTTGCTCCAAGACCATGCAAGCAAGTCGACAGTGGGGTGTGGTGTTTAATGTGTTGAGGGGGACAACAAAACAAAACAAAACAAAACAAAAAACAGCCTAAAATTCTGCACTTTGAAATATTATCTTCTGGGAGTGCCCAAGAGAAAGAGTCTCAGATGAAGCTTGGTGGATTTGTTGAGGACCACCCTGCCTTGCAAGAGACATTAAAGGAAGCTGGAAATGTCAGAATGTAGATGTACAAAAAGAGATAGGGCTTCAATAGGTGAATGGTAAAACCAAACCGTCCCTTATGCTCAGATGGCTTAAACAGGTAACATGATGTTCGACAGGAAGCTATGCAAGGTGTCTGGCCATGCATGCATGTGCTTATGTAAGTGTGAAATGAGAGACCGAGATGACACAGGGTGAAGGGAGGAACTCTACCATTCCACTGCTGGAAGACACTGTGGGGGTCTGAATGAAAATAGCCTCCACAGGTCCACAGGGAGTGGCACAATTAGGAGGTGTGACCTTGTTGGAGTGGGTGTGGCCTTGTTGGAGTGGGTGTGGCCTTGTTGGAGTACGTAGGTATGGAGGTAGTGGCATGTCACTGGGAGCTTTGAGGTTTCAGAAGCTCAAGCCAGGCCTAGTGTCTTATTTATTTCCCACTGCCTGTGGAACCAGACATAGAACTCTCAGTTACTTCTCCAGCACCATGCCTGCCTGCATGCTGCTATGCTCCTCACCATGATGATAATGGACTGCACCTCTTAAAGCAGCCCCAATTACATGTTTTCCTTTATAAGAGTTGCCAAGGTCATAATGTCTCTGCACAGCAATAAAACCCCAAGATGGGCACTTCTGTCTGTGAAGCAGGATATTGTTATTTGAAAGTGAGTTTGGGCTGAGAATGTAGCTTGGTTAGTATCTCACATTCCTCAGAAACACAAAACATAAAAGACAAGAAAAGTATAAAGCCAAAAAAATTTGTGTGTGTGTGCATGCAAGTGTGTGTGAGGTGCGTGTGAAGTATGTGTTCATGTGTGAGGTGCATGTTAGAATGAGCATGAGTGTGTCTGTGTATGAGTATGTGTGCATGTTTGTGTTTGTGTGCATGTGTATGTGAGTGTATGTGTCTGTGTGAGTGTGTGTATGTTAGAGTTGGGAGGTGTTAAAGAACAAGAGCAGCACAAAAAAGCAAATATAAATTATCATATCTGTAGACATAATCCAATTATATCACCAATCACCTTAAAATGTCAATGTTTTCAATTCATCCATTGAAAGATCAGACTAGATTATAAACCAAACGCCAGTATCTGTTATTGACAAGAACCCCACTTTAAATATAAAGGCACAATAGACTAAAAGGGCAAACAGGAAGACAGTGATGGTTCATCAACAGATAGGAGAGATAGCTAGACTAAGCTCACACAGAGCAAATTCAGAAGCAACAGAAGTTACCAAGGTTAAAGGGTGCCTCGCTCTTGAGGGACTTCACTCAAACAAGACAGGGGATACTTGATGGGCATGCACCCCACAACAGTGTAAAAATACAGGAGCAACAACTGACAGAACTGAAAGCAAACAGAACCATGCATGGTTTTGGAGGCTTCGACAGCCCTCCAGGACAATGGAGGAGTCTAGAAGGCCAGGGCATCAGTCAGGGCACAGCTGAACCTAACATCACCATCAATCGGCGAGAAAGATGGACAGTCATGGGTTGTTTCATTCAAACAGAAAAACAAACAAACAAGACTACACATTGCTCAGCTCACCGGGGAATTCACCAAGGCAGACTACATTCTGGGTCACAAAACATATCTTAACAAGTTTAAAAGAATAAAAGTCACATGATATCTGCTCTGAGAGTGGAATTAAACTAGAATTTAATTGTCTAAACTGATGACATCATCATTCTGTGGTGTGGTTAAGGGGAAGAGTTTTATTGATAAGACAGCAAGAACAGCCAGAAGCCTCTGGGAGCGTCTATAGCAGAGAGAGAGTGAAAGACTGAACATGGCCATCAGACTGGACGTGGTCATCAGACTGGATGTGGCCACCAGACTGGGCATGTCCAGGACTATCTGTGAGAGAGGGGAGAACAGCAAGGGAGAGAGAACGGAGAAAAGATAGTGAGAGAAACAGGAGAGAAGGAAGGGAGGGCAGGGAGGGAGACAGAGAGAGTGTGTTGGAAATAGCAGGGTTATAAGGAGAATGAGGAGCTGCAGGAGGGAAGCCTGTGAGCTGGGGGAGTTTAGGGTAGATAGAGAGTAGGGTAGATAGACACACATGGGCTTTGACAAGCCTAACAGGTACTCGTGGTAGTGAAGGAGCCTGGAGCCCAGCCTGTGCTTTAGAATGCTACCAGGCATGGCAGATAAGCAATTTGTCCCTTCTTCCAATGACTCCATTCAATAGAGAGGAACCAGCTTCATAAGTTCCTGAGGGATGCTGGCTTTTACCTAATGACCAGGAGTCCTCCTGTCGTCTGGGCTGTACCCAGTTCTGGATATCTGAACTGCCTTTTGGAGTCTGGGGGAATTGAGGCTCCTTTGTACCTGACATTAATAATAAGGTGGGTGTGTTTTAGATTTTCATTGCTGTTATAACATGGACTAAAACCAACCTGGGGAAGGAAAGGGTTTATTTTGCTTACATTTCCCCATCACAGCCCAGCATCCCTGGAGGAAGTCAGGGCAGGAGCATGGAAGCAGGAACTGAAGCAGAGGCCACGAAAGAAGGCTGCTTCCTGGCTTTCTCTGCATGTGTTGCTTAGCCTGTCTTTTTACGTAACCAAGAACTACTTGTCAAGGGGTGGCACCATCCACAGTGGGCTGGGCCCTCTCATATCAACCATTAATCAAGAAACCATCTCACAAGAATAGTCCATAGCTGAAGGAGGCGGTTTCTCAGCTGAGAGTCCCTCTTCCCAGGGATGCCCATGCTTGTGTCAAGTTGACGAAGACTAACCAGCACAATGGCGCTGTGGTTTGGGTGGGAGGGTGCTTATCTAGCGTGTGGGAGACCATGGGTTCCATGCCTCAGCAGGGAGAAAGAGAAAAGGAGGGGGCTAGAATAAATCAATAACGAAAAGAGCTAGAAATTGCAAAATCTTTGAAATATTCAATAACACACTTTCAAACAGTACACGAGCCAAAGCAGAAACAGCATGATGATTTTAAGACTACATGAAAATAAAAATGTAACTTATCAGAATGTGGGGATGAAACAAAGGCAAGAGAGGGAAGTTTACAGAATTAGAGGAGAAGAAAGATGAGGGCTGGTGAGGCGGCTCCGTTGGTAAAGTGCTCACGTGTGAGCATGAAGGCCTGAGCATGGGTCCCCAGCACCTACGCGGAGAAGCTGGGCAGCCTACAGCTATAGCTGTGCACAATGAGGACAGAGGCAACTGGGTCCTGGGCTCACTGGCCGGTCAGTCAAGCCAGTTGGTGAGCTCTAGGTTCAGGAAGAGACTCTGTCTCACAAACCATGGTAGAGAATTCCTGAGGAAGATGCTCAACACTGACTTCTGGCCACACTGACCACATGCACCTGACAAAAATGCACCTACAGTATAGTACACTACAGTACAGTGTACTACACCAACACAGTACACTACACTACACCAACACAGTACACTACACTACACCAACACAGTACACTACACTACACCAACACAGTACACTACACTACACCAACACAGTACACTACACTACACCAACACAGTACACTATACTACACCAACACAGTACACTACACTACACTACCACAGTACACTACACTACACTACCACAGTACACTACACTACACTACCACAGTACACTACACTACACTACCACAGTACACTACACTACACTACCACAGTACACTACACTACACTACCACAGTACACTACACTACACTACCACAGTACACTACACTACATACCACAGTACACTACACTACATACCACAGTACACTACACTACACTACCACAGTACACTACACTACACTACCACAGTACGCTACACTACACTGCCACAGTACACTACACTACACTACCACAGTACACTACACTACACTACCACAGTACGCTACGCTACACTGCCACAGTACGCTACACTACACTGCCACAGTACGCTACACTACACTGCGACAATACACTACATGGACACAGTATAGTACACTAACACACTACACACACACACACACAGAGTGAATTTTCATCCATAACCAGGCCATTCATCTCAGCACTTGGAAGTCAAAGCCAGCCTGGAATCTGTAAAGAGATTCTGTCATAAAGGAAGGAAGGAAGGAAGGAAGGAAGGAAGGAAGGAAGGAGAGAAGGAGGGAGGAAGGAAGCGAAGGAGGGAGGGAGGGAGGGAGAGAGAGAGAGAAAAAGAACGGAGGGACAAGAAGGAAGAGCTAAATAGTCACCAAGCATCCATCTTAGAAAACTGGAAAAGGAAAGGAAATACAGAATAAACATAAGAAAACAGAGGCGATTAGATGAGAATATCTGTGACAAAGAAAACAGGAAATCAATATAGAACCAAAGGCTCGTTCTTTGAAAGGGATCAGGGTTAGCAGTAACTGTTGTCCAGGATAACTAAGGAAAAGAGCAAACATTACTGATACTAGAAACAAAGCGAGAACGCTACCACACATGCAATGGCAATAAGAAGACAGAGAAAATCATGAACTCATTGCCCACTGACTGACATGGGTAACCTTAGGTTAAAATGGACCAAGAAGCAGACACCGTGAAGATAGGCTCTACAGAAGCAATGGAATCAGTGGTTAAAAACAGGAGCTCCGTGCTTAGAGGGGCTCACTGCTGAACTCTGTCGAATGTTTGTAGAAGAAATTATATAAGTTCTTTAAAATCTCCTTCAGAGACAGAAGCAGAGGCAGTATTAATACCTCCCATGAAGACAAATAGTAATTCACTAAGAAAATATTACCAAATATAGTCCAATAATGTATAAAAAGAATTATATACCACAACCAAGTGAAAGACACCCCAGGGTATATAAGGCAGTCCACTATTTGAAAATCCATTAGTGTAATGCATCACATCAACAGGAAACTGAGAGGAAATCACATTATCGTATCAGTTAGAAAAAGTGTTTGAGGGGGAGGGGATGGGAGCTTATGGACAGGGAAAGGGAATAACATTTGAAATGTAAGTAAAGAAATATATCTAATAAAATTTTTTTTCAAAAAAAAGAATTCTAATTAATAACTAAAAATATTATTCCTTTTTATAGTATATGTTCAGAAGTATTTGGTTTATAATTAAAATTACAATGTGTTAAAATAAGAAATGCATTTTTTAACCAATGGGAATAATTTAGAAATAAGGTGTCACTCTCATTCAATATGATATTAATTGCTTCTCTGAAAATATATAGAAGTAATTATCTTCCTTAAATGACTAAATTATGAAGATAAATAATAAATTGAAAATTAGTAAAAAAAAATTTTGATAAAACTAATGCACATTCACGTAAAAGAAAAAATTTCTGCCCATCAGCTATGACCAGAGGGGACGTTCTCGGCTTTGTTAAGGACAGTTACAGAAAACCTGGCAACATGGCAATTACTGATGAGAAACTTAAAGTTTTACTACTTCCCTTTTTTCAGCACCATGCTGAATATCCTATCTAAGTAAGACAAGAGAAGGAAATGAGTATTAAATTTGAAGGAATAGATAAAGACCCTTTGTTCACAGATCACACATGGCTGTCTTGTAGAAAATCAGAAACAGACTTCAGGACCGAGTGAGCACCGACAGTGTGCAGGTCTACACTGGACAAGCGGGTAGAAGATACACAACGCTCTCATAAGGAATAGTGAGGAGACACTGTCCTGGTCGTAATGCTGAAACAGTGCCAGAGCCTGCTTAGTCCCAAGGAGAGCTCCAATGTCTGGATCACACAGTGGACGACATCACGTTAACACATAGGTGGAAGAAGAGAGCACGTGATGAGGAAGGAAGCCGGGCAGGGTGAGGAGTCAGGCCTGCTCTCTTCTAACTCATTTCCCCCAGGTGGCATCACTCTTTCTGATGGCAGTGCCTCCAATGGCCAGGTCACCTTTCACTAGGTCCTGCCTTCTTGAAGATTCTGCCACTTCTTATGTCACAAGACGAACCATATCCAAACTACAGCAGAGTTATATTCCATACGCATGGACAAGAAGAGTCAATATTGGCAAGATGTCAGTTCCTCATGACTTACCAACAGATTCAGCGCAACTCAATCAAGATGCCAGGAAGTTATTTTTACAGATACTGAGAAACTAAATGGATACTGAGACGGAGAGACGCAAAAGACTCTTGGCATCTTTAAGGATTACTAGAGACTGGGGTGCAGTTCAGTAGTAGGGTGCTCGACTAGAATTCAGGAGGCTCTGGGTTCAATGCCAACCCCGCTCCACAAATAAGAGGGGAGAGGAAGGAGGAGGAAGAGAAAGAGAGACTTATTACACAGAATAATCAAGACAGTGTGAAATGTGTGTGTGTGTGTGTGTGTGTGTGTGTGTGTGTGTGTGTGTGTGTGTGTGTGTGTGTGTAGTGGGGGGAGTAAAAAAAAAATATATCAACAGATCAGAATACAGACTACGAGAAACAGTCCCACATAGGTATCAACAGACCTTTGCCAAGGAGCAAGAGGCATTGAGATGACACAAAGAAACTCTTTCCAATAACTAGGCTAGAACAACCGTACATTCAGACGTGGGAAATAATCACGAGATGAACTAAAAGTGGTTACAGACAAATGTAAAATGCGTAACTGTAAAGTCCCTAGATTAAGAAGCGACTTAAAATACAACAGCACAGCCACAACCTAGGACAGAAATAACCGATGAGCTGGGTTTTCCTAAAATTTAAAACTTTTAGCCAGGCATGGTGATACACATCTGCGACTTTAATACATGGGCAGGAGAATCATGAACCCAAGGCCTGTGCTTGTTTTTATGTGACTGTCTTAAGCAAAATGAAAAGACAATGAGAAAATACTTCCAAAAGGCTCAAGTGAGAAAGGGTTTTCCTAAAAAGCATACAGGGAAAACTTACAACTGAGCAGTAAGAACACGGCAACCCAACTGATAAGGTCTGGCAACCTTCTTTCCAGTCTTCTATGTAGAAGGTAGAGAAGAAAATTGGCTTGAGTTGTGGGGTTCCAGGACAGACTGGGCATCGCAGTGGGACATACCCACCCCTCTTTTTTTCAGAAGGGTGAAACACAGAGAACCTAACATTTGATGCTGTTCAGGACGTATCCGTGGAAAGGTTATACAGCTGATACAGCTCAGCCCATTCTGTTCTGTATAACAAAATACCATAGACTGGACTCTTAAAACAACATGAAATTGTGCTCATGAAGTAGCACGTATACTAAAAATTGGAACAATTCAGTGAAGATTAGTCTGGCCCCATACAAGGATGGCGTGCAAATCTGCAAAGTAGATCCACGTATTTAAATGGAAAAAAAAAAAGCATTCCTCACAGTTTTTTTTTTTGTTTTGTTTTGTTTTTTGTTTTTTGGTTCTTTTTTTCGGAGCTGGGGACCGAACCCAGGGCCTTGCGCTTCCTAGGTAAGCGCTCTACCACTGAGCAAAATCCCCAGCCCCTATTCCTCACAGTTTTAAAGGGCAGGGAAGCCAAGGACCAAGGCAATGGCAGCTTTACTATCTGGTGAGGATCTAATACCTGACTCCAAGGTGCAATGAAAACCCATGGAAGATGGGAACAGGGGCACATTTCCTCCACAAGCTCTCTTACAAGAGTTCCTAATCCCACTCACAAAAGCACAACCTTCATGACCCAGTCATTTCCCTAAGCCAAACCCGACCCCCAATATTGTTGCATTAGGGTGAAATTTCAACGAGGCCTAAATATTTAAATCACAGCAGCTGGTCAACAAGTCTAAAAAGGAACAGTCAACGTCACATGATATTGGAGAATTGCTAGGAAGTGACAAAATACCATGACACACCTATGAGGGTAGCCGAAATCCCAAACACTGATAATACTAAATGCTCCAAGGATGTGGACCACCAGGAACCATCATCCACTGCTGGCAAAAATGTAGCTAAATCTGAAATGCTTTCAGCAGAGTTTTCTTCCCAGTAGCGACCCAAATGAACGGAAAACCATCCACATGGAAACCTGAGTGTGGATGTTTATTGAAGTTCTGTAGGCTTAATGTTATCGTTCACTGTGTAAAGATTATCCTGATCGCTGGTCTCTATGCCCTCATACCTGACTGTAAAACATTGCTCCCCGATTATTCCATAATTGGTCAATAAAGAAGTTTATTACTCAATGACTGAACAGGGGCGAGACTGGACTTCCAACCAGGGAGAGCAAAGACAGGGGGCTGGGGGAGGGGAGGAAGAGAATAGGGATTTACCACAGGGAGACCAACTATCTGCCAAAAGCAACTTAGTAAAGAAGAGGTTTATTCTGGTCATGGAGGGAGATATGGTTCATTACAGCAGGGGAGACACAGCTAAGGGTGGGTCTCCCCTCCTCAGTTGGATTCTCACGACATACCTTAACATGAACACCAAGCGGTTTGTCTTCAAAGCTCCTCTGCATCCCTTCAAGTTGACGACAGACATTAATCATCACACAGTATGGGTGGGAGCATGAGAACGCTGCAGGTTTTGCTCCCATTTCTTTCTTTCTCAGTTTTGCTGAGAAAATGAATGCTAATGCTCAGATGATGACTGTCCCCCAGAGCCCATGTGTGAAAGGTTTGTTCACACTTAGGTGATGCATTTGGGAAATGGAACCTTAGGAAGGCAGGGTCTAGGAAGTAGCCTTTAGCCCTCTCTAGAGGACGGAACCTATGTCTGGTATCGATAACTGAGCCAAAACTTGTAGTTGGCTAGGACACAGACCCTAATGGAAAACCTGGTACTCTAATTCCGCTAGGTGGAATAGCAATAAATTGCCCCCTGAGTTCTTATCTTTCTATCCATAGATTACTACATCTCCCAATCTTTATCAGAGACGCTGCCTTTTGCAGTAGATGATCAATACAGAGACCCATAACAACTCAACACGCAGAGACTAATCGTGTGGGATGCTTAGCTCTCAATAAGACATCTACATCACACTGCCCCCCTCACACAGGCTCAGAAACCATAAGAGAAGAGGGTGGAAAGGGTAAAAGAGTCAGAGAGAATAATGTCTGTGGCAGGACAGGTCGATGCATGCAGCCATGCACATGAACTCACAGCGGCTGGGGAATGCATGCTCCAGACTGTCACAAGCCCGAGCCTGCCAAAGTCCCACCATGCACATGCCTCACCCCTATACGGAGATTCTGGCACTTGATGGCTGTTGGAAGAATATGGTATGTATGCTTTCTTTGGGGTAACGGGTGGGCCATCGGATGATCTAACACCCACATACATTCAGGCAGCACTAGGGGGGCTGAGTGAGTGGGGGTAGGGGCTAAGAAAACAAAGTCAATACTGTGAACACATGTATGAAATTATCATAGAATAGATAAATAAAATCAAGTGTAAAATTGAAAAAAAAAAAGACGTGAGGGGGTGTATAAAATGCCTTTTTGGTATGAAGGGCAACCTGCTAAAGGAATATTGTAATGTGTTAATTACAGCCAGAAGATGCTACCGCAGAGAATCGTCCCATTTTACCTGAGGCAGTCGAGCCTGTGGAACCTGTAATAGTTCCCTCTCCCATTATCACCAGAAGTTAAAGAAATCTTCAAGAGGAATAACATCGTGCTTTCATAGTTTAATTTTTTTTTAAGTTTAAAAATGCAGAATTCTGGAGGTTTTTTTTTTCCCCTTCTTTGACTGGCAAATTAGTAGGATGGGTCTCGGTGAACTGTTTTTAGGAGCCCTTTGTACCTGGGCCGCAGCCGCAAAGCGGGGTCTAGTCCCAGTTCTGGAAGACAATCCTTGTGGGGGAATGGCTCCCACCCTGACTTCCGGCTTGGGGGCGGGGGCGGGGGCGGTGTTATTTTTGTTTTCTGAGGAACCATACTGTTTAAAATTAGAACGTACGGTGTGGTGACGCTGGCAAGTGACCAAGTCAATTACAAAAGGTGTAAAACACAAAAGCAGAGGTGCAGACATGCCGCAAACACGCTTGTGAGGATTTACTTCCGCCGCCGCCACTCGGTCTCTCGGGCAAATGCTGATTTTGTGTGTGCGCTCGAGTAAAGCTTTGTCCATGAAATAAACGGCAAGAGTGGAGTTGACGCAACTGGTGGATTAAAAATAGGGGATTTCTGGCCATGTTTACA
Organism: Rattus norvegicus; assembly: GCF_021556685.1. Lineage (NCBI taxonomy): Eukaryota > Metazoa > Chordata > Mammalia > Rodentia > Muridae > Rattus > Rattus norvegicus. Next base: position 148,125,440 of record NC_141534.1, read on the forward strand.
CTTTAGATAAACAATGAATATCTTGCTACACTTCTTACTGGGATATAGTTTGGACTCACCCTTGTGAGGTAGAGGCTCTGGTGGCTTTTGGGAACTGGTCAGCATCTATTGTAACGCCATCGCATCTTCACTGGCTGTCCTGGAAACACTGGTCTTCTTTCTGGCTATGAAGCTGCCTGTCGTGGACACTCCGGGTTTACACACTGTTTATAGTGTAAAGCGTATTTCATTGGAAAACCGTTGTATGCTGCTAGAGCTCACGGAGGAGCTGGTCCTGGCCCCGTGTCCTCTCCCCAGCCTCTGCTTTTCAGATCCAGGAGTATTTGTCCTCCAAGGCTCCTTGTCTGGGGACAGGTGCCAAACTCCCAATTCTGTGGCGATGCAGGTGAGGGTAAGGGGACAGAACAGTAAGAGCTCTGTGTCCTTGAGAATAGCTGGAGGCCAAGTGCTTCCTTCCATCAGATGTGCCTATTGTTTATCCCGAGATACAATGGCTGCAGTGGGGAAGTGTGGCCAGGTAATCTCGCTCATTCATGGAGAGAAAGCTCAGTGGGGGACTTAGCAGACTGCCTCAACTTCCCTGTTGGTTTCTTCTAGATGTTTAAGAGCCCTCAACTTGGTGATGTTGTCTCTGTCTGCTGCTGTTCAGTCTTTACTTGGAAGCCCTACACTAGGGACACTTTCACAGGGACTCCATCAGGAACTCTAGCTGTCTGCCTTTGTGGGGCTTCCCCAGGGCATTTCTTCTGGAAGTTTTGAACACCTAATTAGATGGTTTTATCCTTCCTTCCTATCTATCTCTATCTATCTATCTGTCTGTCTATCTATCTATCTATCTATCTATCTATCTATCATTATTTATTATTTTCCATGATTAATAAACTCTCTCATTCAAAATCAAAGTATGATTATAGAGCACTGTCTGAATTATACAGAAGAAATGGGACCATAGGTCATGTAGTTCTTTGATTTGTTCCCCCACTCAGCATAGCTCATCAATAATACAGCATGTATTAGTACTTTAAGGTGTGTGAGTGTATGTGTGTGTGTGTGTGTGTATGTATGTATGTGTGTGTATGTGTGTATATGTGTGTGTATGTCTGTATGTGTATGTGTATGTGTGTGTGCACGTGTATGTGTGTATGTATGTGTGTATGTGTGTATATGTGTGTGTATGTCTGTATGTGTATGTATATGTGTGTATATGTGTATGTGTGTGTGTGCACATGTATGTGTGTGTATGTATGTGTGTATGCATGTGTATGTGTATGCGTATGTGCGTGTATGTGTGTATGTGTGTATGTATGTATGTGTATGTGTGTGTATGTATGTGTGCATGTGTGTGTGCATGTGTGTGTATGTGTGTGCATGTGTGTGCATGTGTGTGTGTATGTATGTATGTGCGTGTGTGTGTTTGTGTGTGTGTGTGTGTGTGTGCATATATGTGTACAGGTGCCCATACATGTCAGAGACACTGGAGTCCCTGAGCTGAAGTGACAGATGGTTTGTGAGCCCCTGGACATGGGAGCTGGGAACTGAACTTGTGACCTCTACAAAGCCATAGGCTGCACCTTAACTTCTGAGCCCTCTCTGCAGCCCAAATCCTTCGCTCTTTGTATGGGTGAGTAGTATTCATTGTGTGGGCATACTATATTTTGTTTATCCCTTCTTCAGCTGACACATACTTGGGCTGTTATAATTAGTGATGCTATGAATATTCATGTACAAGGTTTATATAGGCAAATGCATTCTTGGCTCCTGGATATATAGCTAGGGGTGGAAGCTGTGGGCGACTTAAAGTAACTCTGTGCCTTTCTGTGGCGCCAAAGCAGCTGCACCATTTTGTCTTCCCACCGGCAATGTATCGGGCTCCAATTCATCCACCTTCTTGTCAACACTTGTTACTGTCTGTCTTTTAGAGTCAGCCCTCCTTCTGTGTGGGGGTGAGGAAAGGATGCTTAGCACACCTCTGAGGGACGTCATGTGCCTATGTGAAGACAATCTGAGCCAGGCCAGGCAGCTACTGTGCATATATTTTGTCTCCCCACTGTCACTCCTGGGCAGCTCCTGTGTGAGGAGCGAGTTCACCTCACCCTGGGCTGCTCACTGCAAGGTCTCTTATTAACACGAGAAAAAGAAAATTAACACCTTGGAAGATATCAAAAACGTAGAGAACGGGGTTAGAGAGGAAAGTTAGAAATCAGTGAAATAAAAGATTTGTGTGCAGTGTAACTTGGGAGGTATGCTTGCAGGTGCACACAGGCCAGATTTCAACACTAGGAAGATGCACCCTTCTAGGATCTCCACTCTCTGCATGAGGGTCCCAAGTCCCGGTGGAGAAGTGACCATAAATGCCCAGTGTCTGCCTGAGAGGCTCCATCCAGCAGCCAATGGAAAGAGATGCAGACAGCAAAACATTAGATGGAACTCGGGGAGTCTATGGAAGGACTGGGGGACAATGGGGGCCCAGAGAGGACAGAGACTCCATAGGAAGGCCTGGACCCTTGTGGACTCCCAGAGACTGAGTCACCAAGCAAAGAGCAAGCACAGGCTGGACCCAGGCCCCTGCACATATGTAGCAGACAAGCAGCTTGGTCTTCATGTGGGGGCTGTCCCTGAGCCTGTTGCCTACCTGCCTGTGGATCCTGCACCCCTAAATGGACCCCTAAGTGGGGCCCTGTCCCTTGGTAGGAGAGGAGGTGCCTAGTCTTGCAGCGACTTGATGTGCAGCTTGATGTGCAGGGAGGAAGGGATTGTTGGGGGGGGGGGGGTGATACCTAGAAGGGGATCCCTCTTCTCAAAGGAGAAGGAAGGGAGGAATGGGGGGAAGATCTGTGTGAGGAGGGTACTGGGAGGAGAGGTGGGGATGATGTTGGGATGTAAAGTGAATAAATACATTTTTTTAAAAAAAGCTCCAATCTCTACTTTTCTTACTTTAAATCTGAGTTACTTTCAAGAAGGCCTAAGCTGTGTGGAAATGCAAGCTTAAGATTCTTCTGGAACTTCCCCAGTGCAGGTGGGACCTCTCATGTGACTCCTCGTGTCGCCCATGACAACGGCCTTCTCCAGCCCTCATCTCCCACACCTTGCTTCTGTTATTTTATCCCAACAGCAATGCTCTCAGCTCATCGTCCTTAAAGCAACAGAAAACAGGGCTCAGGAGGGAACTGCCAGGTATGCCCAGAACAGTCAATGTCCCCCACTTCCTACAGGGCAGAGTCTCTGTGAGCTCCTCCTAGTGTCATATCTTCACAGGCTGTTTGTCCAAAACTGTGCGTTTAAGCCCATGGGAAACATAAGTCCAGAAATGGCAAGTGGTCCATTTCTAATCCGGACCCACAGAATGGAAAACGTAGACACAAAAAAGTGATTTATGTACCCAAGTTCAAAGCAGTACTCTGCACCATAGCCAAGAGGTGGATAGGACCCACATGGGTCCTCAAGATGAACGGATTAAAAAACCAACATGGTGTACAAATTCCTTATAAAGGAACCTTTGCTACATTCCATTAACACAGGCCAGACTTAAAAAGAAGTGTCAAGTGAAGCAAACCAGCCATGAAAGGGTTTATATTATGAGTCCACGTATCTGAGTCAAATTCCAAACTCACAGAGACAGGAAGAACAGCGGTTACTGGCCGGGTCTGGTGGGGTAAGTGCTTAACAGGGAGGCATCCAGCTTCTCCTTGAGATGCAGTTCTGGGATGGAGGCTGGAGATAGCCACGCTGGGAAGGTATTTAATGCCACTGACGGGGACAGAAAATGACTACACAGTAACTGTACACTGCATGTACTTATTAGAACAAAGTGCTGGTTGGTTGTTGACTCCTGGCAAGGCTGGGGGTGGGGTGAGTCCTCAGGACAAGGAAGGGGAGGAAGAGTGACCTTGAACCGCTCATTATGGCGAGCAAGACAGTCAGCAGCCAAAATTAGGTGAGCGAGAAGAGCACAGAACAATGCGAGTGCATTCTGGGAAGTCAGGGAAGCCCCGAGTTTGAGAGGGGATGGGTAATAGGACTCAGGAGAGCCAGGAGGGTAAGGACTGGACAGTTCCCATGAAACAGAACTCTCTGTCTCTTTACAGAGCATAGCATCTGCTCCGGCTCTCAGGAAGTGGTGCGGCTGCGTGGAACGCTTGCCTGGCACACACAAGCCATGGCGTTCCGTTCCCCAAACTGAAAAAAAAAATTACACCTCGGGGGAAAAGAAATGTGAGGTAAGATAATGAGGTCCTTTTTAGCATCAAATTGCAGAAGTTGAGAAGGAACAGAATTCTCAGACATCCCGGAGCTTGGTAGCTGGAGTCGCACAGTGGCGTGAATATGCCCGGCACTCTGAACTGTACCCTCGACGCCAAAGTGGTTCCATGTTGGAGACATTTTACCACAATTAAAGAAAAAGTTAGAAAACTCTGCTGTGTGCTCATCTTTCGCCACTGTTGATCAGGGCGATGTGACAGATCTCTGTAGCCATCTGTTCACTGTCAAATGTCCAAAGCCTTAAAGCTGCGTGCTCCTGAACCCCGCAACCTTACCTCTGAGAATCTGTTTAATGGCAATGAAAAAAGGATTCCGCGGGGGTCATCTGCAAAATGAGTATCACCAGCGAGCTGCTTATTACAAACAAAAATGGAGGCCAGAGAGATGGCTTAGCAGGTAAGAGCCTTTACTCCTCAGGCAGAAGGCTGCAGTTCAGTTCCTAGCACACACATTACCTGCAACTGCAGCTCCAGGGGCATACAAAACACAAGTGTGAGTGCACACCCCAACACACGAGCACGCAAAACTGAAAACAATAAACGTAAATCTTTTAAAACAAAAATAAGTGAAAATGAACCCAAAGTAACAAAGCGCCCAGGGCAATGGCTGAAGCTCTTGCTCACGGAAACAAAGTCCGTCTTCTAAAATGCTGATGGATACCGAGTATCCCCTCATGGAGACTTTCTTTTCACCTTCACCCACCGCGGGCTTCTTCAGTTTAGTTTTTAGGGGTTTTGTTTGCTTGCTTGCTTGTTTGTAAAGGCAAAGTCTCAGAAGCTCAGGCTGGTCTTGAACTCAATATATAACAGAAGTTGTTCTTGGCTTCTGATCCGTCTGCCTCCACCTCCTAGTCCTGAGGCTGCAGGCTTATGCCCCCGCCCCAGCCTGTTACGAAACAAGGTGGCCACGGACCACTGCTGAGTCTAACCGGCTGCACCCTTCTCTGCCCCTTCCTCTTGGTGTGTGTTGTGCGTGTGTGTGTAAGCCTATGTGTTTGCCTATTTGGGGACCCGTGTGGACACACATGCATATGTGTGTCTTCGTGTAGAGGCCCGAGGTTGACATTAGGTATCTTCCTTGATGGCTCTCATTTTGTTTTATTTCATTGTGACGAGGTCTCTCAATTGGACTCAGAGATCACTAGTATCCTGCTAGCCATCTTGCCCTGTTTGTCTCAAAATGTCAGGATTATAGGCAATGGGCATGCCTGCTCAGTTTTTATGAGGGCTGTGGGGATCTGAACTCTGGTCCTCGTACTTGCATAGCAAGTGCTTTATTTATCCACTGAGACTGAGCCATCTCCCCAGGCCTTTGGACTTTCTTCTACCAAACACAACACACACACACACACACACACACACCCCAAACCAGAGCTCCAGAATTCCAACAATAACCAATCAACACTAGGACTGAGATGACAGTGAAAAGGGCAGGTTACAAAATAGCATCGCTCTACTCCAAACCTCATAAACACACTTACTCGTGTATAAACACACACTTAGGCTACAACTGTAAATGGAATGAGACAGCAAAAGCCTTTGCTTGAGAACCCAGGCTTCTTAACAACTGTCCATGTGAGCACCTGTGTGCCTCAGGAGTCCCCCTGAATGCTGTAGACCTGGGGTTCTCCCTGAGAACAATCAAGAATCGGTTTGCTGAGCACACACAAGATCCAGACAAGGAGCTTTGATGGATGTAAAAACTGCCCAGCAGGGGTTGGGGATTTAGCTCAGTGGTAGAGCGCTTGAGCGCAAGGCCCTGGGTTCGGTCCCAGCTCTGAAAAAAAGAAAAAGGAAGAAAAAAAAAAAACCTGCCCAGCAAGAGCAGCACACCTCGTGGTTCCCAAGCTAGAGAGCAGGTCCAGAACCACCTGGACCAAACGGAACAGGTGTGAGCACAAACACGAGTGGCAGAGGGAAATACTCCAAAGAAGTGTAGAAGGAGGAGCCGGACAGGGGCTTGGACCCAAGGAGCCGAGTCCCCAAGCATCTAGGTGCTGTACTTAGTAGGTCCAAACTATGCATCACCCTGGAGAGACCAGGGCCTGTGTGTTTAGTTCTCATCTGGCTTAGTTTCTAGCTCACAGTGAACGTACTGGTTTCTAACCTACTGACCGAGAAGTACCTGTTTATCACCCGCCCTTTCCCTGGGTTCCATTACTGAAAGTTTTTGGCCTTGTAGGCAATATTTTTTTTTTTTTTTTTTGAGCTGGGGACCGAACCCAGGGCCTTGTGCTTCCTAGGCAAGCGCTCTACCACTGAGCTAAATCCCCAACCCCTTCTAGGCAATATTTATAAAAGAGAATTTGTTTTCGCATTTATTGGTCCGAGTCACACGTGACTGTCAAACAGCTTGCTGATCTGTAGGAATCCAGCAAGGTGGCCTCAAGAATGCAGGTGTGCTGGTTTTCAGCTCAAGCCACCTGGAAGCCTGGCAGCTGCCCTTTGTCTGCAGAAAGAATGCAGTCCTGTGGGCACCTATCTATCCCCTGTGCCAGGTTCCTGGGTGAGGGCTGCTGGGGCAGCCAGCCTTGCCTTCACACCCGAGGACACAGCTCAGGACACTAAAGGCATCTGCAGCCTGAGCTCTAGTGTATACACAAGGCAGTGATGCGCTGGGAACTGAGTATTCCAGGAGACGGAAGCACTGAGGGAAAGGAAGGAGGCCTACAGTAGAAACAAACTGTTCTAAAGCTACGGCAAGTTTACTGTGATATGGAGGTGGACGCCCCTCAACAGCCCTCTATTTGCTATAGCCCCAAGCACATAGTAGGTCCAAAATAACGCCGAGCTAACAATATGGACAGGCACAGTGGTGCATTCCTTCAAGCCCAGCAACTTGGGAGGCTGAGGCAGGAGGACTACCATGAGTTCAAGACCCCAACCCAAACAAAGCCTAATTATTTGGCTTTAACATAATGTGGAAGTTACATTGCATGTGCCCAGGAAGGGAAGATTCTGTTGCTCTATTACTTCCCCTATTGTCAAGGCCCGAAGTATAACCAGTCCCATCTTGTCTACAAGGACAAGCTATGGTGGCCTCCAACCAGATGTCCTTCCTGCTGGGGCAGGACAGGAGGTGCACAGGTGTAGAAGGATCCCAGGTAGATGCTGCTCTAAGGGCAGTACAAAGCTACAGGTGCCACTATGCTCACACCCCCCTCCAGCTGGGGCCTGAATTCCCTCTTCTACCCAAACATTAGAACCTAACTTAGCAGATAGGTCTTGGTCATCTGCTGCGCACTAGTTTTCCAAATTTTTGTCTGTGGAATTTCCTTGCCATTCCACAGCTTTAAACATTAACTCTACATGACAACGCCTGGATATATATCCCCAACTCACGTGTCTCTCCTGAACCCCATGTGTGCACCTCATTTCCTTGCACCATGTGGTCTGTCGCTACAGAAGCATCCTGGGCATCTCACATCTAGCATAGAGCAGAAACACCGCTCTGTGACTGTCCTCTCCAGCAGCCCAGGGCCTCGGTCTCCTTCTCAGTTGCTGCCCATGGCTCACCGACGTGCTAAAACTGCAAACGGCTACACGGTGCAGACTGTGCTATTGTGCCGGTCAACTACCTGGCAAGAAACAGATATCTGGAAGGGGTTCTGAGGAAAAGGTTAAGTGGCTTTGTAGAAAGATGCCAGTTGGGTTGGCAGTGGCCTGAGGGGGCAGGGCAGGACCAAGACAGTGGGCTCACAAAGGGCTTGTACTGTGGACGATCTTGTCAACTTGCCTAGGTGCTTTACAAATATTTTCCATGTGTCCACGACACCAGAAGGTTGGGAAACACTGACTACATTACAATGGCCTCTCTGTTTCTAGTTCTCTGTTGGCAGATAAACAACCTTGAGTTTCTCCCCTTCCTACCTCTAAGGCAGCATGTATGTTCCACCCAACATCCTCCTTGGCCCAGGGGCCCTCGTTGGCAAAGTCCCTATAGGCTGCTTGTTAATACAGGGCCAGGGACAGGCTGGTCTACTGGCCAGATGCCTAGCACAAATGGCTCTCCCCACTAAAGGGACCAGTCATTGGATGCCAATCAACCGCCTCCTTTCAGACCTCACCTGGCACCCGTGCAGTTGGAGCCCCTCCCACCACCTGTAATTATACATTATGAACGTAACAATTCAATTCTCCTACGGTTCCAACAAAGAAGTGTCAGTATCAAACTGAACTCAAAATCCTGCTTTATCTACAAAAGGTCAAGCCAATATTAACTGTAAAGTCAGGAAGAGGCAAGTCAGTTAACAAACACAATTGAGCATTATGTAACCATTTTCAAAAGAGAACATCACTGGACTAGTTAAATACCGCTCCCTGTAAATCAGTGGTTCTCAACCTTCCTAATGTTAATACAGTTCCTCATGTTGTGGTGATCCCCAACCATAAAATTATCTTTGTTGCCACTTTAAATAAAACTGTAATTTTGCTCGTTATGAATCATAATATAAGAATCCGAGATGCAGGATATCTGATACACAACCCCTTGGTTGAGAACCGCTGCTCTCTCTACCGGGGAGAATCTTTCCCACTCCTTCCAGTTTCTGGAACTAGCTCATTGGCTCATGGCCTTTTCAATCATCTTCAACACCTGCCACAAAGTATCTCCAATTTTTTCTCTGCAAAGATCCTCCCTCCCCTGCAATCTTCTGTCTGTGTACCTGAAACTTTCCCTTACTCTCTCTCTGGTCCCACACTCATGACTGACCTGGGCCTGGAAATTTGGGAGAATCTCCATGTACAATTCTTCATTCACCCGCCTCTGCAAAGATTTTTTACCACACGAGATTGGCTTCTAGGTTGCAGAGACTGCAGACTGTTATCTCTGAGGGATACTCTTCAGTCTGCCACGACAGTTATAAAATCTTTGGGCTGAGAGTGTAGCTCAGGCGGTAGGTGCTTGCCTAGAATGCATGAGGATGTGGGTTCAATCCCCAGCACCGCATACAGTGCGGAGTCTCGTGCCTGTAATCTCCACACTGCAAGCCCAGAGGCCAGGACTGGGAGGACAGCTCAACGGTGAAGTGCTTGCTCCACACATGTGAGAACTTGGGTCCAGATCTCTAGAACCCTCAAGCCAAACATGATAGCACACACCCAGAGGACTTCTTCACCCAGAGAGGAGGCAGAGACTCCTGGGAAGCTCAAAGGCCAGTTAGCCTGGCACACAATGGCAAAATGACAAGCGATATTATCTCTCCTAAGGTGGGAGATGAAGACCAACATCCCAGGTTGTCCTCCGACCTCCACGTTCAAGCTCTGACATACACAGAGCTATAATCACAAGAAACACATGTGCACACATACAAGGATTAAAACAATAGCTAATCGTAATCATAGTAATTCCTTCAACAGGTTAGAGCCTTTCTTTCTCTCTGGAACCATTAGCCGGCCTTCCCTGACTCTTCATGCACCCATCTTATCTGAGGTAAGGCTTCCATATTGACTCCTCCTTCTCTTCCTGACTCCCCAGGGTTGGATATCTGTGCAGATGGACGAAGGCTATCGTAGCATGCCACCCTACACTTCCAGCCTGGGCTGACTCAGTGATGCCTGCTTGTCTCCACTCCCTCTGATAAGCACAGCGTTCCTAGAACCTCCATCTCCCACTCTGAGCTCTCTGATGGGTGGGCGAAGCCGAGAGCCCGTAGGGGATCTGCAGGCTGGACTGGCTTCCTCTGGCTTCCTCACATTGCCTTTTCTCCCCTTCCTCTTTGCAATCGGGAAATTTGTTGCAGTCTCCCAATTGCTGTTAATTCCCTCTTATTCACATGGGTGCCCTGGGATTATACTTTGCTAGTCTCTTTATTATCATTTTAATGGGTTCTGAGTAGAGAAGGTATAGAAACACCCAAGATGTTTCCTCCATTTTGAACTCTAAGCTAATCTTTCATTTTTCAGTTACAGCTTGCATATGCTTAAAAGATAAGAGACGTTCTCTTCTAAATCCGCAGGCTGCCTTCAGGGGGTGACCATGGAGACTGGCAGGTTCCATCCAGTACATCCCAGCCTGCCACCTGGCCCTGCCTCTACGTGGAGCCCTTCTATGGATGTGTACTTCTGCCTGCCACAGATCAGCCGGCACAAGTTAAGAACTGGCCAACTGCATGAGGGCTTCCTCTTTCCAGGATTTGTCTTCAAGTAAATTAGTTCTCCCTCCTAATGTCAGAGAGAGACATTTGCAGCTGCACGGCTCAGGGACACCTTCTGCAGGTTCCGCTGGCCTCAGAGAACCTTTTTACTCAAAAGCAAAGATTGCATGTTACGGCTTTACAAAGTCCCGAGTTTAAAAATAAACATGGGTATTTGAAGGAACACAAAAATAGTTTGTGCCCTCAGCTCTCCAAAGCCCAATGGCACTAGGTGCCTGCTGGCTCCGAGGACACCCAGAGAGCCCAAATCTAACACAAAGCCCTCATGGACCTCAAATAAGCGAGACAGCAAGGAAGAGAGCCTCCCAGGTGCTTGGATCCTTTGTGTTATCCAGGCCCATCCAGGCCCATCCAGGCCCAGCTCCCTCCAGCCACACAAACACCCACCCTGTTGGCTCTATTCACAAACCAGTTGTAAAGACAGTAGCTGACCTGAAACCCTAGTCACCACCCAACTCCTGCCTTTGAGGTCTCCTCCTCTCCAATCTCTGTACCCAGCCAACAGGCTTAACAGTGGAAGCTCCTGGCAGGCTGTGGAAGCCCCTGGTAGGCTATTCATGTCTTTCCATGAGCTGTGCCCTCCCCGGGATGCCTTTCTCACAGCCCCCTGCCCCACCCTACTCCCCCTAGTCAAAGCCCCATCATGCTTCAAGGCTAGCACAAATGAGTTACTTCATACATTAGAACCAGCAATCTGAGTTCTCTCGTTGAAGCTTATCTTTTCTCTGTGCTTTTTCTTTGGTCGCTGTGTTGCATTCTGCCTCGTCTCAGAGTAGCTATCATTCTTTCCCTTCCATAATCCTATGAACCCTCTTAGGCAGGGATCAGACTTCCTTTTGTGTGGACCCTGAGTACATCAAGAGAGGAAGTGTGGGGCTGGAGAGATGGCTCATCAGATAAGGTGTTTATGATCCTTGCAGGGGACCCAAGTCATCAGCACCAACTAAGACAGCTCATAGCTATAGGTAAATCCAGCTTCAGGGGAATCGAATACCCCTGGCCTCCATGCACTCAAGTGCATATACCTTTCTGCACGCACAAACAAATGCACATAATTTAAACTAATAAAAATGAATCTTAGAGTGGGGCTTGAGGCTAACAACACCTTAACTAAAGCCAAAACGCACATAGCTTATACCAAGCTAGCAGAACCCAATGTAATTCCAAAAGGCAGGCAAGCAGACCCTTGCTGGATGGTATCGGGACCTGAGAATGCTTTTCCACGGTAGAACTGTTGTTGCCTATGCAAGTCCGTGAGCACTCGCATGTACACACAGGGCCATGCTGGGGTGCCCTGACCCGCTCAGCCCCCAGCTTCTGGAACCCTAGTTTGAACTTCTCCACTGGAAATCTGTCCCTGTGTCCTGCACAAGTGACCTTTCCCACTGTGCCCTACCCAATCTAAAGGGATGTCGAAAGCACAGCTTACTGGGTAAACTCACAGGCTATTGCTGTGTCTCCCATGCTGCTTCACAACCAGACTCACGACAGCCTGTGTCAACAGAGAGGCAGAGAGCAGGGCACACAGAGAGACAGAGAATGAGCGGAGACAGCCACAAACACCCACTAAGGCTCTGTTCAGATGTCTCTGAAAGATCCAAAAGGTCCAAAAGCAAAGAGTCACATGGTTTCCTGAGACCCTGTGGATGTCCTGGCTGCTGTTCGGATAACAGGTCATGACCAAGTAGGCTGGGCCTCCATACCGGCTCTTCTAGAATGCCTTTTCTGTGTTGTGTGGGGGCTTGGCTGCCAGCGGGAAGGTCCAGACAGCTGGGGCTCATGTGTCCTGGCTGCAGTCTGGCTCAGAACAGCCTGTGCTGGCTTCCATGAACTAAGGGCATGTCACCCAGCTCCTCCTCAGGGCCAGACACGGTCTCCACACACTCATTTTCACCTTCTCAAAGCACACTTCAAACTTCTATCCTCAGATTCGCCCATTCCCAAGCACATTTTACTGGGTGCCAGGGTGGTTCATACCCCTCATAAGGAATCTGCTTTCTAAACAGAAAGGGCCTTCCTGTGAACCAACAGCAATGCTGAGGTCCTTCCTACCAAGCTCTCCACAGGGTTTTAGAAGAGGTACCTCCTTAGATTGTGGTGTTTAACTAGTCATTTCTTGTGTGGGCATCATACTGGCCACCGACACTTGAGAGACCTCTCCCAATCCTCCCGACAGCCTTGAGATCAGCACCATGGCTTTTTTTGCAGAGGTAATTAGCTAAAAGGAAAGGTCGAGTAACTCATTCAAGCCAGGCAATGGTGGCTCACACCTTTAATCTCAGCCCTTGGAAGACAGAGACAGGAGGATCTCTGAGTTTGAGGCCAGTTCCAGGTCTACAAAGTGAGTTCCAGGACAGTCAAGGCTGCATAGAGAAACCCTGTATCCACCACACACACACATACACATACACATGCACACACACACACACACACACACACACACACACACACACACACACACACAGAGTAATTTGTTCAAGTTCATATACCTTCATTACACAATGGTCACTGTGTCACCTAATCCCTGTGATGCTTTGGGCTCCTTTAACATCTGTCCCACCGTGTGTGTCTGGTTACGCCCATACCTTTGTTCTACCTACCCTCCTTCTCTCCCACGCCCCCTCAGACCTTTGCCTCTCCTCCATGTTCAAGACGAAGTGTTCTTGGGATGCTCCGCTGGCTTCTGAGTAAACAGGTTTATCCTTGTCCATCTGTCCAGGGCAAAACCATCTCAGGTGCTGACTCATCATGAGACTGTCAACGTCAACTTCCAACACCCCTGTTACTTCCCTTGATTCTTGGTGATTTGGGCTCCTGAATCACCATCTTCTCTCCTCCACTGCCCTTGTTTTGATTCGTGGTGATTTCTGTGCATGCAGAGATGACCCTTCCAATCGGCCTTTTAGACCTAAACTTTTTCCTCTCTCTCAGCCTCTCTTAACCTCTCTTGTCCTAACTTGTCATGACCAGTATCTCCAACCCATCTACAATCTTCATTTCCTTGGTGCTTCTCTCGAAACCAATGCATATCATCCAAGTCCATTCCGGGGCTATAACAGTACGCAAGCGGCTGGGCGGCTTAGAATGGGTAGAAATCTATTTCTTACAGTTCTGCACATTGGGAAATTCAAGATGGAGGTGCTAGCAAATTTGGTGTCTGAGGAGGATCTACTCTCTCTAGCTGTGCTCCCTTATGAAAGGGTCAAGTCCTTTGACTTCTTTTCAGGGCAGGATTTCCATTCCTGAGAGTTCCGTGTTCGTGGCCCAATCCCTTCTCAAACGCTCGCCCTCCTCACACCATCACATTGGTGAGGAGAGTTGAAAACGAGAGTTTTGCAGAGTCAGCAAATGATTCCGAACCTTGCAACTGCAGCCACCCTGCCCCGCTCAGCGACACTTCCAGGCTCTCCCACCTCTTGTTTCTTTCTAACACTTACATCATAGGATTGACTCCTCCCGTTCTCACTCACTATGTGCTTCATTAGACTCTTCCACGAAGGCAAAGGCTCTTATATGTCTGACTTCCTGATACCTCGAACACCACCAAGAACACAACTCAGTGAAGGAATCAACTATAATTGAGTAGTTACTTTATGATTATTCTCAATCCATCTATCTTCCTTGCTATACTGTAAGGCAGGGGGTTCTCAACCTGTGGGTTGCAACTCCTTTGGGGGTCTCATATCAGATGTCCTGCATATCAGATATTGACATTACAATTCATAACAGTAGCAAAATTACTATTATGAAGTAGCAACTAGGTAATTTTATGGTTTATGTTCCTCAACATGAGGAACTGTATTAAAGGGTCACATCATTAGGGAAGTTGAGAACCACTGCTGGGTCCACAAAGGGAGGCCAAGTCTGTCTCTGCCAACACTAAAGGTACACAGTAAATATCAATCAATGAGTGATAGTTGGGGATCTAAAAAGGCACTGCTGGGCTCCGTCTGCTGGTTTTACAAGGCTAACCTCCTCCCAGGTGGCTCAAAGGTAGCCACTGGTTCTCACTGGCTGCCACTTGAATGTGGGCAACCCAATAAAGCTGATAAGACTAAGGACAAAGACCAGAGGCCTCTAGAGCAGATATTTGAGTGTACGTATACCTGCCTCAGCCAGCCAGATACCTGATCCCATGGATATAGGGCGACATCCACATTTCTATCAAGAAAAATCAGAGGTTACCTGAAATTTTCCTTCTAAGCACAGACCACAGAAGGCCTCAACTGGGACTTTCTCCCAGTGATAAGCACTTAATGAGACCCCATCTGGGTGTCACATCACATGAGTTCAGCGTTCCTTGCCAACTGAATTCATGATTCACTGGGTTAATTTTCCCTTTAGTGAATAAAGGACTCACCCTAGGAAAAAGAGCCTATAGAGAAATCCAAGAACTTTTGCAAGATGTGCAAAGAGAAACTCGTGTGACCTCTAAGAATTCAAACCCCCAACTTCTCTGAAGGGTTGGGGACCAAATCCTGAAGTCTATGTGGCTCCAGATTCCTTCCAGTTCAGCAGTGGAGGAAAGAACAGCTTCCATGCAGCTCAGACTCAAATAAGGGAGTAGCCATCAAGTGTGGACAGAGGAGCACCGGAAGGATTCTGAGTCATAGCCAAAAGCAAGCAAGCAGTACGGGCTCTGGAGGGCTCATAACCAGGCTGTGTGTCAGGGTCAGGATCAAGGCGATTGGTGCAGATCCAGCCCAGCAGGTTTACTTATCTGACATTTGGATTCCTATTGCATAATCTTAAATAACTCTTCAATGAGCATGGCTGGAGGAAGCAAATCCACAGAACTGAAGTCCAGTCACTCTGATAACCACGGCTGAAGTCTGAGGGGAAGGACCAGGGAAAGGCTGGGAGACGGGGGGTTGGGAAAGGGAAGACGGCTGTGCTATCGAAGGAGCTGGGCAGATGACATCTGCAGCCAAATGACGCACGTCAGAGTAAATCTTACTTTCAACCTCTGCCCTCTTAAAACTCTGTGGCCACAACCTGCCGGAGGGACACGTCTGCCTTCTTCTCTAGACCTCTTGCACTCTTGAAATAAAGAGGTCTTCCCCCTCTCGTGCAACTGTGAAAGTCTTACAAAATATGAACTTTAGAGTGCCTGCCTTTGTGTAGGACAATAGTGTGAAACCTGTACCTTGGCCGTGTACTTTGAATCAAGTGGCTTGGCGTCTCTGAGCTCCAATTTTTTTTTTTTTGAAACGTGGACACTTAGATGAAATAATTCACGAAAGGGATCAAGAAAGAACAGGTCCCTTGTCCTGGTAGAAGTCGTTCTTCCACAGAAGGCGAGGAAGACCCCATAAGGTCACTGTGTTCACCACTGTGACCTTGTGGCCCACCTTATATGTGCAAACCATGTCATTTTGTGGCCTCCACGGCAGCCAAGAAGTGATGGGCTGATCCCAAATGCCACCATTGCCAGGGGGGGAAGACTCTTAGGAAATACAAAAAAGGTTTCTTCCTTCCCTCTAAGATCGTCCAGAAACTTCCAGCAAGTAGTGGGGAAGCCAGCACTTGTATTAACAGCGGTAGAGAAGACAGAGACCTTGCCTGAGGCCACAGTCTTCTCACATGGCCAGCCCTCGGCAGTGGGGAAATAGAGAAGACCAGCTAAGAGGTCACTGCTCTGATGTGGCTGATACTGCTGCCAGAAAGCTCTTGTGACTCGTGCCATCTCCCCCTCTTGTGTGACATTTCAACAGTTTTACCAATTTGCCAAATGCTTGGCAGGCAGCGTTTGAAGTTGATTGATTGATTTTTTTTTTTTTTATTTTTTTGCAACCTCCTTAGGCCCCTCAGCTGGCTTTACCCTTGAGAGAGTGGCTCCTGGAGACCACGGTGTGACCAGACCAGCCTGGATCAATACTGCCGTGCTCAGTGTTCACCATTTAATTATTTAAGGCCACGAGGCATTGTTTTCTTCTTGGGGCAAAGCTTTCAGAGCATTTAAAATTCATGGGAGAAGCCAAGAAGCTTTTTTTAGCTCCCTCCCTCGAAGCAAATGATATGTCTTTCAGTCAGGCCTCAATTCCAGTTTTCCAGAATATTCTACCCTTGATAAAGCTCTCCTGCTTTAAAAAAAAAAAAATTAAAAAAAGAAAAAAACAAAGAAAAGAAAACCAAGACATGTAGAGGTTAACAGAGCAGTCTTGTGATCCCAGCACTTGGGACTGCGGCAGAAAGACTAAGGCAAGTTCAAGGCCAGCCTGAGAAACTCAACAAAACCCTGCATCAAAAACAATCGAACAAAAACAATAACAATGGGACAAAAAACTTCCAAAAACAAATTGAGAGTAGGAAAAACAAAAGAGCAGAGAGGAAAGGTTAGAGAAAGGAGCTTGAGAAAGCCAATGTATTAATCAGCAGCTGGATCCCACCTTTAAATTTTGCAAAAGAGATTCTCCGGGTGCCAGAGGAAGAGAGACGCTCTAACCATCACTGGGAAATCACTGAGTGCAGGATGTTGGGGGGGGGGTGGTGCTTGAAAAGATAAAACTGTGCTTACTCCAGGCTTTGTGGTCCCTACTCCAGATCACAGAAAAGAACCCAGTAGGCAGGTGACTGAGGTCAAATGATGGTGGGCTCACTGTCCTGAATCAGAAGTTAAGAAGCTACTCACACCTTAAGGAGATATAGGAAACACTCCCACTGCGGAGGAAGAAACTCGGGACCCTAGGCACTGAGAGACACCCTGACTAGGGAAGTTTTTAAGGAGCTGTCTCCAGAAAGGAAACGAAGGCAGGTGTCCTTAGCTGCACACCTGGGAGTCTACAGAGCTCTGTGGCTACTGGGGGTGAGGGTGGAGTGATTGGGAGGACTGGGGGAAGCTCAGCCCTCCGCCCCTTGAGGACCAGGAAAAGCTGGCCATGCTCAAACATGTTTACTCTTTCCTACAGGAAGGATGTGCCAGCATCACAGTCCACCTACTGCTGCTTCTGCCCAGTGCATACCATGGTATGGGTGTTCTCAGGCTCCCCTTGCCCCTCAGTAGCTATAGAGATGGCTCCCTCCCACCCCTATTGTGATGGCTTGCATATGCTTGGCCCAGAGAGTGGCACTATTAGAAGGTGTGGCCTTGTTGGAGGAAGTGTGTCACTGTGGGGGTGGGCTTGGAGACCCTCCTCCTAGCTGCCTGAGGATGCTCAGTCTGTTCCTGACTTCCTTCGGGTGAAGATGTAGAACTCAGCTTCTCCTGCACCATGCTTGCCTAGATGCTGCCATGCTCCTGCCTTGATGATAATGGACTGAACCTCTGAACCTGTAAGCCAGCCCCAATTAAATGTTGTCCTTTATAAAACTCACATTGGTCATGGTGTCTGTTCACAGCAATAAGACCCTAACTAAGACACCTATCCTCACCTCTAAGTCCAAGTTTTCTTTTATTTAGGTCATATATGTCCAAATTCTTAATTAATCTCTTTTGGGTCAAGCAAGGACCTTTGGAAATAGGTAAAATCTATGGACACAGACATACCTACAACACTGTTGGGGTACGGGGTCTCAGAGTCCACATTCTCATCACCCCTGCTCTCACACAGTTCAGGAGCCATCACAGAAGACAGAGTGGGAAGATTGTAAGAGCTAGAAGTCAAAGAGAACCAGAATTCTTGGTGTCCAGCCTTCTGGACACAAAACTACTGTATTCATGAACTCACAGCTGAGGTTGCCTGTACAGGAATCTGCTCATGATCAAGCCGGTCAACAGTTTAGCACAGAGTTAAGGGGTTCACAAGCCCTCACCCTTAACTGAGCTATCCAGGTGATGTTTCTGTGAGAGGGAACATCAGTTTTTCTCAAGGGTGTGGCTCCTGGTCGTCTGACAAGCTCCAGTGGATGGCCCCATGCCCAAGAGCATATGACCGGCACGGACTGGACTGGAAGAGGGATATAATAACAGTGACAGGCGTGAAGCAGGGACAGGGAGAGGTGGGGATGGGTTTGGAAAGAGGTGAGAAACAGGGCCCATGACTATGACTAAACTATTTTGTATAAACTTTTCAAAGACTTAATAAAAATATTTTAAAACGTTAAAAAAAAAGAACCCTTCTTATATGCAAAATACATTTTCAGAGATGTGAAGAGAGCCCATTAAGATAGAGTGGGAAACAAGAGGAATCTGGAGACAAGAGAGGGTGAAAGGAGGGATAGGACTCCACAAGTCCAACAGTCTCAGCTAACCTGGACCAATGGGGCTTCCAGAGACTGAACCACCAACCAAAGAGCAAGCATGGGCTAGACCTAGCAAGTAGCAGATGTGCAGCCCAATTGGTCCTCATGTGGGTCCCCCAACAACTGGAGCAGGAGCTGTTCCAGAATCTGTTGCCTGTGGATCCTGTCCCCTAACTGGGCTGCCTTGTCTGGCCTCGGTGGGGGAAGATGTGCCCTGTCCTGCAGTGACTTGATGTGCCAGGGTGGGATAATACCCAGAGGTGGCCTCTCCCTTCTCAGAGGAGACAGGGAGGGAAACTGGAGGTGGGGCTATGTGAGGGAGGAATGGGAGGTGGTGGTGGGAGGGCTATGATCAGGATATAAAGTGAATAAATGAAAAAAAAAAAGAAGAGAAAGTGGGTGAATATGATCAAAGTATCTTAGATAAACACGAAAACATCACAACGAAGCCCATTAATTTTATACAAATATATGCTAGCAATTAAAAAATTATGCACACATATTTATCTGATTAGACAAGGAAAGGCTATAATAGAAGAAATCAGAATCATAAAGCAGAAAAAACCTGTTGTGAATTCTGTCCTCCAGACCCAACACAGCTGTTGCCACCCTTGAATCAGAGCTGCTGCCATTACCCAACAAAATCCTACCAAGATGGCCCACTAATATTCCCTCCTGAAAGAAGGAAGGGGGACACTAGGCCTGCCACTCCCAGAGAACATATAAATGGATCTCTTAGTGCTACATCAGAATTGCCTTCTTTAGTAATGGCACTGCCAGTAAGTTGCCCACTGTCCTGTAGGTGACCCCTACCCCTGCTCCTGGAGGTCCCCCCACCCTGCTCCTGGAGGTCTCCCCCATCCCTGCTCCTGGAGGTCCCCCCACCCTGCTCCTGGAGGTCCCCCGCACCCTGCTCCTGGAGGTAACACCAATTAAATTCCTTACTTCATCAAGCTAGACTTGGGAGGTATTGTTTCTTTAGTTTCTCACCGATGATCGGGGATGGACAGACATTTTCTTAGGAAAAGTCATGCATAGAACCGTCTCTTTACTTTAACTATTCCCATAAAATGGATGCCCAGACCCTCTCATTCTGCTGCTCCTCAAAAAAAACCAAAAAAACAAAAAAACAAAAAAACAAAAAAAAAAAAACCTTCCACCGTCTGCATCTGAATGACCTTGGGCACCCACTGGAGAACCAAGATTTCACGTTGCTTTCTGCCTCCCTCTTTACAGCTCCTTCCCACTTTACCTAAAGCCTGAAGGGTTTTACTCAGCACCTCCCTCAGCTGATTCAGGGAGAACTCACCAACTCGGGAAATCCCCAGGTCTTTCTCACACTCAGCAAAGCTCTAGCTCACGTCCACACACCACCCCAGAGAGAATATATGAGTGTCACTGATCACCCATGACCCGAGGTCCCATGAGCTGTGCATTTCCAAGTCTGGGTGGGCCTTCCTTTATTCTACAAGGTCCTCATGGGCTTTTTTTAAACACAGGAAGTCAGTCAGTACCAGCTGTCCTTGCTCAAATACTCCCCTCCCCTTTACCTCTTAACTAAAACCAGCTGACCCTGAGGACAAGCCCCTCCAAACCACAAGCTGCTGTATCCTCGCAGGCCAGCATGCAGAGCACAAACAGAGGCAGCTGCTGTCATTGCAGCTCCTCGCTCCAAGCCCTGGTAGGCCAGGCCATCCCAGGCACCTGCTTCCTATGCACCTCCCTCTAAGTCACTGTCACTGATCAAGAGCTCCAGCTTCTTCTTGTCATGTCACCAGCCCCATAGAAGACCCAAATACACTGTACCATCTTCCTTGGACTTCTCTACACCAGTGCCTTCTTCCGCCTGCTCCCTCAGTGACTCTTGCCCACAGCCGTGTGCTGGACCCACTCATCTTAAAAGACGAACTGCCCATTCCCCACCTAACGGCCTAAACCTCTAGCCCATTCAAACATTACCAAGCCACAGAGCTCTCCAATCCAGACTCAACCCTCTCCATCAGTCATGGCCTAGCTTCACATTCCTTGTTGGCTGGCCCACACCCATCCATGGTCCATCCCTGCTATAATCCTGGAGAAGAAACCCTGCCTCCCAATCTGGCAGCATCCGACCTAATGCAGGCAGACAGCCCACACCCAAGCCACTGGGCAAACTGGGAGGATGAGTTTCACTCTAAATTCGTGTTCTCTGACTGTCTCTCAAACTGTCATTCCCCACTGGCTCACGGGCTTGTGTATCTGTGGTAGCCTTGCCATCCACTCCCAGATGATAATTTCTCACTGCTGTCTTTCCCAGCTTCCCACCCTGTCCTCCACCCTTGCTCTCAAGCTGATGACCCAGCCTCCCACTCGTCAAAGGCAGGAGGCACGGGACTCCAGGATCTTCCCACCACACCTAAGCCTCACAGTGGCCTCCTCTTTAGAGAGAGAGAGAGAGAGGTCTCCCTTGCTTCTCCAAGGCACAGCCCGTCCCTGTTGCTCTGAGCCAAGCTTCTCATCATTGCAAGGTTGAGGCTTCTCTGTCGCCTTCCTTCCCTGGTAGCAGTCACTCCATTCTGCAGCTACTCTCACTGGAGCTCCCTCGTATCGAGCCACAGCTACCATTTGAATTCGCTCCCTTAAGGCCAACTTCGAAACAGAGGTCCACCCATCTCCAAAGCTCTCCTTCCCTGCTGCCCATGTGCCCTCCAAGCCGCCTGGCTCCTAGCTCTGCCTTCACACTGACTTAGATCTGGTCCAGCAGCCACCTCTCTGGAGCTCACTGAGATGCCAAAGCCCTTCTAGGCATGTTTTCCCACCAGCTGCTCCTCTAAGTTTCTCCTTTCCAGCCAGCTACTCCTCCACCTTCTTTGCTAGCTTCTCTCATCTGGCTGCTCCAGAAAGTATGGGTGCTCCGGGCTCATCCCTGTCCTCTTTGTCCTTTAGCTCCTGAAGAGAACATGCTGGCACTGAACTTGGCTTCCACCCCTCCCTCCTAATGGTTCCTCTTCCAGGACCTTTCACCTCTGCTAGCAGCCTTGTGCCAAAGTCCTTTACTTTCCCTCTCTTCTTGACCCCATATGCCACATATCATATCATGTCATCCTGTGAAACTTCTAACAAACCATGTATGGAAAACAAGACCTTCCTATGTGATCATCCAGCCTGAGCATTCACTCTGGCCTACAGAGCTAACCTGCCTCAATTTTGTTCCTTCATTTTCCACAGAGTACAACTGCCATTGTCTTAGAATCTAATAAGGATCTTGTCACAGCCCTTTAGTATTACTCAGCTCATACACATGGGGGAGGAGGGACAAACAGAGATATTGATTGGATGGATGGAAGGATGGATGGGTGGGTGGGGTGGGTGGATGGATGGATGGGTGGGGGTAAATGGATGGATGAATGGGTGAGTGGGTGAATGGATGGGTGGGTGAGTGGGAGGGTGGATGGATGGGTGGGGGTGGATGGGTGGATGAATGGATGGGAGATGAGTAGATGGAAGGATAGATGGACGGATAGATGGGTGGATGGTGGATGGATGGGTGGGTGGGTGGGCGAATGGATGGATGGATGGATGGGTGAGTGAGTGGGTAGGTGGGTGGATGGGTGGGTGGATGAGTGGGTGAGTGGGTGGGTGGATGGGTGGATGAATGGATGGGAGATGAGTAGATGGAAGGATAGATGGACGGATAGATGGGTGGATGGTGGATGGATGGGTGGATGGATGGGTGGGTGAGTGAATAGATGGAAGGATGAATGGATGGATAGATGGATGGGGGATGGACAGGTGGGTAAGTGGGAGGGTAGATGGATGAGTGGGATGGATGGATGGATGGATGGATGGATGGGGGATGGACAGGTAGGTAAGTGGGAGGGTAGATGGATGAGTGGATGGATGGATGGATGGATGGTGGATGGATGGATGGATGATGGTGGACAGATGGGTGGGAGGACAGTCTGCAAGAGGCACTTCTCTTCTTCCTTCAGGTGAGTTTCAGGGATTGATCTCAGGTTGTCAGGCTTGACAGCAAGCACCTTCACCTGTGAAGCCATCTTCTTTCACCCTCATTGCCTGGGTCCCTGCCGCTTCCACAGTCATACCTGATTTGGACCTGGCCTACTTCTGTCTCCAACCCCAGCCTAGGCTCCTTCTTTCCCCTGCCTAGATCCTGCCATGATGGTCTGATGTCAGTTTTTGAAGCACCCAGGACAGCTCTCTCCATTCTTGGTGCGTGCACGGTCTCTTTGTACCCAGGACACTTTGCTGCTTCAGAGGAGTGGCTGCCTAAGGGCGCATGGCCTGTGCACACATCTGAAGCTCGTCAGCCCCCACGCCTTCCCCTCGAGGACGACTTGCGGGATTTTGCTGGTAGATTCATTTATAGAATTTATTTGGGGGCTGAAGGGGCTGCTTACAAGAGCAAATAGTCTGTTTCACTCCCTAAAATGTCTATCCCAGATAGACAGGGGCCATAACTGTTTCACATACCACTGTCCCCATGTTGAAATAGTATTCTGGACATGGTAGATTAAAACACATCAAGATTTTACTTTATCTGTCTCTTCTCTTTTTGATACGATATTGGAAAATGTATAATTACCAAGACGGCTCTAATGTTCCTATTAGAGCTTACTGGCTTGATTAGCAGGGGTGTATCATGCCAGATTATGGCACTGGTGACACAGCTTGAAATGATAATGAAATGTTTTATGTGGTGAACATTGAAGAGGAGCACAATGTGTTGTCGGCTACAGAGAGGACAGGAAGGTTGGGCTCGGTGAAACGTACTGGAAACGTCAAATTAATGAGGCCGGAGTCATGAGTCATTGCTGCTTGTCCAGATGCCGCCCAAGCAGCTTATGTCAAGAACCCACACGAATGCAGATTTGAAGGTCATGATCCGTGGGACAGAGGACGTCTCAACGTGATCACACCCGCCACGATGAATGGCATGCCACCCCGATAGCTCTGTCTGCTCACAACTCAGCACTCCCCATCTCCACTCTCTCTCCCATGCCCAGAGACCTGGGATTGCTGGAAGAAACAAGGGTTTGTTCCAGTTTTGTTCCTCTGGCCATTTCAATTCGGGGATTCTGAGTGGGCTGAGGGACAGCAACGGGAGAAACCACGAGTCCACCTTCTACGGGACACACACTAAGTCACGTAAGGTGGGGAGACAGCAGACACACCACAGCCACCCCTATACCACTTCCTATCTCAGCTAACCCTTCAGGCCTGCACGCTGATGTTCACTCCCTCAAGGAGATTATCTGCTCCTGTGGAGCAAGGAAATCCACTTCTCACAGAGGTTAATAAACTCACAGATCTCATTACTCAGAGAGGTCATGCTGGTGAGAATTTTCATGCATTTAAAAAAAAAAAAAAGAGAGAAAGTCTGGAAGAATACTAAGGGCGCAGTACTACTGTGAGGTGCAAGGGCAGAGAGGTGACCCAAAGGATGGAGCCCCTTCCTTACATGGGGTCCCCCCTATGAACAGCAAGGCTCAGAGTGTGCTCAGTGACCACAGTCACTGGCCACGGAACCTAGGGCTGCCTGCCTCTGCTCCCACGCACAGATCTCCTGGCATGTCGGCAAGTCGCCTCGCTGGGGCCACCTTTAAAATAATCTCGATTCTTCAAGAGACATCTGAAGGCTGGTGATAGACCTGTATTTGCTTCAGCTAACTGCCTGCCCCAGATCATTCCCTTTCTTCTTGACCTAGCCTCCAGCTCCTAGGTAATCCTTGGTTCACACTGAAAGGGAACCATCAACAGCTCCAGCCCACTCTTGCTCCTTCCTGCCCAGGTAACAACGCTGCTTGGGATAGAAGTGCAGCTCTGTGGTGGAGCCACCGTGTGTGAGGGCCCAGGTCCCATCTCAGCGCCCCAAAATACACAAGTGGATAAACGGAGACTCTGTGGCCCACACCTGCTCTGAGCTCTTCCTGGACCTCTTCCTCTAACATCTCCAATGTCCCCTTGGCTTTGCTCTCTGCCTCCAAATCCACCCTTCCTTTGACCCTGGCTCCTCTCCAAACGCTCTCCACTCCATCCCCCAACCCTCGCTCCTTATATGAGGTTCTCCTATGGGTGCATTTGTGTTTACCCGCTTAACTGAACCTGCTCTCATATTCATCAGTGTCCCCACACTCCCACTGCCACAGTATTTAACAATAGCCACCGTCTGGGTCTCACCCTCCTCTGGGTGTTAGGAGGTCGCTGGCCTAGTTGAAAATGATCCAGTTAATAGCATTCTTTCCCACAGTTCCTACAACCAGTCTCCTCTGCTTTCAGCCCGTCCCATCGCCTCAGTGCATCACTCCCTTCCTCCCATGTGTTATATCCCTTCATGGGGGTGGGGGTGGGGGTGTCTTTGCCTAAGTTTTATGTCTGTCTTTCATGTTAACTTACTCTCTCCCTGGGCTGGTAGATCAATCCACCTCAGGTGACGGCTGCCGAGTATAGATCTGACCCCCATATCATTTCTGAGTGTATACTTCTAGAAGGTGCCAGTGGATGGACGGCCACACATGGAAATTGGTGAACTTCCTGGCACTAAACTCCCAGCTCTCCTCCAAGAGAGAGAGCTGCCTCTCCTCTTCTGTTCCCAGTGAGCCAGGGTCACCCCTATCAGCCGCAGACCCTAGAACCATCCACACTGCTGACAGCTCGGCCTGTTTTTCCTCACTCCAGCAAGTCTGTCATGAAGGCCCCAGCCCCCAGCAAGAACAACTACAGAACGTGACTTTGATTCTCTAAGGGGCTCAGGCTTGCTCAATTCCCAACTCAGTCCCCTCCTGATTAAAAGATGGGACAGGTTGCTGAATCTCAGATTCACACGTGAGGACGCCTTCAGGGTGGGGAGGGGACACCCTTGTGGAGACAGGAGGTGGGGGGGGGATGGGATGTGGACCCTGAGGGGAAAAATAGCAACAAAACGAGACTCGAGAGGGCAAACCCCAGTCTCGCCTAATGTGCTCACGTGTGCCCAAGCTAAGCGAGCACGTAAGGAAGACCCTCCTAACTCCAGGGAGATTCCCACATGCTTGGTGTGCACTCCCGGAGGCGGCCTGGGCTCCACTCCAAGACTCACTTGCTCTATCTCTACCAGGCCTGCCCTCTTCTCCCTCTGCTCCCTTCATTCCCTCCCCGGACTGTGGTGGCCCTTTCACAGGGGTCGCCTCAGAGGATGGGAAAAGCAGATATTCACATCACAATTCACAGCAGTAACAAAATTACAGCTATGAAGTAGTAATGGAGACAATTTCGGTTGGGGTGGGGCATCACCCCAACACGAGGGACTGTATTAAGAAGTAGGAAGGTCGAGAACACTGCTCTAAGGTCTTTCTTCCTAATCCCTTGACTCTCCGTGCCACCCTCTTCTAAAATCATTTCCCTAAGATAATTATTCTCTCCTACAGAGTGGAAGCTATCCCCTCACTGCCGCAGACTGAAGTCCAGGGATGGCCGCATACGTCTGCCTTCCACCCTTATCTTCTGCCATCTTTTCTCTCCAAACCAGGTCTGGCTTCACCCTGGCAGTGGGTGTAACCACTCCCTGAGCATCTCAGCCATTCAACAGGTGAAATACAGTGGGTTTGAGGCTGGGGGGTAGCTCAGTGGAGTGAGATGGGAGGGAGGAGGGAGGAGGACAGGGAGGGAGGAGGAGAGGGAGGAAGGAACAGAAGGAGGGAAAGAGAGAGAGGGAGGCTTCTTACAGAGATGAAAGGACTTCTAAGCTCACACAGCCAACCAGGGGGCTGGGGTTGGCCCATTCTAGCTTCACTGATAGCCCAGGAGGACAAACTTGCCAAGCGGTCACCGGTCCACCTGGAGGAGGCAGAGACCACTTCTTCACACCATACGAGCTAAAGCAGGCCTTGCTAGCACCTTCACCCTGCCCCTTGTCCTGCCCCTTGGGACATCCTGGAGCAGGCTGCATCCCCTTTCCCTTGAGGACCTTCCCAGGTACCCTTCTCTCCCAGGACAACAGAAGCCAAAGCAACTCTCTTTTCTCCACTTATCTGAACAACTCCAATTAAACACTTTCCCAATTAAAGATCCCAGAAGGGCTCCAAAGCACAGGTGGGGTCTGCAGTGTTCCTCACTAATTAGGTCCCTGTGGACTGCCCTACCCCATGACCCAGACAGGATACCTCAGAGCTACCAAAAGGCTGGCTGCTGGGATCAGCTACTCTCGTGGGATCCAGACCCATGCCTTCCCAGGAAGGACAAACAGCAGAGCCTGCCTAACCTGAGCCCACCTCCCAGCAGAGTGGGAAGCAATCTCAACAGCCCCCCTTTGGCCAGGAGGCACCCAGGGCTTCTTCAGGTAGAGAGTCTGTGTTCTCTAATTCCTCTGAGAATAATAAGAAGACTATCAAGTTTGTGAATAAAAATGTTGTTGAAAAAAAAAATCTCTTTAGTCTTTGACAAATGTCTAAATGTGTTCCCCACAAGAGTATTTTTATTCTAACAAGCTAATTTGAAATATAATTTAAATAATTTCTACCAGAATGATACCATATGACTAACAGCACCTTGGTGGCAGAAGATCACAGTGCTTTCAAAGAGGCTTCCATCCTGCCTCGTCCCACACAGAACACACCGCGCTCTGAGACAACCGTGCTTAGTGCCAACTCTCACCTTCAAACTTATAAATATCCTGGGGGCGCCTGCACGCCCAGTACCTAGAAGACGAAGGAACACAGCAAAGCAGCGCTTACAAGGCCAAGGAATCAAAAACAACACACGGAGCTTTCTGCCCCAGCTCCACCACACCTCTCTCTGCTCCATTCGTTAAGCAAAGTGTGGCTCTGAAACCCTGCGGGGTCAGGGATCAGACCCCAGGGGCTCTGGTGTTCTGAGAACCTTTTTCTCTCTTGTAAACACACTGTGTGGTGCTATTTGCTTCATGTTGGACAAAGAGGGGGGAAGTTCTTTGCTTGTCAAGTGATAAGTTCCTGTGCCTACCCGACTAGTCAAGGGGGAGTCGTCCTCTGGAAGTTTTAAATGCTTTGGGCTGAGATTCACTGTTGAACCTACCTGTTTATTCTGTGTTCACATGTGTGTTCTATGACACTGGAGATGGCACCCTGGGCCTTGAGCGTCCTAGGCAAGTATTCTACCACTGGGCTACACCCCAGCCCTGGTGCTTGTTTTGATGTTTTAAAAACTGTCTTATACCTGAAGCTAGGAATACAATGTCCTTCTGCGAGTACATCTTGTCAGTCCTCTCCCTGGGGGAATTTTCTTTGAAGAGAAGGACAGTAGTCCTTTGGAGCACAAAGAGGATTTCTAAACAGGACACGGGTATTTTAGCTCCCACGGAACTATCCCGTTTGAGTCTTTGAGCAAAATTATTTCTCCCCGTATTTCTAAGTGAGGAAGAACACTGGGTCTCCGTCCACTACCCACCCTTAGCAACGATGGCAGGCGAGTCCTTAATGTTCTCACCATGGTTCACTAAGAAGCAGTGACTTACTCAAAATTACACAGGCTCCCCAAATTACCCAACGCTAATTGTGTTCTTCTCTCTTTTACCATTCTTTTTTTTTTTTTCCTTCTGGTAATTCATTTGAAGCCAACAACTGCTTTAAGGAACTGTTGCACAGACATTTTAAAAATACTCTGCCTTGTTCTTAGCAGGTTTACAAAAAAAAAAATATGTATCAAATTTGGCAAAATGACAACTTAGAATTAGGTGCAGATCTAAATGATGATGTATTTTTATAATTACTGGCAGGAGAAGATATCCACTCAAGACTCTTTTTTTTTTTTTTTGGTTGTAAAAATTATGTTACAAAACAGATATGCAGAGTGATTTCATCTTGTTAAAAATATATCTCCCTTTGTAGACGTACATCTAGACACACAGTCATACACACAGGAAGAGTCTGCAAAGGCTGGTACCCAACCAACTGTTGGCGAAGGTTGTCTCTGAGATGTGGGATGTCATTTATTTTCCTTTCCCTCTTCACTGTTACTCCATGGTACGAACGTACGATACTGTTATAATTAGAATAAGAAGCAAAGCTATTTTCACTTTGTTGACAAACAAGAACTAAAACCAAACGGTAGATGAGGAAGGTGGAGGCAACACAAGGACAGGGCAGTAAAACTGTCATCAGCTGTGGAGTGGCCCACGGAAAGTGCTTGCTGCAGGGGCAATAAGGACCTGAGTTCAGGTCCCAAGACCCACGTTAAAGCTGGATGTAGCGATGTGTCTACAACGTGATGGGGAGGGGGAGATCCCAGGGGTTCACTGGCCAGTGAAGCAAACTGTAGTGGTGAACTCTGGACTTAATAAGACACACAACCCAAAGACTGAGTTAGCAAGAACAATGAATGAGCTCTGGGTGAGTGTGATACACACTTGACTGAGGCATTACAGAAAAGAACATGGTAGTGTCCACAAACCACTGAGTCCTAACAAAAGCAAATCACCTGCTGGGCTCCGAGCTCTTCCTCAGGGGACTGTGTACAAGCTACTCGACTCAGTCCTAACTACCCTCAAGGTTAAGAATGGCGAGAGGCTTCCAACACGAATGATGGTATTTCCCAAAATAGAAGTGACCCCAAGCACTTGGTCCAGCTCCTGCTACCTGCTGACCTCTTCACTGCTCTTCCTCTCTGCTCCAGCCCTCAGCCCTCAGCCCTCTTCACTGCTCCCTAACAAGCTAGGCATGCCCACCTCGGAACCTCGCACTTGCTGTTGACTCTTTCCTCAGCTTCCTCTGGGCTTGCTTTGCTTCCTTTGGGTCTGTCAGCCCACTTCTCAGTGAGGCCTTCCAACTGGTTATCTAGAATCTCTTCTGCCACAGCACCTTTGAGCCCATTCCCTTCCTTTTAGTGTGTCTAACGAGCTGAATTTTATAAATAAAACAAAAACAATCCTGTTTACTTATTTGCTGATATCTATGCGTTTTGTAATCTAGTTCCTTCTAAACTCTGTCTTTCCCAATATAGAGACTGAAGGAAATTGCTATTTACGTGAACTGGAGGAATCCTAAATGCCAAGTCTTCTGGTACCTCTCCAGCAAGAGATCTTAGATTCCCCAAACACATGGACATCCCCCATCACCTTTTATACCCTTCAGATGATAACATTTTGTTTACACTCACAGCGTTTAAGCACAAAGAAAGTGCCAGCGTGGTTTAGCTCCCTCTTTAAATATATAAAAACCCACAGAATCAGGAATTAACTAGTGGGTCAGCTCATCTTTGGGTCCCCAACAGCACTGGACAAACATCTCACAGAGGAGGGGTTCAAATTAACCTTAGTGAAGTTGAACAACAACAAAACAAAACAAACAAACTGGGCCAGGGGAAAGGAAGCTCATTTTAAAATATTTTTAAATTTATGTGGTGGGTGTTTTGTTCTCCATGTGTATCTATACACCACGTGTGTGCCTGGTGCCCACGGAGGACAGAAGAGGGTGATGGATCCCCTGGGACTGACGGGCGTGAGCCGCCATGTGGCAACTGGGAATTAAACCTGTGTGCTTTGGAAGAGCAGCCAGTGCTCTTCACCAGCGAGCGGACTCTCCAGCCGCTGACTGACTCTATGTTAGTTAACTCAGGACCCAAAGTAAGTAAAACCCCAGAACTTGTAAAGGAACACAGTGTAGTTCTGAGGTGGAAGGGACATCAGAAGTCAAGCAGTATAGATCACAGAAAGGCAGCCAACCGGATCCGGTGACTGTGGCATTCATCCACTCCGAGTAGCTGGTGGCTGAACAAAGCAAGAGAGTGTGAAATGCGGGCGGCCGGGGATGCAGTAGATCCCACTTGTAAACACCAACAAAATCAGCTGAAGTCACAACAGCCAACGAGCTGCCTTTTCTGTTGGCCTTTTATAGACGGTAAGAGGAGGATTTACAGACCCAATGCTCGGCGGACAGCACCTGGCCTGAAAATTAACTCCCATCACAGTAAAAACAAAGCTGCATCCAAGCGATCCCCCCCCCCCTCTCTCTTTCGGCCCTTGTGACTCCCCACTTAAGAAAATCATATAAGAGGTCCAAAAGCATCGTCCCTCTGAAGCTGGCATGCAAGTGAGGCTCCCACCGTGCAGACAGTAACCGATCATAACATGTTTATGGCAGGCCTGCGAGGCCACTGTACCACACGTTGGGGTGCAATGGTAAAACGGTAGGTCCCATCTGCGTGGAATGATTGGAATATGACAGAGTATAAATGAGTCAACAAAGCACAGGTAGTGACAGCTATGCTGTGTCAAGGGACTGCAGGCGACGCGGGTGGGGCTGGGTGAGAGTTCTGGGAGTGGTGGCTGGAAAGACTGATCCTGGGTCAATGTATGAAGGAAGGCAGAGGATGTCTGCAAAGCCAGAGTATGAGGATTTCCAAAGGCCCCAGGAATACCGACTAGCACATTCCCAGCGCTGCAGAGAGTTCTAGCAGACAGTGCTGAGCTAGAATGTGCTCCTGTAGTGATGTTGAAAGGAAGAAAGAAAGTGGTCCTTAGGAAAGGTGGGAGGAGGTGGATGGAGGGGGTCCTCCCCGAAAGAGGCCAGGAATCTTCAGCATGTAGTAGGTGGCCCTGCAGGGTGACTGGTGACAGTGGAGATAAGGTAGAGGCCTGAGCCTTTGTCTGCTGAAGGGTGTTGAGACAGGAGAGTGACAAGATCTGATTTGCAATCTTAAAAGCCAGTCACTTGGCTCCTAGGAAAAGACTAGACTGGCAGTAAGCCAGCATGGAAGCTGTGGGTGGGTTGAAAAGTTTATCCTTCCAAGAGGGAGGCAGTGACGGCAGGACTAGAGCCAGCACGGTGGTTATGGGAGAGTAAGCATACTCCAGTGTACTTGAGAATTAGAACTCACGGGGCTCGTGGCAGCATGGATATGGGATTGGGAAGGGGGTGGGGGCAACCAGGGATGACTCTTGGTGAACTAGCAGGAAGACAGTGGGGCCCGCTGACTGGGGGGTGGGGCAACAGCGGGAAGGTGAACAGCAGCAGCAATGGCAAGAGCTCCAGGGACGGGCGGATTAGAAGTCCAGGCCTTTCTTGGTAATAAAAAGGGAGGGTTGACGATGTATAGGCAGTGATATTTAGAGCCCTGTAGGTGATGAGGGCAAGTTGAGGAATTGGATAAAATGACCTGGAAAGAGAGTAGTGGCCGAGAAAGGGAACGGGGAACAGCTCCTAAGCATATCCACCACTGGGAGTCAGACAAAGGAGCAGCCAGCAGAAACACTGAACCTCAGAACCAAGGGAACAAAAAGGCAGATGGTGTGATGTCAGAGGAGCTGAGGGGGGTCTGGCAAGAAGGAAGACAGGCCTCCTCCATGAGGACCACTGAGGAGGAGTAGGGGAAGAGACGGACTGGCATCTAGAAGTTTCCGTGCTAAGGTAAAGGCAGAAGCCAGACTGGAGTGTGGAAGTCAAACAAGTGGTAGAAAGGAAAATGAATGTTGGCGATGGGCTTGCCCTGTCTGTGAGATGTCCTTAGAGGGACAAGGAAGGGAACAGAAGCAGGACAGGCGTGCAGGATTGGGAGAGGGAGCAGCCACTAGCTACATGTCACTATTTAAGTCAAGCCCTGAGTGACAGTAGGTGCATTAAAGTGCCCAAGGGCTGCTGTAACCGACCCCATGGCCACAGCACATTTCCAGCGCTGCAGCGAGTTCTATGGTGCAGTGCTGAGCTAGAATGTACTCCTATCCTGATGCTGAGGAGAAGTTAAGAAAGTGATCCAAGATGTTGAAAGGGTCTGGGCGGAGTCTACATCGGTAGAGAGCTGTTGACCAGCAAGAAAACAGGCAGGAAAGAGAATGGCAGCGACTATATCTGGGCTTCGCCTACTTTGTGGGTTCTTCTCTCTAACACTCTTCATCCGTTTTCCACCTTTCAGCCTCCTAACAGTGGCCAGGAGAGAAAGGATAGAGGGGTAGGGCGATGTTAGATGACTCCCTGATGGTTAGGGGCCCAAGTTCCTTGGGAACAAGTTTGATCTTCCCCGTCAGGATATCTAATTCCTTCGTGTTGTTTCTCCTTTGCACACAACTACTTAACAAACACTGACCAGCAGACCACCCTCTTGAGGCCCAGCATTTATGGACCCTCTGAAAAGTCCCCAGAATCCCAGTGTCACACAGTCACAGAGACTATCTGCTGCTGGCAAAAATCACGCCCCTGCCAGAGCATGAGGCAAATCACAGTCAGCTGCTGTGGGCAGTCTGAACAGCCCCACATCCCAGGCCTGGGATTAAAATGAAAACGTGCTCACAATGTTTCTGTGTTCTTTAAAGAAACCAAATTTTTTTTTCTTTTTCTTTTTTTTGGAGCTGGGGACCGAACCCAGGGCCTTGCGGTTGCTAGGCAAGCGCTCTACCACTGAGCTAAATTCCCAACCCCAGAAACCAAAATTCTTACTACAAACTACATTCTTGCTGTAGGAAGGGCAGGGAGATGGAGGGAGAGGTTCCTTTGGTCTGTGACTGCTACTTGGTCCACGAAAGAGGAGACAGAAGAAGTATGCACAGAAAGAGTGAGCGACATCTGAAAGGAGCCGGGTGGAAACAGCTGCCTGGGGAGCGAGAGCAAACATTGGAGAGATCACACACTTAATGCAGACCGCTTCACAGAAGGAAAAGGGCAGTAAACACCCAAGGGGGAATAGTCTCACCGGAAGAAGAAAATGCAGACAGATTTTTTTTCTTCTTTTAATTTCCTTAAACCCTTGTCTCATCTGTCTATACTATAGAGCCCTGAGGAGGTCTGACAAAACTGTAGCCAGGTCTGCTGCCGGCTGCTCTCATTGGCACTTCCCTCCCATGCCCATCCTATGCAAGTCTCAGGAAGGATGGCAGTAGTTCTATTTTTTATTAAAATGGCTCCCTCCATCCACCTCCTCTGTCTACACTATTTATCCAGCCTTTAGCCTCATTTCAACTTACAAACCACGGCTTGTACAGTCACATGAACTACAAAAGAAAATGGTAAAATGGCAGGGAGAGGTGAGAGCGACAAGTCAGCCATTAGCTACAAGAAGTGAGTAATACCCATTTATTGAGTGATGTTAAAATGACATGAAAGACATGTTCTGCTTTTAAACAAAATGCCAAGCCGCTCCTCCCTGCTTTTACACAAACAAAAATTACTTTCTGGTATTTTCTTTCAGCTTTTATGAGTAAACGTTTTCATGCCCTCAAATCTATTTTAACCTGAGTTTCAATATTTGTTTCTGATCTTCAGGTGGGCTCATTGGTCTCGTGTCATCTGAGGGGGAGGGGCAGAGGAAGAGTTAAAATTACCTTTTATCTTCCATCCTGAGACCTACATTTGCTAACTCCTTCCCAAAGATTTTGTTTTTTAAGTATGAAACCTGAGAGCCTCAAAGATTCCTGCTGCTCAAAGATCAGTTCTTTCATATCTGCTGAGAGATGGCTGAAAGTGTTACAAAAAAAAAAAAATCTGCCTTCGGGTAGGATGACTGTCTATCACCGGCATCCCAGTTGTCCAACATAAGTCTCTTGGATAGGCATCAATATTCCTAAGCAAACTTCCGATGGGCCCTTCTGTCCCTCATGTTCCTTCCTGTCATCCACAGCCATCTGCTCTCCTTTCCCAAGCTCTCTACCTTGCTTGCCTCTGCTCCCTCCAAAACTCTACCAGCGCCATGGAAAAAGCAACTCCTGAGGCTTGTTTAAAGAACGCTCGCTCGCTCGGCTCAGCAGCAGAGGGCAGAGATTTCAGACCTCTGGTTCCCTTAACCATCCTCATGGCCAGTCAGTCAGTGTGGCCTAGCTTCTGCCCATAAGCAACCACACACTAGGTTCTCCCCCTTTTACAAGGGTATCTGCTGTGCAAGCTGGGAGAAGTCTCCAAACTACCCTGGTCTCAGTTTCTTCTTCTGGTGAGCAAGCACAGAAACCATTCCTTGCATAGAGACTAAACACCATTGAGTGTGCGCTCACATCGGTGAGCAGATGTAAAGAGTTACTGTGTTATTAGCACAGTGGCTCCTGACTCACAGCGCCTACTGCTCGGAGAAACGCCGAAGAGAAATCAATCCTGCTTTTAAAATTACTTTATACACTCAGAAGCATTAGTCACTTCAACTGAGTGCTCCAACTTCCCTCCCAAGCAACTGGATCCTCACCTAGGTTCCTAACAGATTGCCACAGTCTTCAGCCATCTCAACGCTGCCTACAAGTCCATTCCTACACCGAAGGGTTATTATTGGGTGTGTTTCCTTTCCAGGAAAACTTCGATTTCCATGTAGCTGGCTGTAAATGCAGCGGTGAAGAACGGCAAACTGCTTTTCACACTCACAATCCCAGGCCCTGGAGTTGCTCGCACTAGGGGCAAGGAGACGGCGGAATGGCCCAGGCGCCGAGACCAGCCCCGGGTGCGGGTCCCCGCCAGGTGTCTCCGCGCCTGGCTTGGCTGAGACGGGAAGGGCCGTGGGCTCCCGGCGCAAAGTCCGCGCCCAGGCCGCCCCCCCCCCCCACCTCCCCAGGCTCCCGCCGCAGCACGCGACCGGCGGCCCGTAGCCCCTCGCGGGCGCTCCACGAGCTCACTCACCCCATCTCCGGCGCTGCTCCTGTGGCCGCTCCGACGGGGCCCCTGGCGTTCGCTCTCCGCCCGCTCGGCAGCTGCTCCCCGCGCGGCACATGCGGCGGCCCGAGTGCGCCCGGCTCAGCCCCGGCGCCGCTCCATTCCGCCGGCAGCGCGGCTGCTCTGTCGGTGTCGGGGCCGCCGCCAGGCGCGGGCCGGCGGGAGGGCGGGGGCTGGGCGGCTGGGCGGCCCGGGGCTGGGCGGCCGCGCTCGGGCGGAGCCGCCGGTCCCTCCCGCCCGCTCCTTACGTAACCTCGTGGCCCCCGGGCCGCCGCCGCCCGCCTGGAGCCGGGGGCGCGGCAGCGTGTGCAGCGTCCCCCGCGCTGCCGCGCAGTCGCCGCTTCTTCCCGCAGCCCCCTCCTCTCCACAGTCGACCCTGCACCCGCGCGCCCTGCCAGGCTTGGCGCTGCGCCTCGGGCGGGATGTCCCGCCTGCTGGACTTGAAGTCGCAGCTGGCAGGGACTTTTTGGCCACCTTTAGTTTGCAGACAAGGGAACCGAAGCCCCTCAGGGAGGAGAAATGATGTGACCAAGGTCACATACTCAGATTAGAGCTCAGGTCCCCAGAGTCTGAGATGGGCAGGACCACGACTTGCTCCCAACCCCCCTTAAAGCCCACCTTCATCCAACCCACCTGGCTGGCTGAGTGGCCTTAAAATCCTGGAGGCTAGCGCTTACCTAGGAAGCGCAAGGCCCTGGGTTCGGTCCCCAGCTCCGAAAAAAAGAACCAAAAAAAAAAAAAAAAAAAAAAAAAAAATCCTGGAGGCTAACATGGCAGGGAGGATCCTGTAGCCCAAAGCCCGTGCGAGCCCTGAACTCTTCCCTGGGTGAAGGCAGAATCGCACACCCTCAGCATAGCGGGTTGGCAAAATTTGAGAGGCTTCGTTAAGCTTGGCTAAAGGCAGTATGTCTCCATTCCACTCACCAGGTCCTGATTTACTACCAAAGCCAGCACTGGCTCCAACCTAACCCTCACCCCACTATGGGCCTTCCATGGGATTGTCTTCTGCTGAGCGCACATTGCCCACAGAAGCCAGGCAGCTCTGGACAGGGACTGGGAGGGGGAGGCAAGGACAAGAAACTGGAATAGGGCCACCACCCTGCTCCCTCCCCCCATTTCCCTTTGGGCAACTCTGACCCTTCACCTCACAAGAGCACCCGCCCCATTTCTAAACGATGGTCAGTAATTTCTTAAAGACACGTTGATGTGGGGCTTCCCTCCCACTGCCCTTGGGACAAGCCCGGCCAGTCCGCTACCATCTCCAGCCCTTTCTCCTCTCACTTTGCCCTTGCTCTCTGCTCTCCAGCCAGCTGGCCATTCTCTCAGCCTCCACACGTGCTAGTCTCTCTATCTGGGAAGATTTTTCTCCTCATGATTCCTACTTGTGCTTCAGATCTCAGTTTAATTGTCGCTTCCTTTAGAGGCTTTACCTAAGGCCGTGGATGGCATTGCCCGTGTACATTTTTTCTTCCTTGCACTTATTGTTAGAAGTATCCAATGTAAAATTATTGATTTAATATTCCAGACACACCTGCAAACTCTTAGAAAGACATGGCTTTCTGCCCGTCGTTGTAACCCCCAACTACCTACGATGGGAATTCAAAGTCTTCCACAAATATTTGTCGAATGAATAAGTAAATAGACCAAGCCCTATCTACACAAAATTGGTCAGGGTCTGTGCACACAGGTGACTCTGTTCAGAGTCAACGAACAGTCGGCCCCAGAGGAAGTTCTTCTAACACAAGCTGAATTCCAAAGACCAGGGCTGTGCCAGGGTGCTGGGGGGAAGGAAGAAGCCAGCAGAAGGAAGATCAAAAGCAGGAGCCATTGACTGTGTATTTCCGGTATGGAAAACAAGACCCTCTGGGTAAAGGATCTCAAGCCCTGGGGTCCCTTTTGCTCCTCAGATGCACAGGGTGCGCCCACATCACCTTGGCAAGATGCAATGAGGCTGAACAGGCCGGGTGGTGAATCACAGCCAGTGGGAGACAGAAACATCTCGGAGGTCAAGTGCTCTGCAGCTAAACTGGTTGTCCTCTGTGTAGAAGGCTCTGAGGGAGGAGGGAGAGGAAGGGTGGATCAGACTCAAGGACTGGGAAGGGATGTGCTTTCTTTGCCTTCTCAAGCTACTCCAGGAAGAGCAGTGTGGAGGACTCTGCTACTCTCCTCCTCTCCTTCAACCCAAGGCTTCCCTGGAGAGTTCTCTCTGATGGCCCCACACTCCATCTCACCCTTTGGATTAGTTTTACCATCACTCTTTCATCATCTTGGGCTATTCCCAGGAGATGGGCATTTTGTTTCCCTATTAGAGGCCTTCTGTGGACACCAATGCCAGCAAACATTGTGGAGCATCTCTCCTCCCTGTGGTCTCAATGGCCCTAGTTGACAATGGAGATGACAGGTGAAATCTGCTATTTCAGGAACGCTGAAATGAAGAGACTCTGTGCTGGCCGGTGGTTGAGGCCAGGCTAGAGAGAGCCTATATAGACCAGTTAGCTGGGTATAAAAGGAGCCAGTGATGGGGACAAAGCTGAGAAAGTCTTGGAGAAAGCAGGGGAGGTTATGATCTCGACCTAGAGGAACTAGTCCTGAAGAAGGAAGGAGGTATTGCCTCAGGCAGGAAAGGCAGAAGCAAGGTTTACCTGGAGGGCATCTGAGGAAGCAAGGACACCTAGTGAACAGGCAGGAGGGAACACACAGGGGAGATGCCAAATTAGAAACAGAAGAATTACAACCAAACACTAGACAGAACTAGAGGAACCCCTAAAAAGACAGGGAGGATGGATAGTAGGAGCCAGAAGGGTCAAGGACACCAGAAAAAAAACAGCCCAAGGAATCAACTAAGCAGGGTTCATAGAGCTCACAGACGCTGAAGGGACAATCAGATCCTGCATGGGTCTGAGCTAGGGTCTCTGCGTATAGATTATATTTGTGTAGCTTGGTGTTCTAGAGGGACTCCTAACAGTGGGTGTGGGGGGGGCATGTCTCTGACTCTTTTGCTTGCTTTTGGGACCTTTGTCCTCCTACTGGGTTGCTTCATCCAGCCTTGATATAAGGGTTTGTGTCTAGTCCTATTGTAACTTGTTATGCTGTGTTCGATTGATATCCCTGGGAGGCCTGCTCTTTTTTTGAGGAAAAATGGAGGAGGGGTGGCTCTGGGGGAGAGAGGAGGTCAGGAGGAATGGAGGGAGTGGAAACTGTATGAAGAATAAGAAAAAAAACATAGGAGTTGGGGGAAAATTTAAAACGAGTGTTAGGACAAAGCCGTAGTTGGAAATAGCAGGGTGGGTGCTGCTTTTGAAGTCTAGAGGCCACACTTTGACCACCATACGCTCAGGGACTCAGAACATTTGTCATTCTGTGCGGGGATCAGATCTGATCACTAGGCACAGACTCGGGCTGAGGATTCTGCATTCTAACTGGACCAGATCAAATAACCTTGGGGAGCTCATCAGCAAGCAAAGAGAGAAAAATAAGGAAAGAAAGGGGTGGAGCTGTGGCTCAGTGGTCTCAGAGTGCTTGCCTGGCGTTCTTAAAGCCCTGAGCACCACTACTAGAGTCACAACAAAAGGAAACAGAACAGCTCCCTCGTGCCCACTAGCTCACCAAAACCCCCTGGGCAAAGAAGCACCGTGCATACTCTCTGTAGCAAGGTACAGAGCTCTCCACAGCTCTCTGGCTTCTTGCTCTCAAGAGCTAGCTTCTGGAGATGTGAGGCAGGAAAAAGACAAGTTGAGTCCCTGAGACATCTTTATTATTTTTTTAAGATTTATTTATTATATATGTGAGTACACTGTTACTGTCTTCAGACACATCAAAAAAGAGCATCAGATCTCATTACAGATGGTTGTGAGCCACCATGTGGTTGCTGGGATTTGAACTCAGGACCTCTGGAAGAGCAGTCAGTGCTCACAACCACTGAGCCATCTCTCGAGCCTCTGAGACATCTTTAAAGTTATGATTATGATTATTAATAGTACTTATTATGTGTGCATGCTTTGTTCAAGTGCAGGTATACATGCTATGGTGAACATGCAGACAGCTTTAGAAAGTCCTTCCCTTCCACTGTGAGTTCTGAGAATTGAACTTTACCCACTGAGCCACCTTGCCAGCTTTACTCAAAGCCTCTTGTCTTTCAAAAAAATAAAAATAAAAATAAGAATGTGGCCGCAAATGGCAGCATTACATCTGTAATCCCAGCACTAAGGAAGCTAAGGAAGATCATTTAAATCCAAGGTCAGCCTGGGCTATGCTGTGAGGTGTTCTCTCTAAGCAAACAGAAACAAACCAGCCTGACTTGGAATAGACCATGTCAAAGGATACAGAGATGCCGGGCACAGTGGCATGTGCTTGGAATCCCAGCCACTCAGAGGTAGAGGTGGGAAGATCCAGGCCAATCAGGGCTTAAAAGTGAGACTTTGACTCCCTCCGCCCCCAAAAAGGATGTACAACAAGTTAGTAGTGAGATGTATACGGTAAGTATATGTAGGATGGTTTAAACCATCATCACCATCACGTAAGGATAGGCATCCTCCACGTAAGGATAGGCAGATCTTAGTGACCGGATTCCGAAGACGGGTTATGGAAAATGCAGCAGTTATTTCCCTCGTCGCGAAAACCCCGGCAGCTGCTACATTAACCACAAGACTAACCAAAGTCACCACCACCCATGAGGTCTCGTGAGTGTTATATACTTCTTATGAGAGGGTATGGCAAAGAGGACCTTCACTTATGTGGTATTTCCATAACACACCAGTCTATTCACGAGAAGTACTACAGGCAGTGTTAGTGTGAGAAACCATTTGCAAACGCCTGACATGACATGACATGACAGCTCAAAGCTGTCATGGTTATCACACACGAGAGAAGACGGAAGAACTTCCAAGACCAGAGGAGACTACGGAACACAGCAACTACCAATGCGCTATCTGGATTAGGTCATGAAAGGAGAAAGCCTGGTTAAATCTTGGATTGTCTAGATAGCTCACTGGGTAAAGGTGCTTGCTAAAGAGACCTGGCAACTAACATTCAAACTCCAGAAACATGGAAACAGGAGAGGACCTACTCCACAGACGTGTTCTGACCTCCCGTGTACACCATGGCATGCAAGGCCCTCCTGGCTCCACAAATAAATAAAACTCATTAAAAAATCTAAAACTTGGGGTTGGGGATTTAGCTCAGCAGTAGAGCGCTTGCCTAGTGAGCGCAAGGCCCTGGGTTCGGTCCCCAGCTCTGGAAAAAAAAACAAAACTAAAACTTACAAAGTCTAGAGTTTGGTAATAATGTGGCCCTGTTGGTCCCTTAGTTAAATAACACAGGATCTCATGACTGGGCAGCCACAATACTTTACCCCTTTAATCCAAGCACTCAGGAGACAGAGGCAATCACATCTCTGAGTTCAAGGTCAACCTCGAATAGTAAGTTTTCCAGGACAGCCAGAGCTACATAGTAGGACCCTGCCTTAAAAGCAAAAACAAAGGCTAAAGAGATGCGGTTAAGGGCACTGACCACCCTTCCAGAGGACCTGGGTTCAAATCCCAGCACTCTCATAGCAGCTCACAACTGTCTATAACAAGATTGGACACTCTCACACAGACATACATGCAAAACACTAAAGCTTATAAAATAGAGGTAAATAAATTTAAAAACAACAATAAATGAAAGAGGAAGGCTAGGAGAAGGGACTATGGAAAAGCTCTATATGATTTTTGATTATTGTTTATTTATTTGTTTGTTTTTAAAACAGGCTCTCACTATGCAGCCCTAGCTGTACAGCAACTTGGTATGTAGACCAAGCTGGTCTCTGACTCATGGAGATCTGCCTGTTTCTGCTTCCCAAGTACTGAGGTTAACGGTTCATGCACTACATCTGCCTTTCTATACTATTTTTAAAACTTTCCCCAAAGTCTAAAATTATCTGAAATAAAATATTTACTAAAAAACATAAATAGGATGATGAGATGGTTTAGCATGTAAGGGTACTTTCTGCCACTCCTGAGGACCTGAGGGCATGAGTTCAATCCCTGGAGCATGGTGGAAGAAGAGAACTTACTCTGAACATCCTCTCTATCTCTCTGTCTGTCTCTCTGTCTCTGTCTCTGTCTCTCTCTCTCTCTCTCTCTCACACACACACACACACACACACACACTCACACTCACACACACACTGTCATTCCTGCATATATGATAGGCAGCTGGAGCACTAGAACAAGAGCTGTATCAAGACAAGATCTTCAGATTTAAACACGTTTGCATGACTGGGCCACTGAAGTCAACAAAGTTTTTAAAACTGCAACCAAGTAAAAAATATATTTTACTACAACTGGATATTTTCACTCCGTATGGTTTTATCTACATCAAATGGAAACAAGTTACACAGGACAGTTCCTCTCCTCTCATCTGAAGTACATTCTGACAGTTTTCCTTCTGGGCCATCTCTAAAAGCAGCCCTGCTCACAGCCTGCTAAATTTATTTTGAAACCTGTAATCTGTCTTTCTGTTGGTCTGTCTGTCTGTCTATCTTTTCTTTTCTTTCAATAGCAAAGTTAAGCTGGAGCATCTAGACAGAACGTTATCATTAGTAAGCTGGGTGTCTGGCATCACTAATACATTGTTTCCAACCTTGAAATAGTCCAATTCTCTCAATTGCTTATGAAACAAATATCCTATTAGAGTCATACAGAAATGGAAAACTATTAATTACTATAAGAGCTATTAGGCCATATGGGTAAAAATAGAAAAGCAATCATTCCTTCAACAAATATTGTTCACCTACTATGTACCTGCTTCCATGATGGGTATTAGTGATACAGTGCTTGGAAAAATAAGCCACAGTCCTTCTGCCACCAATGTAGAAGACTTCGGAGAATGCTTGAACCAATCAATCACTACGCTATAAAGTTGTGATTGAGTGACTGAAGGTTAGTGAGGAATGACCTCTTTAAAGAGGCATTTAAGAAATCTGAAGACTAAGAGCTTCAGTCAGGAGGAGTATGGCCAAAGAGGTCCCAGGCAGAGAAAACTGTGAAGACTCTGGAGTGAGGAGAATTAGGTGAGAGAAAAACCTGAAGGGATCAGCCAGTGTAGGTAGAATGAGAGAAGTCTAGCAAAGCAGGAGATGGGTAAAGGAGGTGTGTGGGACCTGGGGCTAGGCTGAGAATCTGTGATTCATCCAAACACATGGAGAAGCCACTGATGTGCTGGAAATGCCATGATCTGTTTTTCATTTTTAAAAGGTCACTCTGTCTCCTGGGAGAAGGGACAAGAAGGGAACAAGCTTTTGGGGGCAGGGAGCGTCAGATTCCCTCAGAGATGGGGTCTCTGGTCGTTTGTCCATGCTCTAGTGACCAGAGTCTAGTGAATGGACACCCCTTACCCTTGTGAATACAGGCAGAAGTAATTGGACTCAGTGAGGAAAAAAAAAGACAGGAAGTTGGGAGGGAGATTGAGAGTGGGGAGTCTTAGACTGAGTCGGAGGGGAGGTAGATGTAACCAAAACAAGTTGGTGTGTGTGTATGAAATTCCAAAGAATAAATAAAATATACTGAAAGGGAATCTCTAAAGTCTAGAAAACAAAAGAAAAGAGGGAAAACTCAGAGACCAGTTAAAGAGGCTCTGTCCCCCACTCCTATCTAAGGGTGAAAGGTGGATCACAGACTAGAGAACTATTTCAAAGGGAGACTCATCAGGATTTATCAAGATGCACGATGTGTTTAAAGATATAAAGTTCATGAAATAATCTGGGCTGCAGCTGCTCCATGATGATGTTGCAGAGGGGCAGGGTAGTGGCATCACAGCATCACAGAGACTGCTGAGGGATCACCGCAGAGGGATCACCGCAGAGGGATCACCACAGAGGGATCGCAGCTGAGGGATCACAGAAGAGGGATCACAGAAGAGGGATCACAGCAGAGGGATCACAGCAGAGGGATCACAGAAGAGGGATCACAGCTGAGGGATCACAGCAGAGGGATCACAGCTGAGGGATCACAGAAGAGGGATCACAGCAGAGGGATCACCGCAGAGGGATCACAGCTGAGGGATCACAGAAGAGGGATCACAGAAGAGGGACCACAGCTGAGGGATCACAGAAGAGGGATCACAGCAGAGGGATCACCACAGAGGGATCACAGCAGAGGGATCACAGCAGAGGGATCACCACAGAGGGACCACAGCAGAGGGATCACAGAAGAGGGATCACAGAAGAGGGATCACAGCAGAGGGATCACAGCTGAGGGATCACAGAAGAGGGATCACAGCAGAGGGATCACAGCAGAGGGATCACAGCAGAGGGACCACAGCAGAGGGATCACAGAAGAGGGATCACAGAAGAGGGATCACAGCAGAGGGATCACAGCAGAGGGACCACAGCAGAGGGATCACAGAAGAGGGATCACAGAAGAGGGATCACAGCAGAGGGATCACAGCAGAGGGACCACAGCAGAGGGATCACAGCTGAGGGATCGCAGCTGAGGGATCACAGAAGAGGGATCACAGCAGAGGGATCACAGCTGAGGGATCACAGAAGAGGGATCACAGAAGAGGGATCACAGCTGAGGGATCACCACAGAGGGATCACAGCAGAGGGATCACCACAGAGGGATCACAGAAGAGGGATCACAGCTGAGGGATCACCACAGAGGGATCACAGCAGAGGGATCACAGCAGAGGGATCACAGCTGAGGGATCACCACAGAGGGATCACAGCAGAGGGATCACAGAAGAGGGATCACAGCTGAGGGATCACAGCTGAGGGATCACAGAAGAGGGATCACAGCTGAGGGATCACCACAGAGGGATCACAGCTGAGGGATCACCACAGAGGGATCACAGCTGAGGGATCGCAGCTGAGGGATCACAGAAGAGGGATCACAGCTGAGGGATCGCAGCTGAGGGATCACAGAAGAGGGATCACAGCTGAGGGATCACAGCTGAGGGATCACAGAAGAGGGATCACAGCTGAGGGATCACAGCTGAGGGATCGCAGCTGAGGGATCACCACAGAGGGACCACAGCAGAGGGATCACAGTTGAGGGATCACAGCAGAGGGATCACAGCAGAGGGATCACAGCTGAGGGATCACCACAGAGGGATCACAGCAGAGGGATCACAGCTGAGGGATCACAGAAGAGGGATCACAGCAGAGGGATCACCACAGAGGGATCACAGCTGAGGGATCACAGCTGAGGGATCACAGAAGAGGGATCACAGCAGAGGGATCACCACAGAGGGATCACAGCTGAGGGATCACAGAAGAGGGATCACAGCAGAGGGATCACAGCAGAGGGATCACAGCAGAG
Source organism: Rattus norvegicus (assembly GCF_021556685.1). NCBI lineage: Eukaryota > Metazoa > Chordata > Mammalia > Rodentia > Muridae > Rattus > Rattus norvegicus. The sequence continues at coordinate 148,169,902 of NC_141534.1, forward strand.
GGACCACAGCAGAGGGATCACAGCAGAGGGATCACCACAGAGGGATCACCACAGAGGGATCACAGCTGAGGGATCACAGCTGAGGGATCACAGAAGAGGGATCACAGCAGAGGGATCACAGCAGAGGGATCACAGCAGAGGGATCACAGCTGAGGGATCACAGAGGAGGGATCACAGCTGAGGGATCACCAAAGAGGGATCACAGCTGAGGGATCACCACAGAGGGACCACAGCAGAGGGATCACAGAAGAGGGATCACAGCAGAGGGATCACAGCTGAGGGATCACAGAAGAGGGATCACAGCAGAGGGATCACCACAGAGGGATCACAGCAGAGGGATCACAGCAGAGGGATCACAGCAGAGGGATCACAGCAGAGGGATCACAGCAGAGGGATCACCACAAAGGGATCACAGCAGAGGGATGGTGTGAAAGGACTGGCATCGCACCTGGCACAGCATTGAGTCCTAGCTCAGCCATTGGCCATTCCTGTGACCTTGGACAAGGTCTTCCCTTTCTGGGCCTTACCTCACTCATCTCTGAAGTGGGGCTATTTCATTGGACATCTGGAAGAGGAGATGAGATAATGACTGAAAAGTGCCTAGATCAGCCCATGATGTTACATCCTCAATATAGCATAGTCGTTATTACTGTATTGACTTTAGTGGCGGAACTAGGGTGACATTTCTGTTTTCTTGGTGACTGGGTTAATATGGTCATAATCAACATTTTAACAGGAAGCTGGTACTTGTGTGTAATCCCAACACCTGGGAAGTAGAGGCAGGGGGATCAGGAAATCAAGGTCACCCTGAACTACACACTGAGGCTGGCCGAGCTATATGAGACCCTACCTCAGAAACTACAACTGCCAAGAGTCTGTTAGAGAATCCTGTTGGCCATTCCCTTAACAGATGCAGCTCGGTGCTTCCTGCCATCTTTTGTTCTCCTGTGTGGAGAACCTTCCATGGTGGTCAAAAAAGAGTGGGTAGCCTCTCTCTCCTAAGTGACAGTAGATATAATTGGACCATCAACCTCCAACCCTTCAGTTGCCAAACTAGCTGAGAACTTTTCCTTAGAAACTTGAGCTATAAACAATCTTCAATGTTCCTACTGTCCTACATCTTTCCCAAGTCCTTCCAGCCTAGCACACTCCTGCAGTTCTTGATAGGGTTTATCCACTCATTTAACCTGTACTGAGCACCCATTCTGAGCAGGCCTGGGACCTCAGACAACTTAGCCAATCAAAGAGAATGAATAAATTCCAGGAGATAGTCCTCTGCATGAGAGAGGAATGTATGGGCTTAAAGGACATTTAGGAGGAAAAGCCAACACAGAGAGACCTGGAGGCATTACTGGGAAGGACACATGCATACATTGATGACAGAAATGCCCATGTGACTGGCTCAGTGGTGGATAGTGGGAAGTGGCCAGGGAGTCAAGTGAGACATTTGAACTTGATTGCTTGCCACAGGAATACCAGTGTAAGTTCTGATGTAGGGAAACAGCATATCTTGGATCCTCTTGGTGTCAGTGGAGAGAATGATCTAAAAGGGCAGAGACTAGAGGTCAGAGAAGCTAGCTAGAAAGCCCTACAAGACACAGGCTTCAGTCAAGACCGTGCAAGAGGGGAAGGGGTGTGCACCAGCTTGAAGTTCATTCCGGTATGAGCAGAAGAGGGCTGGGAAGTTGCAGCTGCTGGGGGAGGGGCTGGTCCTCTCACAACTCCACAACCTTGAGAGGCTGGACCTCAGTGGCTGACTCCCAACAGAATCCAACCCTCTGAGGCAAAAATAGAAATGACCACAACTGGCCAGCCAACTGCAAGTGCCTGCAGGGACACAGAGGCATCCAGGTGGTGCTGCCCAGATACCTGAGCTGTCCTGTAGGCTTCTCCTCCACTATCTTGTGCTCCCAAAGGATGGGATCCCTCCCCTGGTCTAAGCTTGTTTCTCTTCTGAGTCTCATGTTCAAATCTAGCAAGAAATACAGTCAAACCAAAATGTTACAATTGGGTCTCAGTGTGACTGACAGGCTTGTCTTGGGGACAGGCCCATCCCTGAGCCCATCACTGTGACTAGGGGAATGGACTCTTTAACAAGCAGGCTCGGGTGGAGTGTGCTGGCAGCCTCTTAAGACAGCCATTGTCTGAGACCGAGACAAAGCAGAAACCTAGAAGAAGATCAAGAATAATAGATTTAGGGTGTTGGCCAAAGCATCTCCAATGCAGGAGTAAGTGTGTTGTTTTATTTGTTTCCCAGTTCCAGCTACAGAGTATACAGATGTATTCCTGGATGAGCCAGAGCTCAGAGTTGAGCTATTCCTGAACTGGTAAGGAGTTAGCTAGAGAGTGGATACCATGCTGAGGCTCTCTGGCTGTTAGAGTAGAAATAGATGCTTCAAACAGGTTATTCTCAAGTTTGTCTAAACAGTAAACTCAGCTGGGGAGCCTTGACAAACTACTCACACCAGGACCCCGCCCCCACAGAGCACAACTGGTCAGAGGGGTGGCCAGACATTAGTAATCCTTTAACAGTCATTCCAGCGGATTTCAAAGTGTAGCCTTCTCTACACCCACTGGTGTCCAAAGTGAAGCCGCGGAGCTCCAGGTATTTGGAAGCTGATGAGAACAAAAAGGAGCATACTGGGGCTCATAGGCTGAGCTACCCTGAGGTAGGGCTCTGCAGGAGAAACAAAAAATCCAAATGATTCTGTGAAACCAAACAAGAGCAAATACCTCCCGTGGGCACAGGGTGGGGAAAAAAAGAATTCTGACTTCTAAATTCAGTTTGCTCTCTATAGGGGACACGGGTGCGGTATGGATTGTGTGTCTAGTCGGCAGCAACAGAAGAGTTAGGCACCTGCTTGTAAACCAGGACTCCCTGGGAAAGGTCAGGCTCCAACAGGCCAGCCTAAGCTATGGAACCAGCCTCAGCGCCCATCAACAGAGATGCACAGTGGGGGCCCAGCCAACCATTCAGAGGGATGAAACCGCATTGTCAGAGAAATGGATAGAACTGGGGATCATTATGCTGAGCAGAATCAATCAGACTGAGACAAATACTGCATGTGTTCTCACGTGCGGGATTTACATTCAAACTATATAGTGTGCATGTATGTGCTCATACACATCAGGGTATGAAAGTAAAACCAGACTATGCCCAGGAGGAAGAGGTCTTAAGGATGAAAGGAGAAGGAACATATGTGAGAGTGTGTGTAGCATACTATATAGTAAATGTATAAACATACTATATTCTAAATGTAACATATATGACATGAGTGCACAAGTGGAGGTATTTGGGGGTGAAGAAAAGGACTGGCAATAGTGAGAGAGGTGGAAGGAAATGGGGAGACAAGGGCATGAAATACAAACACTGTGAACAATATGAAACCCATGACTTTGTATGCTAACCGTGCCGTTAGTCTTTGTCAACGTGACCCAGACTAGGATCACTTGGGAAGAGGGATCCTCCATTGAGGAACTGCTTCCGTCGACAGGTTTTTAGATTACCGGTTGTTGGGGGAGGGCCCAGCCCACGGTGGGCGGTGCCACTTCTGGGCGGGGCCATCCTGAGTTGTGAAAGCAAGCAAGCAGAGCAAGGCATAGAGAGCAAGCGAGTGAGCAGCTTTCTTCCTCCGTTTCTGCTTTAGTTCCTGCCTCCAGCCTCCAGCTTTGAATTCCTGCACTGATTTCCCTCGATGAAGGACTGAAACTTGTAAGATGAAGACAGGTGTTGGTCAGTATTTTATCAGACCACTAACACCAAACAGTAGGTCATTAATAAAATAATAGTAGCAACAACAACAACAACAACAACAACAACACAACAGCAACAGCAACAACAATCACATGATAAGATCCCCAGATCCATGTCTGAGGCAGAACCAACAAGATGAGAGCTGCGCTGGAAGCCCCTGGAGTCATGTGCGCACAGAGCTGTGTGACTGGAGATGCTACGGTGGTTCACCCTTGTAAACACGTATATGGAATCCAGGAGGGAAAGAGGCATTAGCAAATCAGAGGATCAGAACGGCGAGGGAGATATTAGATATTAGGGTGCAGGAATCTAAGGAACGAACGAGAAGAAGCATCCCTGGTGCAGGGGTAAGGATAGGGTGCTTTCCTTGCATGCCCCAGATCCTGAGAAAGGGAGAAAGGAGGTGCCAGCCGGCAGTGAGATGTCATGTGTCAACTGTTTAGAAAGGAGACTTGGGAGCCATGGACAAGTCGGTCTCTGAATGCAGGAGAGTGTGTTAAGTGAGCACAAGTAGGGAGGAGGGAGACATGGGCAGAATTACTAGAGAGGGAAGTCTGGGGATGAAGGGTGGTCTTGGGACCTAGGGTACCATCCTATTCTAGATGTAGATCAATCTCCCTTCAACCCAACTTCATCAAATATCAACTACTAAAGCATGAAAAGATCCTCTGTCAGTAAAATGAAAAACACACAAAACAAAGAATACAAGACAAAACCCAAACTAGACAAAAGAAGACACACGTGGGCTTACCATCCATTTCAATGTAGCAAATATTTACTGAACGCCTACTAAGTGCCAGATTGACCGCAGATGGTTTGGCTGGCATGGTTAGTTTATCAGGCACACAGCCCCACTCCCACACTCTCCCCAGCCCCATCTGGGGGACCTCAGTGGTTCTGGTTCCTAGAACTTGCCTCTAATTCACCAGTTCCAAGCAAAGTCTTTCTTGGTAGATCTAGGTCCTTGCAGTAGCTAACGTCTTCTCTGGAAACCACTTCACATTGCTGCTCCCTGGTGAGGTTTCTGCCTGTCACACAGGGCCCCTGCCTATGCTGGGGCCCCCAGAATATTTGGCTTCTGTTGTAAGGCCCTCCCGTGGCTCTTTTCTACCTTCTACAAAAGGCAGAGAAACATGATCTGGCCATCGGCTGGGGAAGGATAGCGAGGAGACAGCCATACTAGCGAGGAGACTCTCCCATGGCTGAGTCCGTTGCTGTCCTCACTCGCTGTCACTTCACAGATGACACCACAGAACAGTCCTCAGAAGCATTTTGAATCAAGACAATATGTTCTAGTCACATTAAGTAAAAGACTATCTGACCCCTCCGTCACCCCTTGTCCCCTACCCACAGAGACTTCCACTCTCACTATTTTCTCTATAGTTCCTTGTCCCCTCACGCACCAGCCAAATCCATCCCACCTCGAGGTAGGTCTGTAATATGAGTGTTGCCTCTTTAACGGCCTCATCCTTTTCACATGCTCTCGTTCTGTTTGGCGTGATTTCTTGCTCTCTTTACACATGACACCTCTTTGCTTTGTATGCTTCTTCATTCGTGACTCTATACTACCTTCCAAGCCACCATAAAGCTGGGTATCTTATCTTCTTGACTGAGAGATCCTCTTAAATTATGTGTCCATTGCACTTCCTGGTTTATCGCATGTCTTTTCCTGAAACAAGTTGATAGTTTTCACTCGGGCAGAATGTATACGACTCGCCAGTTTAGTCAGTCATGCAACACTATGTAACCCTCAGGACTGTCCATGTCAGGACCTCTTCGTTATTCCAAAAGTCAAAATAAGTTTTTAATACTCAGAAAATGGGGACATATTAGCCTAATTTTTATGATTAGTTCAGCATGTAGCATATATTTTTTTCTTTTTTTTCCTTTTTCTTTTTTTCGGAGCTGGGGACCGAACCCAGGGTCTTGTGCTTGCTAGGCAAGTGCTGTACCATTGAGCTAAATCCCCAACCCCGCATATATTTTTTAAGGGACATTTTCTGTTGCTATAACAAAATATCCAAAACTTAAAACTTTATTTTAAAAAAAAAACTTTTTTTTTAAATAAGAGCTTAGAATACTGAAGGTTGGCTTAATTAAGTCTTTGAGCCCAGGACTCAAGAGGAAGAGGTGGCAAATCTCTATGAAATAAAGGCCAAACAGGCCTACATAGTGAGGCCCTATTTCAAACAAACAAGCTGACTAACTTACTGTGGTGGTTTGAGTATGCTTGGCCCAGGGAGTGACATTATTAGGAGGTGTGTCCGTGTTGGAGTAGGTGTGGCCTTGTTGGAGGAAGTTTATCCTCCTGGGAGTGGGCTTGGAGACCCTCCTCCTAGCTTCCTGGAAGTCATATGGCTTCTATTCCTAACAGTGACCTCAGCAGAACTAACACAGAAAAGGCACTGCCCCATGATTTAATGTCCTTCTACTAGGCTCCTCTCTTACAGGTTCCCCCGAATCTCAACGTAGTCATACTCCCAAGCATCGGGCACGTGACCCATGGGGCGTGAAGTCAAACTTCACCTAAGCCACAGCAGCATCCCATAATATCGGCTCAAGCTGAATTCGTGGGACACATCTGGAGGCCCAGCTACTTAGAAAGCGGAAACAGGAGGATTGCTGATAGCACAGGTTCAAGAGCAGCCTGGGAAACCCAGCAAAAGTCCATCTCAAAATAAACAAATGAACAAACACCTGGTTAATCAGAGAAGATAAGAATATAAAACAGCACAAATGTCAGAGCACTAACGGCGGTTCTTCAAGCCACTTCTAGAGTTCCCCACTAAGACAGGAATAGTCAGTACACAGAAGGAAGAAATGATTTATGAACTTATTCTAGCTAAATCTAAATCAGGCTAAGTCCTGACCTTGGCCATGGGGTCTAAGAGACACCCAGACCCTAAGGAGATGCGGACAAGGCCTTTGTCACCTGTTCTGCTTCATCTGGGTTCTGGCACCCCAATCCAGATTACGAAGTGAATTGGGAGGAGGACCGGGCTGAGCCCCTTACTGCTGAGTAAGACTTGAACAACTGGAACACTGTCTCCTCCCCCGCCTGCCCCATCACCTGACATTAGGCATTTATTAAACCAGCCTAGTCAGTGCTGCTGGGGTAGAGTATGAGAAACCACATGTTTCACAATGGCCAGGAGTGATTTTTAAGAGAAGCAAGTTTAGGAAGAGAGAATGGAAGTATTTCATTAACAACAAGGGCATGAGTGAGCTACCTGGGGCTGCAAGGCCAAGGCCTCCTGACAGACTCACTACAGGTTCCTGGGAGCTGATGGGACCACTGTGTGGGAGCTACAAACCCTTGCAGGGTCCTCGGGGTCCTGGTGCTCCTTCCACATCTCCTGCAGAAGGCCTGGTTTCCATTGCCTCTCACTTCCAGCTCTATGGCCAAGACCTTCGGCGATCCTGTGTTCTAGCTGCCCATCCCAGGCTGGATTCCCTGCAGTGGAGGAATGGCAATGAGATGTAGTCCCAATTTAGAACAAAAGAGGCATGTATTCTTTGGCCAGGTATTAATTAGAGAATGGCTACAGGCAGCTGGTGACTTCATAGTCTGCCTTTGGATCCAGTTGGACCATTTCATGGAAATAAGTTGGGAAGCTTATCTACTGCATCTAGTGTGGTGTTTACAGAAGGAGATGTTGGATACCAGCAACAATCGCTGAAGCTCAAATTTCACCTCGTACGCTTGTGATGCAAGTCAGTGGTGTGGAGCTGGGAGGCTCCTTTGGTCAGATTGTTCCAATGTTTCCTGCACTACACACAGCACAACCACAAGATGACCGCATGCTCCCCACAGCCGCCTTGGTTGCAGTGGTCAGAAGGAAAATCAGACTGACTAACGCTGTTCGCACAATGAACCTACTTCCTCCTTCAGATGAGGAAAGACTGTGTCTTAGCAAAGACCTGTGGGACAGTGTGGAGAGTCTTCATGGGTACCACTGGCTGCTCTGTGTTAAGGAAAGGTCCCATGCTCCTTGGGTGTGGGGAACAGTGGGCTAAAAATGTCACATAGGCTTCTCACTGCTTTGCAGCAAACTTTTAACACGTCATTGTGATTTTGGAAACTCCACAAGATGGCTATAATTTATGACCTTATAAATTATTATAAAACTATAATTTATGACATTTCCTAAAGTAGGTGCATTTATCAGCAAGGAAGCCTTAAGTAGTTTCCCAGAGAAGACACACAGAGGATGCTGAAATAAAGGACAGTGGCTCTGAAGAAACAAGCAGTTGCCACTTTGAATGTCCCTTGTTCCTTCACAGGACCTGTCCTCTGCAACCATGGTGCTCTGGGTGCTCTGAGGGTTCAGTGGTAGAGAGGAATAGCTAAGTTTGTGAAGGTGTCTGGATATTTATCTGGGATAACTTATTAACTCAGACATTTTATCTATCTGTCATGCACTTCGAGATGCCCAGCTCTGAAAGGCTGTGGGGAAGATTAGATACAGGCTCACACCGTCTCCTGATAGGCAGTGAGTTGATCCCAGTTCTGGGCTCGATCTCTGGGTAGATAAGCCAGGGGATGCTGTGGTGGGTACAGCGAACTTGACTTTGGGAGCACAGTCAACAGAGGAGTGGGGATAAATTGAAGAGAGCCATTGTGCTCAGACCATCTGGGGACACAGCACCTGCTGCAGGCCAGGACAAGAGCCCCACGATGAAGGAGAGAGTTCACTAAAGTATAGTGAAGAAAATAAAAGAATGGGGTGAACCTTAGAACAGGTTATACGGAAGTGCATACTTACAGGGCTCAGTAGTAGAGTGTCTGGTTAGCAAGCGCCACACTATGGACTCCATACCCAACACTGGCTGGGAGACTCGAAATAGATGCTTATGTGGGTCATTAACTGCTTTCTACACACACACACACACACACACACACACACACACACACACACACACACAGGAGACAGACAGACAGACAGAGAGACAGAGAGGGAGGGAGAGAGGGGGTGGGAGAGAGACTTGAATTCCACGATTTCTTTCAGTCAGCATCCTTTGTCACCTGTGGTGCCTGAGTGAAGCCCGCTGGTCCTTGACTGTCTTAGGAAGCTGACAACAGTGGTGCTATTCCAGACAATATGAGAAATGAACTTCACTACAGTCCTCAAGAAGGAAGGGAGCACGAGACAGGAGCAAGCTCTTCCTGCAGAGCCCCACGAAGCAGAACTTTTCTTTTTGGGTCTCAGGGGTCTCCCTGACATTTCACGATTGGCACCCACTACCATGCAGCAGTGGGGGCCACTCCAGGGGAAGGAGCTCTGTGGACAAAGTTTGAGGAGAAGTAAACCTTTCGGGCCCGTGCTCCACTCTGCAGCCACCGTCAGGTTAGAGCTTGCCTCACTCAAACTCCCACAGTGGCTAAGGATGGATTTAGTGCTTGGCTCTTGGGAAAGTGGCTTGGTGTCTTCACAAATCACAAAGTAGTAAATCCAAAAAGGATGCAGGTGAAGTGGCCTGGACACTTTTCATGCCGTGCCTTGATGACTTTAAGGAGTAACTCAACTTAGAGGAGCGATGATGTATTGTAGATGACCTGTTTGCAGAAGTGAGTCCTGAGTGTCTACAGATTGTTTCCAGGCCATTTAACAGGTTTGAGGGAGAAGTGAGTTAGGGTAGAAATTAAGTTAGAGGGGCTCTGAGTGGCTAATTGTTGAAGCTTTGGGTAAACATGGCCCCAATTACTGTTCTAGTTCTATATGTAAATGAGTTTTCCATGAAAAATGCTGAGTGCACAAATCATCTAATATAAATATGTATTATATATTAATATAATTAATATACTATAATTGATAAATAATATATACTATGTAAATATAATGTGCATTTTAGGCTGTCATCCACTCATTTATATCATCATCACATGCATAATCATTGTAAAATTCATGTTTTAAAAAGATTTATTTGGGGGTTGGGGATTTAGCTCAGTGGTAGAGCGCTTGCCTAGGAAGCGCAAGGCCCTGGGTTCGGTCCCCAGCTCTGAAAAAAAGAACCAAAAAAAAAAAAAAGATTTATTTGTACATTTATTTGTGTGTGTGTGTGTGTGTGTGTGTGTGTGTGTGTGTGTGTTTTGTGTGTGTGTGTGTTGGGGGATGGTACATGCCATGATTCGTATGTGGAAGCCAGAGGACACTGCCAGGGGTTGGGTCTGGGGATCAGTTCAGATCATCAGGTTTGGCACTAGGAGCTGGTACCGCCCACTCTATCCTGTCAGTCGGATTCTGTGTTTTAAAGCACACGGTCCATAGGCCAGGATTTTACACACTGCTTGGCCGCTCACACTTCACTCATATCTTGGAGATGGTTCTAAAACAACAAAAGAACTTCTCTTTTGAAAAAAAGAAGTGCTTTTATTTTATTTGCATGTATGTGTCTGTGCATTATATGGCATATAGGGTACAGGTGCCCTCAGAGGCCAGAAGGGAGTGTTGGATCCCCAGGATCTGGGGTTACATGCCGGTATGGGTCACTCAACATGGGAACAAACCTCTGTGAGAGCCACACTGGATCCTAACCACTAAGCCGTCTCTCTGGCCTCGAAGCTTTTCCTTTGCACAGCTGCATAGTGTTTTCCTATTTCACCCTGTGCTCTGCAGTGAGGTCTGGGCTACAGAAAGAAATACAGGATGGTGCCCTTCCCAGAGGCTGGAAAAGACTTCCTTTGGACAGGAGGATAGCAAATGGGAAGCTTTAGCTTCAAAGTTAGTCATCATCTCTGATACCTCCATAGGCAGGCCGCGTGGGAGGAAAAGTGGTCTCTAAAGTAAAGGGATTGAACTGCTGTGGTGAAGGGTGTGAACTGGGTGTTACGTGGCTTCAACAGGCAGCATTCATTGGGTCTGAGAAACATCATCCAGGTAAGCACCGCCGAGGGCACGGGAGACCACGAACTGCTGCTTGCTTCCGCTCTACCTCGTGACTGCCGACAGCACTTGTGTCTTCTCTTGATTTTTTTTCCAGATTATAGAAGACTTCCTTACTGCAGAGGTTGAGAAAGTATGTAAAGAAGCAGAAAAAAATCCATAAATGGTTGTAAGCATATTAAAGAGCCGCTTAAGGCGTCCTGCACCGGCACAGCGTGATGACCACAGGGTCTCCCTATCCCACCCTACATTACACAGGTCGGACGCTAGAGCTACTGTAAGTGCAGATTTCAAAGGAAGAAAAGAAATACCTCAGTGCATAGGGGGAAAGAGTCAGGTAAAGAATTGCACCCGACAGGCATATTTAAAAATTATCTGCATAAGATTGAAGGCACAGAAATGAACATGCTTAGAGAGGGTATGGGAAGAGAAGACCAGTGGCCAACAGCCAAGGGTTCTAGGAGTCTAGAAAGTACTGGAAAGCACAAAAACGAAATCGAAAGACAAACTAGAGAAAGATACAGTAGAACCCTGGTTGTCGTTAATGGTTTGTTTTGTTTTGAGGCACGTCTCAGTCCATAAAAGAAGTTAGCCTGGAACCCACTATGCAGTTTAGACTGACCTCAAAATCATGGCACTCTCCCTGCTTCAGCCTCCCAGGGGTAGGACTGCAGGCAGGAGCCACCCCGCCTGGCTAGAACAGAGTCTCAATCTCCTCCGAAGCCACAGAAGATCCTATTGAGCCCAGGAAAGAGGGATTTGTTGAACTGAACATGGGAGTTGTTGAGGAGGGACCTGGGGCATCTGACAACAGTGAAAGAGACTATCCAGTGTGATCTACACACTGGGCCTTCACCACCTCCGGGACATAGGTGTTGGCTGAAACTACAGGCAAAGGAACGGCTTCCTAGGTGAATATGTGGAATGAGATGAGACCCCAGGGCAGCCTCGTAGGCACCCTGATCTTGGAGAGGACAGCATCATGGCTACTAAAAGAACCCAGCAATTCCTCAGACTCGGAGTTCTTCCTGCCTGAAGGATAGGAGGATGGAGATTCCAGGAGGAGTGGGGGAAGTTTGGGGCATCCAGTTTAGCAAACGATTTGAGAGGGTCCAGGAGGGGCCTGCGACTTTGGAGCCGAAGAGGTTCCTTATCAGCCAAAGGCCCTGTTGCTAGGTCCCTGACAAACAGACAGGACGCTTCCTTACAAACAATGTAATTTTCACGGAGAATGGCCCTAATAGCGCGTCTCATGCTACCCTCAAGGCTAAACTGGGTGCCACTGACTCACGAGTCTTTTTTTGTCTTCAGTTCCAATCGTTGTTTCCCATTCGACTCAGTGAATGACAGGGCCGCTGTTCTTTCTCCCGGAGCATCTATTTCAGGGACAAGCAGTGGACAGTCTGCGGTTGCCTGCGCGATTATTACCCAAGGCAGAGTGTGACCTTTAGAGCTTTCACTTCAAAAGTGAAGGAACCAATGAAGTAGAATGACATCGTGCCAGGTGACTCTTCCAAGTTGGGTGACACCCTTTCTAAAGAAAAGAAGCTTCCAACAACAGCCCTTATGGTCAGTCCCGAGGAGCAGTGGTGGATTAAAACACCCCTGGCTCCTGTCCAGTCACGAATCATTTAGATAAGACGACTCGACTCTGGCAATATTAAATTCCACTTGGCAAATATTTATCGAGCAGCGACTGTCTTCCCGAGCCTGCTGGAAATGTAGCATATGGGCTCTAGAAGCACCAGGACACCCAGATGGGAGCAAGGTGGACCCTGGATGCCTGGTGAGAAGTAAGCCACTCAACAAGAGGCTCTCGTTTTAGGTTATAAACCCACATCTGGTTTACTAAAAGAGCAGTGTGAGTCTGGTTCACAAAAGCCAGTTCTTGATGGTGAGCAACACTGGGGTTCTGGAAATTCTCAGCTCACACCTGGCTGCTGGGCCAGCACAGCTGAGGGTAATTAAAATCCTTTGATGGGAGTGGAGCATGAAAAAAAAACCCATAACCTCCCCTGTAGTCCTAAGCTCCCAAGGGCACTGGGATGGTTGGTTTCATACACGTCAGCAACTCTGTCCTTTCTCCCTCAAGGATTCTGAAGCAGGAGGGAGAGGGGAAGAGAGACAGAGAGGACAGACGCTGCTGAGGAAATACAGCAGAAGGCTGCCACTTCCTGACATTGTTTTTCCAGATGTCGGACTTATATATTCATTCATGCATATACATGAAAAAATAATAATTAAAGAATAACAGGCTGTAAACTTAAAAGGGACTTGGAGGATGAGCTTGAAGGGAGGAGAGGAAATGGTGCAATTGTATTTTATTCAAACAAAAAGCAAATTAAAACCAGCAACAAAAGAAAATGTTTAGAAAGTAAACTTCGTGTGTCTACCATCTTCTCTTTTATTGCAGTATATAGGAGACTTACATAACAACATAGATTTTCCTTGATTTAAAAAAAAATCTGGGGGTTGGGGATTTAGCTCAGTGGTAGAGCACTTGCCTAGCAAGCACAAGGCCCTGGGTTCGGTCCCCAGCTCCGAAAAAAACAAAACAAAACAAAAAAAAATCTGAACAAGATGGGCAATGGTGACACGTGCCTTTAATTCCAGCACTTGGAAGGTAGAGGCAGGCAGATCTCTGAGTTCAAAGCCAGGCTGGTCTACAGAGCGAGTTCCAGGACAGCCAGGGCTACCCAGAGAAACACTGCCTCCCAAAACCTAAATAAATAAATAAATCCAAACAAGACCTCTGCATTTGCACAATTGTTGCCTCCTGCGTTCTTTTCTTGTTTCAGAATGTGATCGTGGTGTTCAAAGAGAGGACATATAATTAAAGATAGGGTAACATGTATGACTGCATGGGTGTGTCACTCTTGTTACCCTAGGTTCTGTTTATGTTTGGGGCAGTGGGTGAGGAACATCTTAATAACACAGTAATTAACATAGGCTTGGTTTCTGTCATTCATTCAAGCTTATTCATCTGTGAGAAAAAAAACCCCATAGAACTGACAACATTTTTTTTTTCTTTTTTTCGGAGTTGGGGACCGAACCCAGGGCCTTGCGCTTGCTAGGCAAGTGCTTTACCACTGAGCTAAATCCCCAACCCCTAACATTTTTTAAAGATTGGTGGTCACAGCATTGAGGGAGGAAGATGGGAGTATAGCTTTGTTGGTTAGCTGGCTTGTCTGCCATTGCTCTGCAGAGGCAACTTTGACTGTGAAATAATTTTAAAATTCTAATAGATTTTAGAAGATTCCTGGAAGCAGGAAAGAACAGCTCTGGCTACCAACTCTGACTCTGTAAAAATCAGCCTAGTCCTGGACCAGTGCCTCAAAATGTTCTTGTGGAAGAAGAAAATGGATGTGGAAATATCTTTTTCTGCTACAGGAATTGCTGATATCTGGCTGTCGTCTTTCCAAAGCACACACTGGGAACTGGGTGAATGTAGAGCTGGATGTCTGCATCCTGGTTTTCAGTATGAATGACTTCCTTCTGTCCTCTAACGACATTATCCTAGGGCTTTCCACCGGGGTCAAGCTCATGGTATATAGCTCTGGGTCCACAGCTCCTTTCCTTTCCTGCCCCTTCTCTTCCTGTTGTTTCTCTCCCCTTTCTCTGAGGTATTATTTACAGACCCAAGAATTCACATTACCTGGGTTAATGAGTCATAGTGAACTTACGGGCATGTTCGATGTGTTTTAGGGCATTCTGATCACTCCCCCAAAAGATGCCCACATTCATTTGTAGTCAATCCCCGTCCTGTATCTTACCCCCTATCAAGTATGGGTCTGTTTTCAGTCTCTCTTGGTTTCCTCTGTGAACAAAATCTGGGTGTTGGCTAGTTTCCTTTCTGTGAATGTGACAAACAGGATGATCAAAAGCAACTTAAGGAAAGGGGGTTTATTCCATCTCATATTTCCAGCTCATTGTCCATCACTGAGGGAAGCCAGGGCAGGAACATAAGGCAGGCACCTGGACCAAAAGCTGTGGAGGGAAGCTCCTTCCCAGCCCTGGCTCACGCTTAGCTAACTTATATATATACATATATACCTGTTCAAGAATGGTGTCACCCACAGTGGTCTGAGCCCTCAGATATCAACTAATAATTAAGAGAATCCCTTGTATACATCTCCATAACATTCCTCAATTGTAGCTTCCCCTCACACTCTAGACTTTATGTATCAAGTTGAGGATTAAAGATACTATCCAAAAACACTTCAGTGGTTTCCTAGCCATGAATACAAGAAGGCTGGTTTCTCAGTTCTGACAATTTCATGCCTGCATACCTTAGGAAGGTGTGGTCAAGCTGCTCACAGAAAGCACTCAAGTGGACATAGGGTGGGCCATCCTTAGGCCACCAGTCAAGGCTGCAGGGACACAGAGACTCCCTCCAGTGCTGCTACCTCAAGATTCAGGGCCTCTGGTATAGGCGTCAAGCCCAGGTGAGGTGGCTTCCTGAGGCTGGTTTAAATGATTATATAAACTGTGCTGGGGCACAAAGAGGTGAACACAGCTCTGTGTGCATTGGACCGAGTAGACATCCCAGTCTGTGTGAGTGGTCAGACAAAGCAGACAAGAGTCTCCTGTCTTCCCGTCTCTCTTGTTTTCCTTTTGCTTCATGATAAAACAAAGGAACCCATGAATGTGTCATTTGGACTCCAGATAGACACCAAGTTCTGGCTCACGTAGTCTAAAGTGGAAGCCAACGTTGCATGCTTCACCTGATGTCGTAGAACATCTGCATTTTAATCCCTTACCACAGAACAATCTGGACCAACCTGCTAGACAGCTCCTAGCTCCCAGAACTACAGCTGCCGCGTGTTCTGTAGACTCCTAGGATCTTTCTATGTAGGCACAAGCTTTTAGAGAAATGAGCAAGCTGAAATCCCATTTCTTCCTGTTGACTTGTATGAGCTTAGGCAAATTACCCATCAACATCTGTTAGTTTTTATAATTTAGACCACAGGAAATAATCTCATTTCTCAGAAAAATGTTTGTGAAGGCCACTTAGGTCGTCTTCCTGGAGCCACTGTTCTTTCCATCTAAAAGAGGATCTCCACAGAACATTAGCTGTGTACCAGCCTGACCTTAGGTGAGGGGTCAGGGGCTCGGGGGTTCAGGGTGCAGTCAGTGTTCTGCAATGCCAAATGGAACACCATTAAATCTAAGAAGTGTATTTCTCCAAGCGAGCCTAGATCACAGTTCATATTCCGAATAGATGATGAGGCCAGGATCCCATAGGGACTCCTGATGGTACAGATGTAGGAGAAAGGACTAGTCAAGAGCTCTGCGGAGGGGCATTTGGAGAAACGGAGCAGCATCTGGAGTCCTTCTCTAAACCGTATACAGCAGAAGAATGGCTAGTCTCCACCCGCAGCCATCTATCTCTAGCAGAGGCTGGGGAGGGTGTGTGTGTGGTGTGTATGTGTGTGTGTGTGTGTGTGTGTGTGTGGTGTGTCTGTGTGTGTGTGTCTGTGTATGTGTGTGTCTGTGTGTGTATGTGTGTGTGTGTGTCTGTGTGTGTGTGTCTGTATGTGTGTGTCTGTGTGTGTGTGTGGTGTGTGTATGTGTGTGTATGTGTCTGTGTGTGTGTGTCTGTGTGTGTGTATGTGTGTGTGTATGTGTGTGTGTGTGTGGTGTGTGTGTAAGCCTTATGAGCTTGTTCAAGTCGCCAACTGCTTGCTTTGCTTATTTCTTCATTACCCTGGATGAAGACCCTCTGTGTTCGTGGATCTGGTAAGACAGACCTTCTTCCGAGCACTGTCAGGTTGTCATGAGCAGACATACAGATGTGGCATTATACCTCTCTAATGGAGGGGCCTTCAATTAGTCTTATGGTTTACGTGATCCTCTTTTGCTTCCTGTCCTTGTCCCCAAGAAACTAGGCCTAGAAATAAAATGGATGTCAATAAATATTTGTAGAATTAAACCAAGGAGAGGTAACGATCTCAAGAATATTGAGATTGGAGACTTTTTCCTAGAGTTCCATCAGCATAGAAACCAAATTTTTTTTTAAAGATTTATTCATTTATTATATGTAAGTACACTGTAGCTATCTTCAGACACACCAGAAGAGGGCATCAGATCCCATTACAGATGGTTGTGAGCCACCATGTGGTTGCTGGGATTTGAACTCAGGACCTCTGGAAGAGCAGTCGGTGCTCTTAACCACTGAGCCATCTCTCCAGCCCAGAAACCAAATTTTAAATGAATGACACTGTGTTTGGTTTACAAAAGTGAGCAACTTAGAGTGAAACCCGAAGGGAAAAGGCCTTTTTTTCTCTCTCTGCAGAGAAACTTGCTTATGCTTGTTTCTTGCCAGTGGGGTTTAGTCACAGGATGGCTGTTAAGCAACTACCTAAGAAGCTCTCGTGGCGCACATGAAGGGACATATGGGACATACCATCAGGTGGTAGGGGTGTCTGCGACACTGATACCCAGCTTTGCTCTTGCTCCCACGCCTCTTGGATGCACCACCTCCACTCTGACTCACGTTCTTCAGTGTTTGCTTTCTTATCTGCCAACCGTTTGAATCGGTGCCTCAACTGTTCGGACCATCTGCTTAGGGAGAACTTCTCGATGATGTCACAGTTTTGGGAATCATAAATAATACAGTTTGGGACTTGGAAGAGCCCTGGGAAATGAGCAAGTCTAAGCCTTCCATTCATACACTCACACCTCTACATGGCGGCCCAGAAGTAGGTCCCTGGACTCCTGGCACTTAGGCTGTAGCAGAGAAGATGGATTTTAAAATGCCACTGACAACAGGAAATGCACCTGGTTATTGCTGGCAGTGCAACCAGGATCTTGACTTGCAGTGGAAGAAAGAACTTCAGGACAAGTTGGAGTGGAACACAACTGGTGAGTTTATTGATTAAATAGAAGAGACTCAAGTGGGTGTTGGGAAAGGGGGCCCTAAATGGCTCAGCTGTAGTCATGCCTGTGACTGGGAGCTCTGCAGCTTAGTTCTGCCAAGGCTTCGATATTAAGAGGAGCAATGCTGGTCCCCATATTTTTGCATTCACAGAATTCTGTCCTTAAAGAAGAGTCTTATGCATTGTGGAGGTCTTCCTGTAGAGAAGGGAGTGTACAGGTAAAAACATCAATCAAAAGAAGCCCTAGGTGACTGGAGATCTGCACTTAAGTGGTAGTTCTTTGGCCCTTTTAACAACCCCACTGGTGATATTTCTCAGAAAGGAGAATGTGGTGCTTCAGTGGGGTAGTTTGGTTACTGATGTTGAAATTCCAGGATGTCAGCCCGTGGGAGTTAGAGATCAGAACCAGGAGGGTGGGGCAGCTTTTTTTTATTAATGGGCCCTCTAACTCTGCCTAATGCCTGGCTGGGTGATTACTGGAAGAGGAGGAAGTGAATGGGAAAAGATTTATCAAATGCAAAACTGGAGAAGTAATCAGGGGCCAGGTTGACAAGCATTAACTGAGTGCCAACTGTGCCTCGGGTTGCTAGACTCTATGCTAATTGCTAAAGATGTGAAAGATAGGCTCACCTCAGAGAGTTTATAGTTTGGGTGGATGTAAATGAGTCACAAGTAATTGTTACAAAGTCGTAAATATATATATGTGAAAGCCACAAAAGAGGAAATTGGTTCTACTTGGAGATAGGGACGAATGAAGGAATTATAGACGATTTTCTACAAAGGAGGAGTCTAAAGTTTACAGGAAGTTTGAGGACAGAGCTGCACACAGAAGGAACAGCATGTGTGAAGCACAGCGTGCAGCCTGCCAGGAGCCTTACAGTTTCATATGGATGAGCATTTAGTTCTTTCAGGGAGAGCGGAGGGAGATAAGAGATGAGAGAGCAGAACAGAGACCGACTTTATTTGCAATGCTTAGGGTTAAAGTGGCCTCTCCTCAGGCCTTGTGCACACTGGTCTAGCTAGTATACTGCTAGTGAGCTCAACCCTCGAACTAGCAGATAGGTTGTGCATTATCCTTCAAGGAGCTTTAACTGTATCCTAGAAGCAAATATCTGTCGAAGGGGGCTCGTGGAGGTGTGCCTCAGTTGGTAGAGTATTCGTCTAGCATATGTGAAGCCCTACATTTGATTTCTGGCCCTGGGGTTAGGAAAGAAGACCCCGAAAGGATAGATCGAGGTGTAAATGTACTCAGTGTTTTGTTTTAGAACAAGCCTACCCTGAGCTGGCTGGTAGATAGATACGAAACAGCTGTATTATTATCAAGTCTTTATATCCCATAGTAACAAAACATCTGTCTGTACAGTGGCGAGGAGGATCTGCAGGGGGGCAAGGGTGAGAACAGGGATCAGTTAGATGACATCACTTCTGCATGGGAAATGATGAGGGCCGGAATTAACAGTGACACAAAGAAGAGAAAAGAAATAGAGCAGGTTTGGGGATTTAGCTCAGTGGTAGAGCGCCTTAGCAAGCCAAAGGCCCTGGGTTCAATCCTCAGCTCCGACAAAAAAGAAAAAAGAAAAAGAAAAAGAAACAAGCAACAAGGCATGAAGAGAGATCTGGGTGTGTGTTGTAAGAAAAGGGGAAGAATCAGGAAGCCTACTGGGCTTCTGGGATTGGTAACTGGAAGGAAAGATTCCTTATGAACTGGAACAGAAGCAGATGAACAGGTTCCTGAAGAAAGATGAACGCTCATTTAGACATATCCTGCAATTGCCTGCTGGAGATCCAGATGGAAATTTCTGGTACACGGGAGTATTTATGAGTCTGAGCATAGCTGTGACGGACGACTAGAGATATCCATCACTGAGTCATCTGCACAGAGACGGAAGCTGAAGCCACTTAGGGACAACTGCATAGGCAACACGAGGAGACACCAGCATCTAAGGATGTTGTGTGGCTCTTTCCTTGAGGCTGGATGTGATCGTTGCCACCCTGGTTCAGAGCAGCAGTGAGTACAGAAGACCCCCAAGACCAGGCCCATTACCGTCATGGAAGTTAGGGGTGAGGCATATATTCGAGAAGATATAGGAAGCATCTCTTGGAGGAAGGGAAACTCTTTGGTGGTGTGGCTACACGTAAGTCGCTCATGGTCCTGTAAGTAACCACCCACCCATGCTTTCTTGTAAAGAACCAATGTTAATTCATTGGTTCACCAAGCTAGAAGGGTAGACCTGTTTCTCTGCCATCCTTTGACCTTTCTATCTGAGGTGAGCCCAGTAAAGTCACTCAACAAGGAACAAGCAGAGGGGTAGACTCATCCGGGAACATAAAGAGGTGTGCTGTGTGCCAATGGTTAACTTTCTGTACATAATGACGGTAACTGTATGTTCATTACTTCTCTCATTGCTGTAGAGAAATATACCGGACAAAGGCAACTTTAAGAAGGAATGGTTTATTTGGGTTCATGATTTGATAGTACTGTCCTTCACAGCAGGGAAAGACATGGTGGCAAGAGTGTGACCACATAGTGTCCACAGTCAAGGATCAGAAAGCAGCAAATATGGATATTCAACTCAATTTCCCTCTTTTATTTATTCAGTTTATGACCTCAGCTGTGGGATGGAACTCCCAACAACTGTCAAACCTCCTTGGAAACACCCTTACAACCATAGCCAGAGGAGGGTTTCATAGATGGTTCCAAACCTTGTCAGGTTAACAATTGGTATTACGAATGTGTGTGTGTATGTGTGAGTGTATGTGTGAGTGTATGTGTACATACACACACATATATATATATAATTTTTTTTAACTTCTTGAAGTAGGGTTTCATGTAGTCCATGCTGGCCTCATTCTTACTTGGTAGTTGAGGACAGCTTTGAACGTCTGATCCAGAATTTCTGATCCTTCAGCTTCCATTCAGGCATGTGCCACCATGACTGGTTTCATGCAGTACAGAGTATTGAACCCAACACCCCACAGACCTCAACTTTCAAGCACTTATACCAACTGAGTTACATCCTCAGCCCAAGCATCCATCCTTTTTTAAAAGAAAAAAATAATAATAAACTCTTCTGACTCGGGTGAGACCAGTGGTCTTTCCCACTCATGGGTAGCTAATTTTTAAGGTTAAAGGATTCAGTCAGAAGCCTCTCTTTGATAGACACAATAACCCTATCCATCTTCTGCCTCTTGGTTTCCCTATGAGTATCATAATCTTTGTTTCCTCTGGCCTTGCTGCGCCTCCTGTGACCACATAAGATACCGCAGGGAAGATCACTGGATCATATCACAATGCAGAACAATAGGAAACAGCGACCAGGGCAGAGGAGAATCTCAAGGAACAGAGTAGAGAAGGATGGTAGAGAAGGAGGAGGGGGAAGGACATGAAAGCATCAAGTGTTGAGCAGGTAAGAGGGAAACTGGAGACGGATAGTCTCGAATTCAGCCCTGGTGAACTTTGCCAGATGGTGTCAGTGGAGTGCCTAAGGACAGAGGCCTGGCTGGTGAGTCAGAATGTGGGGAAATGTGAACTGAAGGGTGAAACACTGTAAAAGGCTCCCTCAGGGACCTAGCTAAAGGAGCAAACAGGATTGAGAGCAGGGTCTCGGTTTTGATACTGAAGAAACCTGAGCCAGTCTGAGGTAGAAGTAGCTAATGGAAGAGTATGAGACAGAAGACGGGCCAAAGAACAGCAGGAATGGCTTTCAGAGGAACAGAGAGGGGTGCTGACCAAACAACACAGGAGAAGCAAGAGCCTGGAAGGCAAGCAATGAGGTAGAACTGAAGGAACAGGCCCGATGAACCATGGGGAATGAATGCCGCGAAACAGGAAGCGGATGAGAAGACTGAGGCCCAGTGGCCCAGTGATGCTCGGGTAGGGATATGGAACGCAAGCCTCGTGCCTTCTTTTTTTTTTTTTTTTTGGTTCTTTTTTTCGGAGCTGGGGACCGAACCCAGGGCCTTGCGCTTCCTAGGTAAGCGCTCTACCACTGAACTAAATCCCCAGCCCCGCCTCGTGCCTTCTTACCAGGTGACCTTTGGCCCTGTACACACATGCGCCCACCCACAATCCCTGTGCTTTAAAGACCTCTCTGTTCAGATGGGGGCCTTTGTGAGGGTGAGTGCCTTCATTTTGAAAGGTTACTAGACAAGGCAGGAATCACATAAGAACAAGCCACCCGACATCAAAATAGCAAGTGTACCAAGACTGCAGAGTTGAGACCCAAGAAAGAAATGACCCTAACTTGTGTCAAGTTGATATAAAAACTAGACAGCAAAACACCCATGCATAAACTAAATAAAAATTGTAAAAAGACTCAGGGGACTTCACTCTTCTTAAAACAGAGAAGACAACAATTTGTGCCCAGATAGCTAAGGACCCTGATTTGCACATACCATTTATGAGTTCTCAGAGAACGTTTCTAAAATTGAAACTCCAATTATTACTTTTCTGAAAGGATTATGGAAAATTGCCGGAAGGGTAGAATATTATGTGAGGGAAGGAACGATTGAGAGGAAGTTTGGATAAGTCTCATGGGCTCTGCATATTCTCTAGGTCCCTTCTAAGTAGCACACACATTCAATGAGGAGGTAGGTAGAACAAATACGCTTAAGTGTATGACAAGAACTAGCCAGCAGCACTTGTAAGAGAAGTGCGCGCGCGCACACACACACACACACACACACACACACACAAAGGGGGATGCTACAGACCAGTCCATGGCTATCCAGGCAGCAGCTGCAAAGAGACGCACAGGTACCCACCAAGAAGGCCTTGACTTGTTCAGCAAGTAAGGAGGTGTACTTGTTCTCTACAAAGCCGGGACTTGCTTATACTGACTGACGATATAACAGGGCACTGATACAACCTTGTCCATTCATAGGAAAAACTGGCAAGATTGTGAGCATGCTCCTGGAGAAATGAACAAGTGAATTAGTAAATAAATAAATAAAAATGTTGAACATGCAGTTTCCTCTGTGATGTGAAGAATGGCAGGGTTGTTGAAGTTACCACTTGGGATGATGGGAAATTTCTGCATGTTCATCAGCATGGTTTCCCTGGCTTCCACTGTCTCCAGTCTTCGACGGTGTATACACTCAGTACTCCAGTGATGCCCCCTGCTGACCTGAATGGTGGTGCTGCCTATTGGCTGGGCTAGCAGTGACTTTACATGGGAATGACAGCAACAGAATAGCCCATGATTGGTACTTTATTGGATGGGATAGATCTCTGATTTTAGTGGTTTACACAAAGCCTAGAATGATCTTACACCTCATGGCGTTCCTGCATACCTCCGCCATGACCTCTGCAGGAGGCATGCATGTGTGGCATCTGCTTGAAGCCCACAGTGGAGTGTTTTTGATAATAATCATGAAGCTGGATACGTCTAAGGAAACCCAGAGGACAGAAGCAGGTTGCTATCTGACTGAGTTTGATTCCCTAGGATCCACACAGTGAAAGGGGAGAACCAGTTCCTACAAGTTGTCCTACAAGAACCATTCACAGCAGTGTGTCAGAGAGCACTGCACAGAGTTTGAAGACATTGTCACTCTTTTATCTATCTATCTATCTATCTATCTATCTATCTATCTATCTATCTATCTATTATCTACGTACTTGTTCATCCATCTATCCATCTATCCGTCTACCTACCTGCCCATCTGTCCGTCCATCCATCCATCCACCCATTCATCCATCAATCCATTCATCCATCCATCCATTCATCCATCAATCCATTCATCCATTCGTCCATTCATCCATCCATTCATCCATCCATCCATCTAGAGACAGGGTCTCTCTACCATGCCTAGGCCATTCTGGAACTTACTATGTAGATCAGGCTGGCCTTGAACTGAGATCCCCCTGTCTCTGCCTCTTGAATGCTGAGATAAAAGGTGTGCTCCACCATCCCACACCTGACAATGTCACTCTTACGAGGATACCTGATGAGAGAAGGGCACTAAGTGCCTTTGAAATGCCCCTCTTTTATTTAGAGAAAGTGATGCCTTATGGGTCCCGCCTGTCTGATAAGGAAACGAGTCCACTTAGTTCTCCATTTCACTAAGGACTAGCAATATGATAGAGTTCTGCCTGCAAGATGTATCTTCAGGGGATTTATTTTCAAAGCAATCAGTGTGATGAAAGAAGCAGTTTGTGGCTTTGCCTTTAGGCAGGAAGGCTACAGGATCAGAGTTCCTGCCTTCCAGGGCTTTGCTCTAAGTGGACTCTGCATTGAAGGCTCTACCACTGTAGTCATAGGCCTTATTTGGGGGTTCGAGCGATATTTTGAAGGCAGAGAGGACAGAATAGTTGACCCTAAAGAAAATCAGAAGTTTCTCGGTAAGGAATAACACTGTAAGACATCAACACATGGAGATGGAATGGTACTGACAGCAGGGATGATGTTAGGACGCACCATCCCTAGGTATAGTGCAGGTGTTGCAGGCAGTGAGGGAACAAAGTTCCACAGTACTGCGGAGGGAGCCCTGGGTCACCTCTCAGTGCAGGTGGGCTTCTTGGTTG
The DNA here is from genome assembly GCF_021556685.1 of Rattus norvegicus. Classification (NCBI taxonomy): domain Eukaryota; kingdom Metazoa; phylum Chordata; class Mammalia; order Rodentia; family Muridae; genus Rattus; species Rattus norvegicus. The sequence goes on from NC_141534.1 coordinate 148,193,941, forward strand.
ACAAGGCCACAGAAATGAACATCAGGTGGACCAGAATGAAGCCAGTGGTGAGTTTATGGATGAGGAGAGGACAGATGGACTTGAAGAGAGCCAAGGATGGGTGTTAGGGAAGAAAGGAACAAGCTTCAGCAGCAGCTATACCAGTGCCTGTGGAGCTCTGGGAGTCCTATTGTTTAAAGGATTAATATGTAACTACGTTTGAGGAAAGGGAGAAGTATGTGTTGACCTATTCATTCCTTATCACAGGAATGTTTTTATAAATGAAATTGTGGCTGATTTATGATAGCTCTGAGCAGGCTTACATATGAGGAAGAAATGTAACAAAGGTAAAATCATGAGTAAAAATTATATAAAATAGAAACAAAGTAATTTTTTGCTATACATAGGTCATTCAGAGACATTAAGAGGCATACTTTTCTCCTGAGCGTGGTTTATATTAGTTATCTTAACAGTCTTGTTTGTGGCATCTTCAGAAACAGAATCCCAAGTCTGTTTTCAGCTTCTGAGAAAGGCAGTCTCCATTTAGCAAGAGATAAGTCAGACTGAAGTGAATGATGGGGAACTCTCTTCTTTTCCTATGTCCTGTTAACCTTCTCCTGGCTTTCTAGCCTGCCTCATGAGGAATAACGAGTTGTTTAATGTGGTTTAAGATTTTTGAGCTGGGGGGCTGGGGATTTAGCTCAGTGGTAGAGCGCTTACCTAGGAAGCGCAAGGCCCTGGGTTTGGTCCCCAGCTCCGAAAAAAAAGAACCAAAAAAGAAAAAAAAAAGATTTTTGAGCTGGGAAATCAAAATGAACACAAAGCTCTTGAAGTGCCATGAACCTGATCCATATCTCCTTTATTGGCTATAGCCTTGGGTGCATTAGACAACCTCTTAGCCGTTAGCATTATCTTTAAAGTGGTTATCGTTTACTTTTGCCTTATTACACCTGCAGAAGAAAAATAGGTTGCCAGCAGCTTTCCTGAAGCTCTGTGTGAAATCTGACCTGGGTTCTCACTCTGGCAGTGCCTACTCAAACTAGCTGCTGATCCAGAAAGGTGACCTCAAAATCTGCCACTAATATTCCCATCTGTATGCAAAAGACACAGGTTTTGTAGAGCTGGGTTAAGTGATCTTTCTTGAATGAATTATCCAAGACAACTACCAAAGAAGTAAACCCCATATACATAATAAAGACAAGACACTCAGACAATAAGATTGTCTATGGTCTCTTACTACATCTGAAAAGTGGACTTTTTCATGATACTATTACCCAGTTTTGCATCTAGATCATCGAGTCAAGATAAGGCTTAAAGTTCTAGCAATTGTGTTGTCTTTTGTTAAGTTTCTATTGCTGTGATAAAACACCACAACCAAAGGCAACTGGGTAGAAAAGGATTTATTTTATCTTACAACTCTCAGGTGACACGACATCACTGAGGAAGTCACAGCAGGAACTCAAGAAAATGACTTGAAGGCAGGAACTGAAACGGAGACCATGAAAGAATGCTGCTTGCTGGCTTGCTCTCCTCAGCTTGCTCTGCATGCTTTCTCGTACAACTCAGGACTACCTCCCTAGGAAAGACCCTCCCACACCATTCGTTAACCTAGAAAATGCACAGGACAAACGTATGAAGACATTTTCTTAATTCAAATTCCCACTTCTCAGATATGTCTAGCTTTGCGTTGAGTTGACAAAAACCCAACCAGGTCATGTATTCTGTTGGTGGGAAAGGAACAAGCTACTAGGGAAAACATTACACCAATTCCTTCAAAATATTAACCAGTAACATTTCTATAAATTGAAAAAGGCATTCAAAAGGTATTGAGTGCCTTTCTCTTACCAGGTATCCTTGTAAGAGGGACACCATCTTCAAATTCTGTGTGGTGCTCTCTGATACAGTGCTATGAGGCCCAGGGAAGACAAGGTAACATGGAGGCCCAAGAGCTTTCTTTTCTCTCTTTCCTGTTTGTTTGTTTGTTTGGTTGGTTGGTTATATTTGTTTAGACAGGGTTTCTCGATGTAGCCCTGGCTCTCCTGAAACTCACTCTGTAGACCAGGCTGGCCTGAAACTAAGAGAATCATCTGCCTCAGCCTCCCAAGTGCTGGGAATAAAGGCATGTGCTCCCACCACCCAGCTTCTTCCCTGTTTTTTTTTTTCTTTTTTCTTTTTTTGGGAGCTGGGGACTGAACCCAGGGCCTTGCACTTGCTAGGCAAGCGCTCTACCACTGAGCTAAATCCCCAACCCCTTCTTCCCTGTTTTTTAAAAACATTTTCAAAATTTATTTATTAATAGATTTACTATTTGATCCAGAATTTCCAGTTTTAGGGATAAGCCCATCAGCATTAATAATAAGGACTCAAATTGTTATCTGTGTCTACATAATCCATAGAGACAACCCAAGCTAAGTAAGACATAGCATAAGCACACAATGAAATATTACTTAACCTTAAAAAAGGAAAGATGTGCTGATACATGCTACAGTGTGAATGGATCCTAGAGGAAGTGTGTTGACATGAACTAAGACAGCCACCAAAAGGAAACTAAAGCATGAGTCCACCTAATAGAGATGCCAAGAATGGTCAGATTCATAGAGACAGAAGTGTGGTTGTAACAGGCTAGGGAGAAAGGGAAGTGGGAGGTTAATGCTCCTCTGGTACAAAGTTCCAGTTTAGGAAGAAAATAAAAGTCCTGAAGATGATGGTTCTACAATGTGAAATATTTAATGTCACTGAGCTGCACGTAAGAATAGCTAAGGGGTTAAATTTTATATATTTTATTGCAAGGCTGCACTCATGAAGTCATAGCAACTATATGGTAGCCTGTCAGAGACCTGCCCAAGATCAAGCCAATCAACATTTTAGCATGGAGTTCATGACCCCACCTCAACTGAAGAGCTGTGGATAGCTGGTAACTTCTAGAGGGGGGAGAGTAAATTTCCTTTAAGAGTGTAGCTCTTTGTTGATTGGCCACACTCCAGTGGACAGTCCCACACCTAGGAGTGTATGGGTGGTACAAAGAGTCAATGAACATAAAGTTGGGAACTACGGTGGTGGTGGTGGAGGATCTGGGAGGTGTTCTGGGGGAATCGAGGTGGGTATGATTACAATACATTGTATGAAAATTTCAAATTCATAAAAACACTAGAACAAAATAAAACAAAGACAAGTCTTTTAAAGACAAACAGAATATCTATAACAACTTGAAATTACCTGATGCAACATTTTCATAGGATTTTCTATTTTACGATTTTGCTTAAAAAAAAAACTAGAAACAAAACATATGGTAATTTAAATTCCAGTGTTCTAGGAAATGGCTGCTTGTTGTTGGCAGGAGACAGGGTAATGTAAGGGAAATGTGACAGGCCATTCTAGAGTTTTCTGCTTAGTATGCCCTGTCTGAGGAAGGAAAACCAGCCTGGTTCTTACCCCCACACAAAAAGGATGACAGTCCTGAAAAACATGGAGACAAGAAAACTAAGAGTCTTTGCTGTGCATTACAATGGCTTGTTAAAGTCAGATGGACTTGACTGAGAGCCGAGAGGGGGTTTGGTTTTGTAGTAGAGGCCCCCAGGGAGGAGTAGCTAGAGCCTCTAAATTGAAACTGTGTCTGTGAGAAAATAAGTGCTTCAGTCTGATGAGCTGCACTTCACGGTAAACAAAGTTGCCATTTTCCACCATGGACTTCAGAGAGAATCTATTTTCAAGTTAACTGGTAATTTTGTGCCACTTTGTTAAAATCATCAACCCGCTTGGATAATTACATAAGAAACTCCTTACCAAGCACCATTTGCTTGGAATTTATTGATCCATTTAGTATATTAGAAAGTCCTTTCTATAAGAATGTTTGCTTTCAGAGGCAGATTACGAATTCAAGCAATCTTTAAAACAACTTGTAGAGAGAATTTATAATTCCTTATACAAGCTACTCTAAGGACCATCTTTCAGAAAGATGTACTGAGAATGGGAATCTAGCTTCCTGAAAAGGACGCAGTTCTTGAATCAGAGGAAAATGCTACAAAGAGCCTCAGTAGCTGTGAGCACTGTGATGTCCAAAGTGGTGTACTTACAGAGCTGGGTGAGCCTGTGGTGTGCCTGACAGCAACAGGTGTGCGTGTGCATGCGTGCGTGCGTGCGTGCGTGCGTGCGCGTGCGTGTGCGTGAGTGTGAGTGCGTGTGTGTGAAGAACCACGGGTGCTGAACTCTAGCAAAACACAAAGTCTGAACCTCAGTCTGACCATCAGAAAACAAATGGCAGCATAGAGATGTTAACCACAATCCCATAGTTCACCAAGCCAAAATTCATGCATTCCCCCAGCTCTAATGTGTTAACAACACAATGTCATTGAAAGTGTCATCATTTAATTACCGGAGCACCAGGAACTCAGTAAAAATCCACTGAGGTGAGGCAGCAAATCTAGAAGTGATGTTTCAACCATGCTGATAATCCCCCTCCAAAAGAAACTAAAAGGTTGTGTACCAACAAAACCATGACATGTAACAGTGCTTTAGATGAATTCAGAAATACAAAATTTGATTTACATACAGTTGAAATAGCCCACGTTAATGAAGATAATTCTGAAAGGAAACACCTATTATCAGAGGAAGAATTTCTAAGACTTTTAATGCAACAACAAGAAAGCTCCTTGTCCTTGTCCTTGTCAAAGGACAAACCTATAAATCAGAAGCTCTGAGACAACCTCTACTCAGAAGCTGGCAGAATGCATAACCTTTCTTTGGTCATTTACCTGGGGGTTTTGGTTTGGTAGTTGACTGGTTTGTTTCTGGGTTTGTTGTTGTTGTTTGTTTGTTTGTTTTGTTTTTTGTTTGTTTTTTGAGACAGGGTCTTACGTAGCTCAGGCTGGCCTCAAATTCACTATGTGGTAGAGGATGATTGGAACTCCTGACCATCTTCCCTCCATTCTCCAACTGCTGGGATTATAAGCATACACCATAGTGTCTGGCTAAAACTGTATTTACCTTTCTTGTTTAAGCACCAGGAAATAACCAACCAATTACACCTGGTGTTTCACCCATTGATGGTAGGGTACTGATTCTAATCATGACAAATGCTGCAACGAACACGGCTGATTTAACCTGATAGAAAACAAACGCTGAAGCTACCTAGAGCTCACTGCTGTCTAAGTTTCAGCAGCATTAAGTGACAAAATGTTGATAAAGACATACTTGACTAGCTTGCAATATGAGTCAAAATGGCTTTAGGAACTCTTTTTTTTTTTTTTTTTTTTTTTTTTTGGTTCTTTTTTTCGGAGCTGGGGACTGAACCCACGGCCTTGCGCTTCCTAGGTAAGTGCTCTACCACTGAGCTAAATCCCCAGCCCCGGCTTTAGGAACTCTTAAGCAGAGTCTAAAAGCTTTAACCAGAAACATTTAGGAACATCCTCTGTTACAAATATGAGACTCTGCAAAAATCTACTGCTATTTTTATAGTACACGTGTCACATATACAAGCTTCAGGGTTTTTAAAGACATTAAAGACATAACAAAAGCCACCCTTCTATTCTAGAAGCAATTCTATTCAGTCTGCGGGATTTAAACTCAGTCCTTCAGTTGAGTGTCTCATAAGGCTTTTCCTGTTGGGATCAAGCAATTGACTCTTTCAATCACTAATACATATAATAATTTCAGGAAAATGTGGCAGGCATGGGCTCCCTCTCCTGGTTTGGGCCTGGTTAGGCCAGTCATTGGTTGGCCACTCCCACAAGTTCTGTGCTGCCACTGCCTCAGAACATCCTGCAGACAAGACAGGTTGTAGGTTGAAGGTTTTGTGGCTGGGTTGGTGTACCAATCCCACCATTGAAGTCCTTGCCTGGTTACAGAAGATGGCCGGTTCAGGCTCCATATTCTCTATTACGAGGAGTCCTCCCTAGGGTCAGTCTCAGAGGTTCCAGGAAGTTTCCACTGCACTAGGTTCCCACATCGCCCTCTAATGCTCGCTAGTCCAGACATGTCTCCCAGTGTTCTCTCCTTGTCCCTCCTTTCCCAGTATGTCTCCTTAGAACTCTTCTTGTTGCTTAGCCTCTGGGTCTGTGGTCTGCGGCATGATTATCTTTTACCTAACAGCTAATGTCCACTTATAAGTGAGCAAATTTTATGTTTATCTTTCTGGGTCTGGGTTGTTTGGCTCAGGATGACTTTTTTTCTAGTTCCATCCATTTGCCCCAAAAGTTCATGATGTAAGCTTTCTAATAGCTGAGTAGTACTTCACTGTATAGATGAACCACATTTTCTTTATCCATTCATCAGTTGAGGGACATCTGGGTTGTCTCCAGTTTCTGGCTATTATGAATAAAGCTGCTATGAGCATAGTTGAATAAGTGTCCTTGAGGTATGGTGGAGCATCTTTTGGGCATATGCCCAGGAGCGGTATAGCTGGGTCTTCAGGTAGATGAAGTCCCAATTTTCTGAGGAACTGTTATATTGATTCCCATAGTGGTTAATCAAGTTTGCACTCTCGCTAGCGATGGAGGGGAGTTCCCCTTGCTCCAAATCCCCACCAGCATGAGCTGCCATTTGTATTATTGAACTGGCTACTCTGTCAGGTTTAAGATGAAATTTCAAATTCAAAAGCTTCTTGATCCAATAAAATTCATTATATAATATAAAATATAATAGAATATAGAAGGAATTTTTAGTCATTTAAAAAAGTTATATTGTCAGTGGGTTCTAGCACTGGTGTTTCTTTTTGTCTTCTTAATATATATGTTTCATAAATCTCAATGTTGATACTTTGGAGCGAATGTTTGAGTACAGTCACTTATAGTAGTAGTATAATATAGATAATAAAACCATATACATTTCTTTTATTTTTTTATACATTCCTTTTTAAGTTAGGATTTCCTATATGCTACTATGCTGGCTGGTTTTTATCAACTCCCACACACACTTAGACATATCTGAGGAAAGGGAATCCTAATTGAGAAAACGCTTCCATTTTCTTGATTAATGACTGATGTTGAGGGCCCCACCCACTGTGGGCGGTGCCATTCCTAGGCAGAGAGTACTGCTGGTATAAGAAAGCAAGCTGAGAGCAAGCCATGACAAGGCCCTTCTCCATGGCCTTAGCCTCAGTTCCATCCTCCAGTTTCCAGCCCTGACTTCCCTGGAAGGGAGCTATAAGCTGAAAGAAACCCTTTCCTCCCCAAGTTGCTTTGGCCATGGTGTTTATCCAGCAGCAGAAGCCCAAACTAAGAAACCCAGACATCATAATTATTCTAGTTTGTATAATTTTCACATTATCCAAAAAAAAAAAACCTAACTGGTTAGATCCAGTTATATAAATTTGAGGCATATATTTTGAGATATGTCTTTATTGTGTATGTTTCTAGGGTGAGACTGATTTTAAAATATTTAAGACTGTTGATTTATATTATTATGTTAAAAATAGTCAGGATTGCAATTAGAATGTTCCTAATGGAAATATTATGTAGAAAGAAAAACTCCAAAAATATTCTAGACTTTCTGGATATGTCCTATCTCCAGCTTAAGAACACTTCTGAGAAAAAAAAAAAAAGAACACTTCTGAGGTAGATAAAGTATAATTGAAAACGTCTTGGGAAGTCTATGGGCTTAAAGCTTTGGTTCTAGTTTTAAGACTGCTTCTGTACATCGTCTGGAGTAGTCGGAATGTCTTCTCCATCATCAGTAGATACAAGTACCTTCATCTTCTGGTAGGATGATGTCATCTGGTAGGTGTGGCAACTTGACATTTATTCCAAGACTAACACTCTAACATCACACTGACCTTCTCTGTTCTTCAAAGAGAGTCAAGCAACAAATACTGTAAAAAGGAAACACAAAAGGGACTCAGTACACACTCCTGGCTTGCCTTGCAGAAATAATACTGGGTTCCCATGTCTTCATCTATAAACTCTCCCAGGTTTCCTTTATTTTTAAACTTCATTAATGTTACTAAATATAGCAAGAGACTATGTTATAACAATTTGAAAATATATCTGTGTCCCTGCATTTGTATTCCTGCAAAAAAAAATGAGAAAGATCTAATGTCTGTTTTTCAAATATAAATAAGACAAGATCAATTTTACAATAAAAAGAGGCAAACCGCTATAGCAGGTTAAATGGTTTTGTTTTGAGAGAGGGAATTGTTCTGCAGCCAAGGCTGGCCTTTAACTTGGCTTCACTTTATAGCCAAGCTGTCCTGGAACTCATGGAATCCTCCTGCTTCAGCCATTCCCCCAACCCTGTACTTTGATTACACGTATATACCACCACATCCAGATGGGAAGAATGTCTTAACTACATTTTTCCATGACACAGCAGCTAATGCTATTCTCATTCTGTTTAGAAAATATTCCTTTTTTCATTAAATAATTAATTTACTTTACATCTAGATCACGGCTTCCCGTCCCTCCTTTCCTCCCAGTCCCTCAGTCTCCCTCCCCCTCTCCCCTCATGGGAAGGGCCTAGGGCCTCTACACAAATATAACAGATGTGCAGCTAGGGCTTCATTCCCCTAACAACTGGAGCAGGGGCTGTCTCTGACTCTGTCCCTGCCTTTGGATCCTTTTCCCTAACTGAGCTGGCTTGTCTAGCCTCAATAGGAAACATTCCTATTGCTGCTCTTTTTTTTTTCCTGCGTGGAGAGGTTTAATGAGGGAAGAAGAGGAGAGGAGAGGAAAGGCAGCCACAGGCACGTGGAGGGAAAGGATGGGGGAATGGGGAGAGAAAGGACAGAGACAGAGAGGGCTAGAGAGATCAAGAGGGGAGTAAGATGCTGCTCTTTGGGGCTGGGGATTTAGCTCAGTGGTAGAGCACTTACCTAGGAAGCACAAGGCCCTGGGTTCGGTCCCCAGCTCCGAAAAAAAGAACCAAAAAAAAAAAAAAAAAAGATGCTGCTCTTTTTTTAAAGTGTCAGCACTGAGTTGACACTACCTCTCTTGACACCAAAGGAAAACTAGTTGTAGTATAATTTCCATTACTTCATATTTTTCCAATTAATACTCACCAACAGACGTAACAAATTAAAGTTTTGCTTTAAGAATTTAATGATAGGGCTAGAGAGATAACTTCTGCTCTTGAAGAAACCTTAAGTTTGGTTCCTAGTACTCTTGTCAGATGGCTCCCCACCACCTTTAGCCAGGCTTCAAGGGAATCCAACATACTCTTCTGGCCTCCATGGGTAGCCATATGCATCTGCGCCCGTGCATGCATGTGCATACACACACACACACACACACACACACACACACACACACACACACAGATACATATAAATAAAAAGTATTTAATGACATTAAATAAGACATTTGTCTTATGCTAAATTTGTTGAATTATGAAATGTATTATTTTAAATTTATTAAAAGATTATCAATTGTTTGAGTATGTTTTGACTTTCCATATCTTTTACTCCAAATACATTGATACATTGGATATATTATTTCTTAACCTACTTGTCTTAGTTACTTTATTATTGCTGTGACCAAACACCATGACCAAGGCAACTTATAAAAGTGTTTAATTGGGCTCATGGTACCAGAGGTCAGAGTCTATGATGGTGGGACAAAGGTATGAAGGCATGAACGGCTGAGAGCTCACATCTTGGACTGTGAACAGCAGGCAGAGAGGGCACACTGGGATGATATGGGATTTTGAAACTTCAAAGCCTCTTCTCAGCGATACACTTCCTCCAAGGCCATACCTCTGTCCTTCCCAAATAGTTCACCAACTAGGGACCAGGTATCCAAATATGAGCCCAGATGGCCATTCTCATTCAAACCGCTGCATTAGATGTTGATGGAACTTTAATAACCAGCAAATCAATACTCCCAAAGCTAATGAAAACCATTTTCTGGTGGATAGTTTTAATTAATTTTCCCTAGAGTAATAATTAAAGCTGATATAGCAGACACATACATTATTGACTCGACGGTGGAGGGACAGAAGACTGGTATACCTGCACAGCTACAATTTAAAACACTCTCTCAGTCCCCCATCTCATTTATTTTATGTGTAGAGACTTGCATTGGTGACAAGATGCGTATAAATAATAATTTGGGATACTTACCTTTTAGAAAGAAGCATAAATATTCATACAGCAATGAATTTCCTAGTTTGAAGGATGTTCAGTTGTCTGATTTCTAGATTAATCCGTGTCATCAAAGTAAATTAAAGAAGGCTGCAGGCTACATGCTTTCTGAAGGGTTTCTATGCCAAACGGTTGATAATAACATCGCATGATGTAGTGGGAGGTACACCCTCCAGGCATGCCTAAGGAATGAAGAATGTTGGTCCCATTCCACAGATCCTTGCTCTGTCAGGTTCACTGCTGCTCTAGTCATAATAGATAAGAAATGGAAACAGCCTGTGTGTCCTTCATCTGATGGATGGAAAATGATAATATGTCACATATACTCGATGGAATACTACCCAGCTGAAAAGAAAGATAAGATCATGAAATCCTCAGATGAATAGACAGAGCCCAAAAAGATCATACTGAGTGAGGTAACCCAGAACCAGGAAGACAAGTATCACGTGTTCTCTCTCATCTGGGTTCCTAGCCCCAAGTCTCAATGTGAGTGCATAATCTTGAGTAACTGCAGAAGCCAGGAAAGTAAAATAGAGACCATTGTAGGGTAGGTGGAACAACAGAGAGGGGACTAGAGGGGACAAATGTTCTGAAGTGAGGAATGGGGAAATGGAGGTGGGTAATGAGAGAGGGAAGAGGGAACTATTGGAGGAGGGATAGGATGTCTGAAAACATCACAGGAATTATACGGTTACGTATGTACCTGAAACCCTATATTACATATAAGTCTGTGTATACATATATGGTTCAGAGAAGACGTTCCATCTGGGGTGACAATGCTCCCCACAAGAGCCATAGACTGTCCAACAGAAATCCCAATACCCAGCTTAAGAAGCCGTCTTTTGAATTGCTGCTCAGGGTCTTCAAAGACACTCTCAGACATTGTAAGTGACGGCTGCCGCCCTTCGTTCCCTCCAGCCCCCAGAGGCGGAAGGTAACTCCCTATGGCTGAAGCCACCATGCACTTTGGACACAGAACCCAGAGGACCTGAAGTGGATCCGATCTAAAAACCTCCTCTCTGAGAATTAGCTTTCATGGTACCAGAAGGCACCTCGCAAGCTTCCAGAGGAGGGAAGCATCCAATAGCCCTACCCTGTTATGACACCCATGGACCACAACAATGGCCAGGATGGCACTATAATCCTAAGAGTTCAACAGCAGCACACATACTTTGATGGTGATGAATAGCTTCTAATTGGATGTAAGGCTTTCTCAACAAGAGGAAAATCATGCATGGTACTGGAAATCTAGCCAGGGCCGGTGATTTCATAGATCTTGGAGGAAAACCTACAACCATCACTTTACAAAATCAACATAATTCCTAACTACATTGTAAACATCTATCATTACACCCACAGATAAGTATGGTTCTTACTCCTAATCTAGGAGACTTCCGTTTGCAACAGACAAAGACCGTATCAGAATACCACAACCAATCAGAATGCAGAGTCGTAGAACCCAGCGATTCATCTACAATACAGCTCCTCAGCCTCAGCTCAGGGAACATGTGGAGGAGCAGGCAGGAAGATTGTAAGGACCAGAGGAGCAGTGAGTTTGCTGCGAGATCGTGACCCGTAGAAATGCCAAAGAAGCTACTGTAACCATGACATTTCACCAACATGGCTGCCTAAACATGATCCAGACAAGGATGACACCATAATACATGCTAACATAAACAGGGAATGAATGCTCACAAGGCCTCAGCCCTACACAAAGAGCTACAGGCAACTAAGGCATGCTGAGCAGGAGAAGTAAGTCTTCCCCAGGAAAGAGCACTCAAATGGTTATCCAGGACAGAGTGGTCAGCCCTGAAAACACATACATACAACCATCATCACACAGACTGAATGTGTTGTATTTACATATCGAGGAATATATAAACATGCACAGAATATTGTTATTGCAACAACAACCAAAAGGAAGCCATGAATTTCGAAGAGAACAAGGGAGGAGACATGGAGGGAGTTGAGTGGGGGAAGGGAGGGGTGAAGGATGTAATTGTAATCTCAAAAAAAAATTAAATTATTTTAAAACAGAAGAAAGGATGCCAGGACATGTTTTACCTTTAATTCTGGAAATGAACCTTGTAGATGAGGAACTGGGGCTTGGTATTTACCAGGACAGTTGATTGACTGTTAGTGGCTAGGACTGCCGTGGCTACACCACTTACCGCCAACCCTGTGGGAAAGGGTCTGCCTTTGTACTTTAAACTCCGAATCAGACTGAAAGTGTGGAAATGTCGCTGCGCTGGAAACGGTACCACTGGTAATTGGTAACAGTGTGTTTTGCTCTTGGTTGCAAAATGAAGATTCGTAGCTAATGATTTTGAGTTACATCTTTACCTAATTTGGCATCATGGCTTGGTAAGAAGGTGTTCGTGGCTCTGTAAGTTTTCATATTTGAGATTTGTGAAAGATGCCGAGGTGAAGAAGAAAGTTGAACCTCAGGTTGGCCCCAGAGTTCGTGGTGATGGTTCTCTCTTCGTTAGTGGGCAATGGGCCATGTATCTGATGAAGGGAGAGATGCTAGGGGTTTGGGGCACAAGTACTCTTTAGAGGAAGAGGCCTTAAAAATGGAGCACGCCTGCATTCAAACAGAAGCTGTGTGGAGAGTGCTTTTCTGAAATGTGCATGGTCGTTTTGGTTCTACAGGACCTCACGGCTGTGTCTTCAGTACGAGAGGATATCTGCTCTAATGTGGAGTGAGAATGTTTCACTGCTTCCCTTAGCGTTCAGAGGAAACGTGTTTTTTAAGATGAATATTTAAAATATGCCTTATGCTTACTGCTCTCTCACAGGAGCTGGGTTTGCTCACCAGCACCCACAGGGCTGCACACGACCACCTGTAGTTTCAATTCCAGGAGACTCCACACCCTTTTCTGCTCCCAATTTTCCCACGCATACATGGTGCACACATGCAGACTCACACAGAGACACATACTTTTAAAATTTTTTAAAAATATGCCTTTAAGAAAATGTCCTGCTCTATTGCTTAGGCTGGCCTAAAACCTCACTGCCTAGTCCAGGCCCGACTAAGTTGGCCTTAGATTTGGGGCAGTCCTCTAAGAGATGGCATGCATGAGCCACCATGCCTGGCTAAACTCTGCCTTTAACAAAATATTATAAATGTGCTTATTGCCTTCTCATGCACACAGATGTATAAAATATAAGTAAGTGATGTTAATATTTATAGTTCAGAAAGGTGTCAACATCATAAAATATGGCTTAATACCACAGATGAGAAATAAGGACTTTTTTTATTTACTATGTATATGAGTATATTTCCATGAGTTAATGTGCACACAGGTACACTGGATTTCCTAAAACTGGAGGCTGTGAACCACTTGATTAGGTGCTGGAAACTGAATCCATACTCTTTGCAGGAGCAGTAAGCATTCTTAACTGCTGAGCCACCTCTCAGCCTAAAGAGATATCTTTTTAAAAAGAGAATATATGTTAGCAAATGCTTGCAGGTACCTATTATTTATATTTAAATTTATCTATTTTTATTTTATGACGAAGTTACCCTTCTAAAGGATTCAGAGAGATATTTATCTTTTATAACATGTATAATAAATATTTTGCCTCAAGGCTAGTAGTTCACTAAGTTTTATTGAAGATGTATACTACACAACACATAATATATTTGCACACACACTCGTGTATTATATATAAACAGGCAAACCTTTTAGCATTCCTGAAACTGTAATGATATACCTTCAACTGATGTGTTTGCATTATGAGAACATTAATGGACAGTGTTATATATCTTGATATAACTGCACCTTACAAGTCATCCATGACTTGATGAAATATGGCCCCGAGACAAGGTCTGTGACACAGTAACTAGAAAATCTGATAGTACAATAAATGGTGAGCTGGGCAGGGCCATGACTTGACCTCAAGTCCTGTTTCTGCTGTTCTCGGCAGGAGGTTTTGGACACTTCCAAACCTTGGCTCCCTGAGTGTCTGCTGCTGGGGTAGTGATGCGTGAGACTCATGGGACTAGGGCTCATAGTCCTTGGTCTGTGCGTGGTATTTAGTATTTTAGACACTTAGAAAAAAGTTACAGAAGCTGACGATTATTTCGGCTAATTGTTTCTCTATGAGATCAGGCATTTAAAAAGAAAATTGACTGATTCACTTTTGAAATGTATTTTTCTTGGGCTTATTTCTAGTGTGCCTGTATATTCATGGGGGAGAGAGAGACCTTGTACCACAGTACACATATGGAGGTCAGAGGACAACTTGCAGGAGTCAGTTCTCACCTTCTACTAGGTGGGTCCTAGGAATGGAACACGGGTTATCTTGATTTTTTTTTTTTTTTGAATAGGGTCTCTTGCAGCCTTGACCTTCCCACCCATCCCTCTCCACCTCCTCAGTACTTTGACTCACCACATTGGGTTGATTGTTTAAATGGACAGTTTCCATTCTATCAACAGTGTGAGAATTCAGTTTGGCTCCTAACTTTTACATTTATGTGCCTCCCTCATTAAATTCAATCTTTTGGAACTCTACCCTAAATTCTGTGGAAAGGCGAATATAATATGTTGGTTTCCCCAGTGACTTTGCCCTTCACTGTTAATCAATACAAGAAGCTGATCAGGACAAGACCATTTATAGTAATGTAATTCTTTATACCGTTGTTACCACACACATCATTGTTACTTTTTAAAAAGATTTATTTATTTATTTATTTATTTATTTATTATAAATACACTATCACTATCAACAGACACACCAGAAGAGGGCATCAGATCTCATTACAGATGGTTGTGAGCCACCATGTGGTTGCTGGGATTTAAACTCAGGACCTCTGGAAGAGCAGTCAGTGCTCTTAACTGCTGAGCCGCCTCTCCAGCCCCCTCATTGTTACCTTTATGATGAACTATTGAACCAGGGATTTTTTTTTTTTTTTTTTCGGAGCTGGGGACCGAACCCAGGGCCTTGCGCTCGCTAGGCAAGCGCTCTATCGCTGAGCTAAATCCCCAACTCCGAACCAGGGATTTTTTTAAGAGAGTCCACGTGGCTGAGGGTGACCTTGAACCCATCATCCCACTCCACCGCCCTAGGGCTGGCCGGGCATCATCACTGTGCTCTTAATCACTCTGCTTAAACTACTGTTTCTCTTGGATTAAACGAAACTGAAAGTCCTCTTCAGTGCCAATTTCACCAACTTGGAGGCCTGAAGAAAGTGGAATCTTCGTTGTCTCCCACTCAGGTTTGTCTTCCATCGTCTACTCAGCTCAGACAGCTCTCTTACTACTCCACACCAAGACCTGCACCCCCGCATCAGCACTGGCCGATTTTTGTTACATTGATGTTTCTAAACCTTGGACTGGGTAGTTTAGAACATAGTTCCGCTGTTCGCTCCACAAGTGTGTACTGAGTGCTTACTTTATGAGAAGCACAGTGCTGTACACTACTAAGATGTACAAACAAGTTAAAGGTATAAAAACCATAGCCTACAGGCAGAAAGCGGCACTAACACAAAGTTCAGAAAGTATCATGGAACCCAGAGGCATTCTCTGTAAAGTCTTAGCGAATGGATGCAACTTCAGTGTCTACATCTGGAGCTGGGGTGTGTGTGTGTGTGTGTGTGTGTGTGTGTAGGGGAGTGGTAATTTTCCAAGCACAAGGGGACACTGCTATAAAAACATAATGAGTAATTCACGAACTACTGTATTTGGTCTGGTTTACTGTGAACGAGGGAATGAAGAGGAACATCAGAAAGTAGAATTTTGAATCCAAATTAAGATCTTTGTTGAATACCTTGCATCCCAGTTGTGCTTGGAAATGACTGTATCTAGGGCAGTTGTGTGCAGATATGCTGGTGGGATGCTGTTCAGGGAGTGTGGTGTGAACTTGGATGAGGTGGAGGCAATGGGTAGGGAGTGGATGGATGCCGGAGTTACAAGGACCAAACAACAGAATGTGACGTTTGACCCGGACATGGAAAGAAAAGGTATCCAATTTGGACACTAAACTTTCCAGGCCGATTGTATTCCCAAGAAGAGGGCATGGTCCGGGAAGCAATCTGAGAAAAGGGTCAAGTTACACCTAGGACAGTCAGCGCTTCCACACTTGCAAACACCCGCGAGGAAACAGCCGAGACTTTGGGAGGGAGCGGAATACGGATAGTGGAGGAGTGGATGCATTTCTGCAAAGGCATAGACCGCGCGGCCCGCAGGAGCCTTACTGCCGAGGCTTGCTAAGAACCGGATGGGCATCGCCCAAGCAGTGCAGTCGCATCTGCTCCTCACCGCGCCGCCCGGGCTCCCGCTTCTGGGTCTCCATTGACAAGCCGCCTCTCCTGCTAGTCCTATTCTCAGTGCATCAGGCACTGCCAGTTCGAGGGGTTTTACCCGTCTTTTTTCGTAGGCTGGCTGCGAAAAGACTTCACTGACCACCTTCACCAAGTCGCTCGACCCTAGGAAGCTTCCCCGGGGCCGCGCCAAAGTTCGAATGCGAGGGGGCGTGGCAGGAGGAAGAAAAACGCGACGAATTCTAGATATCGCGAGGCTTTACAGGCGACTCACGGCTTAAGCGCTCCGGAAGCGGAAGTCGAATAGTTGAGGGACTCCTGAGCGTTTGGTTACCCTGGAGAGCCGTGTGGAGTGCTGCAGTGTGGACGCCCGAGGTCTCTCCAGTACGTCCCGCTGAAGGGTGAGCACAACCCTTGGCGTATGACTGCCCCTCCGGGGCGGCGGAGGGAATGGAGGGGTGGAGCTGGGGAAGGTCGGAGGTCGCTGCTCCTCGGAGCCTCTTTCCCCTCAGGTCGGCTCTTTAAGGCGCTTTTGGATGGAGCCGCTTTGTCGAAGCCGTTGTAAGCAACGAGTCAATTGTGCTGGGAAAACGCAGTTTTCAGTCAGTTATCCTCGTCTGTTCTCTGGGCTCACCTCTGACCCCAGCCAAAGCTCTGTGTGGTTTTATTTGTGGTGAAGAGATAAGTGGGGTTCAAATACAATGGAAGGTATGGGCCACAACGACAAAGAATGCGTTCTGAAGTCACTGGTGCTTGAACTAGCTTGTTGGTTTTGACGATCCAGACGATGAGTCTCGTCGCCTCTTGTAGTTCTTCAGTGGAAAAGCGAATTTCCTCTTTGGGCTGCTAGGGCTGAGATTCTTGAGTCTTTAATCCTGCCCTCTCTAACCGAGGCGAGTTTCTACTCAGTCCCTCTGCCCATGTCTTTTTCAAAAAATAATCTATTTGCGGTTAGTGTGTGCTGGTGCCGGTAGAAGCCAGAAGAGGGCGTCGGACCCCCTGGAGCCACAGTTACAGGCAGTTGTGAGCTGCTCAGTGTGGGTGCTGGGATCTCATCTGTGGTCCTCGGGAAGAATAGTGAGTGCTCTACTACTGAGCTATCTCTCCAACTCCTCCCCCATCTTTTGAGGTTTCCTTCAAGACCCTCCCCTAGCCGTATTTTCATAATATTATTTATTCTATTATTTCTTTTATATAATTATATTTTATATATTATGTAATTGTTATGCTTTATATTATGTAGTTGTTATGCTTTATGTAATTATTATATATTTACTATATATTTTTAAATCATAACATTTTTCCTTTTCCTCCCTTCAGACCCTCTCCTTTTATCCCCCCTAGATCTCCTTCAAATTCACAGTCTCTTTAGTTGCTATATATATGTACATACGGCCTGCTCAGTTCATATATTGTTACTTATATGTGTGTTTTCAGGACTTCATATATGGTATTGGATAACCAGTGGGTGTGCCCTTCCCTCAAGAAGACTATTTCTCTTGCTCTTAGCATTCCTTAGCTGCCTGTAGTTTTTTGTTGAGGCCCCTCGAGTTTTCCCTCTTCCACATTAGCTTGTCTTTGGTAATGTTGTCCCTAGCCCATTTTTAATCTACCTAGACATTAAACAGTGTAGTTGTCTCAGATCCTTGGGTTAAGTCAAGCTTGCGTTACGGTTTTCTCTCGATTCCATTCTCGTGAATAAGTATGAAGATACCTATGTGGTAGGGTATGGGGAAAATAGAGTCGTGCATTCTCCTTACCCTGTGAGTTTACCATCTGTCTTGGTTGGGAATGGGGCATCCTTCTAGTGCCTTCTGTGGTTAGTATGGAATCAAGGACACTTTTAATTAGTTGGGAGTTTTCATTGTTTTGTTTTGAGGCAGTGTCTCTCTACATAGCTCTGTAGATCAGCCTAACCTCAAACTCATAGAGATCCGCCTGACTCTGCCTCCGCCTCCCAAGTGCTGGGATTAAAGGCATGTATCATTACACGCCACCTAGTTGGATTTATTCTAAACTCATTTGTCTTTTGGTATTTAATTTTAGTTTGCCAATACCAGGCACAAGTAGGTATAGTAAATAAGGCAGAATCTAAGAGTTAGCCTGAAAGGTAAAAATGTCCAGGTACTGTCTCTTGTATTTAATGAACAATTCTAGTTTAATTTGTCAGAATGAGGATAGTACTGTTATAAGTGCTTACATATTTTGAGGAAAGACAAAGCAATGAAGAAGCTATCCTCCAGTTAATCAACTCATCAAAAGCTTTATTAATATAAAGTGTAATTAGTACAAGGAAAAATGACTTGCTATTGGGGAAAGATGTGGTTTTAAGCTTTTAGCAAGATGTTACATGTGCTTCAAATCATAAAATAGGTTTGGGTCCTTTCTCTTTGCCAAGGCTGGTTTTGTACTTCTAGGCTCAGTTGATCCTCCTGCCTCAACCCCAGGAATGCTAGGTCTGCAGCATGGGCCATTTTCCCTACCAGGTTTAGAAGCTTTGAGGCACTCAGCAGAAACAGGAAGATTGACTTAGGAAAGCTGGGGGATGGGGAAGCTCAGCAGTGCTTGGTGACAGGGGACTGGAAGTGAGAGCTACTTACTTAATTAATTCAGCAGTTTCAAGTCTCAGATGAAGATTAAAAGTGAACTCTGTACTCTGGTTTCCTGAGGATTAGATGTGCAAGTTAAGCAAAATCTTTTCCTTTAGGTAGAAGGTTAAATAAATTTTCTTTTCTTTTTTTTTTTTTTTCTTTTTTTTTTTTTTTTTTTTCGGAGCTGGGGACCGAACCCAGGGCCTTGCGCTTCCTAGGCAAGCGCTCTACCACTGAGCTAAATCCCCAACCCCATAAATTTTATTTTCTAATGTATCCATATATTATATAGAAAAATCAGCTGTTAGGAGATTCATATTTTTGATTTTTTATTACATTCATTTGTGTGTGGGTCTGTATGTCATAGTACACATGTGAAGGTCGGAGCACAACTTGTTGGAATCTGTTCTGTTTCTGCCATATGGGACCTGAGGTTTGAACCTTGCCAGCCCAGATTATACTTTTTATACCTATTAGACAGTATCTCACTTATTGCTAGATGTTTTTCACTTCTCACAGGATCTGGAATAATAACGCATTGCATTAGATTATAAAATAGTTACCCATAACTTTTAACAGCCATGCATCTAAATGCCTGTTTTCACATATGTTGCATGGATTGGCTTCAGACTCCTGGGTTCAAGTAATGTCAGTATCTGAAGTAGCTGAGACTACGGGTACACATTTAGGAAGTTATACCCAGCTTCCCCTTTTTCTTTATTCACCTTTGTTTGTGGGGGAGGCTGTGTTGTTGTTGTTGTTGTTGTTTTGAGACATGGTTTCTCTGTATAGCCCTGGCTGTCCTAGAATTTACTCTATAGACCAGGCTGGCTTTGAACTCTGAGATCCACCTGTCTTTGCCTCTGGAATGTTGGGATTAAAGACATGTGCCTGGCAAAAGACAGGGTCTTCCTTTGTAACCTAAGTTGGTCTCAAACTCAAAACTCTTATGTTTCATCCTCCTGAGTGCTGTGATTATAGCTACTGATACAGTTACACAAGATTCTTAAGAATTTCAATTTCTCCGTTAATTCTCAGTCATGCAGTTCTGCTTTATTTCCTATAAACTATAAAACAATTGCCTGTTATCTGAATCCACTGCTCTTTTTGGCTCTTTATGCTATAGTCTGGCTTGCCAATATTAGCTACTCTTTAGTTTCTTATCTTGTATGGTAGTCTTTTCTTGTTGGTTTCTGGGTGTACCAAGAACATTGTTCATGTTCCTCTTCATCTCTTACTCTCAGTTAACTGAATTGACACTCTGAGGTGTGGGCCATAGCGCTCTTTAAATTCATTGTACCCTTATCTTTTTAGTAGTTCTTGTGGCACTATAATGTGTATAATCACTTGCAGGAAGCCTGAGAATTATCCTTCCATTTTCTTTTTTTGAAGATTCATATATTTATTTATATGAGCACACTGTAGCTGTCTTCAGACACACCAGGAGAGGGCATCAGATCCCATTACAGATGGCTGTGAGCCACCATGTGGTTGCTGGGAATTGAACTCAGGACCTCTGGAAGAACAGTCAGTGCTCTTAACTGCTGAGCCATTTTTGTTTATGGGATCTCACTAAATAGCCCTTTGCTGGCCTGAAATTAACTGCAGACCAGGTTGGCCTGCCGTTCCTCCTGCCTCTGCTTCCTGTTTACAGGTACAACAGGTTGGATCTTCCCTTCTTAAGTCACCCATAATTCCCATTGCCTATTAGAAGATACAAATTTATTAGCATTGGATACGCTTTTCACAATTTGTCCTTGGATTGCCTCTCTAGTTTTATTTCTTGATGTCTTCTGCTTCTCCCTCTATGTTTACATCTTATCTGTCTCCTTATGCTTTTTGTTATGTGTGTATGCATGTGGCGGTGGGTGCGTGTGGAAGGATTACTCTTCGGGAGCTTGATTCTTACCTTGATTTTTGCACTGGGTCCTCTCCCTGCGGCCTGGTGCTTGCCGTTTAGCTAGACTGGCTGGCCAGCACACTTCAAGGGTCTGCCTCTGTCTACTTCCCCAGCCCTGGTGTTATAAATCTGTACCACAGGGCCTGAGTTTTCATACAGGTCTGGAGAGCAAACTAAGGTGCACAGTCTTACAGGACAGGCATGGTACCAGGTAAGCTATTCTCTCCAGCCCTCATATATGTCCCGTCTAGAGCGCTGACTCTGGGAAGTGTGGCCATGACAGTTGTTGTTCATCTTAGTATCTCAGGCTCCAGCAGCATGGTGTGGTCAAGAACTGTTGAACCAAATGTCTACAGTATTAAGTTTAAAAATACATAGCAACTTTGTTCATACTCTATGCAAAATTGTTCACTTCTTGATTTTTTCATCAGTTGACAAATCAGTGTTTTTTTTTTAATTCTTACAGATCTTAAAAATTGTACAGAATTTTAAGATGAGTGATACTTCTGAAGCGATTCCAATTTTTGAAGAGATGTTTGCAAACAGATTCACACAGGATGACAAAGAATACCAGGAATACTTGAAACGCCCTCCTGAATCCCCTCCAATTGTTGAGGAATGGAATAGCAGAGCTGGTGGGAACCAAAGAAACAGAGGCAACTGGTATGTATTATTTCTGCAGGATAAATGTAGAGGGTGACCTGGGAGAAGAGAGCTTTAATACGGCTGCTCTTAAAGCCAGAGAGAGTAGCAACCAGAACATAGTAAGCACATAAATACTTTTATGTGTCTTCTTAAAGCCAGGTACAGTGATGCAAACTTTCAGTACTTGGGAGGCTGAGGTAGTAGGATTATGAGTTCTAGGCCAGCCTGGGCCAAACAGTGAGACCCTGTCTCAAACTAACATTTTCTTTACAAATACACTTTATAAAACTGGAGTTTTGAGCTTGATTTCATAAAGAAGGCATTGTTTTGATTACTTTAGAAACTTTAGGAAATGAGGTAGAAAATGGAGTAATTCAAAGCAATAAATAAATGACCCTGATGTCATGCATTCAAAGGTGTCAGTTTGATCACAGTTGGGCTTATTAACTTGCCTCTGTCCTGTAAAAGGTGTCCAGTGTGATGTTAGAAAAATCACTAAAATCTTAGGAAAACCTGACTAGAATCTTAGGAAAGTCTGTGTCTGTGCTGTGCCCAGAGAAAGTTTTTTCACCCTCAGTTACTGTGTATTTTACATCAAGAACTCAATTGCAGTAGGATTGATTTCTTGTTTTTATTTTTTAACCGGAAGTTAATAGTTTTGTTTTCTTTTGGTAGGCTGCAAGATAACAGACAATTTAGAGGTAGGGATAACAGACGAGGATGGCCAAGTGACAATCGGTCAAATCAGTGGCATGGACGGTCATGGGGTAACAACAACTACCCACAGCAGAGACCAGAGCCCTACTATCAACCAAATTGCCCACAGTATGGCCACAACCAGCGGCCTCCATATGGTTACTACTGACAGATGTTGGCAGCTTTTAACAAAGACCTTTTATTTTGACAACCTGCTAAGTGCTTGTGTGTCTTCTGTTGGTCATAGCTTTTCATTCTATTTTAAAGAATGGGTTATTAATTGTTTAAACTTGAGACTTGAAAAAATTAATCTTATTAGAAATGTGATAATTGATGGGAATAAACTTACCAAGTGTGGATTATATTATTTGACTTTATCTTACATACTGTTTTGTTTTATGATTTAATAGTGTTTTGAGTTTGGTCTGTTTTCCTTATTTGGACTGTAGGAATTCTGTCTGTATCACAGAAATAAATTTTTTTAATTAAAGTGTTGGCTTTATTTGTGAAAGAATAGCATGCTCACATGTGCTCCTTCTGAAGCGTTACAGAGACTAGGACTGTCGCTCTGTGAAGACACCCACGATTACTTACAGTGGGTTGTACCTAGTGTCGGCAGTTGAGAGGTAGAGCAATTACGTTGCTTCTGGGTTTGTATGTGGTCGTGGTATCTTGTGGTTTATAAGCATGAGTCGGCTCTAGCACTGATTTATTCGGTCCCTTTGTGGAAGGACTTGTTTTCAGCACAACCTCCTGAGGCAGTGGTGGGTGGGATGGTGGCACTCAACACTTTGTTCATCCCAAGGTCTTTGTAAACTTACAGCAGGGAAGAAACGGACGTGCGCTGTGCCACACTAGTCACATAAACACTTGCATTCTGACTGTTGATTCTGTAATATTTTGTGAGCTTATTTTCATTTTCGAATGCTTACCTTTGACGCTTCCTCTTACAGCAACAGCAAGGCTGTCACCTGCTTCAGAACAATCATTCTTGAGATATTTTAGTGACAAATAGATTTATTTAAAAAAAATTTTTTTAAATACTTATTCAGTATATTATATGTGTACTATTCACTTGGGTGGATGAATAAATTGCATAAAAAACTTTATCCTTAAGTTTTTAAGCCCATTTATTTATGTGGTAATGACCTAATTGGTGAAGAAGAGTTAACTTCCTGGGCTGGAGAGATGGCTCAGTGGTTAAGAATACTGACTGCTCTTCCAGAGGTCCTGAGTTCAATTCCCAGCAACCACATGGTGACTCAACCATCTCTAATGAGATCTGATGCCCTCTTCTGGTGTGCCTGAAGACAGCTACAGTATACTCATATACATTAAATAAATCTTAAAAAAATAAAAACAAAAGAGTTAACTTCCTAAGTTTTCCATTTCTCTTAGTTCCTTGAGATGGACTCCCCCAGGTTCTCTGTAGTCTGATCGTATCAAGTCCCTTTCCTTAAAGAGCCATTCCTCAGATAACTGTTGTATTTGAAAGGTTCTAATACATCAGGCATTCACAGTGAGGTAATAAGATTTTAACAAGGCAAGGCTTTTCCATGACCCTTCTCATAGCGGTAGCAGTGGGCCACTGCGGCTACATAAAGGTAATTCTCGGGGGGGGGGGGGGGGGGCTGGGGATTTAGCTCAGTGGTAGAGCGCTTGCCTAGGAAGCGCAAGGCCCTGGGTTGAGACTGAAATGGACCAGTAAATCCTCAGGTCATAAGTATAGCACAAGCATTTGTTGGGAGGGAGTATTGGTAAATTGTCGAGCAGTAGTGTAAGGTTAGAGTAACAAGATGGGCCAGGCGTGAACAAGGCAAGAGGTTCGAGAGTTCTAGGCCAGTCTGGGCTGCATAGTAAGTTCTCTCTAACATACAGACAAGATTAGGAAAGGCAAGAAATGATAATGGAGACTTCCCACCATTTCCTTATGTATGTTCAAATTAAATTTCAAAGGGAGAACAAAATATGTTTAGGAAGAAGGCACTTAAGGTTTGGAAGGAATTTATATAAAAGCTGAGCTAAAATTAATGGCACACACTTTGGAAATTGCATTCACTTTAAAATGTGTTGATTATCGAACACATCAGATTAAATCCTTTTGAGAACAGCTTGCTGGGGAAGAATTTGCTGGCTGGCATGTGTTTTGCAGCGCTAGAAAGATTTGGGGTAGCTAGCTTATAAAATAACCTTGTGTCTTTGCTTTGAGAGGAGGTTTTGGGTTCTTGGAACCATTTAGAAAAGACTTCTGGCATTCTTCAGATGTTTAACAGAGAAGGATACAATTTGCCTCTTGTGCTTTATATACCTCAAGGAGAAACTACAGGACCTTATGGTAAAATTAAGAGTAAAGAAATGTCAGTTTTCTTTTTGATCATTTAAGAGTGGGATTTCTCTGTTACTTAGGTTGGCCCAAATCCCTTAGGGTCAAGCAGCCCTTAGACTCCCGAGTAGTGGGAGATTGCAGGTGTATGCCACCCTGCCCAACCAGAATGTCGTCGTCGTCGTCATCATCATCATCATCATCATCATCTTACTTATTCATTTTACATTCCCCTCACTGCCTGCCTCCCAATCATCCCTTCCCATAATCTTCCCCCCATTCCCCTTCCTCTTCTCTGAGTGGGTGAGTTGCATGCCCCCTCCCCCACTCTGGCACATCAAGTCTCTGTGAGGCTAGGCACATCCTCTCCCACTCAGGTCAGACAAGGCAGCCCAGCTAGAAGAACATATCCCACAGACAGGAAAACAGCTTCTGGGTTAGCCCCTGTTCCAGTTGTTCAGGGCCCACATGAAGACTAAGCCGCACGTGTGCCGCATGTGAACGGGGAGGCCTAGGTCCAACCCATGCGTGCTCTTTGGTTTATGGTTCAGTCTCTGAGAGCCCCGAAGGTTCAGGTTAGTTGACTCTTGGTCTTCCTGTGGAGTTCCTATCTCCACCAGGGCCCACAATCCTTCCTCCTATTCTTCCATGAGAGTCCCCAAGCTCCATCCACTGTTTGGCTGTGGGTGTCTGCATCTGTCTGAGTCAGCTGCTGGGTGGATCCTCTCAGGACAGCCACCATAGTTTTAAGAGGGCTAAAGTAGAAGACTTCATTCTGAAGGTTACTGACGGCACTCATTTTGAATTCTCATAAAAGTACTTGTCTTCGAAGAGACACCATGTATTGCTGTGAAGAGACACCATGACCACAGCAGCTCTTATTAATGAAAATATTTAACTGGGACTGGCTTACAGTTCAAAGGTTAGTGCATTATTGTCATGGCAGGAAGTGTGGTGGCAGACAGGCAGACATGGTACTGGAGAGGTAGCTAAGAGATCTACGTCTGGAACACTGGCAGCAGGAAGAGACGGAGACACGCTTCCTCCAACAAGGAATACTGCCACACCCACTCCAACAAGGCCACTCCCTATGAGTCTCTGGGAGCTGCTTTCTTTCAAACCATCACTGTACTGTACTTTGCTCATAACATTTTTATGCCTTAATGTTTTTTACCTTTTTATTCCACTTGACTTTTAAATGTTGTGTTCATTGGTAGTCAGTATACATGAGGAAATTTACAAGGGTGACAGGCACTTGAGGCTCACGATCTCCGGCTGCCGTCATGGTTGACCTTATTCTTTGGGGCTCCTGGCAAGGCAGTAATCTGTGGAAAGAGCATGTAGCAGAAGCTTCACCTCATGGTTTGAACATGAGAGAGAGATAAGGGAAGGGCCAGGGTCTGGTTAGCCCCTTTCAAGAACTTCCTACTCCGCCCTATGTCTAACCTTCCAAGGACCCCACAGGCCAGGACAAAGCTTTTCACACAGGGGCCTTAGGAGCCAAACAAAGATTTGGCTGTGGGAATCTATCCCTGAGCTGTAGGGTCAATACTGGGGATAGGAAATAAGCTAGGTGACTCTACTTATCCGTATCTCAGTCCTGCCTTCTCAGATGGTTTATTCTGAGAGTTTCACAGGCTAACCTTGAGAGATGAACTTTCAATTAGCACCACTGGCTACAGTAAAAGAAAATTAACATTGTCAATATTTAATACTTATGGATTAAAATAGAGCTATACATGACGTTTTGTAATACCTAATCAAAAATTTCCCAGGTTCTGCTATATTATTAAAGAACAAATTAAAAACTAGATCTAATTAGTAGACTGGACCCCAAGGGAACCTTGAGAGCAAATACTTCCTCCTTTCTAGGAATCTGGTTGTTGCAGCTTTTGAGGAAACTAAGGTGAGTAGAACTTCCCTGAAAGTGTGGCCCTGGGCCAGGAGAGCTACATGATGCCCATCAGCAGAGCTGCACTGGGAGGTTATGCAGGGTGAGGAGGGGGTGGCTTTTCAGCTGCTTGAACAGTGAGTGAGATGATGGAAATGCTAATTACCCAGATTTAGTTGCTATACTGTACACATATGAAATTATACCATATTCCATGAAAAGGTACAGATCCTATACCAGTCACAAAGTAACCAAGTCTACAGCCCGGGACTAGGCACATAATGGTGCCTGGCCAATAGCAGCCTCATAGTCCTGAATCTGAAGAGGGCCTCTCTGGGTTAGGTTAAGAGGTTCAGCTCACAATCTCCATGAGTTTATGTGCATACCAGCCCTGCTGTTTCTGGAAAACACTGATTCCTTGGAATCACCTACCACCGTTGCCTCCTCTCTCACATAGATCCCTGAGCCTCCGAGGGGGTTGATGAAGGCACCCCACTTGGGGCGGAGTGTTCCCAAGTCCTTCACTCTGCCGTGTGCAGTTGTGGGTCCTTGGTTAATTCCCATCTACTGCAAAAAGAAGCTTCTGCCAGGGTGAATGGCTGCTCTGCGGGCATAGCATGCAAAGGCCCTGCACAGCTTCAACCCGGACAAAAGCCCTGCCCTGAACACAGGAAGTGGGCACGAAGTCCACCCAAGAAGCTGCATGACATTGGCACCTACATACAGTTGATACCTGCATGAAAAGAATCAGTTTTCTCCAATGGAGTGTCCCCGGGCAGGTGTGCCAACCACTCTCAAGGGCAGCCCTCATGCCCAGGAGTAGTTGGCTAACACAAGACTCCATCTTTTAATGCATTTTTGGTTTTGGCATTTTTTTTTTGTCTTACTGATTTTCCTTTCTTTAAATTTCGTTTTGATTTTTACTTTTTGGTTTCTCCTGTGAGGTTACTCTGTATTTTGATTGAGAACATAGACTTGGGTGGGTAGGGAGGTGGGGAGGATCTTGGTAGCATTGGGGAGGGGAAAGAATGTAATTAAGATATGTAAGGGGGGGTTGGAGAGATGGCTCAGTGGTTAAGAGCACCGACTGCTCCTCCAGAGGTCCTGAGTTCAAATCCCAGCAACCACATGGTGGCTCACAACCATCTATAATGAAATCTGATGCCCTCTTCTGGTGTGTCTGAAGACAGCTACAGTGTACTTACATATAATAAATAAATAAATCTTAAAAAAAAAAAGATATGTAAGGGGTTTTTTTGTAAATAAAAATGTAAAAACTAGTTCAGCCCACAGGGCTGGGGAGTGCAGCTTTTGAAGAGTGTCTGCCTAGCGTTCACAAAGTCATGAGTTTAATCAACGGCTCTATAGAAGTGGAAGGTAGAAACCGTGAGCCATATTCAACTCCAGAGTGTATCAGAAGTTGCTGCAGAGACCGCCTCGAAAAATTAAAATTCAGCACACAAATCTCCCTCCAGTGTCTTCACGGGCTGACGGACTAATTTAGATGGTGTTTCACTCTGTCCCTGGGGCACAGAGAACCCTATGTATTAATTACCAGTGAAGTTTTCTCTGTGCTTCAGTGGCCTCTCCTGAGAGCAGTTCTGGGGAGGGTGTGATTATGATCTCATGATTTTTTTCCACTGCCAGTGCCTCTGACTCCCCTGTCTCCAGCCTCTTCTTGTCTGAGTGAGGTAAACAAAGCTGTCCTCATTGCTAAAGCCAGAGGGCTTCGTTGTTCTGCGTTCTTCTCTCTTTTATATTTCACTATGTATACTCCATGACTGTACAGAATGTGAAACAGGAGTGAGCCGTATAAAGATCAGTCATTGTCACCCAAACATGGTATAGTCTTTTATGTTTTACCGTGTTCACAAAGATTTATAGAAATTATATATTCCTTCCGTTCCTGCTAAAGTGAGATATGTATTATATATATTATATATATATAAACATAAAACTCATTTACTTAACAGTACAAGAGATACCGTTCTAGTCAACAACAGATTCAAAACTAATGATTTAATTTTCATAATATAGTATGGATTTGGCATTGATTAAATGTCTATTTTCTTGGTGTATACCTGGAAATTCTCTTTTCATTTTTCACTAAGAGTGCTTCATTGTTTTTGTTCCTGTATCCTTTTGTGCTTTTATTTTGTGTTCTATGGAGAGGACTCTAAAATACCGCCCACAGAAATGACTAAGCAGGGCTCAAAGGGGCTCAGAGAGCTTGAAGTGGCCATCACTGAGCCTGCGTGGGTCTACACTACATGGTGTGGTTGTTTAGCTTGGGGGTTTTGTGGGACTCCTGACAGTGGGAGTGGGGGCGTCTCTGACTCTTTTGCCTGCTCTTGGTACCCTTTCCCTCTGAGTTGCCTCATTAGTCTTCATGTGAGGGTTTGTGCCTAGTCACATCCTGTTAATGCTGTGTTGGTTGATATCTCTCAGAGGCCTGCTTTTTTATGAAGGGAAATGGAGGAGAAGGGAATGGAGGAGAGGGGGAGATGGTGGGAGAGACTGGAAGGAGTGGAGGCTGCGATCAGTATGAGAGAACCGAAAAGGAGAGGAAGAAACATTGTTGGGTTGAAAGGCAACACTTAAAGCACTAGGAATTCACATGCCCTGGACTGCATAAGAAGTAGGAAATAAGCCAAAGGTGGCCACTCATCTCCCTGCTGCCTGACCACAGTGCAGTGTGACCAGCTGCCTAAGGCTCCTGCTGCCACACCCTCCTCATCATAGACGTGCCCTTAAACTGAATCAAAAAACCCTATTTAGCTTGCTTTTGTCCAATTGTCACAAAAGTGGCCAACATGCAAAAAGTTAATGTGCTTTTCCCTATGACTTCAAATTTTTAAAAAGTTTTCTAACATTGACATCAGTGTTGTGTGGGTGGGGGTGAGTACATGTGTCTGTGAGTGAGCACACACCTGCCACAGCACATGCGTGGCATCAGGACCACTCTCGGGAGCTGGTCCTCTCACATGGGTCTTGGTTCTGGGAACCGAACTCGGGTGTCAGGGCTTGCACAGCAAGTGTCTGACCCACTGAACCAGCTGCTTTCAACCTGTGGGTCGAGACTTCTTTGGGGGTCATGTATCAGACATCCTGCATATCAGGTATTTATATTATGATTCGTAATTAGCAAAAATTATAGGTATGCAGTAGCAATGAAAATGATTTTTGGGGTTGCAGGTCACCACAACTCGAGGAACTGGATTAAAGTGTTGCAGCATGGTGAGGATGTGGAGGAAGAGGAACACTCCTCCATTGTTGGTGGGATTGCAAACTGGTACAACCATTCTGGAAATCAGTCTGGAGAATCCTCAGAAAATTGGACATTGAACTGCCTGAGGATCCAGCTATACCTCTCTTGGGCATATACCCAAAAGATGCCCCAACATATAAAAAAGACACGTGCTCCACTATGTTCATTGCAGCCTTATTTATAATAGCCAGAAGCTGGAAAGAACCCAGATGCCCTTCAACAGAGGAATGGATACAGAAAATGTGGTACATCTACACAATGGAATATTACTCAGCTATCAAAAACAACGACTTTATGAAATTCGTAGGCAAATGGTTGGAACTGGAAAACATCATCCTGAGTGAGCTAACCCAATCACAGAAAGACATACATGGTATGCACTCATTGATAAGTGGCTAT
Source organism: Rattus norvegicus (assembly GCF_021556685.1). NCBI lineage: Eukaryota > Metazoa > Chordata > Mammalia > Rodentia > Muridae > Rattus > Rattus norvegicus. The sequence goes on from NC_141534.1 coordinate 148,223,967, forward strand.
TAGCCCAAATGCTTGAATTACCCTAGATGCCTAGAGCAAATGAAACTCAAGACGGATGATCAAAATGTGAATGCTTCACTCCTTCTTTAAAAGGGGAACAAGAATACCCTTGGCAGGGAAGAGAGAGGCAAAGATTAAAACAGAGACTGAAGGAACACCCATTCAGAGCCTGCCCCACATGTGGCCCATACATATATAGCCACCCAATTAGACAAGATGGATGAAGCAAAGAAGTGCAGACCGACAGGAGCCGGATGTAGATCGCTCCTAAGAGACACAGCCAGAATACAGCAAATACAGAGGCGAATGCCAGCAGCAAACCACTGAACTGAGAATAGGACCCCCGTTGAAGGAATCAGAGAAAGAACTGGAAGAGCTTGAAGGGGCTCGAGACTCCATATGTACAACAATGCCAAGCAACCAGAGCTTCCAGGGACTAAGCCCCTACCCAAAGACTATACATGGACTGACCCTGGACTCTGACCTCATAGGTAGCAATGAATATCCTAGTAAGAGCACCAGTGGAAGGGGAAGCCCTGGGTCCTGCTAAGACTGAACCCCCAGTGAACTAGACTGGTGGGGGGAGGGCGGCAATGGGGGGAGGGTTGGGAGGGGAACACCCATAAGGAAGGGGAGGGGGGAGGGGGATGTTTGCCCGGATACCGGGAAAGGGAATAACACTTGAAATGTATATAAGAAATACTCAAGTTAATAAAAAAAATATTAAAAAAAAAAGTGTTGCAGCATTAGGAAGGTTGAGAACCACTGCTCTAGACCATCTCTCCCTCCAAACTTCAACTTTTTGTGATTGCTCACGGCTTCTCGGTCTCTGTAATCACAGCGTTTACTAAGTTGTCTCATTGTTGGCTGTCACTGCGCCTGTGTCACCTGGGACACTGCACCTCTCTGTAAAGTCCTCTTTTGTTTTTCAAGCATTTCTTGTGTCGTTAAACATCTGTTCCACTTAGAATCCACTTGGGGTCCCAAGCGTCCAGGTGTTGATCTCCTTAGACTTCTGCAGCTGCTGTTTCCTCTGCCCCGGCTTCTCTGACCTGTCCACTTTCAGTCTCTGTATTGGTTTGTTCCCAGCATGGTCTTTAGTTCTCTGGTGTTTTCTTTTTTTCTTTTTATTAAATTATGTATATATGGAGATTCCCTGGCTCTGATCCTAGGCTCTCTAAGATACCTTCCAATAAAGGCATTTGTGGGTTTCTCAGAGGGACAAAATGTTTTCAATAGAAGATCCTACTGTATAGCCCATTGGCTGGTGCGGTCCTCATTTACGTAAGTTGTCATGTTAGGGACCTGGCCAGTTGTCCTGCCCCATGCCATTTTCAGAACCACTGACTAGGTGGGACCTCTGAAAGCTGCCCAGGAGAGAGAAGGGCTCAGAATCCTGGGTCTTCCGTGGCACTCACATGGGACTGCTGCGTGCCTCTCTGGCTCTCGGTCAACACTGTCCTGTGTAAAAGAATCTAAGCTTAAAGCATCTCTGAAAAGACGAGAAGGACCCAAGTGTTTGAGAATGACGGTGCAGAAACGATGCCCTGACACAGCTAAACTGAAGGCCGCCATCAAACTTTGCCGATTTCTGCTGTGCTACTGTGGCGCCATCTCCTGGATGTAAGCCGAAAATCTGAGGTTTTTGGGTTTGTTTTAAATGATTTATTTTAGTTTTATGTGCATTTGTGTTTTGCCTGCCTGTATGTCTGAGGGAAGGGTCTTAGGTCCCCTGGAACTGGATTTAACAGGCAGTTGTGAGCTGACAGTGTAGGTGCTGGAAGTTGAGCCCTGGATTCTGTAGAAGAGCAGGGCAATGCTCTTAATTATTGAGCCATCTCTCCCGCCCCAGACTTTCAGTTCCCAGTCACATCTATTAAAACAACCTGGATTTGGGGTGATGGTAGGGTCTAAATATTTATATTCTGCCTTACAGTTAAGGAACTATTTAACCAAATCCTTAAAAACTTGAGGTAGAATGAGGTAGAGTCCACAGCCTGGAAACGTGCCTTCTAAAATTCATGTCTCTAGCTTTCGGGGGCCTTAAACACTACAGAAGTACCACTTGTGTTTTCTGGTTCTCCATCCTTTAGCCAATGGAAGGGTGTGGAATGCCCCCCCAGAAATTAGAGTTCAAAATCTGCCCTTGCCTCCTGAGCAGAAAGGGCCCATTTTTTTTTTCCTTCTTCAAATTCTGCTAATGTATGTCCCTCCTGCACTATCACATTTGTGCAGGAGGGACAGTCTCTTATGGTGACAGTGAGAAGTGACAGGTACAGCATCACCCTGACACCGGCATTCAGTTATCTCAAACCTCATTTACAACTCTGGCAAGGCCAGGATCCCCAGGATGGCACGGGACAGGAAAAGCAGTGCCCTAGGCCTTTCTGAAGACTGTCAGAATTAGTGGGGTGGACCAGGCTAGAACCGAAGTACCTGGAAAAGGCTAGCGGGGATTGGGTTCTGTGTCCTTGAACTTGACTCTACTTCAGCATCCTTGAGGTGAGATCAGGGTTCAGCTGAAGAGAGCTGCCTAAGCAGCCCTCTGTGGCAGGTCAAGCTTCCCCTCAATGAGGACAGGAAGCTGCTGACTGCTGAGGATGAGGGAGGGACTGTCCATCTTGAACAGCCCCTGGACCAGTTCCCTGACAGTGTCACTATGATGTACCTTTCGTTTTGTTTACTCATTTATATGGAGGTAGACTCTCACTGTTTAATCCAGGCCTGACTGGCACTTGCCACACAGTCTAATCTGGCCTTGAACTTTTGATTCTCCTGCCTCAGTCTCTCTGCAGTGGTATTATAGGTCTGTACCACCTATATGCTTATTGTGAAGCATGTTATTAGGAAATATTATTGTATTCCTTTAAAAAATATTAGGCAAAGTCTCCTTGTAAAAATATGGCCACTTAAGGTCAAATAATGCTGGCCCAGGTGGCAGACATCTATCTGTATCCCATCAGGCACGGGGCTGAGGTAGGCAAACTTGAAATTAGTAGGTGAATGTGAAATTAGTCTGGGCAAAAAGGTGAGGCATCATCTCAAAAAATGAAAAAAGGGCTGGATAGATGGCTCAGTGGTTAAGTGCATGCTCTTCCTGAGGTCCTGAGTTCAATTCCCAGCAGCCACATGGTTGTTGTAAAGGAATCTGATGCCCTTTTCTGGTGTGTCTGAAGATAGCTACAGTGTACTCATATAAAATAAATAAATAAATCTTTTAAAAAAGATTATTGTAGTAAAAATTGCTGGTTCCTATCCAGCCTCTATTCTTGATAATTTTTTATTCTGGTATCCATTTCTCTCTACTAATTTGCTTCAGAGTATGCTGATCCTCTCTCCAGCTCTGGGAGGGACCTTAATTGGCCTACAATGATTAGGATAAATCTTTTAATTTACTGGTTCTGGTACTTATTAATGAGTGGGCTTTTCTTGCCAAGAGGGTGGTTTAGAAACTTCATGTGATCTGACTTGGCATGAAGTAGAAGGGAGCTGAACTTCTGGAAAACTAACATCAAAGCTCTTCTGAGCTGCCCTCTTTGTATCAGAGGGTCTCACATGGATGTGAAACCCAGAGCCAGGGCTCTCTGCCTCAGTGAAGTGGGCCTGAGAATAAAGCTGGCATGGCCACAGAAAGAAAGTGGGCCCTCTGTGGCACCACTGAGCTTCTCCTCAGTCCCTTAAGGACACCTCTGGATCTTGTTGTAGGCTTAGAATTTTTTTCAAAACCTGCTTTAATTATGGTTCATTAATGCTTCAACCTCCCTTCTAGTCCACTAGCCACCAGAGGTAGGGGAAAGAAACAGGAAGCGGAGGTTGTGGACATGTTCAGAACTAGTTCTTTGGGGTGATTCCAATCTTTGTTGTCAGCAGTCCAGTCCACTAGCAAACACCAAACACGAATCAGCAGCAGCGGCTTGATCCAGGGGAAACTGCAAGGCTCCACCAACTTGTGTGAGTTTGTGGAAGCTGCAAGCAGCAGCCAGGATACCACCAGAAGTTCTTTGGTGCACTTCTCTCTACAAAGTCACGACAAGCGAAGATCAGGGAAGAAAGCAAAGGAGAACCAATGCTAGAATGTCATCAGCCAAGACCAGTGTCAGTGGAGCACAATCAAGACCAGCAAAGAGTTGTGAGGGGAACCAACGCAAGAGTGTCATTTACTGTCTGTTGGGTTACACTTACACTCTCTCCAAACATTGTGTGCCTCTCAAGCATCCTCTCCAGCAAAACATCACATGCCCCTTCACCAGGCAACTTCCAGAACAACATGTGTCTGTTCTCAGCAAAACCTCCTCTCACCTGTGTGCTTCAGCAACATCCCTCATAAGAGTTTCCAGAAAACATCACACAACACCACTGAGTCTCCAACAAAACCACAAATTCCAACTTCATTTTGTAAGGATGTTAACACATCCTCTTGACAGGTGGATGGCATGTGTTTCTGTTCTGAGACTTGTTCCGTGGTACGCCATGCAAGGCTTCAGGCGAAATGCCTTTTGACACCCAGTGGAACTGTGGGAAAGAATGGGAGAGTTCTCTAGCCCAAACCACAAGGAACAAGGACTCAGAAGCAGGGTGGTGAAAGAGAATCTTAAGAGAGGGCAGCTGGGTTTAAACCAGTTCTGCCACTTAGGAGAGGCACTGTGCTTTGGATGAGCCTCCTGACTGCTCTTGCTCTTGACTCCTGAGGAGTAATTTCTACTTCTTTTACATCAAGCATTTTTATGATTGGTATTTCTTGTGGATTCTGTGATTGATACATTTTGTTATGTACTTACCGGCAAAGCACGTACTACAAATCAGAGTAATTATGTTATTTACTGCATTACTGAAACTTGGCTGGGCACACTGTGCGTGTCTGTATGTAACCCAGAACTTGAGAGGCCAGAGCTGCACAGTAAGTTCTACACAGGGAGATCCTGTCTCAGAAACAACATGGTCAACACTCTAAAATATTACAATTTAGGTCAAACATATATGTTTATTATCTTCCCAGCTATATATACACATACTTGTGTTACTGAGCAACATATACACGTTATCTATACAGATCTAGATATATAGGTGCACGTGTCCCGAGCTGACCTGGGACTCTATTATGTAAAGGAACCTTGAACTTCTCATCCTCCTGCCCTCAGCTCCAGAGTGCTGGGACTCAGAGTATACCACACCACACCCAATTTACGCAGGGCTGGGGACTGAACCCAAGGCTTCATGCACATCAGGAAACATTCCCAACTGATTTCTGATGGGCTTAACAAACAATGAGAAGAACTTCCAGGACATCTTTATCATTTTTTTTTATTTGTTAAGTTATTTTCAATTATGTATGTGTCTGTCTCTATCTCTGCAGGTATGTGTCTGTGTATGCATACATGGGTGTGGGTGCCCTCGGACCAGAGGCATTGGATCTCTTGAAACTGGAGTTACAGGCAGTTGTGAGTCATTCCATGTTGGGTTGCTGGGAATTGAACTCATGTCCTCTCCAAGAGCGTAAGCACTCTTAACTGCTGGTCATTGCTCTAGACACCTCTTGACTCTTTTAAGATCTTTGGAGACTCCTAAGAACTTCTAGATTTGAAAGTTTACAAGGTTCTGAAAGTAACTGACAATAAGTTACACGTCTCCATGATTATTTACTTTTCCACAAAATGTTCTATATGATCATTAGAAGATAAAAAGTAAACACTTTTGCATTTAAAAAAACCTTAAAATAGAAGCAGTACAAAAGGTTTTCCCAGTTGTAAACAGGATCAGAAGACCCCAGGACTCCAGAAACACTGTGGGGAGCTACGAGGCTAGAAGCACTTCACTTGGAGTCCGGGGAGTTGATTTCCCGTCATCCTCTGTGCGGTGATCTTCAGCTCATCTCCCAATGCCTGCAGATCAGGAGCTCCATCGTGGACAGTAGCTGGTCCGTTGTAATCCCATGAAGTTAGAGTGATATATTCCAGGCTGTCTGCACTCAGGGATTTAAAGGTTTACTTAGTGTGTGTGCCTGGAATGCACATGTATGAACTACAGGTCTGCAGTGGCCTCAGGGGCCAGGAAAAGAATGGCGACATCCTGGAACTGGAGTTTGTGTGAGCCCTCCAGTGTCAGTGCTGGGAGCTGAGCCGAATCCCTGGAAGAGCGGCAAACGCTCTTCGCCACTGAGCTGTCTCCCCAGCTCCCACAGTGAGGGATTTGAGAGTCTGTAGATTTATATTTTCTCCTTTCATTTAGTCTGACTTCATCTATGTATTCCTCTCTCCATGGCCAGGCACCGATGTACATTTTCCTGCATGGCCCCGCTACTCTCATGAGAGCCCACAAGGAAGTACACGCCATTTCTCGCCTTTATTTTTTTTCAGCTTCTGTTCTCAGCTTCTCCAAGACCTCCTCTGGAGTTGTAGAGGCCAAGAGCTTCACCACCTTTTCCCGAGATTTACCGCCCTGAGCCAGAAAGAAAAAAAGACACCCTCAGCATCCTAACACGGGCAGGAGCAACAGGTCCTCCCTGTCCCGCCCTGGTCGCTCCCACCTTACGGCGGTTCCTACAGCTCTCCAGGGTTCTGCCTTTCTACTTCAAGTTTTATAACAAAAGTTTGATATTGAAATTTCAACATGAATGTTTACAATGTTCTAACATCTAAGTCTTTTTTCTTTCTTTAAGACGGGGTCTCATGTAGCCCATATCAGCATAAACTCAATATGCGGTGAAGGATGGACTTGAACCCCTGATGCTTTGTCTCCCTCTAGTGCTGGGATTATATGCACTTCCCGCCATGCTGGGCCAGTATTCTCGGTTCAAGTAACTTGCTTAACTTACAAAGGAAAACTATTTTAAAATATTAAATACGGCAACTCAGTATAAACTTTTTCTTAGCACTTAAATATAAATTGCTCTTTTGTAAATGGCTATAAATTTTTGAAAATTTCAAACAAAACCAATCACACGTGGTTTCACAATCACGTAAAACATCTCATAAAAGGGTTTATTTGAAACACGTCCTTTATAGAACACAGACTTTGAGCAGGAGTTGATCTAGATGGATGTGGGTACAAAGGGAAATGTGCTTCATGCTAATTAATGTAAGGAAGGAGCACAGCCAAGGTCAGACCTGAGCTGCCACAGGCTGGCAGAGGTCAGATGGGGCCTGAGCAGAGGGATTCTCAGGTGTGCTTTATTAATCGAGGACCTTAAATGACCCCCAGATATGAGCTGCAGGGTACAGCCTGCTCTCTTACATGCAGATCCTACGTCAGCATAACTTCATAGAAACATCTTCCCGATCAGCATCCCCTAGTGAGCAGGATCAATGTGGGGTCAGAAATATCCAGGGAACTCCTTAATGGAGGTGACAAACATTTTAGATTCTTTTCAGTATAGTGGTGTCTTGAAGGAAGTGGGCGAAATTAATCTGACAGTAGGGACGGTTATAAATGTATGGGAAACATACTGTGAGCCGGATGAAGGACTATAAGGAGTGGGCCTCTCTACATGGGCGGAGGCAGTGTGGACTGAGATCACACAGTTTTGCATTTAAATGAATGAGCTTTTAAAAACTGGCTTGACAAGACTAACAGGATGACTCAGTGCTTGAGAGCACTGAGACCGACCGCTCTCACTCTCGTACAGCACCCACCATCTGTACTTCTAGTCTTCGAGGACCTGACGCCCTCCTGACCTCTGAGGGCACCAGACACACATGTGGTACAGACATGCAGTTGGACACATATAAGTTTTTTTTTTTTTTAAAACCTGGCTTTATGAAAACCTTTTAAAGAAAATATGAAGTATGATTGAAACATAATGATTTAAAAAGGAGAGGCCCACCTTGTCCAGAACCACGTCACTCTTCCTGAGGTCCAAGACCTTGGAAAGGTACCGACAGAGCTCCGCATTGGCCTCTCCCTCAGACGGAGGTGCCGCGATGGCCACGCCGACCGCCTCGGTGTTCAGATCTAGGAAGAGATGGCGTGAATTCCACCCTCAAGGGGCTTCTTTCCTTCACGGAGCAAAGGACCGTCAAGCAGGAAGCATTTACCTAGGACAGGACTTCAGCTACTACCTGTGGAGCTAGGCTCAGTCTCTTGCACACAAACAAGGACTGAACTGAACGACTATCCTTAATACTCCAGAGATGTCTACAGTTACGGACACCCACAAAACCCTACGGAGACAGGCCTAGAGTCTTAGACAGCATCGTGACCTTAGGCAAGCAGACACTGCCTTTGAATGGGAAGAGCTCTGGGAAGCTGCATACTGGACGGCACGGGGTTTAGGCTTCACATCAGGAAAAGCCGACCACTAGGCTAGGTTCCTTCCTTTTGAGATATGCTTTCAATATTCAATACATTTAGTATTTATGCAATAATTTCGCTACTTTTGAGGTCACATAAGCCTCCTAAAGGGCTTCACTGTAACGTAGTACCATTATTAGCCCCATTTACAGGTGATGTAATTGGAATTGGGTAATGTAGCCAATAGCACTTCACGGGTCCACAAATGAACTTGAGTTGATCCCACATCTGAGGTAACTCAGCCATGTGCATATACATGTACCCTGTGTAAGAACACATCTATATATTCCACAGGAACAGGACAGTAAAGGGCTCTCCCATTACCTCTCAGATGCAGTTTTATTTTAATATCTTTGAAGTCGAGCCGTGTCTTACAATGAATATAAGAGTCTAGGTGTTCTAATTTTTAAAAAATAATGTATATAAATATGTATGTCCCTTAAAGCTGATCCCATCTTAGATTTGACCTAGGAAATACTGGGCCAAGGTTGGGCTTGGAGCACAAGCTATAATCCTAGCACTTGAGAGGCTGAGGCAGAAGTAATATTGAGCCCAGCATAGGCTTCAAAGCAACTCTTATCTGGCAGCAGGTTCAAGACAGCAGGCCATGAGCACACACCAGGCCTGCCCAGCACTGTCGTTTCTATGCAGTATTTTCATAAAAATAATTTGGTGTGCAATGCTTTATTTTTGTTGTTGAGACAGGGACTCTGTGTACTTTCTCTCACTGTCTCGGAACTTACTTTGTAGACCAGGTTGGCTTCGAACTCAGATCTGCCTGCCTCTGCCTCCTGGGTGCTGGTATTAAAGCCCTGTGCCACTACTGCCCCGCATAAAGCTTTATCTTGAAAATAAAGATCCTCAAGATAATGCAGCTCAAACTTCACATAGGAATCAGTCAGGGGTCTCAGAGCTCAGGCAATCTCCTATTCTTGAGGCTAATGATCACTAAACTAAACCAAAGAATCACTCTCCCCCAGCAGTGCCTCTACTCTTTGAACAGGAATGATCAAGAATAATCTAAGCTATACATAGATTTCCTAATGTGTCTTTCCTTCCTAAATATTTTGTTGTTTAGAGACAGGGTCTTATTTGTATTCTAGCTGACCTCCTGCCTCAGTTCCTAAGTACTTGTGAATTACTGATACACACACACACACTCACACACACCAGGCCCATCTCCAAAACACCACATTTTTAAAAAGGAAAAGATATAGAGAGTCTATCTGATTTGGTATTAAATATTGTACATTTTCTTTCTTTCTTTTTTTTTTTTTTTTTTACATTTTCTTTCAAATACCTTTATATGAGACTATAGAATGTTTAAGTGGAGACGTTTCCAAATGCAGATATAAAAATACTATTACAGTTACAGGATAAACTTTTAGATAACAAGTCAAAAAGAAGATAAAAGAAACTGCTTGGTCCACATACAAATCCCACCCAGTGCTCAGACTGTACCTGTCACAGCATTCTGTTTGGAGCCGGGTTTGGCATGGATGGCTATGGTGACAAAGCCTTTAGAATCAGTTGCTACAGGCCCTGTAGGGGGAGGTGGTGTCTCTGGTTCCTTGGTTTGGTTTTTACCCTAAAATGACAACACACAATTTTATAGGTAACAAAATGCTTCACTTATTTTGACCCATCACTACCCTCATCTTCACTAAACTGGGCCCACTACCCAGGGGCTTGCAGCCAAGGTGCTTGTCCCACGTTCCTCCACAGTCCAACCCACTTCTCTCCGACCACCAGTGTTTGCACTGCCCTGCAAGACCTGGCCCTGGTCCACACCTTTCTCCTTAGACTGCTTTCCCTGGTTGGCTTATAATTCACTTTCCCTACAAGCAGAGACTATTAATTACTTACATTTGTCAAAGCTTTTAGAGTGTGTGAGTGTGTGTGTGTGTGTGTGTACGTATGTGTACGTGTGCGCAGGGAGTGTGTCCTGTTTAGATCTCTTTGCTAGCTTAGGACTTGTTCCCTAGTCTCTTTATAGTTTCTATTCCTCTAGAGAAGGGCCATTTGTTAGTCATCTTTATAACCAATGCATCCCACAGCTCAGAGTGGGTTTAGGGTCTATTGCCGAAAGAACAATGACTGGCATTTTAATGCCATCTAACAACTTAGGCAATATACAGACAGTGGGTATGAAGAGGAATAAGGATCCATACTCCGTGTCTTCAAGGTGCTGGGATCACAGCGACAGAGAACAGGAAATATTAGGGGAGGGAGTGCAGTCTCCTTGACAGAAGGAAGTGATCTGCCACCTTTGGGAGGCTATTGGGGGTCAGAACTCATAGCCTGCCGGGAAGTGTAACCCTCAGAGTGCGGGAGCAAAGACGGAGGTCAGCGGGTGCGTAGAGGAGCCTACTCCTCCAATGTTCCTTAGGCGAGCTAATGTGCGACTTAGAAAGTCTCAGACCTGGACCCGAAGGGAGGTCTTCCGCCCGCCAGGCGCTCCTTCTGTTCCCCGCCAGTGTAGCCCCGTGGCCCACCCTCTCCACATCACGGGACTTGCAACTGGCCTTGCTTGTTGCACCGGCTTTCTTAGGCATTGTGGAACCACACAGGAGTCTAGTAGAGGCCAAGCACAGCGACCTACAAGGAGCTTCAGCATCACAACTTCGCAGGCGCCACAGAAGGCGGCAGCATGGCGGAAGAGTCCTATGCGCCTGCGCTCGTCAAGGGCGGAAGTGGTATGCGCGTCAGTCCGCACCTAAGAGCGCCACCTCGCCTCGAGATGGCGCTGTTTTCATTCCTTTGCAACCTGCCAGCCTCGGGGTGTGATCCATTGGTGAGCCATCTTTGTCACCAGAGGGAAAGCCACCTATCCTCAGGATTGGCAAGAGCTGCGAGCCTCGGTGCTCGCCTACCCAACGGGGTACCAAAGCAATTCGCACTGGGCAGTGTGAGAGTAAGAGATCCATTGTGGAGTGGGATACAATCGCTCGTGAAACTGGAGCAGAGGCAAATCAATGCAAGTGCTAAAGTTAGGGACTGGCCTTGTCCAATTAGGTTAGAATCTGTACAGTATATGCCCAGAGGTAGGAAGATCTGTCACCTAAATGGGAGATGGCTTGTAACCATTTTGAGGATCGTTGGGACCTGAATGACCTCAGATCGGGGGGAAGATCATCTGATGATGCCCAAGTCTAGGGCTAGCAAACAGGTTTGGGTGTCCGAGAGGAGATTTTTTAGGGTACATTAAGTTTAAAATGATTGGAGACATCCAAGTGGAATAATTAAAGAGCAACCTGAATACACAACCGAAACTCAGACCTGTACCAGTGAGGGGGTGTGGGTGAGGGTGAAGGGGAGAAGGGAGGAGAGGAGGGAGAGAGTATGACGAATGTCAAAGGGTTGCAGTGTTCAAATTCAGGAACAGGTGGGACTGGAATGTGAGTGCTGCAAACAGCCACTAAAGGTTGGGATCAGAATGAGATCTCAGCTCACTCTCCTAGAGACACCACTTCTATATGACAAACTATGTGGTGTGGTTGTAAGAAAGTGGGTAAAGCCTACTAAATTGAAACACTAGGGATGCTGAGACCAGCTTTAGGCTCAGGCAGAATGATCAGGTGTTACATACTACACCCATTTCTTCTTAAATTGATTACAAATACAGGCACGAAGTGGAGCCAAAATTATACTGTAGTAATTTGAATTTTGAGGTGAAATCATGATACCCTCTTGAGCAGTGATTTTCAACCTGTATGGGTCTCCACTTTTGCCAAACCTCTCCCTAAAACTTTACATTATGATTCATTATGAAGTCGAAACAAAAGTAACTTTATGATTGGGAGTCACCACGGCATGGGGACTGTATTAAAAAGTCCCAGCATTAGGAAGGGTTAGAACCACCGCTCTACAGACTTGACAGTTTTTTAAAGGGAGGGGACAGGTGTTGAATCACTGACAGTGCCTGGCATGTGGCTGGATGGGTAAAGGAGAGGGAAGAAATGTCCCCTAAGGAGCCCTTCAGCCTTCTCCACAGGTACCTCCAGAGTATAAAAACTTCAACACTAGCTAGAAAGAACAGGGGCCTTTCTCAGGTCAATCTGTCACACAGCCACCTGTCCCATTGGAAAGAATAGGGTCTGTGATCCAAATGGCAGAAACCCAATGTAATATTAGTTTTTAAAAAATCTTAAAACTTGATCTTAGATTTGCCAAGGAGTTAAGGATTGTTTTGTTTGGCAGGTAGGAAGAATAAATAAATGCTGTGGTTCCCTCTTAGTTTTTGAATGTGAGGACAAGAACAGACAGAAGGCTGAGGAAGGGACTGGCATAAGGGGTGGGGGCAGTGATGCCTAGTACTATAAGCATTTGTTCCTTTGAAAGCATACGTCTTCCGAAAACTTCATGTTGCCCTAAACTACAGTGTTTGAAAGTGCAACTATTCCATCTCAGATTGTTGGGTAGATACTGAAACAGCAATGTTTAAATGAATACTTTCTAAATGTATTGCTATTCTACAGTAGGTATAGGCTAGTGAAAGTAATATACTATATAACTATGTCTTAATAGTATATAATAGTCAATGGTCTTTTGCTGAGAAGAGACACTATAACCAAGGCAACTCTTATAAAGGAAACATTTAATTGGGGCTGGCTTACAGTTCAGAGGTCTAGTCCATTATCGTCATGGTGGGAAGCATGGTGGTGTGTATGCAAAGGCCACAACTTCTAAGGGCCATGGGGGTCATTTTCATTCGAACCACCACACAGGACAACTGCTGTGCCTCTAAGTTGCTCCCTGTCCAACTCTGTCAATATTAGTAAAATTAGAAGTGCATAAAAGCTAACCCTTAACTGGAACTTTTATTCCAAAGTAGTATCTCATTCAAGTTTTAGAGAAAAAGCAAAGTGACAAAAAAATTATGTTGTGGTTTGCTCTGGAGTTATCTGTATTTTGATGCTAATTCCACTGCCCCAAGGACAGCTGTCTAGTCACGTATTTAGGAACCAGGTGACTTCATCAGAACCTTCTCCCCATTGAATTTGTAAAATACAGGTGAGGGGCAGGTACAGGATAGAAGGAGGCCCATCATTGGAGGAGAAGGAAGGATGGGCAGGAGAGAAGTTTGAAGGAAGAGGAGGAGACTGGAAAGGAAAGAAGAGACAGGAGGGAGGAGAGAAGCCGTTGCAGGACAATGGGGTCTAACGTTAAGATTCCGCTCTGTGTGTTTACAGGTTGTTATTAATGTTTTCAAGGAATGGATGGTACCGGGCTTTGTATGTTTAAGTGGGTAATTTATCTTACCAATTGGGTCAAAGATTATTGTGTTGAGTTTTTTAATGTGACGGTTTGAGTGTAGGAAAGTATGCGGCGGCAGGAGACTCTGGGCCGCCGAGGAGTTGGGATGTGTTTCCACCCAAGATTCTAGCAGATATCTTGGGGCACTGTGGTGCGGACCTAGCGGGATAAAAGACAACCAATACCTTTTTATATTTTTTATATTTTTACAACAACAAAATTAGGTAAACAAAAAGGATAAATTTATTTTAAAAATTCCAGGTGATGTCCCAATGTCAGTGAGTGTTCCGTATCTTGTACCTTCCATGACTACATTCAGTTACAGTTGTTGAGTAAAACACAAGGCATGTGAATGCCCCAAATGTCAAAAGCACTAACTTACCTCTGGCATGCAATACTGGTTAAGGAATGGTTACTACATCCAGTCTTTACTCATCTTCAGTTAAGCAGAATCACACGTTCCATGGATATTTCAGCTAACTGAGGGTTAGACCCATAGGATCATGGTACTCAACAGACTGAAAACAGTTCCCTTTCTTCAATAAGTTCTTCAATAAGTCCCTGCCCTCTTGAAAATACAAAATATTACTTTTGATGAAAACTTTTATATCCTATTTAGAAAAATTCTTAAGTTGACACTTAAAAGAATTTTCAATAATTTCCCACAACCATCTGATAGACTGATAACGCCTTAAGCTTAATTATACAAGGTTTTTTTTTTTGTAAGATAATCATTTCCAAGGGGGAAAATGTCATCTTACTTGTATTTTAAAAATCTGCTTTATATAAAAATGTAGAAATGTCACACTGCCAAATATCCTTTTGATCCAACTCTTACTATAGATATATCAGTCACATCAAAGACGTCACAAATGTCAAGCAGGACAGCAGGAGTGACTGGCTGCATAGCTTTATGATTCAGAGTAGCTGTTAGGAATCTCGGTCTTCTGCCCCCTTCTGGCTGTCTGAGAGCACTGCAGTGCTGAAGTGGTTATCTGTGGGCATCTGTCATATCTCAGTTACCCGCCCATGACAGGCTGTGGAATGGGAGTTATAAAGACCCCATCTCAGACCCCCTTTAGGTCTGTGTATAGCACATTGTGAATTTATACAAACTCCACTTCCAGCTTTTAAACAGTACCGTGGGATGCACTTCTATACGGTTACAAAATACCTTCCCTGTAAATGCACTGAAACTTTCCTTGGGTGTTTTCAAGGCTTACTTTTAGCATTATTCCAAAAGCTAATGACCAGATATTTAAAAATCCCAAGTATAAAGTCAGTTTTCTTAATTTCCTGAAATTAGTTATCTGAGTTAAAAGGATTCTGTAGGAATACTCACCCATTTCATCTAACTTTCAAAACAGTTGAAACAAAAGTTTAAACAAACGAACAAACACCCACATCTGCTATTTATGTCAAGAATCTCTCGATTCCCAAACTACTGAAAGATCGCAAGTCAGCGGGTCTGCAGAATCACACAAGACAAAGCAGAAAAGACAGCAATTTACACAAACCTGGTTCTCTTTGCTTCGAGAGTTACAAGAAAAGGGAAAGTCTGCCTTTGAATCATGCAGAGGTTTAAATGAACTATTTTACTTCCAAGAAACTAAAATGTTTCTTAATCTGTAATTATAAATACTCAAGACACTCAAACTATTTGTGGCCAGTTGTTTATGCTTTTGAGATTAGACTGAATGGTTGTTAACACTAGGTTATGTATAAAATATGATCTCTGGTATCTGTCCGTCTTCTATTGAAGTGCCGTTGTTATTGCCAGGGGAACTGAAGAACAAGAAGACAGTCTTGCTTGCAGCAGGGGTCTCATGCACCACTTTCTTCAGTCCTTTGGTGCCATAGTGAGAATCTGGACCCTAGAGGAAAACAAATGGTTCAGTGACTGTCATTTAAGAAGCACTTAGTGTGGGGGCTGGGGATTTAGCTCAGTGGTAGAGCGCTTACCTAGGAAGCGCAAGGCCCTGGGTTCGGTCCCCAGCTCCGAAAAAAAGAACCAAAAAAAAAAAAAAAAAAAAAAAAAAAAAAAAAGCACTTAGTGTGGTCTGATTTGTCTAATGTCTAATGGTCTATCCACCCTATGCATTACAGACTCAGTGTAAGATTTCATGCAGCCATCTAATGAAATATGAGGGTTTGCTTAAAAACAATTTAATAATGGAGTTCAGCCATTAACACCTGTGAAAGAAAGGTTTTAAGAAAAACAACTGTGAACGTTCCATTTCCTTTAGACAAAGAGGAAACTCTTGGGAAGAACTGTTCTCTCAAACAGAGCAGTGCTGGGCAGCACTTGATGCAGTAGAGCATCTTAGCTCTAAGAGCCTCCCATGTGGTGACTCTGTAAAGCTCAGATGCCGGGAGCCTCCAGGCACAGGCTGTGGGCTGACTGGCTCTTACCTTGAGTGTTGCGCATGCTGTGTAACAGACATTGGGCAGGATCTCAATAGGTTCTTTGAACATGACCCTGAATGTGTTAGCAGTCCCATCACAACTAAATCCAGTATCGTTTTGTCCCAAGGTTTGTTTTTTCTCATATTCAATGATCTGTAATTTTTAAAAGAGAAGGTACATTAAGTTAAACTGTAACAGTCTTGTGGGAAAGAATGGGAAGCTTTTGGAAATTGTGGCATAGTGTAAACTTTTCTCTACTTATCTTTAATTAGCAGAGATACCTGTTTAAAACATGTGATGATCAGAAAATGGTGCTTTAATGGTGTCGTGCACCACAAGAACAGGAAAGACATCAAGCAACAGAGGCTCGGCTACAGGATTCCTTAAAAACAGAGTTTGGCACCCACACTTTAGAATGTGGCCTTGCGATGTTAGAGGGGAAGACTCTCTCCTCCTTGTTTAGCCCATGTCCTATTCCTAGAATAATCTCAACACTTTCGGTTCAATATTTAGTGAAATTAAAATGTCCTTAAATGCACTGTCATATCTATAAATAAGTTCAATTAGTACTATCTAAGGGACACCCTCCAGAAGGGTTCAGGCAACAGGAAACATACTGGCAGTGCCAGTTCAGATGATGAAGAGGACAGAGTTAACTACTTCTGTTGAAGAGGGCTGAAGCTTCATTGAGGACAGCTTGAAAACCTCAAGCCATAGCTTACCAAGTGACTTGGAGGCTTCCATACATGGGGACAGTATGCAGGGACAACTTTACCCTCCCACTCTGCCTTCCTGCCAACATCTAGCAAACACTAATGAAATGAACAAAAGCCACTTAAAGCTAAGGGTAGGACAGTGTTCCCTCTGTAGGGAGGGTAGAAGAGTTCTAGATGTGGGTTTGTCTATCCCTTGACTAGGCATTAGCTATACAGGTGTGTACAGTCTGTGAAAACTAAGACATGTACCATTTATTAACATAACCCGCCTCCTTCCCACTTTTTTTGTTTGTTTGTTTAAAGACAAGGTCTGTATAGTTCTGGCTGGCGTGAAACTCTTAAGGGCTGGGAATAAAAGTATCCACCACCACACTTAGTGAACATACCCTTCAAATACTTGCTACCAGTTCAATAAAAGAGGTCATACCATTATGTGGTGTTATTATCAGCATATAGATTCATTTTTAGCACCTTGTGTCAATTACTATCAATTTACATTGCTTCCTACTCAGTACTGCTGTCCTATGGGATTTGGGGGAGTTGAAATGGAGCATGTGTGTGATTTAACTGCTGCAGTCCTAAGAGTCTCTATCTTTCCTTAATAATACACATGGTTCATGGCAAAGGAAATAGGGATCAACTTTCAAAAATGTTCTAAGCTAATATGTCCTTCTTCTATCACCCAAGTCTCTAGTACTTTCACCTGTTAATATAGCTGAGCCAAAGCAGTCTCTTGAGACGTGCACAGCTCTCATTTTGGGTGAAAGGTAAAGTGTATCTCAAACAAAGCAAGCACAGAAAGATGAACTTTCACATAGCAAATGCCATCTCAGTCTACACCCCCAGACTTTCCACAAGTCTGTGAGATAAGGACCTGAGGGCTGGAGAGGTGGCCCAGCAGTTAAGAAAACTTAAGTGGACTGGGTTCAGTTCCCAGTACCCACATGATGGCTCACAACTGTCTCTAACTCCACTTTCCAGGAAATCCAATGCTTCTCCGATCTCTTCAGGTTCCTGCATACACATGGTACACACACACACACACACACACACACACACACACACACACACACAAGAAAGTAAAGTCCTGCATACACATGGTACACACACACACACACACACACACACACACACACACACACACACACACAAGAAAGTAAAGTCCTGGGCTGGAGAGATGGCTCAACGGTTAAGAGCATCGGCTGCTCTCTTCCAGAGGTCCCGAGTTCAATTCCCAGCAATCACATGGTGGCTCACAACCATCTGTAATGGGATCCGATGCCCTCTTCTGGTGTGTCTGAAGACAGCTATAGTGTACTCATATATATATATATAAATAAAACTTAAAAAAAAAAAAAGAAAGTAAAGTCCTTTAGATGGTTCTAATAAAATGTCACAGGTACTGGGAAGGGGTTAGTGGGTACAGTATCTGCTGTACAAGCATGAAGTTCTCATTAAGCTTTCTAGCACCAAGTTCAAGGCCAGTTTGCTCTACAGAGTGAGTTCTAGGACAGTGAGAAGCTGTCTCCAAATAAAGGGAGATGGCACCTGAGGAATAACACCCAAGATTTCCTCTGAATTCTACATGCATACATGTACATTAACATGTATCTCTGCATATGTAAACATACTTAACCCCATACACAAAAACAGCATAAAAATAATTTTTTCCTTTGTTTCAGACTACCACAGAAATTGTTTTTAGTCACAAAGAACACAAAGTAGCAACATTTTAAAAGCATGCATTTCATGACAAGGTTCAAAGATTCTACTATTAAAAAGAATACAGTGGCTAACAATTATACGGCGTGTTTTTGTCTTGTTGATAAAACCTTGACATATGTTTTACTTCCTTTTCTCTTATTTTTAT